>NC_141873.1:34229921-34851643 GCF_056163025.1 Triticum urartu | reverse complement strand
ATCAGTATCTAACATGTTTTTTTGTATAGGTGTGAAATATGAAGAACAAGCAGGGCGGTGATTTGAAGCGTTTGTGGGACAGAGCTGCTTCGAAGGCGCCGAAGATAAGTTCAACATCAACACCAACATCGGTATCTATCGATGCTGAAAACCAAGATCAAGATCAAAATGTTTGTAACCCACCTTCCAACGAACTACAGTTGGCACTAGTGCAGACAAATAACAACAGTGGCATGGAACCGGAGATAGGTTCGCCAGATGTAGAAGATGAAGAATTTGATGATGAAGCAGTGTATGTACTTGAACCTGATCCCGGGAAGAGGATTCCCATCATGAACTATGACGTCAATGATCAAGACTTGGTGAGAAGGAGATACATTGCAATGGGGGCTTGTCAACCAAAGAAACATCAATTCAAAGTAACAAAAATTGGAGGTAATAACCGTCGCTTTTCAGCTCATTGGTTTGACACATACGAATGGCTTGAGTATAGTGTTAAACTAGATGCGGTGTTTTGCTTTGTTTGTTACTTGTTCAAGGATAAAACTAAACATAAAGGTGGTGATGCTTTTGCGAAAGGAGGGTTCAGAAATTGGAACATGATGAAAAATAGGTGTGAAAAACATTCTGGTTCTCTCACTAGTGCTCATTGTGAAGCTCAAGAGAAATATGATTTGTTCATTAAGCCCGATGCATCAATTAGGCAGTCTATGGCTTCAACTTCCAAACAAGCCAAGGCTCGATATATTTCTCGACTAGGTTATTCTATTTACTGTCTCAGATTTCTTTTGAAGCAAGGCTTGGCTTTTCGCGGTCATGATGAAAGTGAAGAATCACTTAACAAGGGAAATTTTCTTGAGCTTTTAAATCATCTAGCAGAAAGGTTTGAAGATGTCGACAAAGTGGTTCTAAGAAATGCTCCAAAGAACTGTAAAATGACATGCCATGATATACAGTTAGAACTCATCAATTGTTGTGCTAAAGAGACAACTAGTCTCATCATGAAAGATCTTGGTGAAGAATATTTTGCCATACTTGCCGATGAATCTAGTGATGTGTACCAACGGGAAGAATTGGCTCTTTGCTTGCGTTATGTTGACAAAATTGGATGGCCGGTTGAGAGATTTCTTGGAATTGTCCATGTTGAGGACACTACCTCTCTGACACTTAAAAAGGCAATTGAGAAACTATTGATGGAAAATTCTTTGAGTTTTTCTATGGTTCGTGCACAGGGATACGAGGGGCCAGCAACATGAAGGGTAAGGCTAATGGTTTGAAGAAATTAATTATGGACGAATCTCCTTCTGCTTATTATGTTCATTGCTTTGCCCATCAACTTCAATTAACTCTTGTTGCTGTTGCCAAAGAGAATGGTGACTGCTTTTCATTCTTTCAACAACTTTCATCTTTGTTGAATGTCCTGGGTTTGTCTTGCAAAAAGATACAAATGTTTCGAGAAGCTCAAGCTGATTATCTTATTGAAGCATTGCAGTTAGATGAAATTGAAACCGGCAAAGGCCAAAACCATGAGATGGGTTTGGGAAGACCATGTGAAACCCGTTGGGGATCCCACTCTAAAACCGTGTCACATGTTCTTTCTTTGTACCCTTCAATCCAGAAAGTTCTCAAAAGGATTGGAAAAGAGTATAACAGTGCTGAGGGTATTGGAGCTCAAACTATATTGAGATCATTTGAGTCATTTGAGTTTGTTTTCATGTTGCACTTGATGGAAGAACTATTTGGGTACACAGATGGCTTGAGCCAAGCTTTGCAAAGGAGGGATCAAGATATTGTGAATGCTATTGATCTAATTTCTCTCACTAAGCAACGGTTGTTGAACCTGCGAGAAGATAGTGGGTGGGAATTATTTCTAGAAAAGGTCAAGTCTTTTTGTCTGAAGCATAAGATCAAAGTGCCCGACATGGATGGATTCTATAAGTCAGCTCTGCGATCTAATAAGTTCTTCAAGAAAGTAAAGAATCTCCATCGCTTTCGTATTGATATGTTTTGGGGTCTCATTGATAGGCAACTTCAAGAGCTCAACAATAGGTTTGATGAGGTAAACACCGAATTACTTGTCTGTATGGCATCATTCAATCCTGTTGATTCATTTGCTGCTTATGATCAAGAGAAGTTGGTCAAGCTTGCCCACTTTTATCCTAAGGATTTCTCAAAGACGGAAATATTGAAACTTCCTTATGAATTGTCAATGTTTATTGCTGATATGCGTAGAGATGAAAGATTTAGAAAGGTGAAGAATATTGCCCAACTTTCAGCCAAGCTTGTGGAGACAAAGAAGAACATATCATATGCCATTGTTTACAAGCTTCTCAAGTTGGTCTTAATTCTGCCGGTGGCGACTGCTAGTGTTGAGAGGGTGTTCTCTTTGATGAATTGTGTGAAGAATAAGTTAAGAGCCAAAATGGGGGAGCAATATTTGAATGATTGCTTGGTTACTTTTCTTTAGCGTAAATTCTTCATGCAAGTAAAGGAAGACACCATCATTTCTCGCTTCCTAAAGGGTGATCGTAGAGTTAAATTTTGATTCTCCTTGCTGCAATGTAACTGAATTATTGGATACACTGTTGCTACAAGTAATAATTTATAGTTTCGCTGTAATTATTATGAACTTTTCTATTTCTTACAATGTTGTGAAGCAAATTTCTTTACCACGCATACCCATGTCGGAAATCCTGGCTCGGCCACTGCCATGCACCCCAAACGCCTGCATTTGTCTCTGAACACTGCCATTGTATGGCCCTGGGTGTTCATCAAATGTATCATGACTCGCAAGAGGAATCAGCTGGGTGTTCACCTTTCTGCAACAATCAACATAAGGAGATCATTATCATGATGGCACCGCAAATAAAATACAACTACTTCGAAAATACAATGTTTGTGCTGTAGGTATATGGCACATTAATTTGGGGACAGAAATAACATGACAGTGAGCACACGCACAAAAACAATCCTGGAAGATGCAGTATCATTTTTCCATTAGAAATGACACAAATTTCCCACTGGTGTGGAACCGATTGAGCGCAAACGAGAGACCATGAAAGTGCAGTACCTTTCAACTCGAGGATGAGAAAAGGTCGTGTCTTTTGCTGGCGGGACTTCCTCTTCCTTGGAGCAGCCTGCGAGGGAGATGTCGCCGCTGGCAGGGCCGGCCCATAGGCCGGGCAAAAGGGGCGACCGCCCCGGGCCCCAAGAGGGGAGGGGCCCAACTAAAACTTACACTAGTAAGATTTTTGGTAAGCACAAAACTGCAGCGAGAGGAGTGGCTAGAGGGCAGATCGGGATCATCTGCAGCCAGGAGGAAGGAAAAGCCTGGTCGGCACTTTGGAATATACCTATACTCTCGAAGATCAAACTATTCATCTGGCGTTTGGCACGGCATTTGCTGCATACCACGGATGTGTTACACCACAGGAATATGGCAACCCAGGGCACATGTCCTTTGTGTGGATGCCAAGACTCGTGGCGGCACGCTTTGATCTCCTGTACGATGTCGAGGTGTGTGTGGGCACTATCGGATGCAGATGTACTGCTAGCGATGGCAGAACTAGAAGAACCAAGTGCAAAGAGATGGCTGTTTGAATTATACAACAGGATGGATCACTCCAAGTTTACAACAATGGTTGTCACACTTTGAGCGATTTGGTATGCTCGGCGAAAAGTTGTGTACGAGGCAATCTTTCAAGCGCCGCACCAAACTATTTCTTTTGTGAACAACTTCCTTGCGGACTTGCAACATATTCCTAAGGTGAACATGACGGTGAGCATGTCAGCACGGGCGGCCAGGACTCAACGCTGGCTCGCTTCGGGAACCGACACTGTCAAAGTGAACGTTGATGGAGCAGTAGCTCGGAGCAGAAGGGCGAAGCTGTGGCTGCACTATGTCGAGATGAGAATGGCAACTACCTGGGGTCTTCGGCAGTGTTCTACGAAGGTGTCATTGATCCAACGGTCTTAGAAACCTTTTCTTGCAGAGAGGGACTAGCTTTGGCAAAAGATCTGGATGTTCATGATGTGGTTCTGGCTTCCGATTGTGAAGGAGTAGTTAATGACATCAACTGGGGAACAAGTGGACCGAACGCAGCAATCACACATTAAATAGTAGCTTGTAGTTCTGGTTTTTCTTCTTGCAAGTTTATTTTTTAGTGTAGAAACTTCAATTTGGAGGCTCACAATCTCGCAAAGTATGCATATAATCTAGGCATAGGTAGAGATGTGTGGTTGGGCAATCCTCATAACCTAACTATTATACCTATGAACATGTCTCTGAATCAATAAAGCTTGCGAGATCTCTCCAAAAAAAGAGTATACATTACATCTGGAATATTATTCAATGGATAAAATAGAGCCTCAATTAGCATAAGCATAAGTTCACACCACATACTGATAAGTTATACCACGCTTAGGCAAACCAATCCGACTGCGGAGTTGAGTTCAAATACATTAGTCTCTCTTTTACAATGCATGTCTTAGTATCATAATGAAAATTATGATATATCGATTTCAATGTTTAAACCAATGCACAAATTTTAATTTGATAAACGTCTAGGCATCTCATTTGCACCAAACTAAACCAAGTGAATCTGGACGAGCACATTAGGTAATCGAATCATGCGTAAAAGTATAATCAACAACATTTTTGGTTCTTCGAATTACTGAACCTATCATGCAGGCCACATTTTCTATGCCCTAGAAGTTTCCATGAATATGACCACCTAATATACACTAGAAATTGCTATAAAAATATTTGTTGGTATGTCTATAATTTATAAATCTCTATCATAATATTCAATATAACATGAAAAGATATATGAACACACGTGTATATGCAAATGTGTATACACTACACCGTTTATGCAATATTAGAAAAATAAATATGAAAGATTGTCTTAACAATAAAGAAAAGTTTTGGTACATCATAAATTTTTCATTTTGTAAAATTAAAATTTTCAATTATATACATTACAGATGCATACCAAATAATAATATAAATGTTATTTGAAAACATTTTATGTGGCTAAGTAATAAAAAACATTAATTACAATTGTAATATGATACACTTAGTTTAAAATAAGTATAAAAGTTTAAATGAAAAACAATTATTTTACATCGCCCCGGGCCCAAAAATATATTGGACCAGCCCTGGCCGCTGGCAGGCGAAGTGAAGCCATGGTCGCTCGACCTGTCTGCTGGAAGCACAGCAGGAGAGCAGGGAGGCCTGAGGCGGCAACTCCCGACGTGGACGTCGAGGTCGCACTTCGGCGGTGGAGTGGCCAAGGTGGAAGGCCACCGTACCGGACGACGCTTGAAGATCGGGGGACGAAAGCGAGTCGCCTTCTGCATGAGGCCCAGCGGGATCTTGGCGCTCGCGGCTTCGACGAGGACGCCACCATCGGGAGGCCGCGTAGCCACCGCCGTCGCCGGAGTGGGGTTGCGGCACTTCGGAGGTGGAGGAGTCGCCAAGGTGGAAGGCCACCCTAGCGGACGGCGCCTGGAGATCGGCGGACGAAAGCACGTCGCTTTCTGCATGAGGCTCGGCGGGATCTTGGCGCTTGCGGCTTCGACGACGACGCCACCATCGGGAGGCCGGGTAGCCGCCGCCGTCGCCGGAGTGGGGTCGCACCCGGCGGAACCCGGCTTGGTCGGCAACACTGCTCTGCGAACAGGGACTTCCCGTGGCTGGGCATCCAACCATCGGTAGCTCCTCCGCAGCATCGTCTCCGGTGAGCCGCCGGCGGAGAGATTGGGGGGAGGAGGAGCTAGCGCAGCAGCGGCTGTGTACACTACTACTACTTTGGAAAGGGAGAGGGGGGAGAGGAGGGTGGTGGGTGGTAGTGGGGGTGTCAGGGCCGAGGGGCGCGCCTCATATGAGAGCATCCGCCCGTTTCCCCCCTCTCACTGAAAATGAGGAATGGAACTTAAAAAAAAAGAGGAATTGCGCACGACTTGTTTTTATTTTAATTTTTGAGCGGTCACACGTTTGGTTGGACAAGGCCACCCTGGCCCACCCTGCCGTGCGGCGTCTCCCTCTCTACATCGTCTCCCGCCATATCCCGGCAAAGAATGCGGATAAGCTCCATCTAGAGGGTGCAAGGCTACCCTTGACCATATGTATGCATCTAAAAAGAAGAATTATACACATAGACTATATATTTGTGAAATTTTATAATGATGCACTTTCATACGTTGGCATGCAGAAAAAGAAAAGAAAATATGTATGTACGAAGGGACAATTTTGTTGTTTGCCTGAGAATATTTTTTTTTGTAGCTTACACATCATTATATAGTTTCATTAAACCTTTTTTTTTACATATCCGTAGTGAACACAAACAACTTTTCACATAAATAATTTCGAAACTTTTAAATAAGGTTTTTGATGTTTTTCCAAAAACAAAAAAGGAGGCTCCATGGAGCCCCATGCGGCACAACTTTGCGCTCTATCCTTGACTTTGTACAATCAACCAACAAAATTCACCAGCGCAAATGAAACATTAATAATAGGTTACTAAAACAAACAATGGCTCGGAGCATCAATTTTCGTCCGGGGGGTCAGAACCGCAACCGCCTCTATGTCGGCTATGGGGGACGGTTCGAAATGCAAACATGTACTAGAATTCGAATAAGAATAGTGTCATTTATTTTTCTTAATTTATTTAAAAGAGAGCGTCATTTATTGGCTACCGAGAAGTAACATAGGGTTGCAACCCAAACTTGGCGGCAACTAGAAGTAATATATGGTTAGCCAGGCAATTAATAAGTTCACTCATGCTGCAAATGCCTTTTGTTTTTGTTTTCATGATTGATTGGAAATTGGATGTTTTCAAGTTGCCGCCAAGCGTCCGGCTTGGAAACGAATGGGTGGAAGGCGAGGGCGGCAAAGGCCATCACGTGCGTGCGTGAGGCCGGCCGGCTCGGAGTGGCTGGAAGAGGAAGGTTCAGGCTTTCCCTCCGGCAAGGGCCCCGATGAGCTTTCCCAACCGCAGAAGTGGCCAAAGCTGTGTACTGCGGCTGCGGGGATACCAACAGGCAACAAGGATCAGCAGCGTCTCAAAGACTGGCCGGCCAGGCAGATTGGGTTGGGACCGGGCCAATGTGCGGTGTACAATGGCATGGTCCGTCCATCAGGGAGACCGGCAAGAAAGGACAACGAGACAGGACCGGACTGGTCTCTCTCTCTCCGCTGCTGCTGCTGCTGCTCATCAAACAGGGAACAACGAGGTCAAATATTTTATACTCCCCCCCGTCCCAAAATGCTTGTCGGAGGAATGGATGTATCTAGATGTATTTTAGTTCTAGATGCATTTATTTTTATGCATTTCTCCGACAAGTATTTCCGGGCGGAGGGAGTACATCTATAACTCTGGATTGCTCAAATGTCTATTGTCTCCTGTTGACTATACAAATTAATGCTGAATTTTGTTTGCCGGCATATGGGATTGGATAGGGGAGGAAGTCGCTCAACTTGTGATTAAATTTTATGAAACTGGTATTTTACCTTCTCAAATTAATGACACCAATATTGCTCTCTCTTAAGTTGTGAAAACACCATGCTTTCATGCTTAAAATAGATCGTGTCGAAGCTTTTGATCGACTAGAATGGAACTTCATTCTGCCTGCTCTTGCACGTAAAGGGCTGCATGGTCATTTCATTAATTTGATACATGCATGCATTTCGTCTCCTACTTTCATTGTGCTTATTAATGGCAGCCTTCGCATAAATTTAAAATTTCTAGAGGTATTCGTCAAGGCTGTCTCATGTCTCCTTATTTGTTTGTTATCGATATGAATGAATTGTCTGTTGCTCCCAATGAAGCTTCTTGCTGCTAATCATCTTCAGGGAATTTCTCTTGGTCCAAATTGCCCTTCTATTCATTCTCTGTTGTTTGCAGACGATGTCTTGGTTTATGGTCAAGCCACTATCCAGGAAGCTAATTCGATGGCTCATCTTATCCATCACTTTTGTTCTATCTCACGTCAAACTACAAACTGGGCCAAATCTGCCATTCTTTTTAGTTCTCATGTTACTCAAGCTACTATTCAGGAGATTAAGCAAGTTTTTCCTGTTTCTACCTTGGATAGCAATTTCACCAATCCTGTTCATCCGCTTATTCTTCCTGCCAAAAATAGAACTGCTGCTTATAGCTTTGCTCTTGACAAGTTTATGAATAAATTGTTTGCTTATAAACCCAATATGCTTTCCCATGCTGCTAGACTGGAATTGAGTCGTTTTGTTTTCTCCGCTATTCATGTTTATTATATGGCTAACATTTTGTTCACAAAGAAGTATCTTGCTAAGCTCACTGCTGTCATTAGGAGTTTTTGGTGGACATGTGTTACGAAGAATGTGAAGGAAATATGCCCTAGAGGCAATAATAAAGTTATTATTTATTTCCTTATTTCATGATAAATGTTTATTATTCATGCTAGAATTGTATTAACCGGAAACATAATACATGTGTGAATACATAGACAAACAGAGTGTCACTAGTATGCCTCTACTTGACTAGCTCGTTAATCAAAGATGGTTATGTTTCCTAACCATGGACAAAGAGTTGTTATTTGATTAACGGGATCACATCATTAGGTGAATGATCTGATTGACATGACCCATTCCATTAGCTTAGCACCCGATCGTTTAGTATGTTACTATTGCTTTCTTCATGACTTATACATGTTCCTATGACTATGAGATTATGCAACTCCCGTTTGCCGGAGGAACACTTTGTGTGCTACCAAACGTCACAACGTAACTGGGTGATTATAAAGGTGCTCTACAGGTGTCTCCAAAGGTACATGTTGGGTTGGCGTATTTCGAGATTAGGATTTGTCACTCCGATTGTCGGAGAGGTATCTCTGGGCCCTCTCGGTAATGCACATCACTTAAGCCTTGCAAGCATTGCAACTAATGAGTTAGTTGCGGGATGATGTATTACGGAACGAGTAAAGAGACTTGCCGGTAACGAGATTGAACTAGGTATTGGATACCGATGATCGAATCTCGGGCAAGTAACATACCGATGACAAAGGGAACAACGTATGTTGTTATGCGGTCTGACCGATAAAGATCTTCGTAGAATATGTAGGAGCCAATATGGGCATCCTGGTCCTGCTATTGGTTATTGACCGGAGACGTATCTCGGTCATGTCTACATTGTTCTCGAACCGTAGGGTCCGCACGCTTAATGTTACGATGACAGTTATTATGAGTTTATGCATTTTGATGTACCGAAGTTAGTTCAGAGTCCCGGATGTGATCACGGACATGACGAGGAGTCTCGAAATGGTCGAGACATAAAGATTGGTATATTGGAAGCCTATATTTGGACATCGGAAGTGTTCCGGGTGAAATCGGGATTTTACCGGAGTACCGGGAGGTTACCGGAACCCCCCGGGAGCCATATGGGCCTTAATGGGCTTTAGTGGAAAGGAGAAAGGGGCAGCCCAAGGTGGTCGCGCGCCTCCCCCCTCCCCTAGTCCTATTAGGACTAGGAGAGGTGGCCGGCCCCCCTCTCTCTCTTTCCCCCTCGGGGAATCCTAGTCCAACTAGGATTGGGGGGGGGGAGTCCTACTCCCGGTAGGAGTAGGACTCCTCCTGCGCCCTCCTCCTGGCCGGCGGCCCCCTCCCCCTTGGCTCCTTTATATACGGAGGCAGGGGGCACCTCTAGACACACAAGTTGATCATTAAGATCGTTCCTTAGCCGTGTGCGGTGCCCCCTGCCACCATATTCCACCTCGATTATATTGTAGCAGTGCTTAGGCGAAGCCCTTCGATGGTAGAACATCAAGATCGTCACCACGCCGTCGTGCTGACGGAACTCCTCCCCGAGGCTTTGCTGGATCGGAGCCCGGGGATCGTCATCGAGCTATACGTGTGCTAAGAACTCTGAGGTACCGGAGTAACGGTGCTTGGATCGGTCGGATCGGGAAGACGTATGACTACTTCCTCTACGTTGTGTCAACGCTTCCGCAGTCGGTCTGCGTGGGTACGTAGACAACACTCTCCCCTCTCGTTGCTGTGCATCATCATGATCTTGCGTGTGCGTAGGAAATTTTTGAAATTACTACGTTCCCCAACAGTGGCATCCGAGCCTAGGTTTTATCTGTTGGTGTTATATGCACGAGTAGAACACAAGTGAGTTGTGGGCGATATAAGTCATACTGCTTACCAGCATGTCATACTTTGGTTCGGCGGTATTGTTGGATGAAGCGGCCCGGACCGACATTACGCGTACGCTTAAGCGAGACCGGTTCTCTCGACGTGCTTTGCACAAAGGTGGCTAGCGGGTGACAGTTTCTCCAACTTTAGTTGAACCGAGTGTGGCTACGCCCGGTCCTTGCGAAGGTTAAAACAGCACCAACTTGACAAACTATCGTTGTGGTTTTGATGCGTAGGTAAGATTGGTTCTTGCTTAAGCCCGTAGCAGCCATGTAAAACTTGCAACAACAAAGTAGAGGACGTCTAACTTGTTTTTGCAGGGCATGTTGTGATGTGATATGGTCAAAACGTGATGAGATATAAGTTGTTGTATGAGATGATCATGTTTTGTTAAAGTTATCGGCAACTGGAAAAAGCCTTATGGTTGTCTCTATATTGCATAAGATGCAAGCGCCAAATAATTGCTTTACTTTATCGCTATGCGATAGCAATAGTTGCAAGAGCAATAGTTGGCGAGACGACCGTGTGACGACACATTGATATAGATCAAGATGATGGAGATCATGGTGTCATGCTGGTGACGATAGAGATCATGACAGTACTTTGGAGATGGAGATCAAAGGCGCAAGATGATGATGGCCATATCATGTCACATATTTTGATTGCATATGATGTTTATCTTTTATACATCTTATTTTGCTTAGTTTGACGGTAGCATTTTAAGATGATCTCTCACTAATTATCAAGAAGTGTTCTCCCTGAGTATGCACCATTGCCAAAGTTCGTCGTGCCCAGACACCACGTGATGATCGGGTGTGATAAGCTCTACGTCCATCTACAACGGGTACAAGCCAGTTTTGTACACGCAGAATACTCAGGTTAAACTTGACGAGCCTAGCATATGCAGATATAGCCTCGGAACACGGAGACCGAAAGGTCGAGCGTGAATCATATAGTAGATATGATCAACATAGTGATGTTCACCATTGAAAACTACTCCATCTCACGTGATGATCGGTTATGGTTTAGTTGATATGGATCACGTAATCACTTAGAAGATTAGAGGGATGTCTATCTAAGTGGGAGTTCTTAAGTAATATGATTAATTGAACTTAAATTTATCATGAACTTAGTCCTGGTAGTATTTTGCAAATTATGTTGTAGATCAATAGCTTGCGTTGTTGCTTTCATATGTTTATTTTGATATGTTCCTAGAGAAAAATTGTGTTGAAAGATGTTAGTAGCAATGATGCGGATTGGATCCATGATCTGAGGTTTATCCTCATTGCTGCACAGAAGAATTATGTCCTTGATGCACCGCTAGGTGACAGACCTATTGCAGGAGCAGATGCAGACGTTATGAACGTTTGGCTAGCTCAATATGATGACTACTTGATAGTTTAGTGCACCATGCTTAACGGCTTAGAATCGGGACTTCAAAGGCGTTTTGAACGTCATGGACCATATGAGATGTTCCAGGAGTTGAAGTTAATATTTCAAGCAAATACCCGAGTTGAGAGATATGAAGTCTCCAACAAGTTCTGTAGCTAAAAGATGGAGGAGAATCGCTCAACTAGTGAGCATGTGCCCAGATTGTCTAAGTACAACAATCGCTTGAATCAAGTGGGAGTTAATCTTCCAGATAAGATAGTGATTGACAGAATTCTCTAGTCACCATCACCAAGTTAGTAGAACTTCGTGATGAACTATAGTATGCAAGGGATGAAGAAAACGAATCCCGAGCTTTTCATGATGATGAAATCGATGAAGATAGAAATCAAGAAAGAGCATCAAGTGTTGATGGTTGACAAGATCACTAGTTTCAAGAAAAGGGCAGAGGGAAGAAGGGGAACTTCAAGAAGAATAGCAAGCAAGTTGCTGCTCAAGTGAAGAAGCCCAAGTCTGGTCCTAAGCCTGAGACTAAGTGTTTCTACTGCAAAGGGACTGGTCACTGGAAGCGCAACTACCCCAAGTGATTGGCAGATAAGAAGGATGGCAAAGTGAACATAAGTATATTTGATATACATGTTATTGATGTGTACTTTACTAGTGTTTATAGCAACCCCTCAGTATTTGATACTAGTTCAGTTGCTAAGATTAGTAACTCGAAACGGGAGTTGCAGAATAAACAGAGACTAGTTAAGGGTGAAGTGACGATGTGTGTTGGAAGTGGTTCCAAGATTGATATGATCATCATCGCACACTCCCCTATACCTTCGGGATTAGTGTTGAACCTAAATAAGTGTTATTTGGTTTTTGCGTTGAGCATGAATATGATTTGATCATGTTTATTGCAAAATGGTTATTCATTAAAGTCAGAGAATAATTGTTGTTCTGTTTACATGAATAAAACCTTCGATGGTCATACACCCAATGAAACAAGTTCATTGGATCTCGATCGTAGTGATACACATATTCATAATATTGAAACCAAAAGATGCGAAGTTAATAATGATAGTGCAACTTATTTGTAGCACTGCCGTTTAGGTCATATTGGTGTAAAACGCATGAAGAAACTCCATACTGATGGGATTTTGGAATCACTTGATTATGAATCACTTGATGCTTGCGAACCATGCCTCATGGGCAAAATGACTAAGACTCCGTTCTCCGGAACGAGCAACTAACTTATTGGAAATAGTACATACTGATGTATGTGGTCCGATGAGTGTTAAGGCTCACGGCAAGTATCGTTATTTTCTGAACTTCACATATGATTTGAGCAGATATGGGTATATCTACTTGATGAAACATAAGTCTGAAACATTTGAAAAGTTCAAAGAATTTCAGAGTGAAGTGGAAAATCATCGTGACAAGAAAATAAAGTTTCTACGATCTGATCGCGGAGACAAATATTTGAGTTACGAGTTTGGTCTTCAATTAAAACAATGTGGAATAGTTTCATAAACTCATGCCACATGGAACACCACAGCATAATGGTGTGTCCGAACGTCATAACCGTACTTTATTGGATATAGTGCAATCTATGATGTCTCTTACCGATCTACCACTATCGTTTTGGGGTTATGCATTAGAGACAGCTGCATTCACGTTAAATAGGGCACCATCTAAATCCGTTGAGACGACACCATGTGAACTATGGTTTGGCAAGAAACCTAAGCTGTCGTTTCTTAAAGTTTGGGGTTGCGATGCTTATATGAAAAAGTTTCATCCTGATAAGCTCAAACTCAAATCGGAGAAGTGCGTCTTCATAGGATATCCAAAGGGAACTATTGGATACACCTTCTATCACAGATCCGAAGGCAAGATTTTTGTTGCTAAATTCGGAAACTTTCTGGAGAAGGAGTTTCTCTCGAAAGAAGTGAGTGGGAGGAAAGTAGAACTTGACGAGGTAACTGTACCTGCTCCCTTATTGGAAAGTAGTACATCACAGAAAACTGTTTCTGTGACACCTACACCAGTTAGTGAGAAAGCTAATGATGATGATCATGAAACTTCAGAACAAGATACTACTGAACCTCGTAGATCAACCAGAGTAAGATCCGCACCAGAGTGGTACGGTAATCCTATTCTGGAAGTCATGCTACTAGATCATGATGAACCTACGAACTATGAAGAAGCGATGGTGAGCCCAGATTCCGCAAAGTGGCTTGAAGCCATGAAATCTGAGATATGATCCATGTATGAGAACAAAGTATGGACTTTGGTTGACTTGCCCGATGATCGCCAAGCCATAGAAAATAAATGGATCTTCAAGAGAAAGACGGACGTTGATAGTAGTGTTACTATCTACAAAGTTAGAATTGTCGCAAAAGGTTTTTGACAAGTTCAAGGTGTTGACTACGATGAGATTTTCTCACTCGTATCTATGCTTAAGTCTGTCCGAATCATGTTAGCAATTGCCGCATTTTATGAAATCTGGCAAATGGATAAACAAAACTGTATTCCTTAATGGATTTACTAAAGAAGAGTTGTATACGATGCAACTAGAAGGTTTTGTTGATCCTAAAGGTGTTAACTAAATATGCAAGCTCCAGCGATCCATCTATGGACTGGTGCAAGAATCTCGGAGTTGGAATATACGCTTTGATAAGTTGATCAAAGCATATAGTTTTATACAGACTTGCGGTGAAGCCTGTATTTACAAGAAAGTGAGTGGGAGCACTACAACATTTCTGATAAGTATATGTGAATGACATATTGTTGATTGGAAATAATGTAGAATTATTCTGCAAAGCATAAGGAAGTGTTTGAAAGGAGTTTTTCAAAGAAAGACCTCGGTGAAGCTGCTTACATATTGAGTATCAAGATCTATAGAGATAGATCAAGACACTTGATAAGTTTTTTCAATGAGTACATACCTTGACAAGATTTTGAAGTAGTTCAAAATGGAACAGTCAAAAAAAGGTTCCTTGCCTGTGTTACAAGGTGTGAAGTTGAGTAAGACTCAAAGCCCGACCACGGCAGAAGATATAAAGAGAATGAAAGTCATTCCCTATGCCTCAGTCATAGGTTCTATAAAGTATGCCATGCTGTATACCAAATCTATTGTATTCCCTACCACTGAGTTTGGCAAGGGAGTACGATAGTGATCTAGGAGTAGATCACTGGACAGCGGTCAAAATTATCCTTAGTGGAATAAGGATATGTTTCTCGATTATGGAAGTAAAAAAAAAGGTTCGTCGTAAAGGGTTAAGCCGATGCAAGTTTTGACACTAATCTAGATGACTCTAAGTCTCGGTCTAGATACATATTGAAAGTGGGAGCAATTAGCTAGAGTAGCTCCATGCAGAGCATTGTTGACATAGAAATTTGCAAAATACATGCGGATCTGAATGTGGCAGACCCGTTGACTAAGACTCTCTCACATGATCACACCTTAGTACTCCTTGGGTGTTAATCACATAGCGATGTGAACTAGATTACTGAATCTAGTAAACCCTTTGGGTATAGGTCACATGACGATGTGAACTATGGGTGTTAATCACATGGTGATATGAACTATCGATGTTAATCACATGGTGATGTGATCTAGATTATTGACTCTAGTGCAAGTGGGAGACTGAAGGAAATATGCCCTAGAGGCAATAATAAAGTTATTATTTATTTCCTTATTTCATGATAAATGTTTATTATTCATGCTAGAATTGTATTAACCGGAAACATAATACATGTGTGAATACATAGACAAACAGAGTGTCACTAGTATGCCTCTACTTGACTAGCTCGTTAATCAAAGATGGTTATGTTTCCTAACCATGGACAAAGAGTTGTTATTTGATTAACGGGATCACATCATTAGGTGAATGATCTGATTGACATGACCCATTCCATTAGCTTAGCACCCGATCATTTAGTATGTTGCTATTGCTTTCTTCATGACTTATACATGTTCCTATGACTATGAGATTATGCAACTCCCGTTTGCCGGAGGAACACTTTGTGTGCTACCAAACGTCACAACGTAACTGGGTGATTATAAAGGTGCTCTACAGGTGTCTCCAAAGGTACATGTTGGGTTGGCGTATTTCGAGATTAGGATTTGTCACTCCGATTGTCGGAGAGGTGTCTCTGGGCCCTCTCGGTAATGCACATCACTTAAGCCTTACAACTAATGAGTTAGTTGCGGGATGATGTATTATGGAACGAGTAAAGAGACTTGCCGGTAACGAGATTGAACTAGGTATTGGATACCGACGATCGAATCTCGGGCAAGTAACATAACGATGACAAAGGGAACAACGTATGTTGTTATGCGGTCTGACCGATAAAGATCTTCGTAGAATATGTAGGAGCCAATATGGTCATCCTGGTCCCGCTATTGGTTATTGACCGGAGACGTGTCTCGGTCATGTCTACATTGTTCTCGAACCGTAGGGTCCGCACGCTTAACGTTACGATGACAGTTATTATGAGTTTATGCATTTTGATGTACCGAAGTTAGTTCGGAGTCCCGGATGTGATCACGGACATGACGAGGAGTCTCGAAATGGTCGAGACATAAAGATTGATATATTGGAAGCCTATATTTGGACATCGGAAGTGTTCCGAGTGAAATCGGGATTTTACCGGAGTACCGGGAGGTTACCGGAACCCCCCGGGAGCCATATGGGCCTTAATGGGCTTTAGTGGAAAGGAGAAAGGGGCAGCCCAAGGTGGCCGCGCGCCTCCCCCCTCCCCTAGTCTTATTAGGACTAGGAGAGGTGGTCGGCCCCCCTCTCTCTCTTTCCCCCTCGGGGAATCCTAGTCCAACTAGGATTGGGGGGGAGTCCTACTCCCGATAGGAGTAGGACTCCTCCTGCGCCCTCCTCCTGGCCGGTGGCCCCCTCCCCCTTGGCTCCTTTATATACGGAGGCAGGGGGCACCTCTAGACACACAAGTTGATCATTGAGATCATTCCTTAGCCGTGTGCGGTGCCCCCTGCCACCATATTCCACCTTGATTATATTGTAGCAGTGCTTAGGCGAAGCCCTGCGATGGTAGAGCATCAAGATCGTCACCACGCCGTCGTGCTGACGAAACTCCTCCCCGACGCTTTGCTGGATCGGAGCCCGGGGATCATCATCGAGCTGTACGTGTGCTAAGAACTCGGAGGTACCGGAGTAACGGTGCTTGGATCGGTCGGATCGGGAAGACGTACGACTACTTCCTCTACATTGTGTCAACGCTTCCGCAGTCGGTCTGCGTGGGTACGTAGACAACACTCTCCCCTCTCATTGCTGTGCATCATCATGATCTTGCGTGTGCGTAGGAAATTTTTGAAATTACTACGTTCCCCAACAGAATGATTCTAGTAGGAGTCTTTGTCTTAGAGCATGGAAATATATCTGTAATTCTAAAGAAGAAGGTGGCCTGGGTATAAGGAATTTGAAGGCAATTAATGAAAGTATTGTTCTTGTAGCTGCTTGGAGAATTGCTAAATCCCCCTCTTCTCAATTGTACTTAGTTCTGAAGGCTATTGACTAGTATGGAGGTCGGTTAGTGCTGATTAATTCGGTATTGACTACTATGCCGATGTTCCTATTATCGTTCTTCGAAATTCCGAAAGGGGTACGGAAGCGACTTGATTTCTTTAGATCCCGGTTCTTCTGGCAGTCAGACGAGGCCAAGAGGAAATACCGACTCGCGCGATGGGATATCCTTTGCCGATCAAAAGACCAGGATGGTCTTGGTATTGAGAACTTAGAAATCAAGAATAAATGCCTCATGAGTAAATGGCTCTGCAGGTTAGAGACAGAGCCGGAGGGCATGTGGGCACATATTTCGTGCAATAAATATTTGTAGTCGAAAACACTCGCCCAGGTTACCATGAGACTAACTGACTCGCCATTCTGTAAAGGGCTTATGAGAAAGAAGGATTTGTTCTTTCGTAGGGTCAAATTCTTGGTTGGTAATGGGATGTCAACAAGATTTTGGGAGGATACATGGTTAGGAGAGACACCCTTGGCCGTCTAATATCCAACACTTTATAACATTGTGCAACGTAAGGAGGAGTATGTAGGCACATTTTTCCAAATGATTCCCTTGAATATCCAGTTCAGACGTGCGTTAGCTGGTGAGCGATGGACAGCCTGGATGCACTTGGTTCGGAGATTGATAGATGTTCAACTCTCCGACCAGCCAGATTCGACGCAATGGAAATTAGCTAAAAATGGGGTTTTTACGGTGAAATCGTTTTATATGGATTTGATTAATTCTGGCCCAATCTCAAGATCGTTGCATATTTGGAGGATTAAGATTCCCTTGCGTATTAAAAATTTTATGTGGTTTGTCCACAAGCAAGTAATACTCACCAAGGATAACCTAATCAAGAGGCGATGGATAGGTAGTTCACGTTGTTATTTTTGTGATCATGATGAAACAATACAACATTTATTCCTTGAATGCCCACTCGCCAAATTGCTTTGGAGAACGATTCATATAGCCTTCAACATTAACCCTCCAGATGACATTGAGTCGTTGTTTGGAACGTGGTTAGCTAGGGTTGAACATACTATTGCGGCTCGTATTCGCATTAGAATATGTGCGCTTTTATGGGCTATATGGAACTGTCGGGATGATTTTATTTTTAACAGACAATACAATTTAACTTTCTTGCAGGTCATCTTCAGAGCTACCGCTTGTATCCGCACGTGGTCCTTACTCACTCCTATGAACTCCAAGGAGCCTTTGGTTACTGGGTGCAACCAGTGGAAGATGATAGCACGGTCTATATTCAACCGGTTCGGATGGCGGTCGCATTAACAGGATGGGAGTCTAGGAAGCTTATCCTACATATTACCGTACTGGTTATGATTGTCAGCATGTACTTCTCTTTTTTTCATTTGCTTTGCTCCGCTTGCGAGCTGTAATACTTTTATGACTTTGTGCTACTTCGCGAACTTTTAATAAGATGGTTGCATGCATCATTATGATGCAGAGGCCGGGGCTAAACCTCCATTTCCAAAAAAAAACTTAGTTCTTAAGGCTAAATATTTTCATGACTCTTCCATTTGGACAGCCACTCATGGCCAATATTTTCATGACTCTTCCATTTGGACAGCCACTCCTTCCTCTCCTAAATCAGCTTTTCTGGACTTCTGTTTTAAAAATGATCCCTAAGTTAAAAGCGCATTCTTTCTACCAATTAACTCAACGTAATATCTCAATTTGGAGCACTCCTTGGAACACCCTTTGGGCCGCCATTCATGGCCATCTTATTATTCAACAACCCGATTTTAGATATTCTTCTTTAGTTAGGGATCTATGGCGGGCAGAAGGTTCGGTATAATGAGTTAGTTCATTTACTTTTCCAGCAGCATATGGCCTCAATTATTGTCCAAACTGGTATTATCGATGATGATGGTCCATAGTTGCTTTGTTGGGATCTTACTCCTAATGGCTCTTGTTCTTCCAAATCTGGTTATAAGCTTTGTTTGCAGGAAATTCATGCAAATCCTAGGGATGCGCCTTCTGTACAATCTTTGGAGTTGAAGGATCTTCTCAAGCTAGTCTGGAAACATAAGCATGTATTACCTAGGGTGCAAACGTTTGCCGGGAGGCTTCTTAGGAGGGATTTACCTACAGGTTTGTGGGTGGGTCATTTCTCTGTTCATATCTCTTAAAATTGTTATAGGTGTGGCCATCAGGAGGATGAGTTCCATTTTTTTTGCGCTGTCCTTTTGTTAGAGCAATTTGGTTTGCCGCTCCTTGGTTCATTAGGTCTGATGTTTTAGTCCAAGGCCATACTACTATGCATTCTATCCTCATTGCCTTTCTTTGCATGGGACATCCTTATGGTTCTATTTCAAACATTCTCAATTTTTTGTGGTGTCTTTGGAAGGATAGAAATGATTATCTCTTTGATAGGAAAAAAGGCTCTTCCTCATCATGTGCACCTTGCTGCTAAGGCATTGTCCTCTGATTCTTATAATGACTTGCCTCATTTTTCTCAGATGCAGGTGGTGCCACAAGTACAACTTCCTCCTGATCAGCTTCCTATGCAAGGACAAACTCTCAAGTCGGATTTTCTTATTACGGGCCCTAAAATTTATTCTGATGCAGCTTTCAGAAGTCAAAAAAGTTCCTAGTTTAATACACGGAGCAGTTGCAACCGGAGTGGGAATCTATCTTTCTTTCCCCCAAGATCAAATTGAAATCAGTGTGCAAATTCAAGCAGCAGCTCCTCCTACAACTTCTCCTCTGCATACTGAAGTTCTACCTCTTTCTTTTGCTGCTCAAGTGGCTAGTAAGCTCAATATTCTTCAACCAACCTTTCTCATGGATTGTCTCTCATTAGCATTAGTGGCCGCTTCAGGAAAGATAGTGGAATCTACCACCCCTTGGAGCATTGGGAAGCCTTTGGGTAATTTCTTCAAGCATGCTACCAATTTGCAGCCTCAAGTGTTCCATATTTTCAGAGAAATAAATGGCAGAGCACACAATGTAGCTAAGCAGGTTCTTCATTCAAATGTTGAACCTGAAGTTTGTTGTTTTGCTTCGGCTCATAGGCATACTTCCTGTCATGTAGTATCTCTTCTTTCCATTTTTCAGGTTTAGGAATTTGTAACTCGCGTTGTACATTGTTACTGAGCTGAATGAATTTGGCGCCTTGAGCGCCTTCTGTTGTTAAAAAAAATGGAATTAGAGCAACTCTAGCAGATTCACCGCATGTACGGTCGTCATCCGTTGTATGAAGCATGCTTCATATTGATACGAAGGCCACACTGGATGTTTGCAAATACAGAGTCGTGATAATGCGGTCTTCATATTCTTTTTTCATTTGTTTGATTTTTGTCATAAAAATGCAGGGGCAATTTAAGCTCTGATTAGACATATGAAATGCATGTTTCAACATGATAAACTAATAGTGGCCAAAGTGTGCTGCATCTATAATACTTAAATAGTCGATCCCCATTAACTCCAATTCTCTAAACATACAACCATCCACATCACCAAATGTGACATGTCCTCATCCACTAAAACTATTTTGTGGACATGTATACCCAATTCAATTGTTTTATCTTTAATGATCCAACATACATGCATACTCTTTGTTCACACGCAATTATTTTCAAAATTAATTTTTTTATTTAGAACACTTCATTCATACAAAGTTTATCAGAAAATAACCATTAAAATCCTGCAGAAACGTGCGGGGGAATTACCTAGTTACATATAATCAGTGACTACAAATGTCATTTAACGATATTTCAACCTAAGCAATATCACTAGTGCAAGTGACATTGCTATTTAATTGTCCGGCGCCGTCTATTTGGCGTCCTCCACGCCGGCGCCGGCATCATCCTCCTCCTCCGCAGACGAAATATCCTCCATCTAGGACTAAGATCGGATTCACAAGCGGCTCCTCCTTGTCGGTGAGTGCGGAGCTATAACCACGAATGATCCACGCCCCGTTGCGAGCTAGGGTCGGTTAGGACCTTCTAGATCGGACTAACAAGCGGGTCATCCTTGGCGATGGCATAGTCCGGCTCCGCATTGGGGGTCAGCAATGATGGCAGCGTCGTCGAGCTCGACATTGGTCTTCTCAAATACATTGCAGTATGGCTTAAGATATATCTCCTGGTTCTAGGGATCCTGCTGAAACCAGACAAAACGGGTGAGCGGTCACGGTAAAGTGCAAAAGAATCCTAAGTGTGCGATGAAAAAACACTAAGTAAAACATAACACAAAATGTTAAACATTCCCAAGCTTTAGACTTTTGCTCATCTCCGATCAAAATCACAACTAGGATAACAAGGTCATTATGTTCATAACAGGGTCATTATGTTCATTTTTTTAAAGGAGGTTAAAACCCCGCATTGTTATGATGCGCACAACCATTTTTTTACTAAAGTTGATGCAAATACAACAACATGCCGAGTATAAGGTATGGATGACTACAGCATAACCATTACAAGATGTGAACTAAACACCCACCACTATGTGGACTTCTTCCACGGCAACACCTTCAAGAAGAGATAAACGTCCTTGCGTTGTCATCATCACGTCTGGCTGAAGATGACCAGGACAAAAAAAATTCATTCAGGTTGCCAAGGCAACCAGTAAAGACCAGTACATCAACAATAAGGCAACACCTTCAACAAGGGAAACTGACGCAAGTTTGTCGCTGTTGATATCGACTAATAAAGACGAGAACAAGAGTTTCGCCCTGGACGTGAAACGGTGTTCCAATTGATATCTCGATGACAAATCTCCTGAAAGTCGCATCAGAATGTACTCCACATCAGATCGTAATGGCGCTAGCGGAAGCGTTATTATGTTCATGAAGCGCGAATCGTGAGGGCAATTCGAACGCACAACCCTAAACGGATGTCGGTTTTGCCTGGATTTCGTCCGTTTGGGGATGGCAATGGGCGGCGTCCGCCCATTTTCCGTGATGCGCCAACCGCGCGCCAACGCGCGGCCGCATCTGGTTCGCCCGGTGCCCGTATGCATACATTTTTTGGGGAACACATCATTTTAGTTCATCAACGACATTTTGATACATGATAGTGCATTCACCAATTCTTAACTAGAATAGTAAGATCAAAGAAAACAAGAACCATAAATAGACATTTTAATAGAAATTCAACTTTCATAACTGCTCCCGCAAGTTGGATTAATATCTTCTCGATGACTTCATTGTTGATCTGCGGATTCTTGATCTTGTATACTTCTTTCTTCTTCGATTCTACAGAAGTAGACGTTACTTCGCATCTAATCTCATCTCTAGTCTTTATTCTAGCAAGAAGTGCACGAGCATCTATCAAATTGCGGCCAATCAATAGATTGATGTATTCTTTTTCCCAATACCAAAACTTGCATCCATCCTACACACAAATTTGCATATGAGGCAAGAGCTATTGAAATTACGCCGAATCCGGAAGCACAAGCGAAGCAAAACAAGCATATACCTTATCTTTTTTGCACCTGATGAACACCCACCCCGGATATTCCGACGTGGTAGAAACACGGCGAACGACTTGCCGCGGACAGTTGTCGCACTTTATGAGCGGCAACGGTGATCCGACGAGCCGCTGGGACAGCGCCGAGCCCGAACGACAGCCGGGCGTATTTTTTCCGGCATCGTTCCGGCAGGGTAGATCCGAACGGTAGAGGCGGAGTCAATGCTTGCATGCGGCTTAGAGGTGTTGCCGAGGCTATGCGGTCCGAAGCCCGACCAATCCATGGCTAGGCACAGCCGCCAACGGCTGGATGCGCACAAATCAGGCGGCCATATGCTCTCAAATCCGGCGGCCCGACTAAACAACGACGCGACCGGTGCTAGGGGGTGGGGAGGGAGGAGGGGCGCCGGGCTGGACACCGAAGTGGCCGAGAAAATGGCGGCGGCGGTGATGGCGGGGTTAGAGGGAAGGGGAAGGGGAGAAAAAAGGGCACATGTGCCCCCGACGGACGGGCGAGGGAGGACACAGGCACGCGTTGCACCTGTCCGCGCGTGTCCGTTTTGATGCAAACTCGGCTCAAAATTGGGCCAGAAGTGGATCAAAAGCGCACAAAAGACGGACGTTTGTCCGTTTGCTCCCGTGTTGTGTCCGGTTACCATCAAACGAAGGCGGACAGATCATGTAGGGTCGTGCGTTGGAGTGGCCTTACAGATGAATGAGACTATTGCAGCGACGGTATTCATCGGACGTGTAAATCATCACTTGGTCATGGAGAGCTAGCTGAAGTTACAACTTATAATTGTTGGAATTTTACTAATAGGTCTTTGGCCCAGGGAATGTATCCAGTGCACCCGTACTTGTGGTGCTGCCGGTGCACCAGATGCCATAGAATATTTGAAAAAATCTGAAAAAATTCTAGCTCTTTAGTGTAACATCAATGTATGCTGTCACAAAATTTCATATGAAAATTTGAACTATTTTTTGAAATATAAAAATGACAAATTTGATATCAGTGTGATAATGGGCCAAATCTAAAGCCCAAGTTATGTTTACATACTATTCAGTGCGGAATTTCATTTTTGTTTTTCAAGTTATGTTTCGAACTTTGACTTGAAATTTTGTGACAAGCTACATTGATGTTACGTGAGTGTGCTAAGTTTTTTTTCAGAATTTGTCAAACATTTTAAAAACACAATGTGAGTTCGGTGCACCGGTAGCACCACAAGCTCCGGTGCATGAGATATTTTTCCCTTTGGCCCAAAGCCCAACTAAAATTCTGAAATTCTCTTGGCCCATTCATGCACACATGTGAGTGGAGTGAGTGAGGCTAAAGTTTAGTCTCACCCTGGAAGTTGAGAGAGAGTTGCACCTCTTTATAAGGTGAGCTCTTCTACCACTTGTATGAGCATGAGAAAAGGAGACCTACATGCGCGCTCCTCCTCCACGCCACGCCTCGCCTCGTCACGACGCGCCGCGCCGCGCCGCGGGTTGCCGGATTGAGCCGAGCCGAGGACAGAGCTATGCACGTTGTCTATATTTTTGCTGCATGGGAACATTAATGAGTCATTAATTAATAATTAACGAACGCGTTAATTACTGAACCCTTTCTTATTCTTTTGGATCGTGACAACTCGGACGTGGGGTTTACTCCCACGACCTACCCGGCCTGCACTATATAGTCAGGCAGACGTCTACCCTAGCCGCCGCCGCTTCGTATGGTTTCTCACCACCGTTGTGACGCCCCCGATTCAATCGTACACTAATCATACATGCAAACGTGTACGATCAAGATCAGGAACTCACGGGAAGATATCACAACACAACTCTACAAATAAAATAAGTCATACAAGCATCATATTACAAGCCAGGGGCCTCGAAGGCTCGAATACAAGAGCTTGATCATAGACGAGTCAGCGGAAGCAACAATATCTGAGTACAGACATAAGTTAAACAAGTTTTCCTTAAGAAGGCTAGCACAAACTGGGATACAAATCGAAAGAGGCGTAGGCCTCCTGCCTGGGATCCTCCTAACTATTCCTGGTCGTCGTCAGCGGGCAGCACGTA
The DNA here is from genome assembly GCF_056163025.1 of Triticum urartu. Lineage (NCBI taxonomy): Eukaryota > Viridiplantae > Streptophyta > Magnoliopsida > Poales > Poaceae > Triticum > Triticum urartu. The sequence goes on along the minus strand of NC_141873.1, from coordinate 34,827,058 downwards.
GTAGTAGGCACCTCCGGTGTAGTAGGAGTCGTCGTCGAAGGTGGCGTCTGGCTCCTGGGCTCCAACATCTGGTTGCGACAACCGGGTAGAAGGGATAGGGGGAAAGGAGGGAGAAAGCAACCGTGAGCACTCATCCAAAGTACTCGCAAGCAAGGAGCTATACTACATATGTATGCATTGGTATCAACTGGAATAAGGCTATTATATGTGGACTGAACTACAGAAAGCCGGGATAAGAGGGGGATAGCTAGTCCTTTCGAAGACTACGCTTCTGGCAGCCTCCGTCTTGCAGCATGTAGAAGAGAGTAGACTGAAGTCCTCCAAGTATCATCGCATAGCATAATCCTAACCGATGATCCTCCCCTCGTCGCCCTGTGAGAAAGCGATCACCGGTTGTATCTGGCACTTGGAAGGGTGTGTTTTATTAAGTATCCGGTTCTAGTTGTCATAAGGTCAAGGTACAACTCCAAGTTGTCCTGTTACCGAAGATCACGGCTATTCGAATAGATTAACTTCCCTGCAGGGGTGCACCACATAACCCAACACGCTCGATCCCATTTGGCCAGACACACTTTTCTGGGTCATGCCCGGCCTCGGAAGATCAACACGTCGCAGCCCCACCTAGACCAACAGAGAGGTCAGCACGCCGGTCTAAACCTAAACGCCCAGGGGTCTGGGCCCATCGCCCTTAGCACACCTACACGTTGCGTGGGCGGCCGGAAGCAGACCTAGCCTAGTAGGCGTTCCAGTCCAATCCAGCGCGCGCCGCTCCGTTGCTGACGTCATGAAGGCTTCAGCTGATACCACGACGTTGAGTGCCCATAACTATCTCCGCGTAGATGGTTAGTGCGTATAGGCCAGTAGCCAGACTCGGATCAAAAACCAAGATCTCGTTAAACGTGTTAAGTATCTACGAACGCCGACCAGGGCCAGGCCCACCTCTCTCCTAGGTGGTCTCAACCTGCCCTGTCGCTCCGCCTCAAAGTAACAGTCGGGGGCCGTCGGGAACCCAGGCCCACCTCTACCGGGATGGAGCCACCCGCCCCTTCAGCCCCCATCTCCGAACAGTATCACAGGTAATGTAACTGTGAAAGTATATTGTATATGCCCGTGATCACCTCCCGAAGTGATCACGGCCCAGTAATATAGCATGGCAGACGGACAAGAGTGTAAGGCCACCGATGGAACACTAGCATCCTATACTAAGCAGTAGGATAGCAGGTAATGGTATCAACAGTAGTAGCAAGGATAGGCTATGCATCAGGATAGGAATAACGGAAAGCAGTAACATGCTACACTACTCTAATGCAAGCAGTATAGAGAAGAATAGGCGATATCTGGTAGGGGGGCTTGCCTGGTTGCTCTGGCAAGAGAGAGGGGTCGTCAACTCCGTAGTCGTACTGGGTAGCAACGGCGTCGGTCTCGGTGTCTAGCGAGAGAAGAGGGGGAAGAAACAATAAATATTTAAGCAAACAGATGCATAGCGATGTATGACATGACAAGTATCGGTGCTAGGGGTGCCCTAACGCGGTAAGAGGTGATACCGGGGAAGGGGGGAAACATCCGGGAAAGTATCCCCGGTGTTTCGCGTTTTCGGGCAGAGGAGCCGGAGGGGAAAAGTTACGAGTTCGATAGGTTAGGGGGGTGTGGCGGACGAACAGGTTGCGTATCCGGAATCGTCTCGTCGTTCTGAGCAACTTTCATGTAGAAAGTATTTTAATCCGAGCTACGGATTATTTTCTATGATTTTTTTAAAGTCTAAATTGTTTTTCTGAAATTCTATAGTTAATTTAATTCGAAATTATATTAAATACTATATGCTACGGGTACTCAGAAGTGTACACAGGGATATGACTATTTGACTAACAGGTGGGCCCTGCTGACTGCCTAGCCAACAGTCAACAGTCAACTTGTTGACTGGTTTGACTAGTCCAACTGACATGTGGGGGCCACATGTCATAGACTGCTAGTTAAACTATTTTACTAACTAGATTTATTCAGTAGTGGGACCCATATGTTAGTGGACCCTTTTGTTAATCAAAGTTTTTAAACGGTTTTAGTTAATCTAATTAAGTAGTGGGGCCTACTGTCAGGGGCATGTTTTAAGTTAAGTGTTATTTGGGTGCTGGGGGTCCACATGTTATTGTCTACTTAGTTAACAGGTTTATTAAATAGTGGGAATTAGCAGGGATGACCCACTGGTCAATGACATAGTGGGTTGATTAGCATGGTAATTAAGCACTAATCGCAGTTCCACGTCAGCAGGGTAACGACGTTGAGGCAGAGCGCACCGGCGACGACCGTGCGCTCGCCTCCGGCGAACATTCTAGCGGTGGTCGTCATGGATCGGACGAGGGCCTCGCCACACACACACTGGAGCTTCTAGCAGGAGCTGGGACGGTCAGAATCGACCACCACGTCGGCGTCGAGTGGTGGCAGAGGCACGGCCTCATCGACAGGGCGTCTACGAGGCACGGCGAAGAGAGGGGAGAGGCCAGGGGGAGCCGAAGGCTCACATCGTTGCAGAGGAGGGCTCGGGGAGGCCGGAGGAACCCTGCCGGCGAGGTCCGGCGGCCGGATGGGCCGGCAGGTGCGAGGCCGAGTAGAAGGCTTGGGGGACGCAGCGCGGGGATGACGTCCTTAGCATGGGGCGAGGAGGAGGAAGCCATGGCTCGCGAGGCGGTGGTGAGCTTCGGCGGGGCGTGGCGATGACGGCAGCGGCCAGTGGTGTTGCAGGCGTTGCGCGAGGAAGACGAAGAAGCTGCAGGGCGGAGGCGGCGGTCCTCGCGCATAGGCGCGCTCGTCGAGGCTACGGGGAGTAGCACCGGACGCGGCCGGGATGATGAGGCACCGACGAGGAGGGAAAAGGGCTCCGGCGCGATGGTCGCGGGGGGAAGGACGGAGGCGCGGCGGGGCGCGGGGTTCGGTCGCCTCCGAGCGGCGGCAGCGTCGAGTGCCCCGATCCAATTCTGGATCGGGGGAGGGGGAGGACGAGGTGGGGGTGAGCGGCTGCTAGTGGGGGGATCGGGGGTTAGGGTTATGGGTGTGGGAGAGGTGGCCTTGTAGGCCAGAGAGGGGGTGCGGTTGGGCCGGTTGGCTAGCTAGGCCGCACGGCTAACTGGGCCAAGGCCCAGTCGGGAGGGGGGTTGTTTTCCTTTTATTTTAGTAATTTTACTTTATTGTTTTATCATTATGCTCATTTAATTTCGTTTTACAAAATATATACAAAAGCACCTAAATTAGTGGGACTAGTTTTACCACTGCCACAAAAGTCCACACCTAATTAAAATAGTTTAATACTCTATAAATTATGAAAGCCATTTATTTAAATGTTTAAGCTATTGTTTTATTTATTTTAGAGCCTTTAAGCACTTTATCAAAGTTTGGTTTCTCTGCCACAATTACCTATGCAATATTTGGATTACTCCAAACATTTTAGTTTTAATATTTGAAAACTTTTATTGTTTGCCTCTATTTTGAATTTGAATTTGAATCGGTTTCGAACTAACGCGAGATTAGCGACAATAACGGAGGTGACGTGGCGTTATTAGCAGAGGTTACTATAGCTTGATTATCCGGGCGTCACAACCGTTCCAGATCATTGCGCCGCCAAGCAAGTCTTCTCCATCCCTCCTTCCGGCGTGCACCGCGAGATGGGACGGCAGGCCTCCGGAACCCCGCCTCTCGTGATCCTGTACGTGAGAGGGGCGATCAGGTTTTTGGGGAGCGCACTCGCGCGACTGCTGGCAGCGACGACTTCGCGAACGACCTCGGCAACCTCGTCCTCGACGACATGGGCGACAACGTCAACGCCGGCGGTGCTGCACCTGCTGCACCGTATGTGATTCTATCCTTCCTGTTCGAGATCGTGGTAGAATTCATGCTTCTAGTATGTGCCCTAGATGTGATATGTTCATCTGCTATGCTAGTTCGCATGATTAGTTTAATCTCTGCCGTTGTGGTCATGATTTATCTTCTGTTTATTCGGATTAAATCTCGTAGTAATTTGCTCATTTTTCCAACAATCCAAAAACCTGATTATAGGCAATTTACTCCGAGTGGTTTTGCTGCGCATCTGAAGCCGCCTGCCTTTAAGGGGGCGCAATATAAGAGGTGGTGCACGAGAGCAGTCTACTGGTTTCAGACCATGGGCTGCTATGATGCCACCAAGGGCAAGCCTGAGGGTGATCTTAATCCAGCACAGCTGGAAGCTTTTGAGAAGATCGATACCCTCTTTAAAGGCGCTCTTCTGAGTGTTCTTGATGACTCCATTGTGGATTCGTATATGTCGTTTGACAACGGCAAGGACATGCGGGCTGCGCTCGAGGCCAAGTTTGGTGTCTCAGACGCCGGCAGCGAGTTGTACGTCATGGAGCAATTCTATGACCACAAGATAACTGATGAGCGCCCTGTTGTACAGCAGGCTCATGAGATACAGTCGCTCGCAAAAGAACTTGAGTACTTCAAGTGTGTGTTGTCGGACAAATTTGTTGCCGGAGGCATCATTGCCAAGCTTCCACCTTCATGGAACAATTTTGCTACTTCCCTGAAACACAAGAGATAGGAGTTTTCCGTTGCGGATCTCACAGCATTAGACACTGCCACTGTTGAAGCAGAGTGGCTTCGTGAACTCTTGATGGACTTACCTATGGTTGAAAAACCAATACCCCTATCCTGATGAACTGTGATAATCAAACTGTGATCGTCAAGATAAACAGTTCTAAGGACAATATGAAGTCCTCAAGGCATGTGAAGAGGAGACTAAAATCTGTCAGAAAATTGAGGAACTCCGGAGTTATTACGTTGGATTATATCCAAACGTCGAAAAACTTGGCAGATCCCTTCACAAAGGGTCTATCACGTAATGTGATAGATAATGCATCGATGGAGATGGGTTTGAGACCCACCGCATGAGTTGTCCATAGTGGTAAACCACTCTATGTGATCGGAGATCCCGTGAAGTAGAAGTGGGAGACAAGTTGTTGGTCAACTGGGAGAGAGTATCCCTATATTAATTATCCCACTCCGTGAAGATGCAATACTCTCCTGATCTGCATGGCAGGTTGATACTTATCTTAATGTGTTCCAAATGGCTTATTCGGGTAAGCAGAGATGTTTTCCTGCAGAACATCTTCTGAGGAACACACCTATATGAATTTGACTGTTAACATCGCAGTCTGTGAGAATTGGGTGTTCTCTAATAAATTCATGAAAGGCCCTGGAGTATGACGTATACGCTCCACCCGCGGGGAAGCCTTGCGGCAGCCCAGTATCGGTCAAGAATTTGTGTGAAATTAGTTTCACAGAAAACTTGTAGTTCAAGGCATAGTCTACTATTCAAGTTGTGATCTAGTGTAGCATAAATTTCTAAGTGAAAGTTCAACTTCACAGTCTCCACTAAGCACCGATATATAAAACAATGTTTTGGAACTAAATGATGAGATGTGCCAATGAGACTTTGTGAGGGATTGTTGAAATTTTGCTATTAGGCCTTTGGCCCAAAGCCCAACTAAAATTCTGAAATTCTCTTGGCCCATTCATGCACACATGTGAGTGGAGTGAGTGAGGCTAAAGTTTAATCCCACCCCGGAAGTTGAGAGAGAGTTGCACCTCTTTATAAGGTAAGCTCTTCTACCACTTGTATGAGCATGAGAAGAGGAGACCTACACGCGCGCTCCTCCTCCTCGCTCGCCACGCCACACCTCGTCACAACACGCCGCGCCGCGCCGCGCCGTGGGATTGAGCCGAGCCGAGGACAGAGCTATGCACGTTGTCTATATTTTTGTTGCATGGAAAAATTAATGCGTCGTTAATTAATAATTAACAGACGCGTTAATTACTACATGGGCGACAACGTCAACGCCGGCGGTGCTGCACCCGCTGCACCGTATGTGATTCTATCATTCCTGTTCGAGATCGTGGTAGAATTTATGCTTCTAGTATGTCCCTTAGATGTGATATGTTCATCTGCTATGCTAGTTTGCATGATTAGTTTAATCTCTCCTTCTGTGGTCATGATTTATCTTTTGTTTATTCGGATTAAATCTCATAGTAATTTGCTCATTTTTCCAACAATAATCAGTAGTTAAGAATTGGTGATTTGCGAAAACTAAACATGCAAAAGCGGTACAAGATCTTATAATCTTCCGAGGCTTAACACCAAGCCGGTGGGATCCGATTATCCCTCCCAATTGATGGTACCGCGAGCAAGAGCTTGACGAAGCAGTTGGTTAGTCTTTTCAGCTTATTCCTGGGACGTACGCCCACACAAAAGATGTCAATAAAATAGGTGAAGTGTTTACATATACCTCGTCGATGTTGACGGGATGTGGCCTTGGAGTGAAGCTATTTGCTGTTGTTAAAAAAAAATGGTGTTGCTCCACGGCGACTAGCGGAGCCGAGCGGAATGCGTTGCATGGCACGCACGCGGTTGCCCTGAAATGTTTTTTTTTAACTCATGCCAAGCTTTATTTAGGTTTCCCATATGGGGATTTCGTCTGAAACAACATGCAAAATAAAATCTGAGGACACATACAGCCACACCTTGCAAACAGTATTCGATGATGCTTTCTTTGCTAACAGATGAGCAGCACCATTAGCTTCTCGCCTTACCCAAGCAATCCTCCAGCTTTCCGTAGAGGTCAACAGCTACCTCACTTCTTCCATTATTGGCCCTAGTGGTGAGAGGTCCTTCTGCTCGCTCTGGAGCTTGCACACTATCGACCTGCAATCCATCTCAATGTGTAGCTTTGTAATATGCATATTGTTCGCCATCTGGACAGCTCTCCTACATGCCAGGAGCTCGCACCGCTCCGGATCCCTCCTCAGTGGTAGGGCGTGGCATGCACCACCCATATATGCTCCTTCATGGTTCCTGAAAATCATCCTAGCTCCACCGATTTCGCCTCCCTTGGTTGTTGCACCATCCACATTGAGCTTGATCCAGCCCTCATTCGGAGGTCTCCATTTTTCCTTTACAGGCAGTCTATTCTGCTTACTCTTCCGCCCATGGATCGACTGCCATTCTGCCATCAAGTTAAAAACCCTTTGCGCAATTGGTTCCGCATCTTCAATCCTCTGTCCATCACGTGCATTCTTCCTGGCAAGCCAAAGTGCATATGTACCTTGCACCATAACAGCCCGCTCATCATCCGAGGCCTCCGCGAACCACGATAGCAGCCACCTTGACAACGCACTCTGGGAACAGATTGACTCCGGTGGGATCGCCACCGGTACTCCCAACTCCGGATGCATTATCGTCCAAAATTTCTTCGAGTGATAGCAGCCCCAGAATCTATGAAGGTTCGTTTCCTCACGTCTGCACGCCGTACAGAAAACTCCCGCTTTTATCTTCCTCCCGAGGAGCTCTGCTCCCACTGCCAGGTCGTTTCGTATCAAACGCCACATGTGAATTTTCACTTTGCCCGGCGCAACCGTGTCCCATAGGCTCAACCAGGACTTGTGATCCGCCACAGAAGATGAAGATTCCGGCCGTCCGGCTCTCACCCGTTTCTGGCTCATGCGAAGATGATATGCTAACCGGACTGAAAACATCCCGTTTTTGGTATAGTTCCAGGCCTGGTAATCCTGGACCTCCGGACCACCAACTGGGATTTGCAGAATTTCATGAGCTTCGCCGGGTGCAAATATCTCCATCACCAAGCTTCTGTTCCATGAGCGGCCATCACTTTCCAGTAGGTCCCCCACGTGTGTTTAACCCGCGATATAACGTTGGCCCGGTGGCTTTAGACTTCCATTTCTCGGCAACCAATTGTCATGGTGGATCTTTATATGAGATCCATCCCCAATCCGCCAAATCAGTCCATCATTGAGCAGGTCACGACCGTATAAAATGCTCCGGAACGTGTATGATCCCCCATCTGGGCAAGTGGCATTTAAGATCGATCCGTCAGGGAAATACCTCGCCTTTAAAACCCTTCCACACAAAGATTCCGGCACCTGTAGCAGTCGCCAAGCTTGTTTAGCCAGCATAGCTTGATTGAAAGCTTCTGGGTCTCGAAAGCCAAGACCTCCATCATGTTTTCTCATACACATCTTATCCCATCCGATCCAGTGCACTTTCTTGTTACCATCTGTTTCACCCCACTAGAAGATTGAAGAAATTGAAGACAGATTCCCGCACATTTTCTTCGTGAGTTGGAAACAGCTCATGGTAAAGGTTGGTGTTGACTGAAGACCGGACTTGACGAGCACCTCCCTCGCCATCTTAGATAAACCTTGACTCTTCCATCCAGAAACTTTTCCTTTCGCACTATCCTTGATGTATTTGAAAGTACCATCCTTAGATCTCCCCACCACCGTGGGTAGTCCCAAGTACCTCTCGCTCAACGCCTCCTCCGATATTTGCAACACATGTTTAAGCTCATCTTTGTCACCATCCGAAGTACCCTTGCCAAAGAACACCGCAGATTTTCGGAGGTTTACCTTTTGACCCGAGGCCACCTCATAATCTAGCAAAATCTGGCGCAGAGCCTCAAAGTTCTCTCTAGAACCCTCCACAAACACAACACTATCATCGGCAAAGAGTAAATGAGTGACAGTTGGTCCACCCCTCCCAAATGAGACCCTTTGATGTTCTGCTCCCTTTGGGCATTGTTCAGCAACACAGAAAAGCCTTCTACGCAAAACAGGAACAGGTACGGGGAGAGAGGATCGCCTTGCCGGAGTCCTCTGTTGGGACTAAACCTCTCCGATAGACCTCCATTCAGCTTTACTGAAAACGTAGCGGATTTCACACACCTCATAATCATCTCTGCCCAGTGATCAGAGAAACCAAATTTCAACATCATTTTTTTCTAAAAAAATCCCACTCAACCCGGTCGTACGCCTTCATCATATCCAACTTGACAGCACACGGTGGTTTTCTCCTCTTCCCTTTCCTGATGGCATGCACACATTCATACGCCACTAGAACATTGTCTGTTATCAGTCTACCAGGCACGAATGCACTTTGCTCCTCTGAAATCATGAATGGTAGAACCATCTTGAGGCGATTGGCCAGTACCTTCGCCGCAATCTTGTAGAGTACGTTGCACAGACTGATGGGGCGGAATTGAGCCAGTAGCTGCGGCGAATTTACTTTTGGGATCAACACAAGGATCGTGTCGTTGAAACCATTCGGAGTAGCCGTGCCCGCAAGAAACTCACGAACAGCAGCACACACATCCTCTTTAACCAGCGCCCAATGGCGTTGGTAAAACATGGCCGGGAGGCCGTCCGGTCCCAGTGCTTTCGTTGGACCCATTTGAAAAGGGCCTGCTCGATCTCTTCATCAGTGAATGGAGCCCCGAGCTTTGCATTCATCTCGTCAGTAACAGCTCCTTGAATATGCTGCAGAACCCGTTCCCCATTTGCCGCACCTTCGGATGCGAAAAGATTAGCATAGAACTGAGTAGCCATCCTCCTCATCCCTTCATCATCCGTGCACAACGTCCCATCTTCTCTCCTTAGTGCCCTGAAATGTTGGAGGTCAAAACACGAAGCAAATTGATTCCGGTTGAGTGAAGTCTGTTTTCGATCTTGAGGTTGTAGATGTGGTTGAAAATGAACCCTAGCCTTCAAATCCCTGAAATTTGTACCCTGTATTTATGATCCCGGTCTAATCCTGACCCTTAACCTGTTTGGCACACCGGGAAAAGATCCATCCCACACAGGATCAAAGTCTGCTCTCACTTACATATCTACCCCACATGCCATATCCATCCTGTGTCCCAGTCCCTTCCTCTCTCTTGGAATCAGTGCAGGCCCTCGAAGCCACTGACGCGGCGGAACGGCAATACGTACTCGCCTTGTAGTTCTCCGATTCCATTGCTACGGGCATGCTCCGGTGTCCGCCAAGCTCTGCAGAACGCAGCCGCGCCTGCGCCGTATTGCTTCGCACTGCTGGCGCTGTCGTTTATGGAGCAGCAGGAAGAAGCAAGGAGAACGAGTCCGGCAAGTTTATGGATGCTACTCTGATCAGCGCACAGCCAGTCTACGCAAATGGGAATTCAATCCTTGCAACGGATGCGACTATGCTCCAAGTGCTTAGTACAAATTCTAGTTCTAGTACTTACTACAATAGATAGAGAAACGTTCGAACCAATCTTCAGACCGGTGGTAGCTCCTGATCGGATACGCCGGCCGGCGGCACTGCGAAAAAAAAACACAAGCTTCATGAACGAACAACTTCATGCCCCCCCCCCCCCCCCCCCCCCAAAAAAAACTTCATGTTTCTCCATGGACGCAGACCTGCGACCTCGTCCCTGGTGCGATCGTGCCCGTGGATGTGATGATTGTGATAAGTGGTCGTTGTTTGTCCTCCATGAGGTTTTAGCCGCGGTGAGAAGCGCCGTCACAGCTGGCCGCATTGCATCTGCAGGAGGAGCGAACCGTCCAGGTCAGGCCCGTGCTGGCCACGAACGAGCTCGGCTGCTCACTTCACGTTGTCGTAGGGGTGGCTAGCAATGGCACCAAACGTCCCTGCTTGCAGCGCCGAAGACATGAAGTCATGCCGTTGCCGGCTGAGTGAGTGTACGTGAGGGCTTCGCGTCCACGAGGGCGATGAACTGGCCTGAGGCTATGCTGAGTACGGTGGTGATGTCTTGGATATATCAAGTGTGAAGATGGATGTAACGTGTGGGTCCATTTAGTCAACGAGAGTAGAAAGTTATCCCAGTGGATTGTCTTTTTCTCGGTGTGCCAAATTGGTCTAAACTGATGCATAGGGTCGGGATAAGACTGGAATGATAAGTACATGATACAAATTTCAAGGATTTTTAGATGAGGGTTTATTTCAGATGAGCTATACAATTTCAAGGTTTAAAACATACTTCACTCATTCCGGTTCCCCCTGTTGACGCCTGGCCCACCAACACCACGGCAAGGCAGCTCCGTCCACTCCAAACGCTCAGCAAGGTCTTTTCGTGGCCTTTTCACCGTACCCCTCTCTTCCTCCGGCTCCCCTTGCGGCCTGCGCGGAGAGATCAGGGACGGACCCGCGCCGCGTCGTGGCTACTGGCTAGCTAAGGTAGCTGCCTAGGCTCTGGCTACAAAGTGTGTATATATATAGTACTCCCTCTATTTCATAATGTAGTGCTTCCTCTATCCCCGTGCTTTAACTTTGACTATGAATTTAACTACCAAGACCGATTATGGTGGGAACAAAAATTATATTAGTGAATTCGTATTCGAAAGAAGTTTTCAATTATATAATTTTTTCTCCCGCCGCAGTTGGTCTCGTTGGTTAAATTTATGGTCAAAGTTGGACCTCGGGAAACGCGGGCGCGCTATATTTTGGAATGGAGGGAGTACTACAAGCAGACACGTACGAACAGACAGCGCGCCAGGCTCCGACCGTCCGGTTCACTGTGGCCAGTGGCGGAGACAGGCCTGGGGCAGCTAGGGCTATAGCCACAGGCCTAGAAACAACTTCCTTTGTAATTTTTTCATTCAAAATATAAAAAATTATAAAAGTTTATCACTTAACATAGCATAACCCAGACGTAGTCTACATCTAACTCCGCCACTGACTGTGGCCTCACTCCGGTCGTGGCACGACCACGACCACGACTGGTCCCGCGATACGGATACGGACGAACCGGATCAGCTCGCTCAGAGGCGGCAGCTGCGACCGGGACACAAAGCAGGTCGAGCTAGGCCTCGCCATCGTTTTACAGTGCAGTGGCACCTACGCCTGAGTTTTTTTTTCTTTTTTGATTCGAAAGAAGAAAAAGAACACATGTTCGTTCCACGACCAACGTCCAAACGCAGCAAAGGGATAATTTGCATGCAACGCACGCGATCAAACTCTGCTCTCACCCCGTTATGAATAACCGATCATCAAGTCTACTCCCTCCGGCTCACTCTCATGCATGGCTACGGAGTTCACATGAGTGAACTGCATCACAACGGCCAGTGTAACAAAAGCCTATGGATTCACAGGTTTTAACACTTTAATCTAGACTCTGCACATCTAATGAGTAAGAAAATACTCATAATTACAGCATTTAGTTGCTTGACGACAAGAAATCTATTAGGTGGGCCCACGTGTCACTGGGACCAACTAGCCTGGTACTTTGGCTGGAATTTGAAAGAATATCCAAAACTTATAAATTGATGGGAAAGATGACCTGAAATCTCTTCAAAAAAAATTATGTCTTTGTTTGAATTTTCACTTCATCGTTGACCTAAGCAGCTAAGCTGGAACCAATAATCTTAAATGTCGCGCCAAATGGAGGTGTGAATTTCTTGAAACACTCGCGTCATATACTTTGGTTTACTAATGCAGTGGATCCAACTATGGCAACTCTGAACCCATCGACTGAGACCTCATCCCATGCAGGGATGATGAGGAGTTGGTCGTCCGCATGGCTCTCTGCCGCTTCTGGGAGGAATCTGCCCAAGCACTGTGAACGGAATCTACTCAACGGGAATCCATTGCGTCCACGCAAGCGGTGCTTGGATCCGCCTGCCCGCTAGCTCGAGGCATGTGACCGCGCCGGATGGCCCCGGGCTGGCGGTGGAGCCTCGTTCCATGACATTGAACTCCGAGTCTGAGGTCAATGTCCCAATCGTGGATGCGCCCAACGAGGGAAAGGGCACGACAAATAGCAGAGGCGGAGTCACACACCGTGTCAGACGGGACCGAGGATGCGATGTGGCAAGTCCGGATGGCTTGTGCCCTCGATGGACTGCCCCTCCCCCCTCCCCCAAGAGGAGGATGAGGCCCGTGACGAATCAGCCAGACCCGAAAGTGAGCAGATCCGACTCGATTCATTTTGTGTCTTCGACCGCTATTTCCATGACAAGGACAATGTCAAGGGTAGCCATGGGTGAAACTTTCTCCATGTGGATATTTGAGGGGTGACCGGTCATTGTCGGCGGACCCGCCACATTTAAGGCGCCAGAATTTGCAAAGGATGGCAATTTTACCCATGGTTGTTTAACTCGCGTGGGTAGGATATGGGCATATTTTCATGCCCATGGGTAGTGCCTGAATCCTACCCTAATGGTCATGAATAGTGCATGGGTATAATTATGTGCTCGTGGATACTCCTAAACCCGGCCCGATAATCTTATAGGTGGGTCACATGTGTCATAAATCTAAGCTACCGAATCCTTTTATATAAACTGCGGAAAACTATATATCCATACTGTCATCCTCTACTCACACATCTCCAGCAATATCCCACACCATCCTCCTCACAATCACAACTTCCCCAAATGCACCTAGCAAATAAACGCCACCACCCTTCAATGATGTGTTGATATGCCCGATGGGTGCCCATTTGGGAATGCATACTTGTTGGGTATGGGCACGAGCATGGATTTATGCCCGATGGATAGGGTATGGGTAGGATTGTAATGCCCATCAGAAACATGGGTATGTGCATGAGATTATTGTACCAACATCAAACCCATCCTGGAGGGATGTAGTAATAAAAAGCTACTCCCTCCATTCCCTTAGGCCCTTTCCAGTGCTCCACCATGGATAGGTGCTAAGCATGCCACATAAGCGAAAATGTGACATGGCATAGCAATTAAGGAGAGAGAGCACTTTGATGACCTCAGGAAGAACCAATGCCAAGCACGTGAACCTAGGAAAACCACTTAAATGAAAGAAGCTGACCAATGCATGATAGAGTTTAGGTGCTAAATCATTAAATAAAGTAAGCTTAGCAACAACAAACTAAGCACCTATGCATTGAGGAGTTAAGTTGCTAAGCTATTTAATGCACTTAGCACCTCATCTAAGCACCTTTGCACCGGAAGAGGCCTTATACAAGGTCAAACTCAAATTACAGATACAAGGTAAAATTTAATGACTGCTTTGCAAGCCAACTTTTATTTTCGTTAACCGGGATCATTAATACACCTGCATGCATGCAAGGAAGAAATTAGAAGGAAGTAGCACAGTGTCATTATGACTACATGCATGCAAGTATTAAACAAGTTGCTAGTATAAGGAAACATCATTAATTCTTGCCTCGATTACTGTTAGTGGCCTTATATAGATGCAACATATATTTTTCATAGTGGCCTTGTATAAGGGAATGGAGGGAGTACAATTTTTTCATGGGAGTTTTAGCATATAGCCTGAATTCTAGGGCTAATAAGTTTGTATGTTAGTTTACAAAAATTTCGGTCACACCTTGAAGGGATGTAGTAACAAAAAGCTACAATTTTTTCAGGGGAGTTTTAAGACATAGCTAGAATTCTAGGGCTAATGAGTAAAACAACCCAGTGTTATGGTGATTAGTTAGTTACTGGAATTCTGACCAAATGTGCCCACCTGTCATTGTCTCACAACGGGTGCTCGGATTGGACATCGACTGGAAACCAGACAGCCGGCTTAGAGCATCTCTAGCAGACCCCGTATAAGTAGTCAAACTCGCAAAATAACTGTTTTTTATAGTTCCAGTTGAAAAAATGGATCCGAACAAACCCTTTAAAATCGTCCGGCCCCTAAAAATTTTGAAGGGCCCCCGTGAACGTGAAGCCGAAACCCTTATATCTACAGTTTTGAAGGCAACTTTTTCAGCGCCCCTGAGTACCGGTCAACGTTGACGGTTGAGAAATCTCTGCTCCCACCAACGCCATGAAGCTCGCCCGGCCGCCCGGCCGCCGTGCCCGTCCGCTCGGACATGAAGCTCGCCCGGCCGCCCAGCCGCCATGCCCGGCCGCCACGCCCGTCCGCCCGGCCATGAAGCTCGCCCAGCCGCCACGCCCGGCCGCCCAGCCGCCACGCCCGGCCGCCCGACCATGAAGCTCGCCCGGCTGCCGCGCCCGTCCATCCGCGCCGGCTACCCGACCGCGTCGTCCGCCCCGGCCGCAGCGTGCGGCGACGGAGGAGCTAGCTAGCTAGCTCGCTCCTGGATGGATTCGAGCTAGGATTCGAGCAGAGCTAGCTAGCTAGCTCTTGATCGATTTGAGTGATGTCTACTACACAACCTTCTTTTTGTAGACGTTGTTGGGCCTCCAAGTGCAGAGGTTTGTAGGACAGTAGCAAATTTCCCTCAAGTGGATGACCTAAGGTTTATTAATCCGTAGGAGGCGTAGGATGAAGATGGTCTCTCTCAAGCAACCCTGCAACCAAATAACAAAGAGTCTGTTGTGTCCCCAACACACCCAATACAATGGTAAATTGTATAGGTGCACTAGTTCGGCGAAGAGATGGTGATACAAGTGGTATATGGATGGTAGATAAAGGTTTTTGTAATATGAAATTATAAAAACAGCAAGGTAACTAATGATAAAAGTGAGCACAAACGATATTGCAATGCGTTGAAACAAGGCCTAGGGTTCATACTTTCACTAGTGCAAGTTCCCTCAACAATAATAACATAATTGGATCATTTAACTATCCCTCAACATGCAACAAAGAGTCACTCCAAAGTCACTAATAGCGGAGAACGAACGAAGAGATTATGGTAGGGTACGAAACCACCTCAAAGTTATTCTTTCCAATCAATCCATTGGGCTATTCCTATAAGTGTCACAAACAGCCCTAGAGTTCATACTAGAATAACACCTTAAGACACAAATCAACCAAAACCCTAATGTCACCAAGATATTCCAATGTCACCTCAAGTATCCGTGGGTATGATTATACGATATGCATCACACAATCTCAGATTCATCTATTCAACCAACACATAGAACCTCAAAGAGTTCCCCAAAGTTTCTACCAGAGAATCATGACGAAAACGTGTGCCAACCCCTATGCATAGGTTCATGGGCGGAACCCGCAAGTTGATCACCAAAACATATATCAAGTGAATCACGTCGTATCCCATTGTCACCACAGATACGCACGGCAAGACATACATCAAGTGTTCTCAAATCTTTAAAGACTCAATCCGATAAGATAACTTCAAAGGGGAAACTCAATACATTACAAGAGAGTAGAGGGGGGAAGAAACATCATAGGATCCAAATATAATAGCAAAGCTCGCGATACATCAAGATCATATCACCTCAAGAACACGAGAGAGAGAGAGAGAGAGAGATCAAACACATAGCTACTGGTACATACCTTCAGTCCCGAGGGAGAACTACTCCCTCCTCGTCATGGAGAGCACCGGGATGATGAAGATAGCCGCCGAAGAGGGATTCCCCCTCCGGTAGGGTGCCGGAACGGGTCTAGATTGGCTTTTCGGTGGCTACGGAGACTTCTGGCGGCGAAACTCTCGATCTATTGTGCTTCCCGATCGTTTTAGGGTATATGGAGATATATAGGCGGAAGAAATACGTCAGGGGAGCCACGAGGGGCCCACGAGGGTGAAGGGCGCGCCCCCTGCCTCGTGGCTTCCTCGTTGCTTCCCTTACGTGGACTCCAAGTATCCCGGATTGCTTTCCTTCCAAAAATAAGTTTCGTGAAGTTTCAGGTCAATTGGACTCTGTTTGATTTTCCTTGTCTGTGATAATCTAAAACAAAGAAAAAAACAGAAACTGGCACTGGGCTCTAGGTTAATAGGTTAGTCCCAAAAATCATACAAAATAGCATATAAATGCATATAAAACATCCAAGGTTGATAATATAATAGCATGGAACAATCAAAAATTATAGATACGTTGGAGACGTATCAGCATCCCCAAGCTTAATTCCTGCTCGTCCTCGAGTAGGTAAATGATAAAAATATAATTTTTGATGTGGAATGCTCCCTAACATATTTCTCTAAGTAATTCTTCTTTATTGTGACAAGAATATTCAGATCCGAAAGATTCAAGATAAAAGTTCATATTGACATAAAAATAATAATACTTCAAGCATACTAACTAAGCAATCATGTCTTCTCAAAATAACATGGCCAAAGAAAGTTCACCCCTACAAAATCATATAGTTTAGTCATGCTCCATTTTCGTCACACAAGAATGCTCTCATCATGCACAACCCCGATGACAAGCCATGTCACACCCGAGCTAGTTCAAGCATTAGAGTGTGCATCATGTTTAAATTCCTCTTAAATTTGAAATGGGGATGACAGAACCCACAGCACTCCCCTGGAACAACTAGGGTTTACTAAAAAACTTTTTTAATGAACCTGAAATGCCCTTCTAAAAAGCCCACCCTTTTTGTTTTGGGTTAAAACCCCTGACAAAAATGGTGCACATTTTTCTAGGACATCTTAAGGTCATTGGATTAATCCTTATAGTATTTGCATTTGGGAATTTAAATGCTATAAAATATTTTAAATGCTCAAATAATCATGAACTAAAATGTTTGCTGTTGGATATATTCTAAGCAGTAGCCATGATTAATTTTATGATTTATGGAAATGCCCTGACATTTTTAATAAAGCCCTGAACCTACAGAAATAATATAATAAAAAAAACAGAAAGAAAGAGAGAGAGAGGAACTTACCTGGCGCAGCCCACCTAACCCACCAGCCGGCCCACCTGGCGGCCTAGCACTGTGCTGGCCCGCGCCAGCCAGCTGCTTCTTCCCCGCCAGGCAGGCAGGGAGGTGACACCGGCGTGCCCAAGCTCGCCACGGCGTCACCTGCTTGCCACCCGCACCCCTGGACGCTTGGACGCCTCCACGTCACGCACCGAAGCCCCTGGACACGCCATTCTCCCCCTGTCTCTCTCCCTCGCCGTTCCCAACCATGGCCGACGCTCCTGTTGCCGCACCGTCGTCGTAGCCGCGCTCTCCGTCGTCCTCGCGCCGCGTCACCGTGTCCACGAGCTCCGCCGTCGTCGATTACATCGAGTAGGCCGAGCCCCGAGCGCTCGCTCGCCCTGGAGACACTGCACCGAGCTCGTCCTCAACTCCGGCCACCGGAGATCCCCTTCGCCGTCCCCGCCGCATCAGGTCATCCCCGACCTCGCCGACTGCCTCGACGAGACCCCCCTGAGCTCAGCCACCTCCCCACCCTCTCCGTTCTCTCTCTCGGGCCCCGTAGCGACTGCACGTAGATCACCCGCACGCACCACCACGGAGCTCGTCGCCGACGAGGCTTCGGCCACCCAATGGCCGCGCTACCCTGTCCACCAGTCCTACCGCACCCCCAGGAGCCCAACGCACCAAACCACGCGCCTCCCCGTGCCCCCTATCGACTAGCTCGACCTCACCCGAGCTCCGGCCGCCGCCAAACTCGTCGTCGGCGACGTTTCCGGCCACCCTAGCTCCACCCACTGCCACCACTCGTCGCGGCTTCCTTCCCGCATCACGTAGATGATCTCCGCCGTCCTTTTGGTCGCCGGAGTGCAAATACCGCGCTGCTCCGCAGCATCTGGCCTCGCCGGCGGCTAAACGCCGGCGAGTTGACCCTGTTTGACCCCGTGTGGGCCCAGGTTGACCCTCCTGAGTCTATGACAGGTGGGGCCGGCCTGCTAATTAGTTTAGGATTAGTTTTAACTAATTTTAATTAGTTTAGTCACTGACATGTGGGCCCAGGCCCCATCGACAGTTAATTAGTGTTAATTTAATCCTGTTAATTAGCTGAGTCACTGACAGACAGGGCCCACCAGTCAGGTTTGACCTGGCCGACCCAGTTGACCCGCTGACGTCACACCTATGTCATGCTGACGCATTAATTCAGTTACTGGAATTATTCTTATATAGGAAATTCCAGAAAATAGCTAAAACTTCTAAAAATCATAGAAAATCAACCATAGCTCCAAATCAAACAATTTATATATGAAAAATGATCAGAAAAATTCAATCTATCCATCTGTAATGGTTTCATGCATGACAAGACAAGTTAACCTTGCTGTTTAAGCAGAATAAGATAATGCACTAATAAGGCCATGTTAAATGAGCTAACATTTGAATCTTTGATTCAAATGAGTTCATTCTTTCCTGTTTTAGCTTGCATTAGGCCAAGACACATTCACTTGCCATGTCATAGCATGCATCATATTGTTGCATATTGTCATGTGTTGATTATGTTTCGCTGTGTCCTTCGTGGTAGGTTCTGCCTCCGAGGATAACCCCGAGTATCCGTCTGAAGGGCAGTACCCTACTACCACTACAACAGGCAAGCAACCCATTGATCATTCCGATACAAACCCATATTCTCGCTTCTGCTCTTGTTTACTGCAATAAGACAATGCGATTCAAACTGCTGTGTGCTACGGTAGTTGAACCCTTATCCTCTGCATGACCTGTCATTGCCACAGTAACTAGATGAAACCCACTAGCATGTGTAGGAGTTGATTGAGCCATGTATGTGATTCCTACCTTGCTATGCCTGCTATGCTTAGAGTTGTGTCAGGTCTGGTTCATCTGGGTGATGGGCTAGAGTGAAATGATTATGCCGGTAATGTGAGGGATGTGTTGAACATGTTTTGGTAAAGGTATCGATGAGAGGCCATGTAGGAGTACATGGTGGGTTGTTTCATTGAGGCCGTCCATAAGAACTAAGATCTGTATGCGTGATTTAAGATTCAGCTACTACCACACATTGGGCCCTGAAATATGACCCCGCTCGACTTACTGACCCCTCTCGCCCTCTGTCCAGGAGTTGCAACTAGTTTCTGGTGTTTGTAGGTTATGTGTTGGCGGCCGTGCGTAGCGCTGACCCTAGGGGTGGGCTATGATGCGGTAGATACACTGTGGCCGGGTATGCCGGGCGCCCGTTTGGCGTCTCGGGACCCTGTACACATTGTTTGGGGCCGTTGAGGACACCCCGGCCGGATTTCCTTGCGGATGGAACCTGAATAGGCGATAAACCTGGACTAGAGACTTGTCCGGTTAGTCAGGTCGTGGTCTACACCCACGTCGGTTTTCGCTTGAAGTCTGCCGAGCACATGTCGTGTGCAGACGCTAAGTGGTGGAAACATGTGTGATGAGGTACACCCCTGCAGGGTATAAAACTATTCGAATAGCCGCGTCCGCGGTAAAGGACTACTTGGTTGCCTATACAGTTCATAGACAAGTTAATGGATACTACTAAAAGACTCAAGATAAGTGTGAGTACCGAGGATGGCCCTCTCGTAGGATGACGAGGGAGGATCACCAGTGGAGTATTGTGTTGGTGAGTAGTGGACTCGTGTGCGAAAACTATTTTACTAGTGGAGTTCCGTAGGATAGTTTAGCCAAGAGTCAAAGCTGGCTTGCTGTAATAACCTCACCACCTTCTTGAGAATGAGCATGTATAGTAGGTTTTGATGTAAGACTTGCTGAGTACCTTTGTACTCATGTTTGCTTAATTACTTTTTTCAGACGACAACACCGCCCCCTCCGATGGGTTCTACGTAGACCTTGATGTCGACGAGTGACTAGCCACCCAGGTGGTGATCCTGGCCATGGAGGGCCCTATGTAGATAGACAGGCTTCGGGGAGCCTTCTTTCTTTCTAGTGTCTGTACTCAGACTAGTTGCTTCTGCATGTGCTTGTATGATTGTATGACTTGAGTGTCGGGTCGTGTGACCCCTACCTGTATGAACATGTTATGTATGGCTCTCTGGAGCCTCTAAATAAAGTACTTGAGTTGTAGAGTTTTGTTGTGATGCCATGTTGTATGTACTCATATCGGGCATATTGTGTGTATGATTGAAATGCTTGGTATGAGTGCGATCCGACAATCTAGTTGTTTATCCTTGGCAGCCTTTAATTCTTATGGGAAAATGTAGTCTAGTGTTCCTACTAGCCCAGCACTACTGCTCTGGACACTTGACTGGCCGGCATGTGTTTCATTTCGTTCCTATGTCTGTTCCTTCGGGGAAATGTCACGCGGTGACATCCGGAGTCCTGCCTAGCCTGCTACAGCCCGGGTTCCCCGGAGTCCTGTTAGCCCAGTGCTACAGCCCGGATTCACTCGCTAATGACCGACATGCTCGATATGATTCATGTATGCCTGTCTCCATAGGTCTGCGCCGCTTTGGGTTCATGACTAGCCATGACGGCCCGGGTTCTCTGTCATATGGATGCTAGCGACACTATCATATACGTGAGCCAAAAGGCGCAAACGGTCCCGGGCCATGGTAAGGCGACACCCGTGGGGATACCGTGCGTGAGGCCGTAATGTGATATGAGGTGTTACCAGCTAGATCGATGTGACTTGGAATCGGGGTCCTGACAGCGTTGGCATCAGAGCCGGACTGCCTGTAGGTTCGTTGAGCCAAACTGGTCGATGTCGAGTCTAGAAATGCTTTAGTTATATGTAGGGGAATTGATTGTGGGAGGGAACGTAAGGCTCTTTTACTCCTTTACCTTATGCCCTCTGTTCCGAGTCATTCTCTTCTCTTTCAACATGGGTTAAGGACTAGGCTCTCTTCTTCTGTCAGGTTCACGTGTTACTAATCCGTAGTAGCTTATAGGATTGTTGTTACAAGCCTCAGTATAGTTTCTACTACTTTTAGTATGTTGCTAGTTGAATCAGAACCTTGATATGATGTTGTTGAGTGGTATTGCAAACTGTTGTGGATGTCTCAAATCTTTTTCTGAGCATTTACAGCTGTTATGCTGTCCAATTTTCCCTAGAAATTCTAATGTATTTGCATTGTGGTTGTGCTTTCAGATGAACCGTGCTCAAAACCAAGTGGTTCGCCTGATTCGGTGCCTCGATGTGCCCGGTCATACTGCTATGTTAGTCCGGGTAATGATCGAGACGGGTTACCATTGGTATCCCGAATACACCGTCGAAGAGCAATTCCGAGACTTTAATCAAAGCCAATATTTCTGCACCGTCGGGATATTTCCTTCTTATCCTGGATCTACCGAGCCCCTTCACTATTCCTATGGAATCGGGGTTACTGTTGAGATGGTTGTGCAGGATGCTGCCTATTCCATGATGACCATCATGCGAGTCAGGACTGGCCTGCTTCGGAACACCGACTTCCGTTACATGCCAGCTTCACTTCCGGGAGCGCAAGGGTATCTCCAGGCTATCTATGCTGACTCCACTCAGGAGGACTCACTAACTCGTACCACTGCCGAGATGCTCGAGGATAAGGACCGAGAGAATCGGGCTTTGAGGCTGGAGCTTTTCAACACCCGTGCTGATCATTGGGCCACATTGACTCGGTTTGCACCTGCGGTGCAAGTTGGATGTATGGATACAAGGGATCTGTATCCTGTGAGATCTGCTCTGCCAGACATGGTGGATTGGCGTGATGTGGGAGGCATCACCCCTCCCCGTGGTCCCCGCAGGCCACCGTTTGTTGGTCCAAGACCTCATCCTAGCCCCATTGGTCCACAAGCTCCTCAGGACCGTCTGTTCCCGGATGATCACGTTGAACTTCCAGGCTATGGAAGTGACTTCTATGAGAACTTCCAGCCTCTTTTCAACATAGCTTGTCTAAAATGATCAAACCATGCCCTTGGTGATTGTTTCAGCCCATACAAGGAACGATGTAGGCGTAGTACTTTTCCTGTATTACGACTGGACTCAAAACCTGGTGGAATTTGCATATACACCTCTTCATGAAGATCGCCATGAAGAAATGCATTTTTTACATCCATCTGGTAGATGCTCCAATCAAAATTAACTGCACAAGATATGAGAGTCCTCACAGAGCTCATCTTTGCCACAGGTGCAAAGGTTTCATCATAGTCTATACCATAAGTCTGAGTGTACCCCTTGGCTACAAGGCGTGCTTTGTATCTATCTATCTTACCCTCCGGGGTGTGCTTAATAGTAAACACCCATTTGCATCCCACCGGTCGCTTACCTGGAGGTAGATTCACGAGCTCCCAAGTTTTGTTTTTCTCCAATGCTCTCATCTCATCCAGCATTGCTTCCTTCCATTTTGGGTCTTCCAAGGCTACTTTCCAGTTATTTGGTATAGAAACAAGATCTAGAGAAGCAATAAAACCTTGGAGGGATGGACTACAATATTTGTAGGAGATGTAATTGGCTATATCATGTTTGTAGTCTTTAAGATATCCTGGTGTGTTTCGAGTTCTAGTTGGTCTTCGTAAGGCAATAGGTAAATTGTCTACAGGAGTAGAAAGTTGATTATCACTCTGCCCTGATGTGCTAGTAGGAGCTACAGAATTAGAAGGCATAGTATTGGTACCTGGGCCCTCACGCATTTGAGACTCCTCACCTTGAGATGGAAGTGATAAGTGTCCAGTGACATCGCCCTCGTCTCCATGACAAGAGTTATCATCGCTAACACCATGATTCTCCTCCCCCTGATTTTGAGTGTTATCAGTAGACGGGGAATCACCTAAAGTGGGAGCAAGAACAAGGACAGGCCCTTCACTTCCCCTTTCTTGCTCCTCATCAGGAGGTGACAAGGAAAAACCAGACCCAACATTTGACCCATAATACGGTTCATTTTCACGGAAAGTTACATCCATGCTCACAAAAAAACGATGCTTTGAAGGACACCAGCATCTATAGCCCTTTTTTGAGGGGGAATAACCCATAAACACACATTTTAGAGCACGGGGATCTAATTTCCCAACCGAATTTCTATAGTCATGCACAAAACAAACACTCCCAAAGACCTTTGGAGGAACCATAAATTCATTAGAATTTAAAAGACATTCAGCAGGAGTTTTGTAACCTAAAACACGAAGAGGCATGCGATTTATCAAGTAAGTTGCAGTTTTAATTGCCTCACCCCAAAGGAATTTGGGCACATTCATTGTAAACATCAATGAACGTGCAACTTCGAGCAAATGTCTATTTTTACGTTCAGCAACACCATTTTGCTCTGGTGTATTGACACATGATGTCTGATGTTCAATACCATTCAAAGCAAGAAACAATTCAAACTCATGATTAACATATTGAGTACCATTGTCTGTACGTAGAATTTTAACAGTAGTTGCATGCTGATTTTTAATAAGGGCACACAAGTCTTTGAAAACAGATAATACATCACTCTTATGCTTTAGAAGATAAAGCCAAGTGTAGCGACTAAAGCAATCAATAAAGGTCACAAACCACCGGTGCCCAGAAACTGAGTGAACCTCACAGGGTCCCCACACATCAGAGTGAATTCTTTTAAATGGTTTTTCACTGCAGAGGGGGAGTGTTGGTGTGAAGTTGACCACGTCGCAAACCACTTGACACCAACCCAGAACAGCGCTGCAGACCTATGTCCGGGTCCAGCGGCGGTGGTGCAGCACCTCACTCCGGCGGACTGCAGAGGGGATGAAGACAGGGACGCGGACAGACCACAGCACCACACACGACAGCAACGACCGCAAGCTCCAGACTATGGCGACACAGCACCTCGTCGGCGGCCAATCTGCGCTCAAAATTGCAGGGAGAGCGCAAAGGAACGAACCTGCTCCGATGCCATATTGATTTCCATACGAAAATTAGGAAGATTTGAGTGATCTGGGTTGAAGAACAGAGAGAGAGAGGGCAGAGGCGATGAATGGGGAATTTTCTGGATCTCATCCGATCCATCTCTCTATTCTGTATCTATATTATATGTACATTTTACACTTGAGCCCTCTAGCAGATACATAAATCTCAACTCACACCAACAATAACAACTATACAGTACAGTCTGAAGTTTAAGTACACGCCCACCACAGCTACAGCACACATGCCTTCCTTGCTTGGTCAACCAGCCACTTGAGGTCCCTGACAAGTGGGGTCGGGTCCTGCTACCTGGTAGTCCGTCGCCACCTGCGACCCACTCAGAGGTGGGGACGTGACACCCCCCCCCCCCCGCGTTGAGATTGAGCTTCTTCCCAGAGAGCGGCCGCCGGAAAACGCGAGTGCAGGACATAGTAATCTTCCCACATCGTGTGTTCATCCGGGATGCCGCTCCGGCGTACCTTGACCTGCTGTTTCGCCGTGTTCCCCTTCTTGATCGACATTCTAGAATAGCCAACGGTTCCAGTGGCACGGCACGGAGATCTGGCGGCTCTGGCAACTCGGATAAGACTGGAGAGTAGTTAGCGGTGAATGGCTTCAGCTGTGACACATGAAACATGGGGTGTATGAGGCTTGAGGGGGGAAGATCCAACCGATAAGCTGCAGCTCCAATTCGTTCCAGAACTTTATAATGGGCTCATAGAATTTGAGAGCCAGTTTGGTGCATGGTCGATTGACAAGTGACGATTGACATCTCCGCATTTCGTGTTATCCATTACATTCTGCACTTCCTTGATAAGTTGAGCCATCCTTATCTAAACCGTTGTCTTGTTTTCACCTAGGATGGTCAACACCCGCTGCAACCCTGCTGCCCCGGAGCAGGGGGAAGCCAGTGCAGCTAGGGGTGAAAATCTGCCTCACCCGCCTTCTCTGGCCGAAGTGATGCTGGAGGCGGAAAGAAACAAGCGTGAGACTAACCGCTTACTGGAGCGGATTGAGCAGAACACTGCTCACCATCCGCGAAATGACTTGGTGTCCATCAATGACTTTATCAAGCTGTACCCACCAAAGTTTAACCATTCCGTCGAGCCCCTCGACGCGGATGACTGGCTTCGCAGCATCACCCACAAGCTACGTTCTGCCAACGTAGCCGAAGCTGATAAGGTTACTTATGCTGCCTATCATCTCGAAGGTCCTGCTAGCCTTTGGTGGGAAAATTTTGAAGCCATGCGCCCGGTCGGCCAAATCACTACTTGGGCTGAATTCAGTGGGGCTTTCCGTGAGCATCACATTCCGGAAGGTCTCATAGATCGCAAGAGGGAGGAGTTCTGCAATTTCACCCAAGGAAGGCTGACTGTGGATGCTTATAGTCATGAATTTGGGAATCTGGCACGTTATGCTCCTGAAGAAGTATCTTCTGACGCTAAGAAGCAGGCAAGGTTCCGCAAGGGACTTAGCCCTGAGCTTCACTGCGATCTTCGTCTGCACGAGTGCACCTCCTTTCAGAAGTTGGTCAATAAAGCCATCAGTGCTGAGTCAGGCCAGTCTGACTATGACGCTTCATGCAAGCACTCACGTGATTTTGGCTCTTCATCCGGCTCTGGAGCTCAGAAGCGCCGGGTGTGGATCCCAAGCACGGCACTGCCACCCAGGTTCATTCTGAGGCCAACCTTTGAGGCACCTCGTCCCAACCAGCAGTTTGCACCGCCCAAGCCCTATGGTGGCCCCGCTGCTAATGCTGCTCCACGCCCCAATGTGGTGACATGTTTCAAGTGTGGAGAGCCAGGTCACTATAGTCGAGAGTGTTCCCAGAACAACCCCAATCAGTCTAGAAAGTCCGTTGGTCGTGGTAAGCTAGCGGGAAAGACATTCTACGCCAAGCCGGTCACCACTGCACATGGCCATGTCAACTATGTTTCAGCCGAGGAGGCTCATGAGGATCCTAACGTCGTCCTTGGTACGCTCCTTGTTAATTGCCATCCGGCATCTGTTCTTTTCGATACTGGAGCATCTCATTCATTCATATCCGAGAACTATGCTCGATTGCATAACACGACATTCTGTGACATCCCTCTACCATGGAAATTCAAACCCCTGGCTCTAGATGGCAAACTTCTAGAGTAAGCCATGGGAACGAAATTCTTGTCGATAGACTTGTCTTCCTTGCATCCTTAATAGCTCTCAAGTCCTCGGACATAAACATCATCTTGGGTATGGACTGGATGTCAGCTCATTATGCTAAGATTGATTGTGCCACTAGAACCGTTCAACTTACTCACCCATCGGGCAAGACAGTCAATGTCTTAACTCGAGTGGCCAAGCGCTAGCTTTACTCCCTAAATGCCAACCCCCTTCCAGACCTTGAGGATGTTCCGGTAGCCCGAGACTTTCCGGATGTCTTTCCAGAAGAACTGCCAGGTGTTCCACCTGACAGGGATGTCGAGTTTGTGATAGACCTTGTTCGAGGAACCGTTCCAATTTCTAGAAGACCCTATAAGATGGGACCCTTAGAACTAGCCGAGCTTAAGAACCAACTCGATGAGTCCTTGAAAAAGGGTTTCATCCGTCCTAGTTCCTCTCCTTGGGCTTGCCCCGTCCTCTTCATCAAGAAGAAGGATGGAACAGATCGAATGGTTGTAGATTACCGACCTGTCAACTTGGTCACTATCAAGAACAAGTATCCGCTTCCCAGGATCAACGATCTGTATGATCAGCTCGCTGGATCCTCAGTCTTTTCCAAGATGGATTTGAGGTTGGGCTACCATCAAATCAAAATCAGAAACGGGGACATTCCCAAAACGGCCTTTGTTACTCGCTATGGCCAATACGAGTACACCGTTATGTCCTTCGGTCTAACCAATCCCCCAGCCACCTTCTCTCGGTTAATGAACTCGGTCTTCATGGAGTATTTGGATAAATTCATCGTAGTATACCTTGATGACATACTCATCTACTCCAAGAATGAAGAGGAACATGCCGAACATCTAAGGCTGGTATTGACGAAACTTCGAGAGCATCGCCTTTATGCCAAATTCTCCAAGTGTGAATTTTGGTTGCCAGAAGTGACCTATCTAGGCCATGTAATCTCTGGTAAGGGTATTGCTGTCAATCCCAAGCGAGTTCAAACTGTCCTTGATTGGACTCCACCTGAGACGGTCAAGCAAGTTCGGAGCTTCCTTGGCTTAGCGAGCTATTGCCGCCGCTTCATCGAGAATTTCTCCAAGGTTGCTAAACCTCTAACTGAACTCCTCAAGAAAGATAAAAAGTTCGAGTGGACTCCACAGTGCGAGTTCAGTTTTCAGGAACTGAAAAGACGCCTGACATCTGCTCCCGTACTGGTACCACCAGATTTCTCCAAGGACTTTATTATCTATTGCGACGCCTCGCGACAAGGACTAGGTTGCATACTCATGCAAGATCGTTAGATAATTGCCTATGCTTCACGGCAATTACACCCACATGAGGAAAACTATCCCACACATGATCTAGAGCTTGCAGTTGTAGTCCATGCACTCAAAACTTGGCGACATTACCTCCTCGGTAATCGTTGCGAGATCTTCACCGATCACCAAAGTTTGAAATATATCTTCACCCAACCGGATTTGAATCTCAGGCAAAGACGTTGGGTCGAGTTGATCTCGGATTACGACTTAGGAATAACTTACACCCCGGGCAAAGCCAATGTCATGGCTGATGCACTAAGTCGTAAGTCCTATTGTAACAACCTGATATTACAACAAAGTCAACCACTTCTCCATGAGGAATTTCGTAAGCTTAATCTTCACATTGTTCCTCGAGGGTTTCTATCCACCCTGGTGGCGAAACCTAACCTTATGGATCAAATCATAGCTGCCCAGAAGCGTGATAAGGGCATATTCCGGATTAAGGAAAACATTGCTAGCGGAGTTGCTAAATGTTTTTCCATGGATGAGCGAGGTGCTGTCTTCTTCGAGAACCGCTTGGTGGTTCCAAAGAAACAACATCTACGCCAGTTGATCCTTAAGGAAGCTCATGAATCCCCTCTCACTATTCATCCCGGTAGTACTAAAATGTATCAAGACCTACGCCAGAGGTTTTGGTGGACTAGGATGAAGAGAGAAATCGCTCAATACATTGCTAATTGCGACGTTTGTCGTCGTGTTAAAGCAGAGCATCAACGGCCTGCTGGCACCCTTCAACCTTTGGCTATTCCTGAGTGGAAATGGGATAAAATCAGTATGGATTTCATTACTGGGTTTCCCAGGACCAAGAGAAGGAATAATGCCATCTTCGTCGTGATCGACCGTCTTTCCAAAGTAGCCCACTTTCTACCTGTTCGTGAGAGTATCATCGCTAGCCAGCTAGCTGACTTATACATCTCCCGAATAGTGTCTCTTCATGGTGTTCCATTGGAAATTAACTCAGACCGTGGGAGTCTCTTCACCTCTCAATTTTGGGAAATTTTCCAAAATGCTATGGGAACTCGTCTCTCTTTTAGCACCGCCTTCCATCCTCAATCAAGTGGTCAAGTAGAGTGAGTCAATCAAATTCTGGAAGATATGCTCCGAGCTTCTGTCATCTCGTTCGGAATGGGTTGGGAGAATTGCCTTCCATTCGCGGAGTTTGCTTATAACAATAGTTATCAAGCTAGTTTGGGCAAGGCTCCTTTCGAAGTTCTCTATGGACGAAAATGTCGAACGCCTCTTAACTGGTCAGAAATCGGGGAAAGACAACTCTTTGGCCCGGATATGATTCAGGAAGCAGAAGAGCAGGTTTGCGTTATTCGTGAGAAATTGAAAACAGCCCAATCTCGTCAAAAGAGCCAATATGATCGTAAACATAAGCTCATGACTTATGAAGTCGGTGAGAAGGCTTACCTTCGGGTTACTCCGTTAAAGGGAACCCATTGTTTCGGTATCAAAGGCAAATTGGCTCCTCGCTACATTGGACCCTTTCGCATTCTTGCCAAACGAGGAGAAGTTGCCTACCAATTGGAACTACCTTCGCATCTTTCCAGAGTTCACGATGTCTTCCACGTTTCACAACTCAGGCATTGCTTCGCGGATCCTATCCGTGGAGTGGACCACGAAACGCTTGATCTACAAGATAACCTCTCATATCGGGAATATCCCGTTCGTATCCTTGATCAAGCCGAGCGTACCACTCGACGCCATAATATCAAGTTTCTCAAGGTTCAATGGTCACACCATTCCGAGAAAGAAGCCACTTGGGAAAGGGAGGATCGTCTTCGACTCGAGTACCCCACCTTCTTTCCGGAGGATCCTAAATTTCGGGACGAGATTCTTTTGAGTGGGGGTGAGTTGTCACACCCTAGCTAGTTCAAGCATTAGAGTGTGCATCATGTTTAAATTCCTCTTAAATTTGAAATGGGGATGACAGAACCCACAGCACCCCCCCTGGAACAACTAGGGTTTACTAAAAAACTTTTTCGATGAACCTGAAATACCCTTCTAAAAAGCCCACCCTTTTTGTTTTGGGTTAAAACCCGTGACAAAAATGGTGCACATTTTTCTAGGACATCTTAAGGTCATTGGATTAATCCTTATAGTATTTGCATTTGGGCATTTAAATGCTATAAAATATTTTAAATGCTCAAATAATCATAAACTAAAATGTTTGTTGTTGGATATATTCTAAGCAATAGCCATGATTAATTTTATGATTTATGGAAATGCCCTGGCATTTTTAATAAAGCCCTGAAGCTACAGAAATAATAGAATAAAAAACAGAAAGAAAGAGAGAGAGAGGAACTTACCTGGCGCAGCCCACCTAACCCACCAGCCGGCCCACCTGGCGGCCTAGCACTGTGCTGGCCCACGCCAGCCAGCTGCTTCTTCCCTGCCAGGCAGGCAGGGAGGTGATGCCGGCGTGCCCGAGCTCGCCACGGCGTCACCTGCTTGCCACCCGCGCCCCTGGACGCTTGGACGCCTCCACGTCGCGCACCGAAGCCCCTGTACACGCCATTCTCCCCCCTGTCTCTCTCCCTCGCCATTCCCCACCATGGCCGACGCTCCTGTCGCCGCACCGTCGTCGTAGCCGCGCCCTCCGTCGTCCTCGCGCCGCGCCATCGTGTCCACGAGCTCCGCCATCGTCGATTACATCGAGTAGGCCGAGCCCCGAGCGCTCGCTCGCCCCGGAGACGCTGCACCGAGCTCGTCCTCAACTCCAGCCACCGGAGATCCCCTTCGCCGTCCCCGCCGCATCAGCTCATCCCCGACGCTCCTGTCGCCGCACTGCCTCGACGAGACCCCCGTGAGCTCAGCCACCTCCCCACCCTCTCCGTTCTCTCTCTCGAGCCCCGTAGCGACTGCACGTAGATCACCCGCACGCACCGCCGCGGAGCTCGTCGCCGACGAGGCTCCGGCCACCCAATGGCCGCGCCACCCTGTCCACTAGTCCAACCGCACCCCAGGAGCCCAACGCACCAAACCACGTGCCTTCCTGTGCCCCCTAGCGACTAGCTCGACCTCACCCGAGCTCCGGCCGCCGCCAAACTCGTCGCCGACGACGTTTCCGGCCACCCCAGCTCCACCCACTGCCACCACTCGTCGTGGCTTCCTCCCCGCATCACGTAGATGATCTCCGCCGTCCTTTTGGTCGCCGGAGTGCAAATGCCGCGCTGCTCTGCCGCGTCTGGCCTCGCCGGCGGCTAAACGCCGGCGAGTTGACCCTGTTTGACCCCGTGTGGGCCTAGGTTGACCCCCCTGAGTCTATGACAGGTGGGGCCGGCCTGCTAATTAGTTTAGGATTAGTTTTATCTAATTTTAATTAGTTTAGTCACTGACATGTGGGCCCAGGCCCCACCGACAGTTAATTAGTGTTAATTTAATCATGTTAATTAGCTGAGTCACTGACAGACAGGGCCCACCAGTCAGGTTTGACCTGGCCGACCCAGTTGACCCGCTGACGTCACACCTATGTCATGCTGACGCATTAATTCAATTACTGGAATTATTCTTATATAGGAAATTCCAGAAAATAGCTAAAACTTCTAAAAATCATAGAAAATCAACCATAGCTCCAAATCAAACAATTTAT
The DNA here is from genome assembly GCF_056163025.1 of Triticum urartu. Lineage (NCBI taxonomy): Eukaryota > Viridiplantae > Streptophyta > Magnoliopsida > Poales > Poaceae > Triticum > Triticum urartu. The sequence goes on along the minus strand of NC_141873.1, from coordinate 34,795,787 downwards.
ATATGAAAAATGATCAGAAAAATTCAATCTATCCATCTGCAATGGTTTCATGCATGACAAGACAAGTTAACCTTGCTGTTTAAGAAGAATAAGATAATGCACTAATAAGGCCATGTTAAATGAGCTAACATTTGAATCTTTGATTCAAATGAGTTCATTCTTTCCTGTTTTAGCTTGCATTAGGCCAAGACACATTCACTTGCCATGTCATAGCATGCATCATATTGTTGCATATTGTCATGTGTTGATTATGTTTCGCTGTGTCCTTCGTGGTAGGTTCTGCCTCCAAGGATAACCCCGAGTATCCGTCTGAAGGGCAGTACCCTACTACCACTACAACAGGCAAGCAACCAATTGATCATTCCGATACAAACCCATGTTCTCGCTTCTGCTCTTGTTTACTGCATTAAGACAACGCGGTTCAAACTGCTGTGTGCTACGGTAGTTGAACCCTTATCCTCTGCATGACCTGTCATTGCCACAGTAACTAGATGAAACCCACTAGCATGTGTAGGAGTTGATTGAGCCATGTATGTGATTCCTACCTTGCTATGCCTGCTATGCTTAGAGTTGTGTCAGGTCTGGTTCATCTGGGTGATGGGCTAGAGTGAAATGATTATGCCGATAATGTGAGGGATGTGTTGAACATGTTTTGGTAAAGGTATCGATGAGAGGCCATGTAGGAGTACATGGTGGGTTGTTTCATTGAGGCCGTCCATAAGAACTGAGATCTGTATGCGTGATTTAAGATTCAGCTACTACCACACATTGGGCCCTGAAATATGACCCCGCTCGACTTACTGACCCCTCTCGCCCTCTATCCAGGAGTTGCAACTAGTTTCTGGTGTTTGTAGGTTATGTGTTGGCGGCCGTGCGTAGCGCTGACCCTAGGGGTGGGCTATGATGCGGTAGATACACTGTGGCCGAGTATGCCGGGCGCCCGTTTGGCGTCTCGGGACCCTGTACACATTGTTTTGGGCCGTTGAGGACACCCCGGCCGGATTTCCTTGCGGATGGAACCTGAATAGGCGATAAACCTGGACTAGAGACTTGTCCGGTTAGTCAGGTCGTGGTCTACACCCACGTCGGTTTTCGCTTGAAGTCTGCCGAGCACATGTCGTGTGCAGACGCTAAGTGGTGGAAACATGTGTGATGAGGTACACCCCTGCAGGGTATAAAACTATTCGAATAGTTGCGTCCGTGGTAAAGGACTACTTGGTTGCCTATACAGTTCATAGACAAGTTAATGGATACTACTAAAAGACTCAAGATAAGTGTGAGTACCGAGGATGGCCCTCTCGTAGGATGACGAGGGAGGATCACCGGTGGAGTATTGTGTTGGTGAGTAGTGGACTCGTGTGCGAAAACTATTTTACTAGTGGAGTTCCGTAGGATAGTTTAGCCAAGAGTCAAAGCTGGCTTGCTGTAATAACCCCACCACCTTCTTGAGAATGAGCATGTATAGTAGGTTTTGATGTAAGACTTGCTGAGTACCTTTGTACTCATGTTTGCTTAATTACTTTTTTCAGACGACAACACCGCCCCCTCCGATGGGTTCTACGTAGACCTTGATGTCGACGAGTGACTAGCCACCCAGGTGGTGATCCTGGCCATGGAGGGCCCTATGTAGATAGACAGGCTTCGGGGAGCCTTCTTTCTTTCTAGTGTCTGTACTCAGACTAGTTGCTTCTGCATGTGCTTGTATGATTGTATGACTTGAGTGTCGGGTCGTGTGACCCCTACCTGTATGAACATGTTATGTATGGCTCTCTGGAGCCTCTAAATAAAGTACTTGAGTTGTAGAGTTTTGTTGTGATGCCATGTTGTATGTACTCATATCGGGCATATTGTGTGTATGATTGAAATGCTTGGTATGAGTGGGATCCGACAATCTAGTTGTTTATCCTTGGCAGCCTTTAATTCTTATGGGGAAATGTAGTCTAGTGTTCCTACTAGCCCAGCACTACTGCTCAGCACACTTGACTGGCCGGCATGTGTTTCATTTCGTTCCTATGTCTGTTCCTTTGGGGAAATGTCACGCGGTGACATCCGGAGTCCTGCCTAGACTGCTACAACCCGGGTTCCCCGGAGTCCTGTTAGCCCAGTGCTACAGCCCGGATTCACTTGCTGATGACCGACATGCTCGATATGATTCATGTATGCCTGTCTCCATAGGTCTGCGCCGCTTTGGGTTTACGACTAGCCATGTCGGCCCGGGTTCTCTATCATATGGATGATAGCGACACTATCATATACGTGAGCCAAAAGGCGCAAACGGTCCCGGGCCATGGTAAGGCGACACCCGTGGGGATACCATGCGTGAGGACGCAATGTGATATGATGTGTTACCGGCTAGATCGATGTGACTTGGAATCGGGGTCCTGACAAGCCAAGCAATTGTTTCGTACTTTAGTAATCTCAAACTCATAAACCTTCACGCAATACATGAGCGCGAGCCATGGACATAGCACTATGGGTGGAATAGAATATGATGATGGGGGTATCTGGAGAAGACAAAGAAGGAGAAAGTCTCACATCAACGAGGCTAATCAATGAGCTATGGAGATGCCCATCGATTGATGTTAATGCGAGGAGTAGGGATTGCCATGCAACGGATGAACGAGAGCTATAAATGTATGAAACCTCAACAAAAGAAACTAAGTGGGTGTGCATCCAACTTGCTTGCTCACTAAGACCTAGGGCACTTGAGGAGGCCCATTGTTGGAATATACAAGCCAAGTTCTATAATGAAAAATTCCTACTAGTATATGAAAGTGACAAAATAAGAGACTCTCTATCATGAGGATTATGGTGCTACTTTGAAGCACAAGTGTGGCAAAGGATAGTAGCATTGTTCCTTCTCTCATTTTTTTGGGCCTTCTCTTTTTTTATATGGCCTTCTCCCCTTTTTTTGGGCCTTCTTATTTTTTATGGCCTTTCTTTTTTTTCCTCACTTGGGACAATGCTCTAGAAAATGATGATCATCACACTTCTATTTATTTACAACTCAATGATTACAACTCGATGCTAGAACAAAAGATGACTCTATATGAATGCCTCCGGCGGTGTACCGGGATATGCAATGAACCAAGAGTGACATGTATGAAAGAATTATGAATGGTGGCTTTGCCACAAATACTATGTCAACTACATGATCATGCTAAGCAATATGACAATGATGAATGTGTCATGATAAACGGAATGGTGGAAAGTTGCATGGCAATATATCTCGGAATGGCTATGGAAATGCCATAATAGTTAGGTATGGTGGATGTTTTGAGGAAGATATAAGGAGGTTTATGTGTGATAGAGCGTATCATATCACGGGGTTTGGATGCACCGGCGAAGTTTGCACCAACTCTCAATGTGAGAAAGGGCAATGCACGGTACCGAAGAGGCTAGCAATGATGGAAGGGTGAGAGTGCGTATAATCCATGGACTCAACATTAGTCATAAAGAACTCACGTACTTATTGCAAAAAACTACAAGTCATCAAAAACCTCGGCACTACGCGCATGCTCCTAGGGGGATAGATTGGTAGGAAAAGACCATCGCTCGTCCTCGACCGCCACTCATAAGGAAGAAAATCAAATAACACCTCATGTTTCAAATTTGTTACACAATGTTTACCATACATGCATGCTACGGGACTTGCAAACTTCAACACAAGTATTCCTCAAATTCACAACTACTCAACTAGCACGACTTTGATATTATTACCTCCATATCTCAAAACAATCATCAAGTATCAAACTTCTCATAGTATTCAATGCACTCTATATGAAAGTTTTTATTATATCCCTCTTGGATGCCCATCATATTAGGACCAGTTTCATAACCAAAGCAAACTACCATGCTGTTCTAAAGACTCTCAAAATAATATAATTGAAGCATGAGAGATCAATTATTTCTTAAAAATAAAACTGCCGCCATGCTCTAAAAGATATAAGTGAAGCACTAGAGCAAATGACAAACTACTCCAAAAGATATAAGTGAAGATCAATGAGTAGTCGAATAATTATGCAACTATGTGAAGACTCTCTAACATTTAATAATTTCAGATCTTGGTATTTTATTCAAACAGCAAGCAAAACTAAAATAAAATAAAATGACGCTCCAAGCAAAACACATATCATGTGGCGAATAAAAATATAGCTCCAAGTAAAGTTACCGATGAACGAAGACGAAAGAGGGGATGCCTTCCGGGGCATCCCCAAGCTTAGGCTCTTGGTTGTCCTTGAATATTACCTTGGGGTGCCTTGGGCATCCCCAAGCTTAGGCTCTTGCCACTCCTTATTCCATAGTCCATCGAATCTTTACCCAAAACTTGAAAACTTCACAACACAAAACTTAATAGAAAACTCGTAAGCTCCTTTAGTATAAGAAAGAAAATCACCATCATAAGTTACTGTAATGAACTCATTCTAAATTCATATTGGTGTAATATCTACTCTATTCCAACTTCTCTATGGTTCATACCCTCCGATACTACTCATAGATTCATCAAAATAAGCAAACAACACAATGAAAACAGAATCTGTCAAAAACAGAACATTCTGTAGTAATCTGTTATTAATGCAAACTTCTGGAACCCCAAAAAATTCTAAAATAAATTGCTGGATGTGAGGAATTTATCTATTAATCATCTGCAAAAATAATTAACTAAATAGCACTCTCCAATAAAAAATGGCAGCAATTCTCGTGAGCGCTAAAGTTTCTGTTTTTTACAGCATGATCGCAAAGACTTTCCCCAAGTCTTCCCAAAGAATCTACTTGGCACAAACATTAATTAAGAGAATAAAACCACATCTAAACAGAGGCTAGATGAATTATTTATTACTAAACAGGAGCAAAAAGCAAGGAACAAAAATGAAGTTGGGTTGCCTCCCAACAAGCGCTATCGTTTAACGCCCCTAGCTAGGCATGATGATTTCAATGATGCTCACATAAAAGATAAGAATTGTAACATAAAGAGAGCATCATGAAGAATATGACTAGCACATTTAAGTCTAACCCACTTCCTATGCATAGAGATTTTGTGAGCAAACAACTTATGAGAACAATAATCAACTAGCATAGGAAAGCAAAACAAGCATAACTTCAAGATTTTAAGCGCATAGAAAGGAAACTTGATATTATTGCAATTCCTACAAGCATATGTTTCTCCCTCATAATAATTTTCAGTAGCATCATGAATGAATTCAACAATATAACTATCACATAAAGCATTCTTTTCATGATCTACAAGCATATAAATTTTATTACTCTCCACATAAGCAAAATTCTTCTCATGAACAATAGTGGGAGCAAACTCAACAAAATAATTATCATGTGAGGCATAATCCAATTGAAAACTAAAATAATGATGACAATTTTCATGGATATCATTATTCTTTATAGCATACAAGTCATTACAATAATCATCATAGATAGCAACTTGGTTCTCATAATCAATTGGAACCTCTTCCGAAATAGTGGATTCATCACTAAATAAAGTCATGAACTCTCCAAATCCACTTTCATCAATATAATCATCATAAATAGGAGGCATGCTTGCATCATAATAAATTTGCTCATCAAATCTTGGGGGACAAAAAATATCATCTTCATCAAACATAGCTTCCCCAAGCTTGTGGCTTTGCATATCATTAGCATCATGGATATTCAAAGAATTCATACTAACAACATTGCAATCATGCTCATCATTCAAAGATTTAGTGCCAAACATTTTATAGACTTCTTCTTCTAGCACTTGAGCACAATTTTCCTTTCCATCATACTCACGGAAGATATTAAAAAGATGAAGCGTGTGAGGTAAACTCAATTCCATTTTTTGTAGTTTTCTTTTATAAACTAAACTAGTGCTAAAACAAGAAACAAAAAGATTCGATTGCAAGATCTAAAGATATACCTTCAAGCGCTAACCTCCCTGGCAACGGCGCCAGAAAAGAGCTTGATGTCTACTACACAACCTTCTTCTTGTAGACGTTGTTGGGCCTCCAAGTGCAGAGGTTTGTAGGACAGTAGCAAATTCCCTCAAGTGGATGACCTAAGGTTTATCAATCCGTAGTAGGCGTAGGATGAAGATGGTCTCTCTCAAGCAACCCTGCAACCAAATAACAAAGAGTCTCTTGTGTCCCCAACACACCCAATACAATGGTAAATTGTATAGGTGCACTAGTTCGGCGAAGAGATGGTGATACAAGTGGTATATGGATGGTAGATAAAGGTTTTTGTAATATAAAATTATAAAAACAGCAAGGTAACTAATGATAAAAGTGAGCACAAACGGTATTGCAATGCGTTGAAACAAGGCCTAGGGTTCATACTTTCACTAGTGCAAGTTCCCTCAACAATAATAACATAATTGGATCATTTAACTATCCCTCAACATGCAACAAAGAGTCACTCCAAAGTCACTAATAGCGGAGAACGAACAAAGAGATTATGGTAGGGTACGAAATCACCTCAAAGTTATTCTTTCCAATCAATCCGTTGGGCTATTCCTATAAGTGTCACAAACAGCCCTAGAGTTCGTACTAGAATAACACCTTAAGACACAAATCAACCAAAACCCTAATGTCACCTAGATACTCCAATGTCACCTCAAGTATCCGTGGGTATGATTATACGATATGCATCACACAATCTCAGATTCATCTATTCAACCAACACATAGAACCTCAAAGAGTGCCCCATAGTTTCTACCGGAGAATCACGATGAAAACGTGTGCCAACCCCTATGCATAGGTTCATGGGCGGAACCCGCAAGTTGATCACCAAAACATACATCAAGTGAATCACGTGGTATCTCATTGTCACCACAGATACGCACGGCAAGACATACATCAAGTGTTCTCAAATCTTTAAAGACTCAATCTGATAAGATAACTTCAAAGGGGAAACTCAATCCATTACAAGAGAGTAGAGGGGGGAAGAAACATCATAGGATCCAAATATAATAGCAAAGCTCGCGATACATCAAGATCGTATCATCTCAAGAACATGAGAGAGAGAGAGAGATCAAACACATAGCTACTGGTACATACCCTCAGTCCCGAGGGAGAACTACTCCCTCCTCGTCATGGAGAGCACTGGGATGATGAAGATAGCCACCGGAGAGGGATGCCCCCCTCCGGTAGAGTGCCAGAACGGGTCTAAATTGGCTTTCGGTGGCTACAGAGACTTCTGGCGGCGGAACTCCCGATCTATTGTGCTCCTCGATCGTTTTAGGGTATATGGAGATATATAGGTGGAAGAAATACATCAGGGGAGCCGCGAGGGGCCCACGAGGGTGGAGGGCGCGCCCAGGAGGGTGGGCGCGCCCCCCCTGCCTCGTGGCGTCCTTGTTGCTTCCCTTACGTGGACTTCAAGTCTCCCGGGTTGCCTTCCTTCCAAAAATAAGTTTCGTGAAGTTTCAGGTCAATTGGACTCCGTTTGATTTTCCTTTTCTGCGATACTCTAAAACAAGGAAAAAATAGAAACTGGCACTGGGCTCTAGGTTAATAGGTTAGTCCTATAAATCATATAAAATAGCATATAAATGCATATAAAACATCCAAGGTTGATAATATAATAGTATGGAACAATAAAAAATTATAGATACGTTGGAGACGTATCATCGAGCAGAACTAGTTAGCTAATGGATGGATCATGTGGCTCTATTTTGACCGCTTCGTGTGTTATTCGTCGGTTTTGCGGGAGCAAGCTAGCTGACTATGGACACATACGAGAGAAAGAAGAAGACGTGAGGAAAGAATATAAGTGAATATTCTGTTTTACAATTTAAGTTTGAGGGGTCTGTTCTGCCGCAGCAAAAATCGACCCTTAAAACGCGTTTTCCGTGAACTACAAACGTGTTTTGCAGGTCGACGGGATGCGGGGTCTGCTAGATATGCTCTTAGCGAGCCAAATATAGTAGTGTATTGGCCAAAAAATGAAATTTTAGAGTTGCATAACAAACTAAATAAATTCTATTTTAAAAAAAACTAAATAAATTCTAGTAACGCAAACTAGATCCTTACTTTTCTTGTCAAAAAACTCAGGGCATTAGAGCATCTACAACCGGACCTAGTGGGTGCCCTATTAATTTGGATGCCTATATAGTGGGCGGCCCGGCTCCCTGAGCCTCCTCTAATGACCTCCTTCTGGCATGTTTGACCCTCGGACATTTCAAGAACGTATGTGTTAAAAAAGGCGGTGGAGACATTTTGTTTTCCAAAAATACAAAAACATCATAAAACATGAACAAACACTAGGCACTACTAAAATAGGTTAGTCAAAAATACAGTTTGAAAATATTACAAAAACAATAACATAGTGATATTTAGAGATTTCAGGGGCTTAGAGATATTTTTTGTAATTTTTTTTCGAGGAAAAGAGACAAAGTCCCCGGCTCCATTATATCGAATATAACAAGAACCACATGTTCACATAGTAGTAAGAGGTGCATAAAAGCAAGAAAAAAAGTACCCCTAGAAAGGGTAACCCTTTCATGGTACGAAGAGTTGCTAGAGAGATACTATGAATAAGCGTTTCAATAAACCAGGCTACGAACTGAACAGGAGACAAAGTATTACTCGCAACATTACAGCTTAAGTCATAGGGGGGGGGGGGGGGGGGATTCCACATCAGGTGGAGAGCAGATCGGAGATGCTGAGAGGCCTCCTGGCCTTCAAAGAAGGGGCTGCGGCTAGTTGTGGAGACCACGTCAGCTGAAGCACTGATGCAGGGCTAGATATTCCGGTGCTCAGAGCAAAGCTTGTTTGGAGTGGAGGCGGGGGAGCCCGGCTCTGAGTCCGTGCTTGCAATTTGCAGCTTGTCCCAGCTTATCCACTCTTGATGGTTAGTGGCGCCTTCACCTTTTCCTTTAAGAAACTCAAGAAGGCCCCTTATGATATTTTTAAACTCTTTTTTAATAAGATGGTCACATATAAAGTTTAAAAAAATTACAAAAATATTTTTTCTATTTCAGGGGCTTAGGCAAGAAGATCCTCCGTTTCTAAACATGGCACCTTTTTATTTTTTGAGGATCCACGGCACATTTTGTTGCAAGAATTCATCTTATCACCACAAATTTTATTCTCGCGGCGATTGGCATATCATAATGCAAAATAGTTTTTTCAATGCTGGCTGATTTTATCACAGCGTAATTAGAACGTGTTGCGTCAAACATCTAAACAATATGGACAATATGGTAAAAAAACATTTAAACTTTGCCACAGATTCTTGTAGTCGCGTTATTTCTAGTACTGTATTTCTCTTGCATCTGACTCCTCACAAATTTCCTTGGCGCCTAAAAGGGATTCCGTTTCCTACCAGATAATTTGGCTGCTTCGGACTTGGCGCGCCACGGCGCCCTCTGGATACCTTCCTCGTCCTCATCAACTCCCTCCTCAAGTACCACTGCGTAGCCTCCGGCCGAGCCCCTCTGCTCGCCTGCCAGCGCCACCGGTCCGAGCCCGAGGCCAACGGCGACGGCCGCGGTGGTCTCGCCGGTGGGCGGCGGCCTGGTCCACGACCACGTGACCTCAGCCGTCGCCGTAGGTGGTTGCCCGCGGCCTCCTCCGCTTCTTCGAGGAGCTCGGCAAGCGCAGCGCCCGCGAGCAGGTCAGCCAGCGCCCTTCGTCCCCTCCATTGTCCCCAAGTGTACCGCACCCAGTCTCCACGGTCACGCGCTCAACCTACTAGCACGCAAGAGCAGCAACCTGCGAGTTGCACTGGAGGTGTTTGACGTAATTCCAGACTGGGATCTTCACCCTATGCTCCCATATCTCAGCTAGCGTTACTTACTCCGCCGTCCATCTTCTTCTCCTATTACTTATTACAGTTAGAATTCGACTAAGAGCTGGTTCCGTCTTCATTAATCAGATACGTATATCACAGGGAAATTTGGGGGCGAGGTCAGGAAGGAGAAGGTTTTATTTTGTTGCCCAGTCCAGTACAGCCAACAAAAAGGTCTGTCTCAGATTACATTTATTACTTGCATAAGCTAGTAGTTTGGGAGTATCTTTTTTGTAGAGCTTGGGTTGACAGCGTTCGACTGAGTTTGCTAAAACGATCACCAGAGGAGCAAGGGATGTTCTGTCGTGCTTATTTATTTTACTATTATCAATGTTTTGTGCATGGATTGCGGATTATTATCCAATTGCAATTGTTTTGCTGGTAGTAATCTGCTTTTGTCCTATTGTATGAACAAATATAACTACATTGTCATAACTTCTTGTCGTAAGTGTATGTGTATCACCAGCCGGCCTGAATAGACTACATTTATCCTATTACACATACTATTTCCATATTTCAAATTCACTTTCTTGTCATGTGTGAAATCCCTTTATCTAATTTTCTAGTTTAAAATCAGCTAGATGTCTCGAGATAGGAATTGGACGGTATCAATCATTATTCTTGCCCAAGTCTAGGGGGAGAAGATTGATTCTGGCTGGTACCATCACATCTGAGGTAAGACGTTTGATTTTCTAGATACCACCACTTCTTGGTGCAGTACTATTTACCTAGCTGTAGATATTCTTCTTTATGAACTACTCCCTCCGTTCGGAATTACTTGTCTCGGAAATGAATGTATCTAGAACTAAAATACGTCTAGATACATCCATTTCTGTGACAAGTAATTCCGAACGGAGGGAGTACGAGCTTAAGACGTTCAAGCATAATACGTCAAGTAACGTCCCTCAAGATATTGTGTGAATATACCTTATGACACTTACATATCTACAATAACATATGGTACCTAGCTCTGTGATAAGAAATGATCTACTGGTAGCATCATCCTCTTGTGAATGTGAATCTGTTACTATGATCCTGGTGCTAAAATTAACAAAACTATACATAGAAGAAACTGCTTCAATGTCTTCTGATATTTTTGCGCATCCATTTACAGTCCTAAATTTGTCAAGACTGCAAGCAGGTTTGTGCTTTCTTTTAACTAGTCCAGCTCTTATGCTCTTCTCTTTCAGGTGTCAAGTTCTGTAGGAGGATCTTCTATTGCATCAAGAGAAGATGCTATCTTGTCACACTGGAAACTACGCAGCAAGCATCTGGTAATCTGAACAATCTACATATAAATCTAGACAAGCCGTGTGCACTAAGCAAAAAAGATCAGAAGAACTTGAACAACCAAGTCAATTTCTATATTAACTTTTACTCCAACGTAAATGGGGCTGAGTATGGGGTAAAATAACGTCATAGCTACTTAAGATCTCAAAGAAAAATAAGGATGTTACTGAAGCTTAAACCCTTAAACCCTTGTCCATTAGCAAAGGACATTATCATAACATAATAGTAGATGCTGCAGTTTGGTTGCAGTATATGGTTAGTAAATATTAAGTCTTCTATAGAGGAAAGGCAAACCATTAGTATTCTAGGGAGAACACAAATCTTGATTCTTGACTATTCTTGTATGAAACTCGAGAAACTGTCCCCCTTCATCTTTACATTAAACAGAACATGGGTGATGAATTGACGGCGAATATGGGTGGTTAAATGCATTGCATATCTCAGCATTGCTTTGAAATACAGCTTCCCTCTTTGAGCATCTTTTCTAGGAGCAAGAGAACCTATAACTTCTCTCCTGTTAATCTTGTAAGATTAACCTTTTAGGTTAGTCGCTCATAAGAAATGGCTACATAGATTGAGAAATTGCGTAAACTTTTGTGCTAACTGATTTCAGGCCGCTCTCCCCCGACCATTCTGATTTCCACAAATCCCTCAAGCAATTCTACCTCAGGCTTGCATCGCTTGACGACCGATCGCTTGCCAAAGCTCTCGAGTGAACTGGCTTAAAGACGGCGACAACAACACATCTTTCTTCCATATTGCATACCTCCTTCCATCGCCAGAAAGATAGGATCTTCAGTCTGAAGCGTCGTGACACCCTGATCACGGACATGGATGGCATGGCTCCTGAGGCTTTCGCCCACTTTGAGTGGCTGCTCGGTACTGAGGTTGTGCGCAACTTCTCCGTGAACCTTGCATCTCTCTTCGAGCCTTCTGATCTGTCCGAGCTTGATGCCCCATTCAGCGAGACCAAAATTTGGCAGGCTTTTAAAAGGATGTCGGAGCACAAGGCTCTGGGCCCTCACCACCGATTTCCTGCACGCTTTCTCCGCCTGATTGTGGCTGTGTTTGAGCAGCTCTTTGAGCTGAGAGGCAGTGGTTTCCACGTCCTTAACCAGGCTCTGCTGACCCTCTTGCCGAACATACCTGACGTGGATTGCCTGAGCGATTTCAGGCCAATAAGCCTCATCCGCATCACCGGCTAATTATTTGCCAAGCTGCTCTCCCTCCATTTGGCGCCTAGGCTGAGTTCTCTAGTCGCACAATTAGAGCACGTCCATCGGTGGCTGCTGCCTGCACGACAACTTTTTGTTGGTCCGGCAATCAGCGCGGCTCCTCCACCAGCTGCCGCGCGCTGTTAAAGCTCGACCACACCAAAGCTTTCTCCTGGGCATTTGTTCTCCAGGTTCTTTGACGCATTGGCTTCAGTGAGAGGTTCTGTGGCTGGCTGTGTATCGTGTGGTCTTCTGCTTCTGCCAGCACTAGGATCATGATCAATGGCACGCCAGGCGCACCGATATGGCACTGAAAAGGCCTACAGCAAGGGGCCCGCTTTCACCGCAAATTTTCATTGTTGCCGTGGATGCCCTCTGCCGCTTAGTTCTCCGCCCCCTGCACTTCAGTTTCCTTCAGCCACTGTAGGCAAATCCTGGCGCACCCCCCCCCCCCCCCTCCCCTTTCTGTACACTGACGTTGTCGTTGTCCTCTGCCATCCCTCCAGGCAGGACCTCGACACCATCAAGGGCTTGCTGTCTGTGTTTGGTGTAGCCTGGGCTTGTCACCAATCTTCTGAAGAGCTCCGCCATGACCCTGAACTACTCGGCCAAGGATATCGAGCAAATCTCCCAGTTCGGTTGCCTGATTACTGAATTCCCATTCAAGTGTCTCCGCATCCCTCTGACAGTCACTCGGTCAGGCGGCCACCTGTGTGCAGCTGCAACCCCTTGTCGAGTGTGTCACCAACAGGCTCCCGACTTGGAAGGCACACATCCTTGCCATGGCTGGTCTTACCACTCTTGTCCAATCTGTGCTCACCTCCATTCCTATTCACCAGCTGCTCGCTCTCACCCCGCAAAAGAAGGTCATTAAGCAATGCGGCAAAATTCCCAGCGGCTTTATCTGGGCTGGGCAGAAGAAAACCAAGGGTGGCCATTGCCTGGTCTATTGGAGCCGCGTCACCCTATTGGGCTTGGCTGCTTGGACCCCGACCGTATGGGCGATGACTTTGGTTCAGCAAAACCGATCCATCCAAGTCTTGGAGTTGCCTCGACATCTAAGCTTCTCCCTCAGAGCATGCCCTGTGCCATGCCTGCATTCGCACCAAGCTTTGCAGTGGCTAGTCATGCTGATTTTGGTCTGACCGTTGACTTGGCGGCAGTGCGGTGGCGGAGATCGTTCCTGGCATCCTCGCCAAGGTTCCTAAGCGTCGACGCAAAGTATAAACTGTGACCATGGGGCTCCAGAACAGGGCTTGGATTGACGACATCCTTGGTGGCCTTTCGCTGCCAGACCTCCATCAGTTTGTGCTGCTCATTTCCGTTATTCAGTTAATGGAAAGGGGATTAACCCGGTTCAAAAAAAAAGTTCGTGCTGCTCTGGCGGGCAGTGGACACATACAACCTTTCGGATGAGCCATACTGCCTTGTTTGGAGATGGACGGAGTCGGGAATCTACTCTGCCCAATCATGTTACAGGAAGACCTTCCATGGGCTCCAATTGTTGCCGCGCTTGGAAGCTCAACTACTGGTTGCGGCCGGCATGTGCAAGTGTTCCTGTGCTCCTCACGTTCTGGATGATTTGGAAGCACAGGAGCGCCTGCACGTTTGATAGCACGCACCTGAACTCTCATGCCCTCCTCAAAACTATCCTCAATGAGGGTCGTGCATGGGTCTTTGTGAGGACCCAAGGAAGGATCTCACAGGAAGTTGAGAAGAAGGGGATGAACTGGGGGAGTTGGTAGCGAAAGGGGATGAGCGACACAGAGAACACAGAGAGAGATTCAGAGTTTCCTTTTCTTCAGAGATAACTATTGATTTCCATACGAAAATTAGGAAGATTTGAGTGATCTGGGTTGAAGAACAGAGAGAGAGAGGGCAGAGGCGATGAATGGGGAATTTTCTGGATCTCATCCGATCCATCTCTCTATTCTGTATCTATATTATATGTACATTTTACACTTGAGCCCTCTAGCAGATACATAAATCTCAACTCACACCAACACTCCCCCTCAAGATGGGGCAAACACATCAGATAAACCCATCTTGCTACAAAAGATAGAGAACAACTTTTCTGGTAGGCCTTTTGTTAGAACATCTGCTATCTGACTTGCTGAGGTCACATATGGTACACAAACCACTCCTCGATCCAGCTTCTCTTTGATGAAATGACGATCAACTTCAACATGTTTAGTACGATCGTGTTGCACCGGATTATTTGCAATATCAATTGCTGCTTTGTTATCACAGTAAAGCATCAAAGGCTTACTATGACATAACCTCAGCTCTGTTAGAAGAATCTGTAGCCATAATAGCTCACATAGGCCATGTGCCATGGATCTAAACTCAGCCTCGGCAGTTGACCTAGCTACAACATTTTGTTTTTTACTTCGCCAAGAGACTAAATTTCTGCCAACAAATACACAATAGCCAGAAGTGGATCGCCGATCATCTAGGGAACCAGCCCAGTCCGCATCTGTATAACACTCAACATGTAAATTCCCTTGCTTTGTATAGAGAAGACCTTTCCCTGGACACCCTTTAAGGTACCGTAGGATTCTATTAACAGCATCCAGGTGAGCCGTTCTTGGGTTATGCATGAATTGACTCACAACGCTTACGGCAAATGCAATATCGAGACGAGTGTGGGAGAGATAAATTAATTTACCCACAAGTCTCTGGTAGCGCTCTCTATCAACCGGATTCCCTACATCACTACTTAATCTGTGATTCTGTTCAATGGGAGTAGCAGCCGGTTTTGAACCGTACATGCCAGTTTCTTTGAACAGGTCTAAGATGTACTTCCTTTGTGTTAGAAATATACCTTTTTTGCTACGCAAGACTTCTATGCCAAGGAAGTACCTCAAGTGTCCTAGATCCTTCACTTCAAACTCTTGTGCAAGATGATGCTTCAGGCCAGCAATTTCCTCGGTATCATTGCCTGTCATCACAATATCATCGACGTAAACTATCAAGATTGCTACCTTGTTATTGGAATGTTTATAGAACAATGTGTGGTCAGCATTGCTCTGTCGATAGCCTCTTTTCAACATAGCTTGTCTAAAATGATCAAACCATGCCCTTGGTGATTGTTTCAGCCCATACAAGGAACGATGTAGGCGTAGTACTTTTCCTATATTACGACTGGACTCAAAACCTGGTGGAATTTGCATATACACCTCTTCATGAAGATCGCCATGAAGAAATGCATTTTTTACATCCATCTGGTAGATGCTCCAATCAAAATTAACTGCACAAGATATGAGAGTCCTCACAGAGCTCATCTTTGCCACAGGTGCAAAGGTTTCATCATAGTCTATACCATAAGTCTGAGTGTACCCCTTGGCTACAAGGCGTGCTTTGTATCTATCTATCTTACCCTCCGGGGTGTGCTTAATAGTAAACACCCATTTGCATCCCACCGGTCGCTTACCTGGAGGTAGATTCACGAGCTCCCAAGTTTTGTTTTTCTCCAATGCTCTCATCTCATCCAGCATTGCTTCCTTCCATTTTGGGTCTTCCAAGGCTACTTTCCAGTTATTTGGTATAGAAACAAGATCTAGAGAAGCAATAAAACCTTGGAGGGATGGACTACAATATTTGTAGGAGATGTAATTGGCTATATCATGTTTGTAGTCTTTAAGATATCCTGGTGTGTTTCGAGTTCTAGTTGGTCTTCGTAAGGCAATAGGTAAATTGTCTACAGGAGTAGAAAGTTGATTATCACTCTGCCCTGATGTGCTAGTAGGAGCTACAGAATTAGAAGGCATAGTATTGGTACCTGGGCCCTCACGCATTTGAGACTCCTCACCTTGAGATGGAAGTGATAAGTGTCCAGTGACATCGCCCTCGTCTCCATGACAAGAGTTATCATCGCTAACACCATGATTCTCCTCCCCCTGATTTTGAGTGTTATCAGTAGACGGGGAATCACCTAAAGTGGGAGCAAGAACAAGGACAGGCCCTTCACTTCCCCTTTCTTGCTCCTCATCAGGAGGTGACAAGGAAAAACCAGACCCAACATTTGACCCATAATACGGTTCATTTTCACGGAAAGTTACATCCATGCTCACAAAAAAACGATGCTCTGAAGGACACCAGCATCTATAGCCCTTTTTTGAGGGGGAATAACCCATAAACACACATTTTAGAGCACGGGGATCTAATTTCCCAACCGAATTTCTATAGTCATGCACAAAACAAACACTCCCAAAGACCTTTGGAGGAACCATAAATTCATTAGAATTTAAAAGACATTCAGCAGGAGTTTTGTAACCTAAAACACGAAGAGGCATGCGATTTATCAAGTAAGTTGCAGTTTTAATTGCCTCACCCCAAAGGAATTTGGGCACATTCATTGTAAACATCAATGAACGTGCAACTTCGAGCAAATGTCTATTTTTACGTTCAGCAACACCATTTTGCTCTGGTGTATTGACACATGATGTCTGATGTTCAATACCATTCAAAGCAAGAAACAATTCAAACTCATGATTAACATATTCAGTACCATTGTCTGTAGGTAGAATTTTAACAGTAGTTGCATGCTGATTTTTAATAAGGGCACACAAGTCTTTGAAAACAGATAATACATCACTCTTATGCTTCAGAAGATAAAGCCAAGTGTAGCGACTAAAGCAATCAATAAAGGTCACAAACCACCGGTGCCCAGAAACTGAGTGAACCTCACAGGGTCCCCACACATCAGAGTGAATTCTTTCAAATGGTTTTTCACTGCAGAGGGGGAGTGTTGGTGTGAAGTTGACCACGTCGCAAACCACTTGACACCAAACCAGAACAGCGCTGCAGACCTATGTCCGGGTCCAGCGGCGGTGGTGCAGCACCTCACTCCGGCGGACTGCAGAGGGGATGAAGACAGGGACGCGGACAGACCACAGCACCACACACGACAGCAACGACCGCAAGCTCCAGACTATGGCGACACAGCACCTCGTCGGCGGCCAATCTGCGCTCAAA
Source organism: Triticum urartu (assembly GCF_056163025.1). NCBI lineage: Eukaryota > Viridiplantae > Streptophyta > Magnoliopsida > Poales > Poaceae > Triticum > Triticum urartu. The sequence goes on along the minus strand of NC_141873.1, from coordinate 34,778,523 downwards.
ATTGCAGGGAGAGCGCAAAGGAACGAACCTGCTCCGATGCCATATTGATTTCCATACGAAAATTAGGAAGATTTGAGTGATCTGGGTTGAAGAACAGAGAGAGAGAGGGCAGAGGCGATGAATGGGGAATTTTCTGGATCTCATCCGATCCATCTCTCTATTCTGTATCTATATTATATGTACATTTTACACTTGAGCCCTCTAGCAGATACATAAATCTCAACTCACACCAACAATAACAACTACACAGTACAGTCTGAAGTTTAAGTACACGCCCACCACAGCTACAGCACACATGCCTTCCTTGCTGGGTCAACCAGCCACTTGAGGTCCCTGACAAGTGGGGTCGGGTCCTGCTACCTGGTAGTCCGTCGCCACCTGCGACCCACTCAGAGGTGGGGACGTGACACCCCCCCCCCCCCCCCCCCCCCCCCCCCGCGTTGAGATTGAGCTTCTTCCCAGAGAGCGGCCGCCGGAAAACGCGAGTGCAGGACATAGTAGTCTTCCCACATCGTGTGTTCATCCGGGATGCCGCTCCGGCGTACCTTGACCTGCTGTTTCGCCGTGTTCCCCTTCTTGATCGACATTCTAGAATAGCCAACGGTTCCAGTGGCACGGCGCAGAGATCTGGCGGCTCCGGCAACTCGGATAAGACTGGAGAGTAGTTAGCGGTGAATGGCTTCAGCTGTGACACATGAAACATGGGGTGTATGAGGCTTGAGGGGGGAAGATCCAACCGATAAGCTGCAGCTCCAATTCGTTCCAGAACTTTATAATGGGCTCATAGAATTTGAGAGCCAGTTTGGTGCATGGTCGATTGACAAGTGACGATTGAGCATATGGCTCGAGCTTGAGGAGCACATCTTCATCTACCGCGAAAGCACAGTCTTGGTGATGCTTGTCAGCTTGAGCCTTGATGCGCTCCTGTGCCCGGCAAAGATGCTCCCGGAGCAAAGCCAGGAAGTCAGCACGATCAGCTGATAGCTCTGCTAATGAAGAGTCCAATTCATCCTCCAAAGTAGCATTGTGCCAAAATTAGGATCAATTCCATATAGAGCTTTAAATGGGGTGCAGCCCAGGGATGTATGATAGGAAGAGTTATACCAAAATTCTGCCATCGGCAACCATTTCTTCCATTTTGCTGGACTGTCGCGTACTGAACATCGCAAATATTGCTCTAAGCACTGGTTCACACGTCCAGATTGTCCGTCCGTCTGCGGGTGATACGCTGTCGAGTAGCATAATTTGGTGCCCACTTCCTTAAACAACTTCCTCCAAAAATGACTTGTGAAAACTCAATCTCGATCCGAGACAATGGACGCTGAACTCCATGTAAACACACCACATTATCTACAAAAGCAGAGGCTACCGATTGAGCGGTGTATGGATGTTTCAATGGTTCGGTTGTGTGCATCTTGTGATGAAGAGGCCGGGGTACTCCCCTTTCCGAAAAAATGGATGTTTCAATGGCAAGAAATGGGCATATTTTGTCAAGCAATCCACCACAACCAAAATCACATCATATCCCTCAGATTTTGGTAGTCCATCAATAAAGTCCATAGTAATGTCCTTCCATAGTCTCGTTGGCACGGGCAGTGGCTGCAAAAGACCAGCGGGGACAATATTGTCATGCTTAGCTTGTTGGCAGACCGCACAGTCTGACCCAATCTTCCACCTGACGATTCATTCTGGCCCATTGGAACTGTTAGATCAGCCCCAGATCAACACACACACACACACACACGGGAGAGTGGATCCAGTCTCAACTCTGAAGAACACTGACGAACAGGAAAAACAGAGAGGAGACAGAGTTTTGCGACGTGTAATCTTTGCGTCTTTTCGTTTCTTCCTTTTATTCTGTGTAACAAACTCGCAGCAGGCACTGCTCACGATCCGTTTGACCCGCACCATCCCACAGACAGAGTCGTGGCCAGTACACCCCTAAGTACACCCACGATTACAACAAACAAAGGAAACTATGACTAAGTCTGAAGAAAGAACTAGCCTGACACTAATCTGTCTAAACTGAACCTGAGCGTGTACACAGCATGTTTCAGAATTATTCAGAAAACTAACTGAAAAAATAGAACAGGGGCAACCGGATTAACTTAACATTTCACCTCCTTAAGCTTGTTGCACCAGCTTGACACTTTGTAACCCAATCTTCTCCTTCATTTCCTGAAACCTAAGCCTCGGCAATGGCTTGGTTAAAATGTCGGCAAGCTGATCCTCTGTTCTAACATGCTCCACTGCAACCTTCCCTTCATCAACACATTCTCTCACAAAACGATAGCGTGCATCAATGTGTTTACTTCTCTCGCGGAACACCGGATTTTTGCATAAGGAGATAGAAGATTGATTATCAATCTTGAGCACTACCTTGTCTGGCTCCTTGTCGAACAATTCTGCTAGAAGCCTCCAAAGCCAAATGCTTTGGCACACACCTGCACTTGCAGCAATAAACTCTGGTTCACATGAAGGTAAAGCCACAGTCTTTTTTTTCTGGGACACCCAGGTAACTGGACTGTTACCAAGATAGACGGTCACCCCTGTAGTGCTCTTTCGGAGTTTCGGTCATCGATATCCGCTGCAAAATCACTGTCACTGTACCCAACCAGCTGCAGTCTCTCTTCTGTTCCTTTCTTGTAAAAACACCCAAGGTTCAGTTTTCCCTTCACATACCTTAGAATATGTTTAATGCAGCCAGATGCTCTGAAGTTGGTTTCTCCATGAACCTACTCACGTATCCAACAGAATAACAAATGTCTGGTCGAGTGTGAGTTAGGTACCTCAGACTTCCAACCACACTTCTCTACAGTGTGGCGCCAACTTGTGGGCTCAAGCTCTCTTTTTTCAGTTTCAGTCTTGCCTCCATGGGGGTCTGAGAGGGGTTGCAGTTTCCATACCCATCTTGTTCAGGATTCTAGCTGCATATCCAGACTGGCAGAGTGATGCCCTGGTCATCTTGCTTTACCTCTATGCCAAGGTAGTAACTGAGCAAGCCAAGATCATTCATGCTGAACATTGACTTCATTTGTCTTTTGAAATCACCTATATCTGAATTCTGTACATGGATACCAACAATCAGAACATTGTCACCTTGCTGCTTTCTGTACATTCCAGATTCAGAGGGACACTTCACAAAACCCAGCTGCCTAAGAGTGGTGTCAAGTTTGAAATTCCATGCTCTTGGAGCTTGCAGAGTCCATAGAGGCTTGTACACCTTGCTGTCCTGTCCTGGAATTTCATACCCTGGAGGTTGGCTCACATACACCTCGTCAGCTAAATTCCCATTCAAAAATGCAGACTTAACATCCATGTGGTGCATTTCCCATCCTCTTTGTGCAGCAATAGCAACAAGCAGTCTTTCCGATTCAAGTCTAGCAACAGGACAAATCCATTCTCAACTAATCTGGCCTTGTGCTTGACCACAACACCAGATGGGTCTTTTTTCAGTTTATACACCCATTTAAGACCAATAGGTTTGTGACCCTTCGGAAGATCACACAACTTCCATGTACCATTAGCTTCAATAGAGCTCAACTCTGCCCTCATAGCACCTTGCCAACACTCTTCTTTCATAGCTTCAGTATGATTTGTTGGCTCTTCCATGCCAAAAAGACACAATCCAGAGTAAGCTGCATCGACCTCTGCTGTTTCCTCATAAATTTCACCAAGAGGACGATTTCCTTGAGGCCCCTGTGATGGCTCAGACCATGGGCTCCCTTGCGAGCGCGACGAGCACGGTGTCGCTTGGAGTGCAGAGACAGGTGACGGTGCAGACAGATCTAGTGGGAGTGCAGCCCCATTGCCAGCATTGCGTGTCTTTCCTGCCGGTAGAGGTGCTGCTACTGTGGCAGTAGAATCTTGCCCTTTTGCTGTTGCGGCGGGGGTCACTGGCTCTGCCGTTGCAGCAGGGTCTTTCCTATGTTTTTCTGCTGCTGCAGCGTTTATGCCGCTTTCTTTTGTCGAGACACAAACTGGATAGTGAACAGTGAGCGAGTGTACTGGGTTGTTCTCTGTCAGAGGGTAGGCTGCCAATCCCATTATCGGTCCTCCTCAAACACTGCATCCTGAGATACCACTAACTTCTTTGTCTCTTGATCATAGAAGCGATATGCCTTTGAGCCTTGTTCATACCCAATAAACACCATTTGTGTACTCCTGTCAGAAAGTTTCGTCTGACAGGCCCAACTCGTTTCACATGTGCAACACAGCCAAACATACGCAGATGGTAGACAGAGGGCTTCCTCTCATGCCATGCTTCATACGGCATTCTCCCTTTTACACTCTTTGTTGGAGACCGGTTCAGAAGATACACAGCTGTGGTCACCGCCTCACCCCAGAATTTTGCTGGCATCCCCATTGTCTTCAGCAAGCTCCTAGCCATGCCGACGACAGTTTGATTTCTCCTCTCTACTACCCCATTCTGTTGAGGCGTGTATGGAGCTGTGAGAAAGTGCTCAATTCCATGATCCTCACAGTAACTAGTGAATGCCTTTGAGGTGAATTACCGAAAAAGGGTTTCCCCCCGCTTTGTATTCCAAAGCACCAACACCGATTACAGAGCAAACGCTGGGGCGAGCAGCACAACAAGCCAAAGAAAAAGAAAAAGAAACAATGCCAGCACCGGCAGCTCGACAGACGCGAATGACCTACAACCGCTGCGCCCTCTGAAATCTACCCACCACGATCCTAGTCTCCGATCCTCCGTGTACCAAGCAGCACCTCCAGGAAGGAAATGACGCCGACGACGCTGCTGCCCGGACGTATCCTAGGGTTTCCCCCGGCACACGGAGGGAAGAGGGGAATGAAGACCACCGACACCCTCCAGGGAGGAATGGTGGCACCCGCAGGCGTCACCGCACCGGAGCCGGAAGATCCGGCAAGGATTTCTCCCAACTCCAAACCCCACCGCCCAACCGGATCGAAGCCAACCAACCAGCTCGCCGCCCACCGCCCACTAGCATGCGCCACCGCGGTTGCAACGCCACCCACGCCGCCTCACTAAGATCGCCACCACGAGGCCAAGAGAACGAGGAGGCGGCGTTGGACGATGGGAGCAGCAGCGCCGTAGCCGCGCGGGAGGGAACCACCTCCTCCGCCGTCGTGCAGGAGGCTTGAGCCTCCGGCACCGTCGCGGTCGCCGTCCGGACGCAGCAGCAGGGCATGCCAGGCCACCCTGGCCCGGCCAGGCCCGAATCGGGCCCGCTAAGCCCCGCCGGCCACGCTGCAGCAGGGCAGCGCCAGCACCGCCAGCACCCCAACGCCCATCGCCGCTCCCCCGCCTCCTGGGAGCCACGCCGTCGACCCGCCCCGCCGTCGGCCCGCCCAGACCCAGATGGGGCCCGAAGGGCCCATATCTGGGCCAAGCGGGCGCCGCCTGGCCGCGCCGCCACGCCACCCCGCCGCCAACGGCGACGCCGCCGTCCAGCCGATCTCCCGCGCCGCGCCAGGAAGCCCCGCCGCCACGCCGGACCACCGCCGCCTAGGGAACACCCCCCGGCGTCCTCCGCCCCGCGCCGGAGAGCAACCGAGAGGGGAATGGCCGGGGGCCGCCGCCACCAGCGTCGCCCGGGCCAGGCTCGGCGGCGAACGCCGGCGACAGCGGCGGGGAGGGGGAAAAGAGGGGGAGCTGGCGGAGGAGGAGCCGGGGCGCGGCCGGTCGCCCGCGGGGGCGACGCGGTCGCGAGAGCCCGAGGGGGGGGGGGGAGGGGGGGCAAGTGAAGAACCCCTTTGAGGTGAATTCACCTCCACGATCCATTCTGATGGCTTTCAGTTTTAGATCCCGCTCTGCTTCTGCAAGTTTCTGAATTTTTCTGAATGCCTCAAGTGCCTCAAGTGCCTCATCCTTAGTGATGAGGAGAGCCAGGCACATGTACCGGGGGTAATCGTCACAACCAGGAGAAAGTAGTGCTTGCCTCCCGGTGTCTCAGGTGGATGGGACCACACAAGTCGCCATAAATCAGTTGCGGCTGCTGTGAAGCACGGTAGCTTGTCTGAGAGGGAAATGGGAGGCGGTGCTGCTTTGCTATCATGCAGCCGTCACACACCTGCTCCACTTGCTCCAGGATTGGCATTCCTTCGACCATGCCTTCTGCTGCTAGAGAACGAAGTGAACGGAAATTCACGTGAACATACCTCATGTGCCACAGCCACGATGATTCCTTTGCATGCACCATCAAGCAAATGGGTTCAGTCTGCTGAATATTCAGAATGTACATTTTGTTCTTGGTCCTCCACACTCTTGCCAAGACATTTCTCTGACGATCTAGCACTGTCATCACACCATCTTCAGCTGAGTATTTGCATCCATTCTCATCAAGCTGACCTAGGCTTATTATGTTATTTTTAAGCCGAGGTTGAAATACACATCTGACAGTACTCGATGTTCTCCAGTGTGACACTGCAACAGTACTGATCCACATCCACAAATCTCAACTGCAGAACCATCTCCGAATGGGATCCTTCCTGTCACAGACCGATCAAGTTCAGCAAATTTCTCAGCTCTGCTGGTCATGTGATTACTTGCCCCGGTGTCAAGGTACCAGGACATCTCCTGCTTGCCTGTGAGCTTGGTACCACCTTCTCTTCATTGAGGAATACCCTGTTCCTCTGCAACTGAATCAGACAACACCAGTTCGCACCTCTCCGTCATGAGGAGTGTTGGGTCATCATCTTCTTTCTCGGCGAGATTTGCCTTCTCATGCTTCGGCTCAGGACAATCTGACTGAAAATGACCCTTCTCATTGCAGTTGTAACATCTCACCTTGGTGATGTCAAACTTGCCCTTTTTCTTATGCTTGCCACGGTCCTTTCCAGGCTTGCCATGGTCACCAGCCGAACTGCTCGAGCTCACAGCTCTGTCGCGCTCTTCTTCCCTTCCATGAGCTGCTCCAGTGCCCTCGTGACTATCTTTGCCATGCATTGCCATATTATTTTTGCCACACTTGCCTTACTTGAGTTGTTCAAATTCTTAGCCAAACTTTGGCTTGCCTTAGGGAATCTTGCCACAGTTTTTATGTCTATGACATGTGGGGTCTACTGCTCATAAAAAAATCTTGCTTTTTTATGTGATCCACCCACACTCCAAACGGGAACAATCCTTATGGGCTAGGAAAACCCACTGAATATAAGTCAGAAGATGTATATATGTCTATTTCCATGACTTTTATGGTGTTGAAGGTTTTTCCCCCCTAGCAGATGCTTTGAGGCCAAGCATCCGCGGCAAGTTTCCCTCTATATGCCCGAACTCGCTCTTCCCTTCTTCCCGCTTCCTTTACCTGATCTAGTTGGTGTAATCAACAATGTTATTTCCGTTGAGAAATTAATGGGAAAGGGGTTACCCCAGTTGGAAAAAAATGCCTATTTCTAGAGAATAACAGAACTACATATATGCTACTCCCTCCGTCCCATAATATAAGACCCTTTTTGATATCATGATAGTGTCAAAAAAGGTCTTATATTATGGGACGGAGAGAGTACTTTTCCTGATATGTTCTGCTTCAGACAACAGTTGTTTTCCCTTCTATGAGGCGGACAATCCTTCTGATTACTTGTGATTTTTGTTGATTCAATGAGCATTATTTTCTGTGTGATGTACCGTCAAGCAGAAACATGTAAAAGCCACCAAATGCTACTGTCTAGGATGATAGATGGCTCTGTTCAATTGGATCCTGGATATGTCCAGGCATCTAAACTGTATGCTGATGTGATAATTGTCTGCTTGCAAAGGAAACCATATTTTCATATGTTAACTGCATGTGTTTGTTCCTGCTAATTCGAACTGCAATATTTGCCTTGTTTCCTCTTTGATCAAATGAAGAGACAGCCCTTGTGTTTGTTTACAGTTTTGAGGATCCACTGATTATTATGGAGGTTTCTGTACAGCCACCAGAGCCACTGGACGAATCCTTCCTCTGCTACGATTACAGTATCAATAGTCTGCTAATAGCCGACGCAGAACCAAAACATCATTTTTGTTTTGTACATGCCCATATTTCCATGCAGGTTATTCCATATACATTTTGTAATAGGCCATGTTCTTAATCATTCGTGTGGCCAATAGAGTCCACATAAAATGCCGTGGTGTTGTCATGTATGTCATCAGCTTGCAACAGCGCCTCTGGCTACACCTCCATCTATGTAATCCTTTCATACATCCTTTTTCACAGCCTTTAATTTCATGTTCACAGAGCTCGTATCAGCAGGAGGAGTATATGAGTCTGATTGCGGCTCATCCAACGTTGAGTACAGGGAACAAAGCAGCACGTCAAGTGATGGAGTAGCAAGGATTTTCTAACAGTCCTCTCTCTTAGTTCTTGTTCTCTCTTATCAGTCTTCTCTGTTCCCGAGTTTAAACATTTCTATTCCCTCTATTTTAGTTTCTTCATTATTCAGTTTTGTTCCTTGGTTTCTTCTTAGTTATTCAATGTCCCTCAGTTAAATCTGTTAATCTTATTTATTCAGTCTTCCTTAGTTCCTTAGTTTCTTCTTAGTTATTCAGTGTCCCACAGTTAAATCTGTTGATCTTATTTATTCAGTCTTCCTTAGTTCTTCAGTTTTATCAGATCCTTTTGGGTTTCTAAGTGTTATTCCTCATTTTTGTGCATCCATTCTTCTTTAGTTTTCCAGTTTTATCCATATTTTCTGAGTTTCTCAGTACCTCAGTTTTATTTGTTTCTCTTATTTATTCATTTCATCATGTTTGGTTTTCTTTCAAACTCCAGTGCATTCCAAAGGCGCGCTAGACATCACCGCTACTGGAGAGGCGCTACTTTGTGATGGACAAAACAGGACAAGAACAGAGAAGCAAAATACTTCATATGCGCTGATGGCAGGATTGGGTTCAGGTCCGGAACTACGGATGGGAAGAGTTTGCACTTGCAAATGAACTTTGGATAGGGCACAACATCCTCGTTCTTTTCAACAAGGATGGAGGTCGTGTCACTATCTAATTTGATGTCCTGCACCCCTTTTAATAAGTCAAGAGTTATTATTGTCAGGCATCTCCAGGTTTTCGGAGTTTATTATGTGGCATGATGTACATTCTCTGCTAAGCCAGAGAGAGAGATCCTTTTTGTTCGGTAAACACTTTATCTTCGAGCTTTCGCTCGGCGTAGTACCGGGCTTTGAGTACTTGTGCGCATAGACTTTTCGGCCTAGTGATCAAACGCCAAGCTTGTCGTGCTAGTAGTGCTTGGTTAAACATACGGAAGTCACGGAATCCAGCACTGCCTTTATCATCATCCCATGCACGCCAATAAATTTTCCGTTTACCTTTTGATGACCCACAATAGAAACTCTGCACCATCTTAGTGAGATCATCGCAATCAGAGAAGGGTAGTTTAAACACACACATAATGTATGTGGGTAATGCTTTGCATGACCGGTCGAGCTCTTCCCGTCTACACTTGACGACTTGGTTGCGGCCTGTCGCAAACTCGAGGATCACCGATGTGCCCGGGGCGAGTGGAGGATGTCCATCGGCGACCTCATGCACGACCCTACCTGATGCTGCTGGACGAATCCACGTCTGGGCTCGACTCCGGCACTCTGTCTCCGTCCCATCGTCGAGGTGCTCAAGGACATCGAATCCATTTAGTACGCACTATAGCTTAGCTAACCTCCCTGTGAATCGATCCAGCTGCTCTACCTGCATGCGCGTGTGTTTGTCTTCCGCGTGGCAGTCAAACCTGTGTGGTGGGCGGTCAAACATATGTGATCTGGTTTTAGTCAAAACCGGGGGAGTAGACTTATCCGATTTTAAAAGTTGAAAGACCAAAATTTCTGGGTTTTAATGTTGAAGGACCATTTCTCTTTGAAATAGTTGAGAGACGAAAAATACACTTTCCCCCAAAACATACTAATATGATACCTAATAAATGCATTCTGAAAATATATTTCTGAATCGATTTAGTGATATTGATTTGGTAGTATATAATGTCACTACCATTTCTGCAAACTTGACCGAACCCTAACTGTTTGACTTAAGACGAAACCAAGTGGCCTTGTATAGATGTACAGTGAGGTAGTACTATTTTACATGCATTCTTGTTCTCCCATCCTCCCAAACAGTTTGATAAATGGCTCAATTCTCAAGATGTTGCTGACCGACATTCCATCATCCTTCGGTTCTGGATTGTGCAATTTCACGATAGAGCCAAGCCCTAGGTGGTGCTTCATCTTAAGACCATGACTGTTGGTGCTGCTCTTCTCGGTTCTATGTTGTCTTAGCTCGTGTGTATGTGTGCACGCATGCACGCATTGCATTGTTTTAGAGAGTAGCTCTTTTATTTCTTCCAATTTCTTTTTGAGGAGAATATTTCTTTCAATTGATGCTTCAGTGAAGTGCCATTTTAAACAAATTCACGTAAGATGACAGACAAACACCCATCACAATCATATTACAACCAAACTTACAAAAACTAACAAGTAATGCAGAGCTATTAAAATACCAACCAATTATATATATGGTAGCCTCTTTAGCTCTTCTTTATTCATGTACAGATTAAAATAATTGACCCTAGTTAGGTTATCCATCAACATTGCGGCAGGTCTTTAGGTGGCGGCGGCAGAGAAGTATCCGGTGTGGGCCCGTCCTGAACCTCAAACACCATTCCCAACCCGAGATCAAGATGAGCCTCGAAGTGACAGTGCATGTACCACGTCCCTGCAATTAACATACAAGCAATTTTAGTTAGCTTTGTCAAGCTCAAACCATCATAGCAAGCTAACAACATCACATCATGATTCTAACTTTTTAAGGAAATGATATATACTAGTAGGAATATATATTTAGTGCATGATGTGTACCTGGATTGTCGGCGATGAAGCGGATGACAGCCCAGCCACCGGTGGGGACGAGGACGGTGTTGCGCTCTTGGGGGTTGACGAGGTTGAATTGCCGCGCCGCGGTTGTCTGGTTGTAGTTCCCAAAGCCCTGTGCTAGGACGAAGAAGTTGAAGCCGTGGAGGTGCATGGGGTGGCTCTCCTTGGCGATGAGCCGCGTGTTCTGGAGCACCATCTCCACCGTCTCGTTGTACCGGAGCGTCCGCACCTTGGTCGACTTGGTTGTGTACTGCATCGTGGCGTTGTTGCTCGCGTCGGCGGTGTAGTCGAAGAGGACCGGCGGCTGGTCGGGGAAGTCGCGGGTGTAGACGCCCGCCGTCAAGTTGCTGTAGTGGGCCTCGAGCATGGAGGTGCTCCTCGGCGGCACGAAGGACGCGTTGTTCATGCTCGACGCGAACATGGTGCGGCTCCGGTTGCACAACGTCTGCTCCGGCTGGCAGTCGGCGACGCCCATCCCGACGGTGACAAACATGCGGGTGTCCACCGCGAGCGGCACGGTCGGCTTGCCGGGGAGCACCAACGCGGTGAGGTTGGAGAGGAACCTGTGGGCGGTGTTCGTGTCGTTGAACTCCGGCAACTGTGGAAGCGCAGGCGGCGAGGTCGTGTTCGGTCCGCCGGCGTACTCTAGCACCGCCGTCGCGTTGGTCCTGCTGAACGGCGGCCCCGACGGTATCCCACTATCATAGGGAGACGCCGCCATGTAGTATCGCCCGACGACGGCGTCCGCGACCATGAGCGCGTCCACGGTCTGCCCGGGCCCAACCACCACCACGTTCGTCTTGTACGGTGTGGTGTAGCACGCGTCCGCCGCCACCACGGTGAAGGTGTGGTTCGCCACCTTGAAGAACAGAGGCGTGTTGAGCGCAGCGTTGATGATCCGGAGCAGGTACGTCTCGTTCTTCTTCACCTCGAACATGTGCGTCTCTGCACGCAAACCCAAAATTCATCAAAAGTTGCACCCCTTCCGTTCTAAATTGATGTAACTCTAGGTTTGTTCTAAGTCAAACTTATATAAGTTTGACATAAAATATACTGAAATTTACAACATTAAATATACGTATATCTGTATTGTATGAAAATGTATTCTATAAATATGGTCAAATAAAAATCTGACTCGGGACAAAGCTAGAACTTTCATTTACTACATCAACCACAAATTAAGAACAATCTTACGCCGATGAAGGTTAACTGGCACATACGATTTGGGGCGGAGCAGTTGTAGAAGTCTCCCGGCTTGCCGTTGATGGTGTAGGCGTCGGCTGGCCCGGCAGGAATTCCGGTGAGTAGCGCCATCTGCTGCAAGTCAAATACATTGGCGTTCCACCACTCCCCGAACATGATGATCTCCTCCTTGTCGGGCTTGGTGAAGGGGTAGGCCTCGGCGCCGCCGCGGGGCAGGATGATGAGGGCACCATAGACGGTGGCGCGGAGGAAGGAGAAGTGGGCATGCCACCAGAGCGTGCCCTCCTGCCCGGTGACGTTGAAGCGGTAGGTGTAGTTGCTGCCTGGCTGGACGGGGCACTGCGTGACCATCGCCGGCCCGTCTGCCCACTGACTGCCACGCTGGAATATGCCATGCCTGCATGGGTCGACATTTTGGTACCCGAAAATTAAATTGTACCCCTTCATTCCGTATTACTTAGCAACATTTGTTTTATTTTAAGTATAATTCATAGATTGCAGAAAAATACTAACATTTACAATAGCAAATAAATGAAATATAAAAATATGTTTTCATATAATACCAAAATAAAATATGAAAATATATTTCCACGACGAATGTGTGTTGTTATCTCTTCTATAAACGTGGTTAAACTTCACAAAGTATGACCTAAGACAAAACCAATATACTAAGTATTTTTAGGACATATATATACTAAGTAATATGATTATTACCAGTGGATGGTCATGTCGTATGGCGATTCATTGACGAGGTGTACAACCACCGTGTCACCCTCGCTGGCCCGAATCGTCGGGCCCGGTAGCTGGCCATTCACCGCCGTGATGATCCTGTCCGGCTGGCAGAGCTGGCTAATGGAGAGGTTCCCGACCTGGTGAGTGAGATCAAATATTTATTATATGGAAGGTTACCACCAAATAGATAGAAACTGTGAAGTACACGAGGGGTAAAAGACACTCAACATGTTTTGAAGTATATATTTCATTGTTTATTACTCCTTAGTTGACTTCTGACAATTTTTTGTCCTGTTTAGGAGATATTAATTGCATTATTGTGCCAATACGACAAATAGTTATTCTTCCATTTTATTGTTTTTCTCCAAAGCTAACAATCTTGAACCAGATGTCAAGATGATGTGACAGCTGACTAGATGGACAACTTGAACCCGTTTTTTGTTATAGACGTATTCAATGTGGCGCCTGAGCAGTTTGGCGTAATTCGACAAGAAATTAATAGAACTCGGTTGAAATCGATGAAGTATGAGACAATTTGACAGTAATTTTTAAGGGCTTAAAATCGGAGTCATGACTACAAGGTAAAAACCGATTGTTTTCTTTTCCAGAAATAATAATTGGCAAGTGTTGTTGGAGAATTAGGCAACTACATATTGCACCTCCACTTGTTATTTACACATGGACCTTTGAGAAGGAATTACAGAAATTCTTCATTGGCCAAGCCCATATATTCTAGCATGTGTCTCATGACGATACAACTGTCGATCCAACCAAAATAATGCGTTGTTGCATGGTGGCTAGGTGCAAGACTAAACAAAGGCTAAGTGTAAGCATATTAACGATGACATACATGGATACCCAGTGTCAAGAACAGAAGAAAAGATGGCATACATACCCCTAATAAACAAAAATGCATGCACCTAGGATACTATCGATTAAGAAAGGTATAAACCGGCAGGTAACTAAACTCGATGAGATAAAACTATGTGCATGGAAAGTATGCATGAGAAGTGAAGAACACAATTGTATGCACATAGGAAAAGCAGTGCTCAATTACATTGAAGGTGTGCTCCACAATGGCAGCGTGGGCAGCCGAAGCAACCAATGCTAGAGCAAGCGGCAGAAGGAGCGACCAGGACCTCGCCATGTCCGTACTTGAATGCATGCAGCAAGGAAGGGCCGAACAGAAGATTTGATTGATTGATTTGTGCAGTTAGTATGTCGGTATATATAGAGGTGAGAGACGTTCAGCTGACCAATTTGCATTTTCAAACACAAACGGCATTTGGGTGCTGAAAGAGAAAGAAAGAGGGACGTTTTGATTAGCTTCAAAAGTCCATTTTTTTCGAGTAAAACCTTCAGAAAGTCTTACTTGCGCGTCAGAGTACTACTGTTGAGTACGACCGGACCACAAGTGCCCAAGTTCGTTAAGTTATTATTACTGCATATGCAGGCTAATTTTATTCCAGTGCAAGTTGAAGAATCAATACCCGTGTGTTAGTAAAAGGCTAATATCGTGTGCTTGTTTAGGAAGTGTTACGGAGAGTAGTTATTCGAGGCCACTCGGCTCCTCTCTTTTTTTTCGAAATGGAAGGCCACTCGGCTCCTCTTAAACACACACGTTTGCATTTATATGTCAACGGTACCGTACAGTGTGTCATCTTTCCTGACAGCGATCAGTCTTGGGTTACTGATGAGATTAAACTTACTTTCTTTTTGAAGAAGTTGTTGAACTTTTGGAGGGATTGACTAGGAGAAATAACAAGGCAATGCGCCTTTACTTTTCTACTAGGACTGCTGTGCAAGGTAGAGCTTGCTTGTCATCGACATCTTCGACGATGACTTCGTCTTATCATGATCCAGAAAGATCCTTCCTTTCAACTATATTGTGTTATTTTAGAGAAAAGTATATTGTCTTCATTCCATCCTAATATACTACTCCCTCCGTCCGGAAATACTTGTCATCAAAATGAATAAAAATGGATGTATCTAGATGTATATTAGTTCTAAATACATCCCTTTTTATCTATTTTAATGATAAGTATTTTGATACGGGGGGAGTATGTTTCTTCATATATGATCCAGGCACCGCCAAAAAAGAGGCTAATGCCTGACGGCCTAGCTACCACAGTTCACCAAAACTCACTAGTACAAAAAAGGATCTAGAGGATATTCACCACCGTGACGGTTTCGTTTTCCAACTCAATGCAACTGGAGGTAAGTCTATTTCAATGCTATTACAAAAAAATGTGATTTGAGTATGAATTTTTGAATTAATAATATAAGAACTAAAATGTAAATAGTTATGATTTATTGTATTTTATCATTATAGGATTGTAGTAGTGGTTGCACCCAACTTCGGTGCACCCACGGAGTGAACAGTAAATTCAAAAAGATCAAAAACTTCGTGGAGGTGATTATGAGCAAATGGTTTAGGAGCTTGCAAAGTTTGGTCACCAGAAAACATCAAATGATCTCCATACAAAACGAAATACAGATGATGCCCTGCACCCAGTTACTGTTCACATGTTTTAAGCACAAATTTTGTTTTTTTTTTGTACAAGGCTCCTCGGATGTTACTTCTCCACCAAATTTTGCAAGCACCTAAAACATTTGGTCATAATCACATCCACAAAATTTTAAAAAAAATCAAAATATTTTGCTAAGTTTTTTATCGTGGGTGCACCGGTGGTGCAATGTTCGTGGGTGCACAAAAACTACACTCATTGAATACAAGTAACATAATAGTTTTGCTCACGCTATTGCGTGCTGATGTATTCTTCCGAGCTCATATGCTCCCTGATGAATAGTAAAAGCAAAACCATAGTAAAAAATCAAAGTGCAAACTTGACAAATGTTCTCAGTGCTTGCAAATTCTCATCCTGAAATAACATTCTTGGAAGTCATGGTAAAAAATTGACACTCCAAAAATGCTATATTCGAAAGCATTTTGGAGTTCTATTTTTTTTGCCATGACTTCCACAAATGTTATTTCGGAATGAAAATTTGCAAGCACCGAGAACATTTATCAAAGTTTGCACCAAAAATATTTCAGAATTTTTTGAAGTTTATTTTCATTTTGTTTTGAATTTACTATTCAAAAGTAGGAGGGGACTTTCGGCTGAAGGCCTTTTCCCATGCATAGTTGTATGTTGAGGTGGTATATTTGCCTATTGAGAAAAGTAGATGAGTTGGAATCACCTATTTTGTTATGGAGAAACCAGTTTTGTGAACGGACTAATTTTAGTCTTCGGACAGAACACTTGGTTTCTCATCTGATTTGCATCTTACGATGGCCCTTATCTGTCTGACTTCCCGAACTATGTCGTCTTCTCCCTCGTCTCTTCTCTATATTTCATCGCTATTGCCCGCATCTTGTCGCCACCACCCACAAAAAGCTCGTTGTCCCACCTTGGACTCCAACCACCATCGTGCAGGAGGACATGCGCCTTTACTTTTCACTTCAGACTGTTGCGAGCAAGAGCTTGCTTTTCATCAACACCTATGATGACTTCATCTTATCATGTTCCAAAAATATCCTCCCTTTTTCAAGTATCATGTTATTACATCCCAATATATTATGTTTATCCATCTGACTAACCTAAACTAGCCACTGGTAAAAAAGAAGGCCAATGCTTGCCGGCCTAGTTATGATAGTTCACAAAAAGTAGTCTTTGCCAAAATAAACTACTAGTACGGGAAAATGATTTTGAGATTTTTTCTAGACACAACCCTTGGAAAATTTTGACTTCCAACACAACGGATGCCGAGCTAATACTTATATTATTAGAGGCGGTTTCCTCAAAAGACACCCACGTCAATCAGTTCTCGGTATGGTACTGATTGTGATAATTTAGATTTGCACTGGGATTCTGATGCATAACCGCCTGGACCACAATGCAATTGCAATTGATTAAGGATATCATGCTTGAGACAACTTTGAAACATTAAAAGTTAATAATTAATTAAGAGAGGCAAGTGAAGTCAACACAAAGAGATGTTGTAGCAGTTGGCTAGCGCCCCTCCGGCTCTTTAATTATTATGGGTTCAAGAGTTCGAGCCCATCTAAGATAGTCTAGCACCACTACTCTCTACTTATTACGAGTTCAAGAGTTCGAGCCATCTAACACATTGAATCTAACGATGATAAAATGCTCATGTGGCAACTTGGGTCGCCACCGACATCTGAACAGAAGATGAAGACAACAACCTTTGAGCTATTTTGTTATTTTCTTTCTTGACGAGCTTTGTGTCACCTGAACTACTGATGGAGAGAACTAATTTTGAGCTAGTATTTCCTTTTAAACTTTTTTTTGGTTTTATGTTATTTTCTTTCATGAGCAACTCGTCTAAGTTGTGTTTTTTAAAAGCAAGTTGTAAAGAAGTTAATACTCAATACAATCCGCATAGCATTCATCCATTTATTTGACCAACTGCTATATTGAACATGAGTAAAATATCCTAAATGCATGGTTACACAACAGTGTAGCCCCGCTTAAGGCCGAGATATCTCATTGTGATAAACTACTAATGTCTGCACGCTCATTTGTTCTGCAAGGGTGACAAAAGCATTTTGGGATGTGCTAGGAATACACACAACATCCTGGGACTATATGAGGTCCCACCAAAATGTACATTAATCCAGGCATTTTTATCATTCTGAAATTCAGAAGATCATACCTTGGTGACTCCTTCCAGAATTCAGAAGGTCACATCTTGGTGACAAGCCAGAGAGAGATGGTTTTACACCTTTAGCACTACAGGATTCTATGGGTATCCCAATATCACGAGTTCACGGCGTGTTTATGATGAACATGTCCTCGATTTTTTCTTACAAGATCAAGTGGCAGCTGCACTCTTTTTTGCGTATTCCTCTATCCTCTGGAGGAAGATTGATAGTGATGGTGGGGAAGATGGCCTTGCAATGGGCTAATCATTTTGTACTATATAAGGCAGCAGCAACAGAGAACAACCCCTAGATTCCTCTGCCTCTAAATTTCTATGGAAATGTTGATCAAACCACTTTTTGAAAGATTACGTTTCAAAATGAGTGGTGTTAGGGGCAATGCAAGGCCTCATATGATGTGTACTTTTTAAACCTTCGTGTCATATGGTTATGTTCCTATTGTGTTCCTGATGGTATGGGCACCCTAATATGCTAACAAACTTTATGGTGGCAGCAACCATTTCTAAAATAAAGCAAAGAGCAAATGGTGTGGCCAGTATGGCATACATATATGAGAGTTTGGATGCTATTCAAGGGGCGCAGGAGTGCCAAAACAGTTAGCAAATGTTTGATATCTCTACCCATTCATTCATTATGGGATGGTTTGCGTGCTACTGGAGAGCAATGGCAGTTGAATTGGCCTCTTATAATTCCGTTGCCAATTTTCCAAAATATTTATGGTAGATATTTGGAGGGCCTCAGAAGTCAATGTTAATCTGGAGGGTGCACATCACTTGAGGTTGATGTACATCAGCATGTTTGGCCAATTTTGACTTTCTAGCTAGGGAGGCTGAGAATAATCTAACCGAATAGTCGATCGGTATCGTGCACCTACCAACACAAGGCTAGTCAGAATATCTGAAATTGACTTCTTGCTACGTAGCGTGGGGCTTGGATATGGGCAAAACTACTCAATATATTTCTAAATTGACCCATGATACACCCTGACACTGCTACTAATTAATAAGTCAATTTTGACTATCCTGATTTGCCCTATGTTATCATATGCATGACGCTGATTAACTATTCTATTTGGTTTAGCGCAGTCTTAAGATGAGCGTGTCCATGGCCTCCTAATCCAAATGACCCGCAAACAACGCTATTGTACATCAACTGAATGCCCTCAAATCAATATTAATTTCTAAATGCCCTCCAAATATCTTCTGTAGAAGTTGGAAAATTGGTAACCAAAGTAATAAGGTTAGTTCGACAGACATAACTCTCGATTACATATTCAGGTTACAACAATGCTACACCTACGTACTGCTTCTATGTAACCTACGTAATTCCCTTCTCCACTAATTAACCCCCGATTTCAAGGCTGGGCCCGTGTGCTCAACTAAAGCCCAATAAAAAACTGTCAAATCAGACCATACGAAGGTACTACGTGAGAAACATTACGTAGGTGTAGCATCTCTCTTCAGGTTAACGGACAACTGTACAGTCCCTTGTTGCCCGCGGAGCTTGCGAGGTTTGCAGGGACCTTTCTTATTACTGGGCGGTGGGCGCTGCCTACTGTACGTACAAACTACAAACCATACATTTGCCACGAAATTTCAGCTGTGCAACCAAGGCAAATGGATCGATCACCATTAGTTAATTGTTGAACCCATGGATTTTTGTACGTAGCTATCTGAACCGCCGCCGCACATTGGCCGCGCAAGTACAGCGGAAAAGCTTACAAACCGCAGGACGGTGGTCACCACGCATCATCCTGGCGCGACGGCGTGCGTCGTCGTTGACGCGCTCACACTCGTCGATCCACTCGCTGTAGACGTCGATGGGCTCGGTGAGGGCGTCCGGCACGGTGGAGTAGCTCTCCAGGCAGACGTAGCACGACGCCGTGGCGATCTTGTTCGGGACCTCGATGGTGCACTCGACGGCGGCGGCGTGGCTGCAGAAGGGGCAGCAGAAGGCCGTCTCCAGCTTCTCCACCTTCTTCCGCGGTGGCGCCTTGGACCTCGCCGACTTCCGCTTGCCCATGGCTTCTAGGAACTAGGATGTAGGGTCTAGCTAGCTATCCAGCTCGTGTGCGCCGTGTGGCTAAATTTCCATCTCGCATTAGCGGTGCCATCGGCGAGGGGCGGGTATTAAACTATTTATGCGAGCGTTCACTCAACCCGCGCGCCATCGCCATCCCGGCCTCGTTGACGCCGCCTGAACTTGCAGGTAATTACCCTTTCTTCCTTTCAACCCGGCGACACCATTGAGGCAGGGCGCAGGCGCCCTGATCAGCAGCCATCAAATATTCCATCTATATAGGCCTAATGCGTGTTTTAAGACCGCCTTTAACTATTGACAAGATTAATAATATATAAGATGTATAATGTGAAAATTATATCATTAGATCTTTCACATACGAATTTGATCATATGCTTTGTGTAAGTTGCATGTCATATATTATAGTTTTTGATGGATACGGTCTTCACCGGCAATGCGTCCTCAACCTGGCAAGCCATTGAATATGGGTTGGAGCTCCTTAAGAAAGGGATTATCTGACGTATCGGTAACGGCTTCCAAGTCCGGGCGCAGGGCTATGGTGCGTCGAGTATTCGGCCGGCGGCCAGTCTGGGACCTAATCTGGAAGAACGGGACACCAGCTAAAGTACATGTATTTGCATGGAGTGCTGCTCGTGAGTCCCTAGCTACTCAAACTACCAAGAACCGCATGCATATGGAGCAAGATCCTACATGTGTACTATGCGGCCATGTGGTGGAGGATGTACATCATGCCCTGGTACAATGCCCCCATGCAGCGGCACTCTGGGCAGCCATGAGAGACTACTGGGACCTTCCAACCATAGAAGACCTGCGTGATGCCGAGCCCGAATGGCTGTTTCGTCTGCTTGACAACCTGTCTAATGTACAGAGGTTGGCTTCCCTGATGATCATGTGGAGGATTTGATATGCGAGGAATGAAATCACTCATAATAAATCACCGGTTCGGATCGAGGCTTCGCGCAGATTTCTCACGAGCTATATCATGTCTTTGCTTGCGATACAGCAGCACCCGGAGGTGGATTTGACAAAAGGAAAGCAGGTGATTGACCTCTCAGGAAGCATGCCAAAGAGCACACATGCAATAACAGTAGCGCCGCGCTAGGGGGTTCCCGATGCAAACCATGCAAAACTTAATATTGATGGTGCTTTTGTTAAGGAAAATGGCACGGCTGGGGCTGGCATGATTTTACATGATCATGAAGGTGATGTCATCTTTGCCGCGACACGGATCCTTTTTAACTGTGGTGATCCCTTGGAAGCCGAGATGGCGGCGCTGGATGAAGGACTACAACTTGCTCTCCATTGGACTAACCTGCCGTTGCTTGTTGAAACGGATTGTGGCAAGCTGTTAAAGATGGTGCAGTCGAAAGATAAAGACCAGTCGAGGTATGCGTACAGGGTTAATGAGATCAGAAGAGTTCTAGCTTAAGAAAGGAACATTAGTCTAGCTAAGTTCAGCAGGCATGCAAATTTGGCGAGCCACACCCTAGCTTGTATGGGTCACTCGCAACAGCGCACGACATGCTGGCTCCGGAATTTTCCTAGGGAGATAGCTAGCATTGTCGAATCTGAATGTAACCATCATAGTTGATTAATGAAAAGTTCCTTTCCCGCAAAAAAAAAAGTTAGCCTTGAAAAATGTATTATGCCCTATATAGATGGAAGGAGGGAGTATACTTTAATGGTAGTATAAGTCAGGGTCTGTCGTCGGTACAAGGCATGGCTCCGCGCCTGCACGCATGCTTGGTTCCGTCAAACAAATGGAGCAAAGTTGCAGTTGACCGCTAATTGGCTAAGCAACTTGGTGCATGGGCACTTTTCGGGCTTCAGCACGTACAAAAGCACAACAAATAGATGAGTGTGGGACTTATAACAGTATAATTAGTTAACTGTATGGCAAATTTTAGCATGATTCTCTTACCAAAATACGCGCTGAGCTGCTTACAATACAAACTTTCAAGGACGAAGCTGCTGTGAGGGCGATCGGACATATCAGTTTTTCTTGAGGATCCTGACGTTCTTCCAGCGCGACTCCATGCGGCTGGACGCGTCCCTCTGCGTGTAGACGCCGAACTTGAAGTAGTGCGAGCTGCCGCCACGGCCGGCGACGCTCAGTTTATTTTCGCCATCGACGAACACGGTGAGTCTCGATGCCCCGACGTCGTGGATCACGTTCACCCGGAGCCACCGGTCGTAGACGTTGTCCTCGACGGGCTTCTGGTTGTAGTACCTCAGCGCGCCATCGTAGACGTGCAGCATCAACGTGGTGGCCGTCTCGCCGCCGCCAAACACCTGCATGATGGACACTCCCGACGTGCCCGATGGCACGTACACGGAGCCCTCGAATTGCCACACGCCCGAAGAGTAGTCGTGTCCCTAAATCACACGGAATGCCAAGATACATGAGTCAGTCGCTTGAAGAAAGAGAACGTCTAGGCGCATATAGATGTAGAGCACATCTAAGTGTGACATTATAATTTTGTTTGTCATTTTCTCTTCTATTCCTCGTTTTTTGTCCTTTTTATTGGTTTGTGTTGTTCAGTCAAACATTTTGTCTCCCTCTTTTCTATAAAAAAAGTTCTACTGGGCCAATCTCTCTTTTCTTCCCTCCCTCTCCTCGCAAGAAATAAATAAATACTCTAATTGACATAAATGGGTTGCATGCATTCTAAAAATTAAAAAGAATTAATGACGTACCTTCTAAAATATTTGAAATCAGTTTTTTCTGTCAGCAAAACTCTTCTGAAATTAGCAAGAATATACTAGCAATCTACATATATAACTATGTGATGAGTGATTATTGATCATGTTATATATTACTCACAGTCATCCTCATCTCCGTCCTTGGCTTGGTGTCGCTCTGCGGCGAAAAGGGCTCGTCGGAGGAGAGCACCCACATCCGCCGCACCATGCCGTCGAAGCTATACCGTGCGCTGCTCGGCATGTTGTACGGCTTCTGAAGCTGGAAGTTGCTCTCGCTGAGGCTCACGGCCGTGAACCCGGCCGTCGGGTCTTGAGCGCTCGCCGGCGCTAGGAGGACAGCCAGCAGATACAAAGTGATCCAAGAAAATGTCGTGTGAGACGCCATTGTCTGTGTGCTGCGTGTACCTTCTGCTTTGCCTATCTGCGTGTTGCTCTGCTGTTTATATAGACATACAAATGGTTAATGGAGCTGGTCCGCTCGACTTGATGCTATTTTATTATTATTATTTTCAGTTCAAAAATATACGTGACCCCATACACTGATCTGTTTCAGCAAAAACCAACAAAACAGTCACCTCTGCTCATATCCTTGACTTAATGTGCAAGGGGCGGCGGCTAGGGAATAAATGCTACACCCTTGCTACCGGTACTCCCTCTATTTCAAAATATAGTGTGTCCGCGTTTTCCGAGGTCTAACTTTGACCATAAATTTAATCAACGAGACCTACTGCGGTGCGAGAAAAAAATTATATAATTGAAAACTTCTTTTGAACACGAATTCACTGGTATAACTTTTGCTTCTGCTGTAGTTGGTCTCGTTGGTTAAATTTATGATCAAAATTGAAATACAGAAATAGAAAAAGCATTATATTTTGAAACGGAGGGAGTAGCATTTATAGGGAGCGGAATTTCTGCCGGGTCTGTGCAAAGAATACTACTCGTTGTCTCGTCCTCAACCGCATGACAGCAGCCACATCAGGCCAGTCCACAATGGCTAAGATAGACAGGTCAAGGGTGGTAGCCGCGGGTTGCGGGGGCGCATGATCGAGACACAGAATTGCAGCAGTGTGCCGACGTCCCGATGCGCACGGTGTCGATTTCTTCCACATGGTTGGCCATGCATCACGGAAAATCCTATTCGCCTCTGTCTGGCAGATTGTTGGAAAAAATGCACAATGATAATGTCTTTTTCAAACTAGGCTTAAGCACCGCTTTATAAATAAAAGCATAAACCAAAGTAAACGGTTGAATTACATGAAAAAGACTTTTTACAACACACACTCCAGAGTAATAAACACATACGACCATGTTGCCTAAAAATAACAGAGAAAGGCCTAAATACAACAACGCCATAGGACACCAAAACTTCATGACAACGCTCTCAAGGGAGAGATACGGTGCAAAGCATCGCCATCGTCAGCACCAAAGCGCAGAGCTTTTCCCCTCAACTCATCTAAGCCACCACAAGGTTTCCCAGGACAATCGCGCCGAGCACTGGCCTCCGGATCCAGATCCGGGCATTGCCACTTCCATCGACAGGGAGCGAGCCCGAGAGGCACGCACTGGCAAGGTTGTCATAATCATGATTCTATTGAACGATTCTATGACTTTACGATTCAAACTAACCACTCTGATTCTATGATTTTGGTCAGTACAATCTACAGATTTAGAGTGAATTCCGGTTTTTACCCCCTATTTTGACTTTTTTGACACTAATTACCCCATTTAGCGGGATTTCATCCGTTTTACCCCATTTAGCACAAGTGTTGCCACAATTTACCCTCTTTTAAATTTTGCGTGCGTTCTGACCTACGGGTCACAATTTGTCAGGTCTAGCTGGCATGCCACGTCAATGGATTTTTTCTATCTATTTTTCTCCCTACTAAACTCATTTCCGGTTTGAAGTATTCTGATGGGACGATTGTACTTGATCAGCATGTCATATTACCATTGAATAAATTATAGGAGAAATTGTTACCAATATAATCTAAAATCATGTATGCTTTTCTTCAGTTATCATATATGGCCTTAAGTATGGATGGTTCTGTAGATTAGATTAAAGTGGTGTATATATACTACTTTACTAACTCTGATGCACCTACATATCTAAATATCTAGGTAGCAAATATGTTGACTGAAGAGTATGTGTTGTTACTTGCTAGCTGTAAAGGAAGTTTGGATCTTTGTATCTTATGATGCATGCTGAAACGTGTTCGTTCACCGTATTAGAGTATATTATGATTGCAGCCACTAATTCATTTTTCTTTTTCTTGCACAAAGCGGATGGCAACGGAGATGTAGAGTGTTAGGCATATTTTACATGTCCGTGGATACAAGAATCCAGAGCTAGAGATGATTGAGAGGTATTTCATTATTTATTTTGATATAAAGGAGAAGATGAAGGAATTGGGTTCCAACCCTTGGGACAGCGCTAATTATCAGAAGAAGGGGGCCAACGGGAACTCCATGATTGAGTTAACAGATGATGCAGGCATGGTGAACATGCTAGAGGAACTTGATGCTTATAAGAAAATCAGTTTGAATGTTAATTGGGGGAGAGCAACACAAACGAGAAGCCATGGGAGGCGAGCGTGGCGCGCGGCCGACTTGGACGTTGGACGTGCCGTGAGCGACCTCCATCGGCTGAGCCGGTCAGAAGAAGCGGCGCTGCCCCGTTCAGCAGTGAGAAAAATAACCAGGAAAAACCACTGACGTGGCATGCCAGCTGGACCCGACAATTGTGACCCACCAGTCAGAATGCTCAAAAAAATTAAACGGGGTAAACTGTGGCAACATTTTTGCTAAATGGGGTAAAATGGATGAAACCTTGCTAAATGGGGTAATTAGTGTCAAAAATGTCAAAATAGGGGGTAAAAACTGGAATTCACTCACAATTTTACGATTCTGATAGTTAATATTCTACTATTGCGATCCTATCATTGGGTCTCCGATCCGATTCAGAATCACGATTCTGACAACCTTCTTCGTCGCTACGCCCTTCACCGCCCACACGGCCAAGAGGCACTAGCGGAGCCACGTCAAGGCCGAATGGGTCGTGCCCCGCCCAACTTTCTGTAGTTTATACACTAATTTTCTACTTCTGGACCTTGGAACATCAGCCCACAAGATGTTTCCCTATGTTTGGCCGGCCCGGCCCGTCCACCAATGGGCTTGAAGCTCCGCCACTGCCAAGAGGCATACCCGCCACCACGAGCATGTTGCCCACCGAAGAGCCAACCATGCAGACTGCCATCAACCGTCCAAATCATGGTGCACCAACCATGGTAGGAAGAACGGAGAATGCCTCCTTACACTCCAAGCTCGACATCAGCTGTTGAGTTTGGGTCGACACCTCTACGGTCGGAGGCGGTCATGCCTACGTCGTTCCCAGCTAGTCACGTTTGACCAGGGGTGGGGGGCACAACCCCGCGAATGTCGATGGTCGCCACTGGTCAAGCCCCGACCATTGCCCGTTCTGCCCAAACGGAAAGAGTCGCCCCGTGCCGGACCATGCGTGCAAAGGAACAAGGATGCCCTACCGCCGTTGGCTCTGGTCGAGCTTTGCCTTACATATCCTTGTGACGACGGCGAGGGAGGCAGAGGGGGAGGAGTGGGGCTTGTTGGCGGCGAACAAGGGTACCCTCTCCATCACCGCGCGGGCGCGACATGGGAGGGCTTGGGTTTTTTGTCTTCAAGGAGATACGTCTTGGGCCTTTTAGAACGTTTTAAATTTTCAGGAAGTAGAGGTGTGGGGGCTTAGCGCCGGCGAATTACATTTCGGGTTTTCTGGTTTTAGGAACCTTCTAGAACGTTTCGGCTCGGGTTTTTTCCTATTATTTTTCTTTGTTGGTTTTTTCCTTTGTAGCTATCTTTTTTATAATGTTTACAAATTTTTCAAAATGTTCATGTTTGAAAATTGTTCACATTTTAAAAAAGAGTTCAAAAAGTATAAAACAATTCATGGTTAAACGTTCCAGAAATTTAAAAAATAATTAGCATTTTTTGTATTATTTTACAAAAATCTTTAAAAAATTCTTATGTTTTTCAAACAATTACTCAAATTTTAAAAATCATTTATTTAGGAAATACTGATCTTTACAATACCGAGAGCCGATAGAGCGAGAGTCTTAGGCCGCGTTCGGCTCCTCTCCGCTCCCTCGGCTGTGCTCCCCGAGTGGACCAGTCTGTAGCTCATTTTCAGGGAGCGGCTAAAATCGAGCTCCACAGCTCCGTGAAGTCAGCAATATTGGAGCGGGCTGGAGGGATTTCGAACAGGGCCTTACTTGCAATGGGCTAGCCTCCCTTACGCAATGAGCATCTAATGGAAGCTCCCATGCATTACCTTATTAGGCGCGGGGACAATTCTAGCTTAGCGTGAGTCCGTCCTTCAGCATAACTGAAGGGATCCCTCCCACCTGTAGCTACTGGGTCGGCCCATATTTGCCCTTTCTTTTGTCGTTCGCTACATTGCAATTCTGTTCGCTCTGTTTGTTCGCTGCAATGGTTTCCCTTAGGTTTTTTATCTTTTGGTTTTTTCTCCGATTTTCTCCAAATCATTTTGCTTTTTCTTTGGTTTTCATCGTCTTTCTTCTTTTTATTGAAGGTTTTCTTGGGTTTTTATTGTATTCTTTGCTTTTTCATTGGTTTTCTTTGTTTCTTTCTCGGTTTTCATCGAATTTTGTTTTTATTCGAGTATTTCTTTGTTTTCGTTGTTTTTTTTCTTTTCTTTCTTTGCTTTTGTTTTTCATCAGTTTTCGTGGCTTCTATCTCGGTTTCGTTATTTTGTAATGTTTTTTTGCGTTTTTCATTCTTTTTTTGTTTTCTTTGTTTTTCATTTTCGTTTCCATTGGTTTTCTTTGTTTTACATTTTTTATTGGTTTTCATCGGTTTCTTTTTTTTCAACACGAGTTAACATTTTTTCACAACAGATTCTACATTTTTCTTATATATTTGAGACCTTCCTTATATACATGTTTACATTATTAAATACATGATTATGATTTTATGAAATTTTATTTATTTTTGGATGTCTATATTTTGTCCATCCAAATTGTACTTTTGGTATAGATCTGATACATGTATACATGTTTAACATCTTTCAAGTAAAATTCTAACACTTTTTAATACATGTCAAAATATTTCTATGGATATTTAATTTTTTTTCAAATGCCTGATACACATTTTTATAAAGTAGAACATTAAGATTTTTATGTAATACATGGTCAACATTTTTTGTTTACAGATTAAACATTTTTAAAATATTTATTTAATAATTTCGAAATACAAGATTAATATTTTTTGGATATACGGTTGACATTTTTCTATATACATTTTTTAAATGCTTGATTACCATTCTTCCGATACCAGATTAGCACTTTTGAATACATAGTCAACATTCTTTATATACACATTAAACATTTTTAAAATGCTTGACTAACACTTTTCAAATACTTGTTTAACATTTTTAACTGCTTGATTAACATTAAATACAGGATCAATTTTTTCACACACATTGCATATTTTGTGTAATAATTTCCAGTATACGTGAGAAACATTTTCTCTATACATATTTAACAATTTTCAAATGCTTGATTAACATTTTATTTAAACTATTTTATGAAAAAAATGCATTTAATAAGAATATTTGGAAGTGTAAATCAAATTAGAATATAAAAGAAAAAACTTAGAAAAAGACGGTGGCTCCCGCATGCCTGGGCTGGCCCACCTTGCACCTCCCTTCAGGTGAGGTTTCCCTCTTTCTCGCGTTAAGCGAGACATAGGGGGGTGGGCTATTTCCCACATAGGTGGATGGATAGGAAGGTATCTTTTGTACCCTTGTTACTACCGACTGAACTAATAAAACACTCTTCTGGCTTCGCCCAGGTTCTTTAATATTCTTTTTCAGGGTTTCAACTGTTTTTTATTACCATCTTTCCTTATTCCATTTTTATTTTTTACTAATTGACGACTTTTTACAACATTTCAAGATTTTTTCAAGAAAGTGTGAACAAATCTAAAATTCGAGAACATTTTTATTCCTAGAAAAAAATTCAGATTCTCTAGCATTTTCTATAATTTGCATATATTTTTTATTTGATTAACATTCATTATATTCGTGGAATTTTTTTGAATTTCCTGAATACTATTTTTTCAAATTCGTGAACATTTTCTCAAATTTGCGACACATTTTTTGAATTTATGGGGAAAAAATCGCGTCCACAAATATTTTCTAAATCATAAAGGATTTTTCCAATTTCATGAGAGAAATATTTAATTCATAAAAATTTTTTTGCTAATATTTTTAACTTTTTTGAACATTATTATAATGGTGGATATTTTTTCAATTTCATGAACATTGTTTTCCAAGTTTGCGAACAATATGTGAAATCGCAAACTTCTGTGTTCACAGAACATTTTAGAACTACGAACTTGTTTTCGAATATTTGGACATTTTTAAATGTTTAGTAAAAAATTGGAATCATGACATTTTGTCAAAACTTTAAACATTGTTTTATTCATGAAAATATTTTTAATTTGGAAAATTGTCTTAGATTCACAAACATTATTTGAAATTTTTATTCACGATCATTTTTTTATTCACGGATATTATTAACAAAAAAATTATTCTCAATTTTTAAACATGTTTTTTTATTCAGGAACATATTAGAATTTCATGGTATTTTTTCTTGTATCCATGAACATTTTTTTAAACCGGGATGGTTACTTGACGTCGGGAACTTTTTCTAAACTCACGAACATTCTTTTAATTTTGTTAACATTTTTGAATTCATGCACATTTTTCGAATCCAGATGACTAAATATTTTTTACAAAACCCTGTTATGGAATTGCATATGACTAATCTAGAAGTTTCAGTTAGCTAATTTCGTCATCTTTTAGGGAGAAGAAAAGTTTGTTAGCTGATTGTACTACT
Organism: Triticum urartu; assembly: GCF_056163025.1. Classification (NCBI taxonomy): domain Eukaryota; kingdom Viridiplantae; phylum Streptophyta; class Magnoliopsida; order Poales; family Poaceae; genus Triticum; species Triticum urartu. Next base: position 34,749,396 of record NC_141873.1, on the reverse strand, counting down.
TTGAAACCAGGCTTTTAAATCTAGGCCAATACGACCGATATATAGGCCGATATATCACTTTTGGGGCTCTACCGATATAAACATAACATATCATTTGGTAAATATCATTTCCCAAACATATCATCCGGTAAGGACCAAAATGTCGACTGATATGTCCGATATGTCCACCGGTATAGAATGATACGTAGATGACAACAATTTTTTTATTAGAAAACAGTGAAATAACATTATGCATTCACAACTTCATTATATATTATCAAAGTCATGCAGAATGTTTTGTACAAATGCATATATATCGTATTGTTTTTAATCATGGAGTAAGGATTTTGTGAGTCCTTCCTTATTAGTTTCTATATCAACAAGTTACTAAACTAGGAATCTAAAAGTGTTATGTTAAAGCATTGAGATCATACATTTTCTTTTACTAAAAGTGAATGTTTTGAACAAGAATAATGAAAAAAAACTAGACTTGGTTTCTCCGATATATCTACATATCGTCCGATATATCACTCGATATCCGATATCCGATATGTCGAAGCCAAACCGATACGAACCCGATATCCGATATTTTGAAGCTTGTCTGAAACTCAATGTCATGTTTATTATTTCTGCTTGCGAAGGCTGTGCCAGAAGTTGCAGAAGCAAAACCATCCTCCAGACCTGGGCTCTGTTCCATCAGAATTCAGAAAAGAGCATTGACCACCCTCTACTCTAATATGCATCTTCTCAATCTTCAGTACCACTGACAGAGCTTGGTGGACTAGCTAGCTGTAGCTGGGCAAATGGCTGCAGATATCTTGATCAGTATGCATCACCACATTTTTATTTGAACAAGCTTTTCACCATTTTCTACTCTGAAATACATGCAGCAAGTACTACTACTTATTAAGGTTGGTATTGTTTTAGACACTGCCAACACTCTGAACTCAGATGGAGACTTAGTTCGTCAGATACTGTTTCACGAACAAATCGATAAGCTAGCTGCTGATATATCAAATCAAATATTCAGAAGCTTCTGAGGTCAGAGTATCAGCTGGCAACACAAAGGGGGAACTGAATTGTTCTTGCAGAATTAATTGGCAGGAGAGCTCGAGATGGCAATTGTTAGTAGTTAACTCGTCATGTGCCATTATTACTGGATTTCTCATCAGAATCACAATTTTTCGAAGCTCATGCATTTCAATGATTTGATTGAATCTAATTTTGAAAAAATGTTTGGTGCAGATATTGTTTGCTCCCCTAAAGATACAAGTGCTCAGCTGGGGCAACTACAAACAAGACTCTTCCCTGTCTCACAAAGACTTGTTGAATGTCCACAGGAACTACGATTTCCGCGCAATCATGGCGAACTCCACGGTCACAAGCATGATGTCATGGCAGTGGCCTCTAAAATTTGGGTCTGGTGTTCTGCTTTTGAATGGGCCTGTTCGGACCAACTGGTTTGGTGATGGTTATCGTTGAATTAGGTCGATGAATTGTCGTCGTCCTCGATGTCTGTTCGCTAGGAAAGGTCAGCCTTGCTGGCTGTGATGACCTGTAAATTCAGAGCCAAAGTTTACTGATACAGTGTGAAAGGTAGAAACTGCAAGGGATTGAAGGAACAAAATATAGGTGATATTTGTGACAAAATTGTGCAACATGAGAGCGCATTGCTGTGTGACAAACCTTGCAACAGTGTTCCTTTGGATAGCAGCTTGCATTTTCGCCCGACTGTAACAGAAATAGTGTGTTAAATTAAACGATACTTTGAGCATTTATGGGCATCATTCCGAGAGTGATAGTCACCTGTCAACCTCCATCCTTGCCTTTTTCAATATAGGGCTCTTGTAGCTGGAGTTGGCTAGGCTGCTGGATCCACTTCCTGTCAAGATTTGCATATTATCAGAAACTGGAAAAGTGGTAAGTGTAGCATACTGCTGGCGAGAATAGAGCAGAAAAAGGGTCAGGAAATCACCTCCCCAAAAACTTCTTTTGCTGTTCGGTGGGATCTTCGTACAAACTTTAATTTGTTTGCTCTGTTTCGCTGGATAAAAAAGAGACAGAAAGTAATATCGCACATGAGTCATACTGATCGTGAATCATAAACCAGGCTGTCAGAAAAATAATTAGATGTTACATTTCTTTCTAAACCATTGTTTTTTAGTTGCTATATGCTGTTTATAGAATATAAATGTTGGTACGTTATAGGTGTCATGCCGTACCCAACCGATCTACTTACCAGCGTTTGCTGCTTGATATTTGTTTTTCAGCCCAGCCGACATTCTTGCTTCAACTTGCTTTTGCTTTTCTGTTCTTGCCTGAAAACGTATAGGGTCAAATTATTTCAAGAATGAAGGCAACATAAATTTTACCGAAACAGATAGCAAGAAGAGAAAACAACTAGAGAATCATTGTACCTCAAAGAGTTTCTTCCATTTGTAACGCACCCCGTTCTCCTTCATTCTCTTGATGGCAAGGTTCATATTTTCCTCACCGAACTCGCGCTGGAAGAATCTCTTCCACAGCACATCTGTAACGTCGGTAAGGTCCGCCTGTCGGAGCAGAAGAGTAAAAATCACAAACACGTCCTGATAGATGTGCAAAGAAGATGAGTTGCTCCGCGAGAAGCATACATGTGTGCAACTCTCGATGTGCCTCAGCTGCTCCAAGGTGCAGTGGGGCAGGATTCTCTTGAGCAGCTCGTCAGGCACGATGTCGACGCTGTTGAGGGTCCTGAGGTTGTCGACGGCGCTCCGGATGCATAGGTCCAGCAGACTCAGAGGTTTCCTTCCAGGCTCCATCTTTGCCTCCTACCAGAGAGAACAACTCGCTGCTTATCACAGAAATCACGTGTACAGAATCCTGTTGTAATAAAAACTAAACAGAGCATTCCACTAACAACGCTGCTATTTTTCCTGACAAATAGGCCGACATGATAGGTTGCAAATCAAAATTCCTCTCTCGTTTGACAGAACAACAAATCATCTCTCCAGAGAAACCCGTCAGCCCAATCCTGAATCTTCGATGAACAGACACCCTAATCGCTCCGTTAAACTACATACTTTTTTCGGAAACGTCCGTTAAACTATAATTGCTCAAGCGAGGGGGCAATCTTTACATCTAAGATTCAGCCTGCAACTGGAAAGGAAGGAGTAGAAAAGAAATCTAAACAGAAAATTGGCCAAATCAAGGAGCTACCTTCCTTGGAAGAATCAAGGAGGTTATCTGAACAGAAACTCGCCAAATCGAGGGGCGACAAGAACTACTTTCCTCGGAAAACTACCTATCTGTGTACGGGGGCTCACCAGGCGAGAAGGGCCCCGGACGGCGGCGACTCGGGCGGCGAGGCGGCCTGCAACGGGCGTCCCCGTCCCTGCTCCGGCGCCGGCTGAGCTCGTCGGCTTCGATCGAGGCGACAGGGGAAGGAATAATCTCGGATCCAGGCTATATCGGGGAGCAATAAAAAGAGAGAAGGACGCGTCACCGTTCTGCAGTCGGGGAAAGGGGACCGCGGCCGGGTCGGATCAGGAGCCGTTAATCGGCTGCCACGTGTCCGGGGTCGCGGCCGTCCGATCTGTTAACGTCATTAATGTTGGAGACGGCTTCCAATGCTTTCCATTTCCGTTATCATTTGCATGTTTTCCTCCTTTTTCATAGCTCGGGGACTAGAGGTGATCCGTGAGACCTTCACCGTCATGTTTTTTCTTTGAGGGAAATTTCGGTCTACTACTTATCATGGTATGGCAGTATGAGAAACACGATAATAATAATAATAATTGCATTCATGATCATAGACCATTTAGCGACGACTACAAGCGTGATTTCGTCACCATCCCTCCCTCGTCAGAGCCGGGCCTGTTGTAGTAAACAGTCGAAAAGTCGTCGTACTATGGCCCAGCGCATCAGAACAACAACAACAATTGCCGATGAAGAGAAGTACAGATCGGAAGAATCCAACCTGTAGACACAATAACGAAGCATGGATCAAAGCAGATCCACCGAAGACCAGCAGCGACCGAATCCCGCAAGATCTGCAGAAGGCACACCTCCACACACCCTCCGACGATGACACATCACCAAAACGAGGGCTAGGCGGGAAGAACCTTATTCCATCTTCAAGGGGACACCACCGCCTCGTCTTCCTGAGCAAGACATAGGCCCTAAACGAACTCACAAAAACACCTAAAAAGGAGCAAGATCTCTCCCACTGGCAAGGGTCGGGGCCATCGCATCTCCATGGCCCCTGGGGCCACCGGAGGGCCTAGCTTCAGGGTCATTTTAACTCCTTACTAAATGCTATTGTAAGATTGTGGTGGTTATTTCCCTTACAAAAAGATTGACATGGTTATTATTAATTATTATAAATCACAGTAGCACAAGTAGTAAATAATTTATCAGTTTATAGCTAAGATAACTCGTGTACCTTCCGATGAACTCCTATGTTATCTCCTACTCCAAGGTTTCAGACAAATGATTTCAGTTCAACACTCTCCCAAAATTAGAGACTATGCATCTCATTTTTCACCCTACATCTAGGGAGAGAATAGGGTCTCCTCCCTCCCGCCCAACCTAATAGCCACCAACCATAATGAAACTTTCCTCCCGCCATCGCCTCAAAGTTTGTTAGAGCTTGCCAACTAATGTATGCTATTTGTTCATCCCTTTTAATGTGAAAAATAAGAAGAAAAGAGTACAAGTGAGGTTTTGGGAAAAAGGGGTGGGTGAGCCCATAAAAATGGGTCCCCGAAGTAGGGAGCCCCCCCCCCAAAAAAGGTGTTTTGAAGGGAATTTGGGGGGGGGGGGTGATTGGAGCTGGTCTTATTAATTGCTCCAATTATTAATTCTTCAATAGTTTTTAGTTAGGTTTTGTGCTTTATAATGCAGAGTATAACATCATGGAGCATAGGATCAGGCTTACACATAAGGAGATATGCAAGAAAGTTAATAGATATGGTTTATCTTTTTTTTGTTTAACGTGAAATCAGGAGGATATATGAAACATGCCCACAATTTAAGTTGTTTTCGCATACATACATTGTTGTATTAAAAGACCATGGTGGCTATTTTAACTAGGTACATTCTTATTTAAGAATGGGTTGTCATGCATACCCTACACGCTACAACAACCATACAAAAGTATTTATTCTATGGAAAAACAAAGACTCGTATACATGTGTAACTACATAATAAGAAATTGGTATTGTAATCCTTGTTATCAGATGGTATGTTGTCTTATTTGAAATGTGCAACACATTCATCAACAATGTACATTGGTGATATCTTAGAGTTAAGGCATGACAGACTAGACTGAATGACATGAACATTAAGATATTAGTAAATCATGTCACATTCTACGTTTTACTCTATATTTAAAAAACATGAAGATATTTGAGAATATTAGTTTTACCACATGGAATTCTAGTGTTGTAATATAAACAAAGCATACAGACTTGCACAACATTGATTGTTCTTTAGTTCTTGAAATATAGCAATTCAAACATGACAAAAAAGACATATATGGCTACATAAAAACATTCTATAAGATAACTGAAGGCCATATTGTATCAATCATAGGACTACGATGATCTAGCATACTATATAATCAAAATGTGTGGTGTATCGGTCATTTGAACTTATGAAAACTCTCAAAATTTAGTGCTAGATTTGCACTCTTTCTCTTGAAGCTATCATAATAATGGCTTCCCATCACCTTACCAATTCATGATTGGAGATGTCATAAATTTGAGGCATGGTACTTTGAGATTATTACACTTAATGTTGATCAGTTATGGTCTATGTACTTTCACTACATCTACATCAAGACACCCCGCAATAACTAGTCTCACATATGAGCTTCAACATTTCTGTTGTGTAGCGATCAACAACCTGAGTAAGTGGCTAACAATATGTTTTCTACCATGATAATCAAACCCATTGAAATGAAGCAACATGTACGTGTTCATAGTTAATCTTCTACAAGATGGAAGATCTAATCTTTGGTTCAAAATTGAGGAAATAAGAAACCGCCCTTTCACTTATTGTAATTTGTTCGGTAACCTGTATAGAAAATAAGCGCACTTCACTTTCATTTAATTCAAGCACACAAATGCTCAATTGTATGAAGGCAAAAAATTGCAATACCTTTGATTATGTCTATTTGACTACTTACCACTAGCCTCATCCCACTGCCTTGCTTGTGGTCTCACCGCTCCTTCAGGGAATGAGGGAGGGGAGACAAGGAAGAAGCCAACAGCTTGTAGTCTTGTCGCCCCCATCCATATGCCCCCTACAATCGAGAGCCTACCATGCCAGCGTCGAGTATTCTTCCTCTTGACTCGTGATTTCCCAAGCGATTGAATTGAATCAATTGGGTCATGTTTGGATGATGATTGTTGACTCGGTCGGTACTACCTGTTCAGCCTAACCCAATAAGTCCATAGCCTTCAGGAAATGTTTTGCAGCCCACACTCCCACAAGCCCAATAAAGCTTCATGGCTCTACCTTATTCCTAGTTTCTTTCTTCCACCATGACCGACAGTTTAGACTTTAGAGTAAGGTTTCCATGGCGGCATTGTAAACCTGAACTTTTTTCACGAATGCACAATATATCTTGGGTAAAAAAAGAAATAAAAATCAAGGCATAAGGGACTCCTTACCGAGTTCTCCCCCACTTCGAGGGTAAGATGGGGGGAGGGGGTTGTGCGGCCACATAACCCACACACCCTTAAGGATGACCCTGACTAGAAGCCAGCGTCGACGGCACTGCCTTCCCTGGGAAGGAGGCCCAGGCGTCACATGCCCTTCACCAATTTCCCAGGGTTGAACCCGGGGGTCCTCCGCTCGCTTTACAGTGATGCGACGGTTGCACCACCATCTGGCCACACCCGTGTGCGCTCTGAAGAGGCAAGGAGCCCAGGATGGAAAGGGGTGGGGACGGGAATGGCAGCAGCAAGAGACATCGGCGGGGAGGGGCATGGGAGCGACGACGCGAGAGATGCAAGAGAAGAAACGTGTGGCGGCGGCAGGAGGTGGAATGGAGAGATACGAGGGCTAGGGTTTCTACCGTGCTTCCTTTTATTTACCCCCTTGTTTGAGAATCGAACGGCTATTGACTGTCAAAGAAAGATCGAACGGTCAAGATAATTTAGGTGAATTAGCATGCCTCGCTTTCCTCCCATTCCCCTAGTTATTACCGGTGGGTAATTATGGAAATCTCAAGCTAATGACTAATTGTTGTCTATGCATGCTCACTGAATTGCCATTCTACAAGATGAGCATGACTAAGATATTGGTGCTTCTTAACGTCTTTTGCTAATGGGCATGTAATGTGTTTTAATGTCTATATTGGTCGAGACACACATTGCACACACATGTTTGCTGGTTAGGAAAAAAAAAGCAAATGTATCTTGATTAAATTCGGAGACCAAAAATCGCAAACAAAAGGAGGAACCCCATGAATGCATCAACCTACATAACCACGGGCATGTGTGACTTGCCAGCGATGGTCATGCTCTGGAGGCCTCCTATGCATGTTAGCACTACAATCACCTCATCATGGACATGAGACATAGATAAGATAAGAGACAAAGGGAGCTACTCAGTATGGTTAGATCACATTATGATGATTAAGGCCGAGCACATGATGGTGGAACCCAGCTCGTCACTATGTGTGACGGCTTTGTGGTCGGGCTCCAGCTCGCACTAGTGTGGAAATGCTTACAAGCAATCTTAGTTAGTGGCACTCCACTTTTAATCCACACCACATGTATTTTTTCGAGATACTATATAGCTACCACTCCTCCATCTAAATCCTCTATCTAGATAACTCTCCTTCGATCCCCACGCACCCACAACCTATATACATACGATTGACTTCTCCGCCTCGATCTGTCGAGGACTAGCTCAGTCATCTTCATATCTCTAGGTCATGCTGAAATTTCCGTTTCATCAAATTTCTAGCACCCAATTTGTCCAATTTTTAGCAAAGGTAATGCTGAGATTTTCTATGACCTCATTGATTATATATTTTCCTTATATCCTTGGAGGTAGCTTGATCGATTGAACAATATGGATCGTGTTGGTGTAAAGGTTTGCCCCCTGTGTTTTGGAGATTGTTGTCAAAACAGGCATGGACTGATTTGTTTGCTAGTGCACACAGAGATAAATAGTCCAAGCAAGCCCGAGGAGAATGATGCATTCAATGTAAAGTTCGAAGAACTTCACTAAAGATTATCTGCATTGCAGAGAAGGATGAGCTACATTTCGAGAAGACATGAAAGCGAGAAGAGTGTATCAAAGAATTGACCCCTTAAAATTATTGTTGACATGAAGCAATATTTTTTAGGTTCATCTAAGGAAAAATGACTTCAGTCGAGAAGATTGAAGGTGAAATGAAGACGTAGCATTCCTTTCATTGTTCTTCTTTCTCTTATTTGAGTCACATGACATCTGTACTATTAAGAGGGGTATAGGTTCTCGATGCTTAGGTCTGCTATGATGATTAGCCCAAACCTATGAAAGACTGAGAGAAATCTCTTCGATTACGGATGATTACCTGTCAGCAGAAGCTGTTGTTCTTCGGTGCTACATGAGATATCTTTCGGACCGAGGAGTTAGCATTTCTTGCTCTGTAAGGAATGTTACCGTTGTGCTCAAAATCCAACCGTTGGAAATGTGTCATTCGGTCATTCGCTGATCCGCGTGCCCAATTTGGTCATTTCCCATCAGGGAAGGATGCGGCTATAAATAGCCGCCCTGCTCCAACCTTGTCCATTGGCTGCTCCGCTTGATATTTTTGAGAAGATTGATTGAGCTTCCCCTCTTGAGAGATTTGAGTTTAAAAAACACCGAGAAAAAACCAAGAGCCCAAACTTAGACGGTGGTTGCGCATCACAGTAGATCTGAGTTAGAGTTCTTGTACCTATTACTCTTGAGAGCTGCACACTCTCTAGGCGGATAGGTGTCGGCTTGAGTGATGAAGAGTAATTGTCTTTCACCAAGCAAAGTCTTAGGCAGCCAAGAGTAATTATTGTTTGCGAAGAAGTCTGTCGAAGGTTTTGAGATCGCCGACAAGTATCTACCACGAGTGAAATCAACCGGAGTCTGATCAGCTTCGAGTTGAAGGAGAATACAATGAAGAGAGGTTTGCTCCTGTGTTCGATTACAAGTCCCTCCAACTAGAAGTAGTCCTTTGGCAGAAGGGCGAACTGGTCTACCAAATTCATCTGTCGCCATCGAGCACCACCGGTTCATTCTACTCTACTGCATTTCCTTTAGCAGTTTACTTTCAGCGCTTCGTATAGATAGATATCTATGATCTACTATATCTATCATCTATTACTCTTCCGTATCATCCATGTTGTTTAGTATCTTTTAGTTGGTTGTTCTTAATTAAGGTTGTTTGTTTGTATGCACGTCTCCTTGTTCCGTGGTGTTACTTTGTCATTTAACTGAGTTATGTTCTTAGTAACATCTCACACTAGTTTGCTCTCATCGGGTACTATGCTTTAACTCTTCTTGCTCGCGTCTCTATTTGTTCTTCAGTAGTCTTTCGTATCTCGTTTACTCCCATGCATTCTAATTCATCCCTGTTTGCTTTCTCATGTTTGTTTTATCTGGTAGCATGCTACATTACCATACAGTGAGCTATTATGCACGAACGATTATAGCATCTTTCCTCAAAATATTTTCTCAGCTCTGATCTATTAGTCTGTACTTGATCTACTGAAATATTTCCGCTGCTGTGATTGCGTTCGGTTCAAACTTTCGCAAGAATTTTTTAATCTCCCATCCCCCTCTGGGCGATATACTCTCGATCCTTACAGATCGAATTATAAATGGGTTCTTCAAGGTGGCGGTGGAAGATATGAATTGAATGGATAAAACGGAGATGTTATGTACTTGTAAGAAGTGCAAGAATGAAGTTTTGATCAATCGTTTTACTTGTCAGGTGAGGATGCACTTGCATGAACATGATTTCATGCCTGGTTATATAGGGTTGACAAGGCATGGTGAGGACGAGGAGGATGTTGTTTCCGACATCAAAGGGACGGCGGATGAGGAAGCGAGAAACCATTTCGACAAAGAGCCGAAAGAAGGGAAGGACCAAGAGGCAGCCGAACATGAAGAATATCATTAGGACGGACAAGAAGGATAGTTGGCCCAACGCTTGTACACAACCGACCCGACAAAGTCGAGTCATGTCATCGTTGATCCATCCGAATTCTTTGACCAATCTGGCGTCGACCCTATGGAAGAAGATGACATCTACAACGAAGAAGGGTACACGACCGGAAGGAGCAAAACTACGTTGCCTGGGGCCTAACCTTCCGTTGAGAAGATTGTGAAACGACGTTGTCCTATTGACTTATGTATCCCTTTAATTAGGATTTGTATCGACCGCACTTATAACCACACCGTAGATTGATTGATTTATGTACTTTGTATTGATCTAATTAATCTACATTAGTTTTATTGTAAATTATGAAAGAAAAATAAAAATAAAAAGGTACAAAGCCACGCCACGCTCAAAAATGCAAAAAATAAAAATTGTTTGCCTCCCAAACGGCCAAGTGTTGGGAGGAAATACCAGAAACAACTCCTATGTTTCATTCTCTCTTCCATAAAATGAGATAAAACATTTCGTACACTCACTTTCATTCTACAATCCATGGAAATCAGCCAAGTTGCTTTTTTGTCATAAACAGAACAAGTTTAAACTAGCAGAAACATTTAGCGCTACATGTGTTTTTTGTATAACTGACAAGAGGCCAGAGCTGCAATTTGGGTATAGTAAAATAAAAAAGGCAGCAACACAAAAGAGCCATATTTTAGTGATATATGATGGTTTTTATATAGTCAGCAAGTGCTGCAATTTGGATATAGTCAAAATAAAAGGCAGCACATCACAGAAAATAAAAGCTCCATTGCCGGGATTTGAACCCGGGTCGCCTGGGTGAAAGCCAGGTATCCTAACCGGGCTGGACGACAATGGATTGGTGACTAATTATGGATTCTGAGCGCTATATGAGCGACGTACAGTACGTGAGATGTGCTATACTAGTTCTATCGCCGTTTCCTTCCACACTCATCTTTTCCTAATAAGAGAAATAAAATAAATAACTGCTTATATCACCGAAACCACATGTACATTATCACCTTCTGCAAAACAAAAATACTGCACTAACAACACACGGCCGCTTCTACACCCCATATGCCGACACTAAAGGCTGCACATCAAAATCCAATTTCGACAAAAAAAACAAATTATCGCTCTGAGCCGTGCCTGATACGACCTTTCGAGGAAAACTCGCCAGGTTCATCCTGATCGCTCTGTTAATTAAACTATATAATTGCTAGAGCAAAGGGGGCTATTTCTGTGGCAAGATTCCGCCTACAACTGGAAGAAAGGAAGGAAGAAAGAAAAATGAATCTTGTTCCGATGCCGAAGGAGGATGTCTAAACAGAAATTCGCCAAATGAAGGGGCGACCACCCCCATGTTGTTGGAAGTACAAGGGGTCACCAGGGAGAGAAGGGCTCCGGACGGCGGCGATTGGGGTGTCGTCGCCCCAGTTCCGGCACCGCTGACTCCTGATCATCTTGGCTTCGATCGAGGCAACAGGGGAAAGAATAATTTGGATCCAGCGTGGGGAGAACAAAAAGCGAGAAGAATGTGTCATCGTCGTGCAGTCGGAGGACGGATCCGAAACTGTTAATCAGCTGACGCGTGGCAGGGATCACGACCGTCCGATCTGTTAACAAGGGGTAATACATCTTCATTCAACAGGGAGACTTTCTTAAAAGACTATGTGAGGCTCGCACAGTATAAATGTCAGCACCATGATTTAACCCCCACAATACGACCACCACCAAAAGGTGGTTCTCCTGATGTTGAAGAGTCGTGTCCCGGGTTGCTTCCAAGTTCCAATGCTTTCATTTTAATTATCATGTGTATTCTCTGTCATAACTTGAAGATTGAGGCCGATTTGTGAGAGCTTCCCGATTTCACATGCCATAGCTAAGGTTAAATTCCAAATATTTCAAACATAGACACGCAAATGCATCTGCACAAATGGGCGTACAGTTGCGAGATTGCCATTCATTCACAATGTTTTCATTTTCATTTATTTGTTTTTATTGTCAAGGACTTGGGGCTATTCGTAAGTCCTTCACGCTTATGTTAGATTCATACCGAATGTGATTATGACCTTCTTGTGGTTATTCTTGATTATGCCACTGTAGAAAGTCATTGTAACACATGTCATAAACAATTTCTTAGATTGTGCCTTATAGAACTCTAAACATCTCCTTGAGGCAAAAATAAAATAAAATAACTCTAACATTCCCTTGCACTCGTACTCTATCTGGCATTTAAGGATTTTGGATAAAAACACACTTGAGCTATGTCCCTATTGACCCCCCAAAGCAGAGAACCCCCCCCCCCCCCATCCAGGATTCCATCTCCTCCCTTCTTTCATCTAGGAACAAGGTGCCTCATCACTCCCCTAACCCCAAACGCCACTAACCACCATGAAAATTTTCCTCCTGCCACTACCCTTGGACTTCATCAGAGCTCATCAGAGACTGCCGCTGGAGCTAGTCGGTCGCCGTCCGTTATTTTTACCCCTTTTAATGTGAAAAGGAGAAAAAATAGTATGAGTTAAGGGGGCGGGGGATGGTTGTAGTGTCCATAAAAGAAGAGGTCCCCAAAGTAGGGACGCCCCCTCCTCAAAATGGTTTATGAGTGAAATTTTAGGGGGAAGGGTGATCAGGGTTCCTTTTATTACTCTCCAATTATTAATACTCTACTGACTTTATTTAGAATTAGAGATTTACAATACAGGTGCATAGCATCACGGAGGATATGATTATCTTACACATAAGGAGGCATGTGCACAAGTTAATACATATGGCTTGTCATCTTTGTTAAGTCTGGAATTATGAGGATAGACCTTGGTTTAAGTTTTTTTAGTGTGACACTGCTATATTAAATACCCTGATGGAACTAGAGTTAGCTATATGTTGGTACCCAGAGTTGAAGTCATATCATCTAGTGTAGTGTTACTTGATGAATCAAAATAAAAGGGAACAAGAGAGAAGAGGATAAATCTATGAGGAAAAGATAGAAGTCACAGAAACAATATAAATTAATGGCTATGAATTAGGAAGATGGCACCTGGCCATGATGATGTGGAAGTTTGGAAGGAAAATGAGGTAGACTATAAAGGAATACTCAAACTCGAAGAAGAGAGATCTAAAAAATGTAGTGCTAGACTGGCACTCTTTCTCTTGGCGTGAGCACTCCACTATCCAAAATAAACGCTTCACCTTGGATGCGGATGTTGAAATTCAACCTTTCTTTAGATGATAGTAGCTTTGTAAAACAATTTGATGGCCATGGCAGTGGTAGCTTGACTTCCAGTGGAAGTAACTTAGTGTGAAATACCAACGGATATTTCAAAGTAGTGATAAAACATTTGGCTGTGATGTGGTCGAACTTAACATAGTGTACTTTAAGTAAACCTTCTTCCATGAACTTAGAGTAGGTTGTCATCCTACATTCTCCCTACATACTAGGTAGCTTTAACACTCCGTTCCCCTTGCATTCTAAGTATTATCCTAAGAAAATCAAACTATAGTAAAACATTGTCCTCACTTTTGCATTTTGGCACATAAGGTCGGCAAGAATGGAGATGTGCTTTTGGCGCTTACGATTGGTTCCTTTAGGGTAGTACTTAATTGACCAATTATACCCACCAACATGGAAGGTCTGTGACCTAATAAAGTTGCCAACACTCCTGGCTATAGTGCTAACAAGCAAATTGGTGCTGGCAACTTCACTAGGTCACACTGCTTCCAGGTTAGTGGGTATGATTTTTTAATTAGGCAACACACTAATGGAATCAATCGCAAGAGATAAAATAACACCTGCATTTTTCCCGATCTTATGAGCAAAAATGCAGAAGTGAGGGCAATATTTTATTATAGACAGATTTCCTTTGGATAACACTTTGAATATAAGGGAACCGGAGTGTAATTATCTAGTATAGAAGAAATTTTAAGATGGCAGGCTACTACAAATTTATGGAAAAAGTTCACTTGAAGTAGAATATGTGAAGTTTGATCCCATCACAATCAAATGTTTCATTACTATTGTGAAAGATCCATGATTTTGCATATTGGGTTACTTTCACCTGAAGTGAAGCAACCGCTGCCAGAGTAGTTAAATGGTTTTACAAGCCTACTAACATCAGATGGAGGGGAAAACGTCACCTTGTACATCCAAGGAGAATTTCTTGCACATAAGGTAATGCTCATAGCATGATCCCTTGGATTTAGGGCTCAACTCTATGGGCCAAGAATGGTGAAAGATGGACCATGCATAACTGTTGTATGCTACCTAATGCTCTTATGTCTCTCTTACATTTTGTCCACACAAATTGCTTGTTACTTTCCTTCAATGATTTTGACGGCGATGACAAAAAAGAGATTGATAGGTACTTACTCAAGGTTGTTAATTGTTACATAATATAAAGGTTTAAGCTCAATGTGAGTCTATTCTTTCCAAATGGCTTGATGTAGAGATAGTGGCAACTATATATGCATTAACTGGTCATCGACCATTAGTGTAAGAATCTCACCTGTGCATGCCTTAAATTTATGACCTCTCCAATGAGAATTGTAAGTTGATGGGAAGCCAAGAGTATGACATCCTTAATAGAAAATATAGTCAAGAATTAGTGATATTAGGGAGTGTTTGGAAGATCTACTCTATCACTAGAGGTATTAGAGAGTGTTTGTAATTTCACTTAAATCTAGTATGCATTTAAATTTTTAATGCTTTTTTGTATCATATGTTATGTTCATCATTTCTATCATGTTTGACTTAATTATATTTCAAGAAACTAGTATCATTTCATGATGTGCAAGTGCATATATTTTTGTTTACGACCCACTACAAGAATGTCATGGGTTTGAATTAACACAATTCCACTACCTTCATTTATTTTTTGGAAACAGGTACTAAAGCTCAGACAAAATTTGACATGATTTACACAATAAAAATATCTTAGTGTTCATAAGTCACTTGTATTCAATCTAGTATGTCACATCATACACGGAAGATGAAATATCACTAGTGTTTGTTGCCGATGAATGTGCTCCTTTTGAATAACACAAGTACATCTAAGGACAAGGATGATATGTGAAATTATTAAATGTTCTCATTTACACAATTATGTATTGCCAGACACGGACTCTAAAGGAAACCCTACAACTTTTTTAGATGAAAGGCGCAAGGAGCACCCAACTTTAAATTAATAAAGACAACAGAGGCCACACATAGTTATACAAAACCCTACAACTCTAAGCGTCAGGATGTTAAGTCATAAGGTACCAATGTTATTATATGAAGTATTAATTATATTCATTGTACACTTAGAGCGGTGAAAAATTGAAAGTGAATTAGTGCTAGAACCAGATTAAGAATTTTTCTATTATTAGATACCCCCCTACATAACATGTGGTCAAATTCCATGGGCCCCATTACTAATTTGTTGGATATTTTCTTGAATGGGGATTTTTTATGCATGCCAATTATGAAAAAGATACAACCTATGATGAATCTAGAAGACATTCCATAAAATAGGAAGGAGAAAGGTAAGGGAACATAATTAGTTAACTACCATGGTATTGGAGACGAGGAGAATGGTTGATGCGATCTCACCAAGGTCCGGTGGACAAAATATATGCATACAAATTGAATCAATGAAGACTAGTTGAATCTTTTTTGCGGAAAAAGGGTAGTTGATTCTTGACCTATGAATTATGAAATAATATAGGATAAGTTCGCCTCGGGCTTTCAATGTTACCTGGAGATGTTGAAAGCAGACGGGGCATCGACTGCCATGCAAGACCTTCTTGCCTCTACTCTGAGGTCGCTCCATTGCTACAAGCCACCTCCGACATTGCTTCCCTGCCGACGCATGAATTGCGTGAGAGGAGAGCAAGAAAATCTCTAAACCCCCATTGGCTGCCACCATGGCATGAATCAACTAAGCTTGGCCACCACCTTATAAGTGTCTTGCTTCTATGATCCAGAGGGGCAAGGTAAGGGGCAAATTAAACTAATGAGGATGCAAGGCCATGATGTTGGTAGTGCCTCGGAAGGGACAAACGACCGCCCAAAGCGCCCATTGTAGTCAACCTACTTTAGAGGGAATCCTTCTTCCCCCGTTCCCCATGGCACCTTAGCCAATATGTCAGGTACTCATGCCACTGCGCTCGCTTTGCCTAGCGATGGGCAAAGAGAAACCTAGTTGCCGCATCACGGGGGCATCCACTGTTGTCGCAGTAATGCCCGGTGATGGGCACTAGATCCTTGCCATCGGTTCGTCTTTGCAGGGGAGGTGCTCTAGTTCTCCTTACTTTGATCTGTACTACAACTAGTAGAGATCGCAGTGCCACTACCTTTCCTGGGAGGAGGCCTGGGCCTCACATGAGGCCACTACAAATTTCCCCGGGGTTGAACCCACGAGTCCTCCGCCTCCTTGCTTGCCAGCGCCGCGAAACCGCATCGGCGTAGCGTCATACATGTGAGCACTCTAACAAGGCAAGGACCCAAGGATGGAAAGAGGCACGGACATGGGCGGAGGCATCAAGAGATCCCGACGGGGAGGGGGGCATGAGAGTGATGAGAGAGGAGGAGCTCAATTGGTAGCGGCGTATGGGGTGAAATGGAGAAAGATAAGTAGTAGGGTCTCGAACGTCCTCCTTTATATCTACCTACTACTTGAGCATCAAACGGCTGTCGACCACCAATGAAATGATCGACTGGTCAAGAGAATCTATGTGAGGTGGCTTACCTCACCTTCCGTCAATTTGGAAGCTATTACTATCGGTAATTCCATATTATGAAAAATCTCAAGCTTGGGGTTAAGTTGTTTTCTAGGATCTGCCGTTGGATTGCAATCCTACGACATAAGCATGACTAAGACTAATGTTTTCTTGACACTTGTTGCTAATAGGCATGTAATGACACCCATTGTGCGACTATTGCTCACAAGAGAATTTGACAAAATCCTAATTTAAAAAAATATTACGAAAAGGGAGGAACGCCGTGAATGCATAGATATAAGAATCTTGGGTTTGTAGTACAGATCAAAGTAAGGAGAACTAGAGCACCTCCCCTGCAAAGATGAACCGATGGCAAGGATCTAGTATGCCTCACTTGTATACCTTGACAATCTTGGGCTTGTATTCCTTCTTCCATTGTTCCCCCATGCCGCCTTAGCCAATAAGTCTACTCGTGCCACCACGCTCACTTTCCCAGGAATGAGCAAAGAGCAACCTGGTTGCCACATGTCCGCTCCCCCGAGGCCATCCATTATCGTCGCAGTAATGCCCGCGGAGGGGCCCTGGATCCTTGCCATCGTTTCTTATTTGTAGGGGAGGTTCTCCGGTCCTCCTTACCGTGCATCTGTACTACACCCAACAGAGATTGTCAGTGCCACTACCTTTTTTTAGGAGGAGGCCTGGGCCTCACATGAGGTCACCGCAAATTTCCCCGAGGTTGAACCCAGGAGTCCTCCGCCTTCTCGCTTGTTAGTGTCACGAAACATCTGCGTGTCGCCACACATGTGAGCGCTCTTACGAGGCAATGAGCCAAGGATGGAAAGAGGCGGGGACACGGGCGCATGCATCAAGATATCCCGGCGAGGAGGGGCGTGAGAGATGAGAGAGGAGAGGAGGAGCGTATGTGGCGGCGGCAGGGGGTGAAATGGAGGGAGGCAAGGACTAGGGTTTCTCACTCCCCCTCCCCCTTTATATCTACCTACGACTTGAGCATCAAAGGACTATCAGCCATCAAAGAAAAGATCGGACGGTCAAGAGAATCTTCGTGAGGTGGCTTATCTCACCTTCCCTCAATTATGAAGATAGTATCGTCGGTAATTATGAATTGAGGGAAGGTGAGATCCAGCTGAGATCCAGCTGAGAATTAAGTTGTTTTCTAGGATCTGTCGTTGGATTGCCATCCTACGGCACAGTTGCTGCAGTTTGTGTATAGCCAAAATAAAAAGCAGGGAAGAAGGTCAAGTTTAAACTTAGCATCAATATTTAGTACTACAAGGGCAGCAATTTGGGCGTAGTAAAAAAAAGTTGAAACGAAAAAGAAATAAAAAAGGCTCCATTGCCGGGATTTGAACCCGGGTCGCCTGGGTGAAAGCCAGGTATCCTAACCGGGCTGGACGACAATGGATTGGTGTTTGATTTTGATGTGTATGCCATTTAAAGGGCCCGTAAACCTGGACTGATCACTGATGACACATCTGACGAAGGGATAGAGAGTGTTTGGTGGTGCGGGAGCGAGGTGCCGGGCGGTGCTCCGCTACTTCTTCCCGTCCCTGGAGTGAGCGCCGGCCTACAGGCCGGGCACCGTCAAGTCGGGCCTCACCGGAGGTACTTCTTCCCGTTCCTGGAGGTTTGTCTCCGGTCTCAACGGCCGACTCCCTTTGTATTCTGAGCGCGGCGGAGAGAAGGGTGCGGCACGGGGAAAGGGAGCCGGGCGAGACGGCCGGGAGCTGCCGGCGCCGCTCTAGGCTCATGTCAGTAAGGATGCTTGCTGATGTTTTCGTTCTGTGTGGGCGATGTCGATGTTTCCCTGTTTTCTCAGTTTGTCTGTTCAATTTAAAAAAGAAATGGAGGATGACCCCGGCCTTTGCAACTGGAATATATATACGACCACTTTATTGATTATTCTCAAGGACCTTACAAAGTATTACAAACAATAAACCTGAATCCATCATCTTGCCAACATATGCCCCTACTCCTATCCATATGATGAAGGGATGCTAGCTGAGCCACTACTCAAACCACTCACCTAAACCTAACATCAAAAGCCGGAAGCCCCAGCCGAGCCACATACCAGGTCTGGGGCACAATCCGGTCAGACGCACTCGTGTGTCGTCGCAGCCATCTTTCATAGGTCCGTCTTCAGATTATATTGAGGCTTCTACCTTGTCTGACCACTCTGTCATCGACGTCACCATGACGCCAGACAGCTACCTCCTCCTGCGCAAGTCCATCTCTGCGCATCGGACGCCGAGCCTCCACAGCGCCATGCCGCCGATCTCCGCCGCCATCAATGTGAGATGAAGTACCGCCCCACCACGGCAGGTACAAGGTAAGGAAGGGCGAGGTCCCTATCGGAGACACGACCGGAAGAGGAGCATCGCAGCCACGAAACAGAAACACCTGCCCGGAGCTGCGACGCAGTAGATCAGACGGGCCGCCACCAGGAACCAGACAAGCTCGCCATGCACGCCCAGCATCCCCATGCCCAAGTCGGCGTCTTCAAGAAGGTGATGACGCTGTGGCGCCGCCGCCGCTTAGCCACCGGGGCTGGGGTTTTCACCCGGGCGCAGGGGAAGGGAGGAGGCAGGGGAAGTTGAGCCTCGGCGCCGCCACCAAGGAGGGAATGGCGTCCGGGACGCCATCGACGCCGTGACCGCCACCGGCGGCCAAGGGTTTCCCCCGGCCAAGCACCTGCCGCCACCTCCGAACCAGCCACAACATCAGCAGGCGCGAACACGCCGGAGATCCAGGCCGGCCGGAGGTCATACGTCACGAGCAGCCCAGAACGCCTCAGATCTGACGAGGGGAGCCCGGGGCCTCCCCGCGCCACGACCAGCGCCCACCAGGACCTCGCTGCCCGCGCAGCCGAGGGGACCCGGCCAACCTCACCGACGAGCACTCCCCGCCGCTGGAGGAGCGCCGTCCGCACCAGTGAGGCCGCCGCCTCAGATCCGGGCCCTCACCATCGAAAGGGAGCGGCCAGAGGCCTCGCCGCCGCCCTCATAGGCAGCCGCGCGGGGGCCCCGGCGACCGCCTCCGGCAGCGGCGAGGAGGAGGGGAAAGGGGAGGTGGCGGCGCGAGGGAACCCTAGGTCGCCCCCGAGTCGCCCTCAGGAGAGCGACGCTGGGGGGGGGGGGGGGGAAGGGGAGCGGAATCTCACCCCGGTGCTCCTACCCCTCAACCTAAAAATGAATAATAACACCGGCATGTGGATTGGGGTTTCTGATTTTGCCTAGTTTGCTCACCGGCATGTTCTCCTTTGCGGCACTAGTCCCTTTCCTGAGGGCCATTTTTGTTCATGTTGTATGATTATGTGTGGTAGCATCAATACATTTTTCTCAGCTAATGCTTGTTTGGCTACTTATCTGACCAAAATAATGCATCCTTTTTTATATATAAACTCTTGTAGGTAGACTCAAGAACAAAATGATTATATGATATATGTTTCATCTGATCCTTTTCCTCTCTGACCTTTCAACTCAGTTGCCAAAATGCTGGTGTCCTTTCATCAGTAGTTATACCTGAACATAGCATAGCTGCTGCGAATCTGAGGAACTTCATCAGATCCTTTACATTCCAAAAACAACAGATGTTTTTCACATAATCTTTTTGAACTTCTGATTTACAGGAAATGTTATGCTCTCGTCAATGCTCAAATATTTTGTTCTGTCCATCAGTTGGTTACTTTAGTCATTGTTCAGCCCATCACTCATATCATAAATGACATGAGCAGATGAAGTAATCTCGATTTTTTTTAGTATATGCTGTTGGTTAACCCTCCGTCTTCTTCAGTCCTCATTATTCTTCGTGTTATTATTCATACTGCTTTATTACAAGTTACATTACACTGTGTCAATATTCAACCTATAGTACTCTTATTCTGCAGTTTCATTATTCATACTGCTTCCAGTATCTATCTATCATGTTTTTCTATGCCCATGGCTCTATTTTTTAACCCAACTTGCTCTCCTTTTTATCACTATCCTTATAGTATGTTGTCTATTGAATTGAAAGAAGTTACAGGTTAATAGGGTTGGATGTGCATTATTCAGCTGTAGTTATGGTAGGATGCAGTCTATCAGCCTAGACAGTTTACTTATGTTACCAGTCATCAGGTCATCGGTGCATTTTCGCATTCTTTTTTCCCTTCAGTCCTGGGTTTGTTTTTCAGTCTCTTTGTTTGGTCTTCATCTTTTTCTCGTTTTCTTTATTGAAGTATTATGCATTTACTTCATCCTTTATCACACAAAAACATATGTGGGCTCTTTTCTCCATCAGCAGATGACAATCTTCAGATATTTTCATCATTTTTCTAATACAGGGTCAACATTTTTCTAGACATTTAACATTTTTCAAATGTTTGATTAACATTTTTCTAAATACTTGTTAAACACTTTTTCTAATACATGTTAAACATTTTTTCAAATGTTTGATTAACATTTTTGAATACATGATCAAATTATTCCATCATTTTTTAAATACATGGTCAACATTTTTTATATATACATTTAACATTTTTCAAATGTTTGATTCACAATGTTTTCTAATATTTTTTCTTAAATGCTTGATTAAACATTTTGTAATACATGATCATAAAATTTCATACACATTGTATTTTTTATACATTTTTCATATATGTGATAAAAAAAATTCTTTATAGACATTTAACAATTTTCAAATGTTTTATGTAGAGCACTTTTGTGTAATATTTATATTTTATAAAAATATAAACACAAGTAAAAAATAAAATAAAAAAAGAAAACATAAAAAAATGAGGTTGTGGCCACCCGTGGGCCCATCTTGGGCTCCCTTCACGTGATGGTTCCCTAGGTCTCGCTACAAGTGAGACATAGGGGCACCCCTAATCAAGGGGTCCTCATTGTGGTATTCCTATTCGGCAAGTAGGTCGCACGCGAGTGACTCAGCGTGTACCCCCTCTGTTGCATACATGGGGGCCAATCCAACTAGCTTATGTCCGGTTTTCGGACCTTTTTTCCAAATTAAACGAATATTTTCTGTAATATAGGAAAAAAATATTCAAATCGGTGAACATTTTTTTAAAATTTGAACATTATTCAAATCAGGGTGAATAGTTTTTTGAATTCAAAAAATGTTCATATTTTTTCAAATTTCGAACATTTTTTTACCAATTCCTGAACATTTCTCTAACTCATTAACTTTTTTGAATTCACGAACATTTTATAAAGTCACAAACTTTTAAAAAATTCTTGAACACTTTTTGAAACCGTGAATAGTTTTTGAATTCATGAACATTTAAAATTTATGAACATTATATTGAAATCATGAATGTTTTTAAAATTCACGAACATTTTTTACAAATTTGTGAGCTTTTTTTTGAATCATGAACATTTTTCCCGAATTTCATGAACATTGAAATTGCGTAAATTTGCATACATTTTTTGCAAAGTCGATGAGTGTGAAGCAGCTCCGAAGGCTACAGGAAGAGATCGTTGTGATACTGAATGAGCTTGAGATGTACTTCCCGCCCGCATTCTTTGACGTCATGGTGCATCTGTGTGTCCATATTGTGAACGGCATAATAGATCTGGGACTGCCATTCCTGCACAACATGATGTCGTTTGAGAGGATAAATGGGATCATCAAAGGATTCGTTCGTAACATGTCCCGTCCGGATGGAAGCATCGTCCAGGGCTATCTGACACAAGAGTGCATCTCTTTCTGCGATAATTTTCTATATGGCACAGACCAGCTGCCTGGTGTTGGTGTTGGTTTGCCCGTTAACAAGTATGATGGGAGGCTCGAAGGAGAAGCTCACTCCAACAGTAACTGCACGTGGCATACTCAGATCGACGCAACGACTTTGACAGAGCAAACTTGGTAGTGCTACAACACCTAGACAAGGTAGATCTTTTCGTGGCACTACACAAAGAAATTATCGCAAAGAAGTATCGTGACCGGAGGGTATGCAGGACGGATGCCGAAGTTACTAGAGAGCACAACTCCACTTTTCTGCATTGGTTCAAAGAGCATATTATTGCTAATCCCTCGGAGGAGGGCTCTAAGGACGGATTGCTCATATACGCCTTAGCACATGGACCCTCGCCCAACCTCGTCACCTATCAGGCATACGATATCAACAGATACACGTTCTACACAGAGGCCAAAGATATGGACAGTGATGATCAGAACTCAGGGGTGACGATGGAATGCATGACCGACAGCGACAACATCGCAACTGAGAGATTTTACGGAAGGGTTGAGGAGATCTGGGAGTTTGACTACTCTGGACTACACAACACGACGATGTTTCGTGTCAGATGGGCTAAGAATGTCGAAAGAGAAAACCGGCATTTCACTACCATGACTATACCCGACGCCAAGAGCGCTACCGTGAACGCTATCGCAAAAAACGAGCCATGGCTATACGCTAAGCACGTGACACAATGCTTCTTCATAACCAACCTGCGCAATCCCAGCCGTGTTGTCGTGAGGAGAGGCAAAAGGAACATCATTGGAATGGATGGCGTCGCCAACGAGGAAGACTACGATCAGTATGGCAACCCAATGAGGGAAGATGACGATGACGATGAAGTATACATCAAAAGAAGAATCAATACTACATTACCTAAGAAAAGTCGTACTCCATGAAAACGGAAAAGTCACAATGAGGAGCTCAATTATTCTTCAACGAACAAGAGAAAGAAGTTCACTCAAAAACGAAAACGCCAATGCTGAGAAAAGTCCTAATGTTTTCGGTCAAATGATGTAATATATATGTTCCTATTTTGTATACACACTTAGCCATTATGCATGGGTCCAATGATGTAATATATATGTTCCTATTTTGTATACATACTTAACCGTCAAATGATGCAATATATATCACCTTCCCTTCGTTCACTGCTCTAAAAAAAAGTGAGAGAAAATAAAGGAAAAAGAAAATGGAAGAAAACAAACGGAAAATTGCTATAGGTACTGGTAATAGGAGTAGCGCTTTTCTGAAAAAGAGCTACAACTAGTCAAGGTAGCAGTAGCGGTTTCCTTACAAACCGCTATATCAACATGTAACAGCTATGCATCTCCTAGATATATCTTGCGTGTGCGTAGGAATTTTTTTTGAATTGCATGCTACGTTTCTCTACAGCTCTGGTATTTGCAATTTGTATGTCAAGTCTTCTGGACCACCCCGGAGGCTGATGCTCCTCGTGAAGGGTCAAACCCCTAGTGGCTCCGACATAACAAATGAAGGAAATATGCCCTAGAGGCAATAATAAAGTTGTTATTTATATTTCCTTATATCATGATAAATGTTTATTATTCATGCTAGAATTGTATTAACCGGAAACTTAGTACATTGTGAATACATAGACAAACAGAGTGTCACTAGTTTGCCTCTACTTGACTAGCTCGTTGAATCAATGATGGTTATGTTTCCTAACCATAGACATGAGTTGTCATTTGATTAACGGGATCACATCATTAGAGAATGATGTGATTGACTTGACTCATCTGTTAGCTTAGCATGATGATCGTTTAGTTTTTTTCTATTGCTTTCTTCATGACTTATACATGTTCCTATGACTATGAGATTATGCAACTCCCGAGTATCGGAGGAACACTTTATGTGCTACCAAACGTCACAACGTAACCGGGTGATTATAAAGGTGCTCTACAGGTGTCTCCGATGGTGCTTGTTGAGTTGGCATAGATCGAGATTAGGATTTGTCACTCCGATTGTCGGAGAGGTATCTCTGGGCCCTCTCAGTAATGCACATCACTATAAGCCTTGCAAGTATTGTGACTAATGAGTTAGTTGCGGGATGATGCATTACAGAACGAGTAAAGAGACTTGCCGGTAATGAGATTGAACTAGGTATGAGGATACCGACGATCGAATCTCGGGCAAGTAACATACCGATGACAAAGGGAACAACGTATGTTGTTATGCGGTTTGACCGATAAAGGTCTTCGTAGAATATGTAGGAACCAATAAGAGCATCCAGGTTCCGCTATTGGTTATTGACCGGAGACGAGTCTCGGTCATTTCTACATAGTTCTCGAACCCATAGAGTCCGCACGCTTAAAGTTCAGTGACGATCGGTAATATGAGTTTATGTGTTTTGATGTACCGAAGGTAGTTCAGAATCCTGGATATGATCATGGACATGACGAGGAGTCTCGAAATGGTGGAGACATAAAGATTGATATATTGGAAGCCTATATTTGGACATCAGAATAGTTTCGGGTGAAATCGGGATTTTACCGGAGTGCTGGGGGGGTTACTGGAACTCCCTGGGGGTTAATGGGCCTTGTTGGGCCCTAGTGGAGAGAGAGAGGGGCCGGCCAGGGCAGGCCATGTTGGGGAACGTAGCAGAATTTTAAAATTTTCTACGCATCACCAAGATCAATCTATGGAGTCGTCTAGCAACGAGGGACAGGGGAGTGCATCTACATACCCATGTAGATCACGAGCGGAAGCGTTCAAGCAAAGTGGGGCGCCCCCCACCCCTAGGGTTTCCAACCCTAGGCGCAGGGGGAGGCCCATGGGGGGCGCACCAGCCCACCAGGGGTTGGTTCCCCTCCCACTTCAGCCCATGGGGCCCTCCGGGATAGGTGGCCCTGTAAGTGCATCCAGTGCCACCCCTAGTTGGTTTTGGAGTATTGACGACAAACCTAGTTGAGGGACTAATGTGTTTGTGAGAATTGCAGGATAACACAGGTAGAAGTCCCTCATTGATTCGGTTCTCCTACCAGAGATGACCCCGAAAAATGCAAGAAGACATTGATGTCAAAGGTGGTATATGAAGATATTCACATTGAAGACTATGACAAGAGAAGACACCGCGTGAAGCCTATGGAGCTCGAAGACTTAGATCTTTCGTAGTTCTTTTTCTTCTGTGTTGAGTCATAGGAACCACCGTACTGTTAAGTGGGGTCCAAGAGAACCAGTCAGAATGACTGAAGTGATGCTTAAACAAAACCTATGTCTTCGAGTGAAGACTATGAGAGCGAATCTTGTCCAGAGTCGGACAAGTCAGCTTTGCTTGTAGCCCAAGTAAAGTTGCCGTGTGAGTTTGAAATCTGACCATTGGAACACGTGTCAGTTCCTTAGTGACCCAGGGTCATTTCGGACAAATCAGGTCGGGTTGCCTAGTGGCTATAAATAGCCCACCCCCTACAACCATAAACGGTTGGCTGCTCAGATTTAGTGTACGGCTTTTGTCGTTTGAGAGCAACCCACCTCGAAGCCTTTGAGAGAGAATTCCTTGCGAGGATAAAGCCCTAACCACCCAGAGCCAAAGAGAATTAGGCATCACTTAAGTCTTCTTGTCTGTGTGATCTGAAGACTTATTACACTTGAGGACTGTGCATACTCCAGCTGGTTAGGTGTCGCGTTCTGAGCATCCAAGAGACATTGTGGATTGCCGGTGAACGAAGTCTGTGAAGGTTCGGAAGTCTACCTTGAAGACTTACCAGAGTGATTGGGCGAGGTCTGTGTGACCTTAGCTCAAGGGGAATACGGTGAGGACTGGGTGTCCTGAGCTGCGTGTTCAGGACTGGGTGTCCGGAACTGTGTGTCCTTTGGTTTAAATACCTAGCCGCCCTAACCAGACGTACAGTTGTCACAGCAACTGGAACTGGTCCAACAAATCATTGTCTTCAACGAGTCACTGGTTTCATCCTTCCTTCCTCCTTACTTACTGTTACTCCTTGTGAAGTCATTGTATGTCTGCACTATCTTTTGTCTTCACTGAGTGACTGTGTGATCTGTTTGGCTTCTTACTATCTTCCTGCCTGATCCTTACTACCTAGCTGCTATAGTCATTGTGCTTTCACTTCATTGAATACATAACTATGGTTTGCCTAGTGTAGTCTACCTTCCGCTGCATGGTAATAGGTTTATTTCTATTGTTTGTCTTCGAAACTTCCATGTTTTGAAGACTTTCATAAAAATCGCCTATTCACCCCCCTCTAGTCGATATAACGCACTTTCAATTGGTATCAGAGCAAGGTGCTCCCTTGTTCTGTGTGATTCGGTTTAACCACCTGGAGTTTAGCTATGTCGACTGCAGGGATAATTAAAGTCTCCGCTGCGTGCCCCGTCTTTGATGGAACTGAATATCCCTACTAGAAGAATAAGATGCGCATGCATCTTGAAGCCATTGACGTCGACCTATGGTATGTTGTCAAGAACGGCGTTCCCAAGGCTGGAGAAGGTGTCACTGCTGCTGATGTCAAGAAGTTCGTTCAACTAGACTCCACTGCCAAGAACATCATCTGTGGTCATCTGACCAAAGGACAGTATGGCCGTGTGAGTGCTTTGGAAACATCTAAGCTGGTCTGGGACTGGCTCTCCAAGGTCAACGAAGGCGTCTCAACCCAGAGAGATCAGAGAATCAGTGTCCTTCGCAACTTCTTCAACCGCTTCAAGCGAAATGACAATGAGAATGTCCAGCTCATGTTTGACCAACTCACTGACATCACAAATGAGCTTCAAGCCCTCGGCGCCACTGAGATCACCAAGCATGAAGTCGTCAAGACACTACTGAGATCACTTGACAGCTCGTTTGACACCCTAGCCCTGATGATTCAAGAACGACCTGATTTCAAGACACTCGATCCGTCCGACATACTTGAGAGGCTCAACACACATGAGTTTCAGCTTTCTGAGAAAAGAGATATCTACGGTCCAAACTATGGGCGAACTCGTGCCTTGAAGGCAAAAGCTGTCTCCTCATCTGAAGAAGAATCTGACAGCAGTTCTGATGATCCTGAAGACATCGGAAAGGAACTTGCTATGCTTGTGAAGAAGTTCCAAAAATTCACCAAGAAGAAAGGCTTCAGAAAGTCTTCACGATCAAGCTCAAGGAATGATGAAGCTTCTGCTCATGACTACAAGAAGAAAACATGTCACAAGTGCAAGAAAACTGGCCACTTCATCTCTGAGTGTCTGCAGTGGGACAATGAGAACAGAAAGAAGAAGAAGAGCAAGGAATATGACTCTGACGACAAGAAGAAGAAGAAGAAATACTCAAAGTCCTCTTCCAAGTCTTCCTCAAAGTCTTCATCACACAAGAAGAGCTCATCTGGCAAGGCACGTGCGTTTGTTGGCAAGGAAATGGATTCATAGGAGGAGTCCGCTTCTGAGGAGGCGGAGGTGGAGTCTGAGGAGGAGTCCGATTCTGGCGTTGCAAGTCTGGCTATAGCATACGTTGCCAAGTCCATCTTCAACACTGAAGACAATGACTTCACCACCGACACCGATGCAAATGACAAGGACCATTCTGCTCCTACCTACTGCTTCATGGCACGCGGTGCCAAGGTAAACACACGCACTACTCACTATCAAACATCTAGTGACGATGACTCTGATTATGATTCAAGACCCAGCTACAAAACACTTGCTAAAATTGCAACTGAACAACAGAAAGCCATGGAACATATTCAAAAACTGTTAGACAAAAGCGATGATCTGTTGGGCGCTGAAATGACTCGATCTGAGTCCTTAATTGAAGACATAAAAAATCTTCACGTTAAGTATGAGGAACTTGAAAGTCGTCATGAAACGCTCTCAACAACTCATGAAAAGCTTTCCTATGATTATCTTCAAAGGAAGCAAGATCAGTTGACGTTCTCGTGGATCAGCATCGGGGTGAACCATGGAAATGGGTTCAACAATCAAGGGCTCTATGGGAGCAGCCCGTTCCTTCTTGGTCTTTCTTTTCTTCTTGGCAGGGGCAGTAGCAGAGGCTTCAGGATGTTTTCTCTTCCTTGCTTCAGCCTCAGCAGTCCTGGTCTTCTTTAGTTCTGAAGCAGTTGACCTAGCCTTTGGCTTCGGGCCAGTCATGCTAGTTGGGAAGACAAGGGGATCTGCTTCCTGCCTTGGTGCATCGGGTTCAGCCATAGCGGGCTTCTTCTTCTTCTTAGCAGCCATCCTGGGGTCGATGCTAGGACGCCCAAGGGCCTTGCGCTTCAACGCCTTCAACGTTCTGAGAAAAACTTTGATGCTCTGCATTCTGAAGACTTAGAGGTTCCTTGGCAGGCTCAGGATAGATGGCTTTAATAGACATATCCACATCGGGCAAAAAGATTGGGTGATTGTGGGCAGATGGCTGATATGAGATGGCGGAGTGAAGTTTGATCAACCGCATCACCCAAGGGGCGTAGAACTTCAAGCCAAATAGATCAGAGCCTGATGCAGCAAGTTGATGAATGAAGAAATCCTGTGTATTGAAGCATTTTCCATGAAGAATATAGAAGACCAAAGTCTTCATTGCACCTTCCAGCTTGGCATGGGGAGAATATCCTTTGATTGGCCAGAGAGTTCGCCGTATGATGTGATATATGGTCCTTGGGAGATACTCAAGGTCTTCAACGAAGAACTCCGTGGGATAAGCAGCATCTTGGGGCAATGGCTTCATCATACTTAGCATCTGACTCATATTAGGTTCAGTCTTCTGAAAGATGCTCTCAACAGCTTCACTATGAAGCTGACAGCCATGCTCGTAGAGATCGCCAGGAGTGGGCAAACCAGTGAGCTCAATGATGTCAAAGGCTTTGGCTTCGTGATGAACGTTTCCTGTCATCCACTCCAGGACCCAAGTCTTCGGATCTCTGTTATACCCGCGGATGTGAAGTGTGGCATAGAATTGGAGCAGCAACTCTTCATTCCAATGCTCTTGGTCAGTGACGAACGGCAGTAGTCCAACCTCTTTGAAGCAATCCAGAGCTTCTTCCAGACAAGGCAGACGAGCTATTGCTTCAATGTCAAGGCGCTTGTGTGGGAAGATGCGACCTTGGTTGTAAAGAATGCAGGAGTAATAGCTTCGCTGCGGATAGCTCCAGAACCGATCAAATGATATTCTTTCCCTTGAGTACGGGTTCCTGGAGCTATTGAAGAATGTGTTGTCTGCTCTGAAGCCATTGATATTGAAGGAGCCAGGTGCTGATGCAGGACCTGGGAACCTGGGCAATCTTGGGATTGGCTTCTGTACCTGAGGCCTGTGCTCAACATGATAGTCGAATTGGGGACTGGCAGCAGACGCAGGAACAGAAGCAGTGAGATCAGTGGCTTCGCTAACTTCTGGTGCTTTTGGTGGTGAGGGCTCCACATTAGCTTCAGCCATGACAGCGTCAGTGGCTTCAGTGGTGTTGGTGGTGGCAGCCTCAAGATTTTCAACCTCCACTTGACGAGCTGGAGGGTCGGTCACGATCACGTTCTCCTCGAGAACCGCTTCTTGGTGGGGCAGGGGAGTGGCAACTTGTGGGACTTCTTCTTTAGTGGCTGATGCAACCGGATTGTCTTCAGCAGTTTTATCTTCATATGCAGAGACTTGAGGCCTTGGACCTTTGTGAAGCCTGCGCAACGCGGGCGACGCCTGTGGAGGTGGTGTTGGCTGGGCCTCAAAGTCTTCTTCCTCTTGTGGGCGATCCGCCCATGAAGCATCCTGTGCATTTGGCGTCAGTGGACGATCAATGCTGATGAGTTTGCTGTGCGTTAGCACAGGCGATGATACCTGTTGGTGCTCTAGCTGAGGAAGGGCTGCATCATCTTCAACATGGTCATGGTGACCAATGTCTTCAGCAGCGACGGGATCAGCTGCTGGAAAGTCTTCAGCTTCATGAGCCTCTGTGAAAGCAGGCTCATGGACAGTCAGTTGACGTTCTCGTGGATCAGCATCGGGGTGAACCATGGAAATGGGTTCATCGTGAATGGACCGCCTATGAAGAAGATCTGGGTGCCCAAAAGGTGTTTGGAAAATCTTCCTGTGAATGTCATCATGACACCACAGATGAAGAAGACAAACCCCAGACCACAGGCTTCATACGGCCCAAAGGCTTCATACAGACAGAGGACTCACCTGAGTCGCACTAACGCAAATGTTTTGCAGGGAAACCATACTCATGCCTATGAATATGAGCGCGGTTCATCGAACCGCCATGTTCATAAGACCAAAAACTATTCTGCTTATTCTTATGAGTATTATTGTCCACCTGCAAGACTTTTCGCTAGGGCTCCAAAGCCAAAGTTTTCAGACGCTGCACTTAGACTTATCGCTTCTAAGCCACCCTTGAAGATGTGGGTGGTTAAGAAGGCTTAACTCTCTTTTGCAGGGAAAGGTCTCCAGCAGAAAACCAAAATCTTCTGACGCTATTGCTGGGGACCTTAAACATCTTGTAGGGCGCAAGATCAAATGCCCGAATGGTCTTACTATGTACTTCGTCCCTGAATCACTTGCTACACTCCCTATCAGTCCTAATCTGGATCTAAGCTTTCATAACCCACTGGTTCGTCAAATGTTTTTGCTTCACAATTCCCTTCGTGAAGCCTATCCCCCTAACTGCACTGTAGGGTACGACACCAGTGTCTACAGAATGGATTATTGATAGTGGGTGTACAAATCACATGACTGGCAAAAGAAGCCTTCTTATGGACTCAACCTTACGTCCATCCGACAAGAGCCACATCACATTTGCTGACACTGGTAAAAGTAAGGTATTGGGTCTAGGTAGAGTTGTAATCTCAAAGGATCAACACATGGATAAAGTCATGCTTGTTGAATCCCTTGGCTTCAACTTAATGTCTATCTCAATGCTTTGCGATTTGAACATGATCGTAATATTTGGTAAATATCGTTGCCTTGTTCTAATGGAATCTGACAAGTCTCTAGTGTTTGAAGGGTATCTGAAAGATGATTTGTATGTGGTAGATTTCTCAGCAGGACCACAGCTTGCCGTATGTCTTCTAGCAAAAGCTTTAGAATGCTGGCTCTGGCATCGGAGGCTTGGGCATGCTGGCATGAGGAACCTCCACACCCTTGCAAAGAAGAAGCATGTCATAGGCATCGAGGGCATCAAGTTCAAGAAAGATCACTTATGCGGTGCCTGTGAAGCAGGAAAGATGACGAGGGCCAAACATCCCTCAAAGACAATCATGACTACTACTCGACCCTTCGAACTGCTTCACATGGATCTATTCGGTCCCACTCATTACTCAACTCTTACCACTATTGCTTGTCTCTATGACTTTTTCATTGTTGATGATTATTCTAGATATACTTGGGTGCACATAATCCTTTACAAGACTGAAGTGTAGGATGTCTTCAGACGCTTCGCCAATCGAGCAATGAACAACTGTGGCGCCAAGATAAAGCACATCAGAAGTGACAATGGCACTGAATTCAAGAACACTTGCCTTGATACATATCTTGATACCTTGGGCATCACACATGAATTCTCAGCCCCGTACACGCCACAGCAGAATTGCGCCATCAAGATTGCCAATAACCCAGTTCAGCACTCGAAGACAAAGCACATTGAAATTCGTCATCACTTTCTCAGAGATCATGTTGTGAAGGAAGATATTGATATCATACACGTCAACACTGAAGAGAAATTGGCAGATATCTTCACCAAGCCCTTGGATGAGAAGAGATTTTGCAAGTTACGGTGTGAGCTAAATATCCTGGAATCCTCAAATGTCCTGTGATCAGGCACACATCCTAACCCTTATGCATAATGATGACTTAGATGTGCAACACACGAAGCAAAGTATATCTTCAATCAATGAAGACATACATTCTAAGTGAGAATACATTAATGTGGAATTTGACTTCAGAGCGCCACGATAATTGTGCGCCGTGTCTGGGTCTAATACTTCCTATACGGTGGGTAACGCCACCACCAAATGTTCTATTTGAAGTGTTTCACTCATGGCGTTACCTTGCTATGTCTTCACATTTGGTTTGGATTCAATCTTAACATGTTCATGATCATCTTCACTATGCTGATTATATATATATATACTAGTGTTCTGTCCTCTACAGCATTCACTTATAGCTATGTCTTCTTGTTGAATCTTTTGAACTAAGTGAATGTGATCGGACCCTAACCTCTCTGTGCTTTCTATCTCAAACTCTATCTCTCCAAATCATATGCATTCTATTGAAACTGTCGAATGTCTTCTCTGCGTCCTTGTCAGCAGAAGATACAGAGACAAACATCAAGTCCGTTTTCAATGCTCATTCCTCCACATGAAACCCGGATAAGTAGGAACGACCACCCGACAATCCAGGCGTGCGTGGGACGTGGAACAAACCCCAATATGCTGCATGATGGGCACGTGTTCCTCAGATGCGAATCGCCAGGGGCACCTGTGTAATAATGCAGTGCCGCCTCTGTACCTATAAATACACACTTCACAGCAGTCATTATCTCTTCTTCCACTCTCGCACGAACCCTAGCGCCACCGCTAGCCCACGACGACGCCGACGACGAAGCGCTTCGCTGCTGCAACCTCTCCGACGCCGTCTTCGCGCCGACTGCGGACATCGTCCTCTCCGCCGTCGCTGTAGGTGTCCTCCGTCGCCAAGTTAGGGCACGGAAGATCGAACTGCTCGGCCTCCTCTTCCACTCCGTCTAGCAGTTCTTAGTGTGGTAAATAAAACTTCCTTTTTACGGCCCCTTTGATCCTATGGCTTTGTCACTTTCTACCACAAGTAGTTTCTATTCACACAAGTTGGATCTCCTTCATACTGCATCTCATAACATGCCTAGTATATTCACTTATGCTTCACAAAGTAGTTAGATTCCTCACTTGTACTGATCTCTGGATTCGTACAAATCTGGAACCAACTCCTTATCTATGAGTGAATGTCTTCGCATGATGAGGTCAATGTCTTCTAAACTGATTTATCTTCAAAATCTTCTGAGAATGCATATGACCTCTTCCCCTTCCCTCGCACCTTAATGCTGTCACAGGTACATGTCCGTGGGAGAATCCCTTGGTTCTCATAGTCTGCATTCATTTGCAGAATTCTTACAGCATCATATAAATTCTCCCGAAGCCAGTTCCTGTTTGTCCAGCAAGCGAAAACCTTTGAAGCCTTTGAACGTATTGAAGCCTTTCAGTTTGAAGTTCATGGCTGTAGAGAAATCAGTAAGGAAGGGTGGAAGAAAGCGTCGTGGGGGAACATCAAGAGATTTGCCTGATGACCTCCCAGAGCTTTACAAGACAGATCCTGAAGAGGATTACAATCAGCGCAAGACCCGAATCCAATGGATTCGAAGGTATTGGGCAGAACAATGGTTCAAATACCGGTTTGTGACCCAGGAATATGCTGAGAAAAATGCCATCAAGAGACCGTGGGGAGACATCCTATAAAAGAATCTTCAACCCAGGTCCAGAGATGAAGCCATTGAACAAGGCTTCTATCCCTGCATGGTCCGTGGGCCACAGCCTGCAGATGCACACCCATCGTCACTACTATGGTGTCGTGACGACAATCTGTTCAAGCGCAACTTCCAGTTTGCCAAGAACTCCGCGAAGCAGAACAAAAAGTCTTTGGGATTAGACTTCAACCCTGGTCCTTCTGCTCCAAGGGCTGACGGCACACGTGATGCAGAACCCAATGTCATCGGTCCTTTCTACAACCTTGAAGGTCTCATCACCCATATCTTGGTTCAAGGGACAGCCATGGATGAGCCTACAGCTGACGCTGAATCAGACGAAGCGCCTGCAGCGCCGAAGCCAAAGAAGTTGAAGAAGCCTAAAGCTTCAAAGCCTGCCCCTTCACCAAAAATCTCTCGGGCGAAGCCACTGGCAACTGCACCTCCTGAAGACAGTGTGCAGTCTGAAGATTTGTCACGCATCTCCAAGCCCTAGAAGGTCAAGATGCCTCTGCCACACACCGGCCAAGAACTAACTGCTGCTGCCATTCTCCGCAATGATGCCATTGATCTATCAAGTGATGAAGATCTTGCAGATGGCACTCTTGAGCAACTCATCAAGAGCAAAGAAGAAGCAGAAATCTTCAATGATCTGCCGCTCTTTGATGTAACAATCATCCACAACTTCATTGATGAGTGGTTTGACACGCCAAACATCAACTTCGAAGATCTCCAACTACCCATTGGCCTCAGTGTCGCCTTCCATGGCGCCATTGCTTCAGAGTTAGCCATTGCCCAGCGCATTGTTGAACTGAAGCAGAAGATTGACTATGAGAAATCTCAGTTCAAGAAGCATATGGCCAAGCTCAGCGTGCAAGACGTGAAGAACTTCAAGATTATGCTGCACGAGCTCAAAGAAGCCTTTCTAAAGAAACATGCAGAAGCTCAGGGTTCACGTGAGCGCATGAAGGTCCTGGCTGATAGGTGTGTGCAAGCCTATGCACAGCCAAGCATCATCTGGGTCCTGACGACAATGGTAAAGAGTTCGATCAAAAGGTATACCGCTCCATGATTGGTTCTTTGCTTTATCTATGTGCATCTAGGCCAGATATTATGCTTAGTGTTTGCATGTGTGCTCGATTTCAAGCGGCACCAAAGGAGTCGCATCACTTAGCTGTGAAGCGAATTCTTCGATATTTGGCTCACACCCCAACTCTAGGATTATGGTATCCAAAGGGCTCAGAGTTTGATCTGGTTGGATTCTCGGATGCGGATTATGCTGGTGACAAGGTGGATCGCAAGTCTACATCAGGCACATGTCATTTTCTGGGACGATCACTTGTATGTTGGTCTTCAAAGAAACAGAACTGTGTATCTCTCTCCACCGCTGATGTGTTTTGAAGATGATCTTCAAGAGGATGGCTTCTCTAAGCGATTCAAGTTTGACTCCACACTTCCTCGAAGGGCAGTGCTGCGATGAACTCCATCACTTGAAGACTCTGAGTTCTCTTCCTCTGCTGCAACTGTGAATGCCAGAGTGATCGAGGATGAAGACGATGCTACTTCATCGCCACCTCCTTCAGCACACGTCGACACTGCTCCCAGTTCTTCTGCACCGCCAAACACCACTGACGACCCTGCTGCTTCACCTACTCTTCATGGGAATGAGTAGATGCTCTATGTCTTCGAACCTTTTTGGTCCTTACTGACAAAAGGGGGAGAAGCATATGAGTTTGATAGTCTTCAAGCGGGTCCATATGGGCGGGTGCTTTATATTTTGCTTCGTGCTTAAAACTCTCGTTTTGCTACATTTGGTTCTTTGAGTTGTAACACTTAAACTCGATGGTCGTCTGCTACTTATTTGCCACCTTGTGTTGCGATGATAAATTCCGCATGTGCGACGATAAATTCCGCACTTAGATCATGTTGCAGACGTCCATTTTCCATTATGCATGTCATTATCTTCACATACCTTCACATGCATAGTGGATTGTCATCATAAGTTGAAGTGGATCTCCACAAGCACAACCTGCCATGTGCATTTGCATTCCAAAAGCAAATTACTTATATGCACATCTTCAGGGGGAGCCCTTGCAACTTATGAAGACAATTCCTTATCCTTTACAATTTCACATATTGTATTCCCCGTTGAAAACTACAACTAGTTTGTCATCAATCACCAAAAAGGGGGAGATTGTAAGTGCATCTAGTGCCACCCCTAGTTGGTTTTGGAGTATTGACGACAAACCTAATTGAGGGACTAATGTGTTTGTGAGAATTGCAGGATAACACAGGTAGAAGTCCCTCATTGATTCGGTTCTCCTACCAGAGATGACCCCTAAAAATGTATGAAGACATTGATGTCAAAGGTGGTATATGAAGATATTCACATTGAAGACTATGACAAGAGAAGACACCGCATGAAGCCTATGGAGCTCGAAGACTTAGATCTTTCGTAGTTCTTTTTCTTCTGTGTTGAGTCATAGGAACCACCGTACTGTTAAGTGGGGTCCAAGAGAACCAGTCAGAATGACTGAAGTGATGCTTAAACAAAACCTATGTCTTCGAGTGAAGACTATGAGAGCGAATCTTGTCCAGAGTCGGACAAGTCAGCTTTTCGTGTAGCCCAAGTAAAGTTGCCGTGTGAGTTTGAAATCTGACCGTTGGAACACGTGTCAATTCCTTAGTGACCAAGGGTCATTTTGGACAAATCAGGTCGGGTTGCCTAGTGTCTATAAATAGCCCACCCCCTACAACCATAAACGGTTGGCTGCTCAGATTTAGTGTACGGCTTTTGTCGTTTGAGAGCAACCCACCTCGAAGCCTTTGAGAGAGAATTCCTTGCGAGGATAAAGCCCTAACCACCCAGAGCCAAAGAGAATTAGGCATCACTTAAGTCTTCTTGTCTGTGTGATCTGAAGACTTATTACACTTGAGGACTGTGCATACTCCAGCTGGTTAGGTGTCGCGTTCTGAGCATCCAAGAGACATTGTGGATTGCCGGTGAACGAAGTCTGTGAAGGTTCGGAAGTCTACCTTGAAGACTTACCAGAGTGATTGGGCGAGGTCTGTGTGACCTTAGCTCAAGGGGAATACGGTGAGGACTGGGTGTCCTGAGCTGCGTGTTCAGGACTGGGTGTCCGGGACTGTGTGTCCTTTGGTTTAAATACCTAGCCGCCCTAACCAGACGTACAGTTGTCACAGCAACTGGAACTGGTCCAACAAATCATTGTCTTCAACGAGTCACTGGTCTCATCCTTCCTTCCTCCTTACTTACTGTTACTCCTTGTGAAGTCATTGTATGTCTGCACTATCTTTTGTCTTCACTGAGTGACTGTGTGATCTGTTTGGCTTCTTACTATCTTCCTGCCTGATCCTTACTACCTAGCTGCTATAGTCATTGTGCTTTCACTTCATTGAATACATAACTATGGTTTGCCTAGTGTAGTCTACCTTCCGCTGCATGGTAATAGGTTTATTTCTATTGTTTGTCTTCGAAACTTCCATGTTTTGAAGACTTTCATAAAAATCGCCTATTCACCCCCCCTCTAGTCGATATAACGCACTTTCAGGCCCCACCCGGTGGACCCCCGGGACCCTTCCGGTGGTCCCGGTACAATACCGATTACCCCCGAAACTTTCTCGATGGCCGAAACTGGACTTCCTATATATAAATCTTCACCTCCAGACCATTCCGGAACTCCTCGTGACGCCCGGGATCTCACCCGGGACTCCGAACAACTTTCAGGTTACCGCATACTAATATCTCTACAACCCTAGCGTCACGGAACCTTAAGTGTGTAGACCCTACGGGTTCAGGAGACACGCAGACATGACCGAGACGACTTTCCTGTCAATAACCAACGGCGGGATCTGGATGTCCATGTTAGCTCCCACATGTTCCACGATGATCTCATCGGATGAACCACGATGTCAAGGATTCAATCAATCCCGTATTCAATTCCCTTTGTCAATCGGTACGTTACTTGCCCGAGATTGGATCGTCAGTATCCCAATACCTCGTTCAATCTCGTTACCGGCAAGTCACTTTACTCGTACCATAATGCATGATCCCATGACCAAACACTTGGTCACATAGAGCTCATTATGATGATGCATTACCGAGTGGGCCCAGAGATAACTCTCTGTCATACGGAGTGACAAATCCCAGTCTCGATCCGTGTCAACCCAACAGATACTTTCGGAGATACCTGTAGTATACCTTTATAGTCACCCATTTACGTTGTGACGTTTGGCACACCCAAAGCACTCCTACGTCATCCGGGAGTTACACGATCTCATGGTCTAAGGAAATGATACTTGACATTGGAAAAGCTCTAGCAAACGAACTACACGATCTTGTGCTATGCTTAGGATTGGGTCTTGTGTTGGAAATATGCCCTAGAGGCAATAATAAAAGGATTATTATTATATTTCCTTGTTCATGATGATTGTCTTTTATTCATGCTATAATTGTGTTATCCGGAAATCGTAATACATGTGTGAATACATAGACACCAACATGTCCCTAGTAAACCTCTAGTTGACTAGCTCGTTGATCAACAGATAGTCATGGTTTCCTGACTATGGACATTGGATGTCATTGATAACGAGATCACATCATTAGGAGAATGATGTGATGGACAAGACCCAATCCTAAACATAGCACAAGATCGTATAGTTCGTTTGCTAGAGTTTTTCCAATGTCAAGTATCTTTTCCTTAGACCATGAGATCATGTAACTCCCGGATACCGTAGGAGTGCTTTGGGTGTACCAAACGTCACAACGTAACTGGGTGACTATAAAGGTATACTACGGGTATCTCCGAAAGTGTCTGTTGGGTTGACACGAATCAAGACTGGGATTTGTCACTCCATATGACGGAGAGGTATCTCTGGGCCCACTCGGTAATGCATCATCATAATGAGCTCAAAGTGACCAAGTGTCTGGTCACGGGATCATGCATTACGGTACGAGTAAAGTGACTTGCCGGTAACGAGATTGAACGAGGTATTGGGATACCAACGATCGAATCTCGGGCAAGTAACGTACCGATTGACAAAGGGAATTGTATACGGGGTTGCTTGAATCCTCGACATCATGGTTCATCCGATGAGATCATAGAGGAGCATGTGGGAGCCAACATGGGTATCTAGATCCCGCTGTTGGTTATTGACCGGAGAGTCGTCTCGGTCATGTCTACATGTCTCCCGAACCCGTAGGGTCTACACACTTAAGGTTTGGTGACGCTAGGGTTGTAGAGATATGAGTATGCAGTAACCCGAAAGTTGTTCGGAGTACCGGATCAGATCCCGGACATCACGAGGAGTTCCGGAATGGTCCGGAGGTGAAGAATTATATATAGGAAGTGCAGTTTCGGCCATCGGGAGAGTTTCGGGGGTCAACGGTATTGTACCGGGACCACCGGAAGG
The DNA here is from genome assembly GCF_056163025.1 of Triticum urartu. NCBI lineage: Eukaryota > Viridiplantae > Streptophyta > Magnoliopsida > Poales > Poaceae > Triticum > Triticum urartu. Next base: position 34,709,981 of record NC_141873.1, on the reverse strand, counting down.
GTCCCGGGGGTCCACCAGGTGGGGCCACCCATCCCGGAGGGCCCCATGGGCTGAAGTTGGGAGGGAACCAGCCCATAGTGGGCTGGTGCGCCCCCCTTGGTCCCCCCATGCACCTAGGGTTGGGAACCCTAGGGGAGGGGGCGCCTCCACTTGCCTTGGGGGACACTCCACCCCCTTGGCCGCCGCCCGCCTAGGAGATCCCATCTCCTAGGGCCGGCGCACCCCCCTAGTGGGCCTATATAAAGGGGGGGAGGGAGGGCAGCCGCACCCTGAAGTCTTGGCGCCTCCCTCTCCCCTGCTACACCTCTCCCTCTCGCAGAAGCTCGGCGAAGCCCTGCTGCGGTGACTGCTGCATCCACCACCACGCCGTCGTGCTTCTGGATCTTCATCAACCTCTCCTTCCCCCTTGCTGGATCAAGAAGGAGGAGACGTCACGCTGACCGTACGTGTGTTGAACGCGGAGGTGCCGTCCGTTCGGCGCTAGGATCTCCGGTGATTTGGATCACGACGAGTACGACTCCTTCATCCCCGTTCTTTGAATGCTTCCGCTCGCGATCTACAAAGGTATGTAGATGCATCCAATCACTCGTTGCTAGATGAACTCATAGATGGATCTTGGTGAAAACGTAGGAAATTTTTTTGTTTTCTGCAACGTTCCCCAACTGTGGCATCATGAGCTAGGTCTATGCGTAGTTCTCTTTGCACGAGTAGAACACAATTTGTTGTGGGCGTAGATGTTGTCAACTTTCTTGCCGCTACTAGTCTTATTTTGCTTCGGCGGTATTGTGGGATGAAGCGGCCCGGACCAACCTTACACGTACGCTTACGTGAGACCGGTTCCACCGACTGACATGCACTAGTTGCATAAGGTGGCTGGCGGGTGTCTGTCTCTCCCACTTTAGTTGGAGCGGATTCGATGAAAAGGGTCCTTATGAAGGGTAAATATAAGTTGACAAATCATGTTGTGGCTTTAACGTAGGTAAGAAAACGTTCTTGCTAGAACCCTCTTGCAGCCACGTAAAACTTGCAACAACAATTAGAGGACGTCTAACTTGTTTTTGCAGCAAGTGTTTTGTGATGTGATATGGCCAAAGTTGTGATGAATGATGAATGATATATGTGATGTATGAGATCATGTTCTTGTAATAGGAATCACGACTTGCATGTCGATGAGTATGACAACCGGCAGGAGCCATAGGAGTTGTCTTTATTTTTTGTATGACCTGCGTGTCATTGAGAAACGCCATGTAAATTACTTTACTTTATTGCTAAGCGTGTTAGCCATAGTAGTAGAAGTAATAGTTGGCGAGCAACTTCATGGAGACACGATGATGGAGATCATGGTGTCATGCCGGTGACAAGATGATCATGGAGCCCCAAGATGGAGATCACATGAGCTATATGATATTGGCCATATCATATCACTATTATTTGATTGCATGAGATGTTTATCATGCTTTTGCATCTTGTTTACTTAGAACGACGGTAGTAAATAAGATGATCCCTCATAATAATTTCAAGAAAGTGTTCCCCCTAACTGTGCACCGTTGCGACAGTTTGTTGTTTCGAAGCACCATGTGATGATCGGGTGTGATAGATTCCAACGTTCACATACAACGGGTGTAAGACAGATTTACACATGCAAACACTTAGGTTGACTTGACGAGCCTAGCATGTACAGACATGGCCTCGGAACACAGAAGACCAAAAGGTCGAGCATGAGTCGTATAGAAGATACGATCAACATGAAGATGCTCACCGATGTTGACTAGTCCATCTCACGTGATGATCGGACACGGCCTAGTTAACTCGGGTCATGTTATACTTAGATGACTGGAGGGATGTCTATCTGAGTGGGAGTTCATTGAATAATTTGATTAGATGAACTTAATTATCATGAACTTAGTCTAAAATCTTTACAACATGTCTTGTAGATCAAATGGCCAACGTTGTCCTCAACTTCAACGCGTTCCTAGAGAAAACCAAGCTGAAAGACGATGGCAGCAACTATATGGACTGGGTCCGGAACCTGAGGATCATCCTCATAGCTGCCAAGAAAGATTATGTCCTACAAGCACCGCTAGGTGAAGCACCTGCTCTCCCTGCAGAACAAGACGTTATGAACGCTTGGCAGACACGTGCTGATGATTACTCCCTCGTTCAGTGCGGCATGCTTTACAGCTTAGAACCGGGGCTCCAAAAGCGTTTTGAGAGACACGGAGCATATGAGATGTTCGAAGAGCTGAAAATGGTTTTTCAAGATCATGCCCAGGTCGAGAGATATGAAGTCTCCGACAAGTTCTTCAGCTTTAAGATGGAGGAAAACAGTTCTGTCAGTGAGCACATTCTCACTATGTCTGGGTTACATAACCGCTTGACTCAGCTGGGAGTTAATCTCCCGGATGACGCGGTCATTGATAGAATCCTTCAGTCGCTTCCACCGAGCTACAAGAGCTTTGTGATGAACTTCAATATGCAGGGGATGGAAAAGACCATTCCTGAAGTATTTGCAATGCTAAAATCAGCAGAGGTAGAAGTCAAAAAGGAACATCAAGTGTTGATGTTGAATAAAACCACTAAGTTCAAGAAAGGCAAGGGTAAGAAGAACTTCAAGAAGGACGGCAAGGGAGTTGCTGCGCCCGGTAAGCAAGCTGCCGGGAATAAGGCAAAGAATGGACCCAAGCCCGAGACTGAGTGCTTTTATTGCAAGGGAAGTGGTCACTGGAAGCGGAACTGCCCCAAATACTTAGCGGACAAGAAGGACGGCATCACGAAAAGTATATGTGATATACATGTAATTGATGTGTACCTTACTAGTACTCGTAGTAGCTCCTGGGTATTTGATACCGGTGCAGTTGCTCACATTTGTAACTCAAAGCAGGAGCTGCGGAATAAGCGGAGACTGGCGAAGGACGAGGTGACGATGCGCGTTGGGAATGGTTCCAAGGTCGATGTGATCGCCGTCGGCACGCTACCTCTACATTTACCTACGGGATTAGTTTTAAACCTCAATAATTGTTATTTAGTGCCAGCTTTGAGCATGAACATTGTATCAGGATCTCGTTTAATTCGAGATGGCTACTCATTTAAATCCGAGAATAATGGTTGTTCTATTTATATGAGAGATATGTTTTATGGTCATGCTCCGATGGTGAATGGTTTATTCTTAATGAATCTCGAGCATAATGCTACACATATTCATAGTGTGAATACCAAAAGATGTAAGGTTGATAATGATAGTCCCACATACTTGTGGCATTCCCGCCTTGGTCACATAGGTGTCAAACGCATGAAGAAGCTCCATGCAGATGGACTTTTAGAGTCTCTTGATTACGAATCATTTGACACGTGCGAACCATGCCTCATGGGTAAAATGACCAAGACTCCGTTCTCAGGAACAATGGAGCGAGCAACCAACTTATTGGAAATCATACATACTGATGTGTGCGGTCCAATGAGTGTTGAGGCTCGCGGTGGCTATCGTTATGTTATCACCCTCACTGATGACTTGAGTAGATATGGGTATGTGTCTATTTAATGAAACACAAGTCTGAGACCTTTGAAAAGTTCAAGGAATTTCAGAGTGAGGTTGAGAATCAACGTGACAGGAAAATCAAGTTCTTGCGATCAGATCGTGGGGGAGAATACTTGAGTCACGAATTTGGCACACACTTAAGAAAATGTGGAATAGTTTCACAACTCACGTCGCCTGGAACACCTCAGTGTAATGGTGTGTCCGAACGTCGTAATCGCACTCTATTAGATATGGTGCGATCAATGATGTCTCTTACCGATTTACCGCTATCATTTTGGGGCTATGCTTTAGAGACTGTCACATTCACTTTAAATAGGGCTCCGTCGAAATCCTTGAGACGACACCGTATGAATTATGGTTTGGGAAGAAACCTAAGCTGTCAATTCTAAAAGTTTGGGGATGCGATGCTTATGTGACGAAACTTCAACCTGAAAAGCTCGAACCCAAGTCAGAAAAATGCGTCTTCATAGGATACCCTAAAGAAACTATTGGGTATACCTTCTACCTCAGATCCGAAGGCAAGATCTTTGTTGCCAAGAATGGATCCTTTCTTGAGAAAGAGTTTCTCTCGAAAGAAGTAAGTGGGAGGAAAGTAGAACTTGATGAAGTATTACCTCTTGAACCGGAAAGTGGCGCAACTCAAGAAAATGTTCCTGAGGTGCCTGCACCGACTAGAGAGGAAGTTAATGATGATGATCATGAAACTTCAGATCAAGTTGCTACTGAACTTTGTAGGTCCACAAGGACACGTTCCACACCAGAGTGGTACGACAACCCTGTCTTGGAAATCATGTTGTTAGACAACGGTGAACCTTCGAACTATGAAGAAGCTATGGCGGGCCCAAATTCTGACAAATGGCTGGAAGCCATGAAATCCGAGATAGGATCCATGTATGAAAACGAAGTATGGACTTTGACTGACTTGCCCGATGATCGACGAGCCATAGAAAATAAATGGATCTTTAAGAAGAAGACAGACGCGGATGGTAATGTGACCATCTATAAAGCTAGGCTTGTCGCTAAGGGTTATCGAAAAGTTCAAGGGGTTAACTATGATGAGACTTTCTCACCCGTAGCGAAGCTGAAGTCCGTCCGAATCATGTTAGCAATTGCCGCATTCTATGATTATGAGATATGGCAAATGGACGTCAAAATGGCATTCCTTAATGGTTTCCTTAAGGAAGAATTGTATATGATGCAGCCGGAAGGTTTTGTCGATCCTAAGAATGCTGACAAGGTGTGCAAGCTCCAACGCTCGATTTATGGGCTGGTGCAAGCATCTCGGAGTTGGAACATTCGCTTTGATGAGATGATCAAAGTGTTTGGTTTTATACAGACTTATGGAGAAGCCTGCGTTTACAAGAAAGTGAGTGGGAGCTCTGTAGCATTTCTCATATTATATGTAGATGACATACTTTTGATGGGAAATGATATAGATGTTGGGGAACGCAGTAATTTCAAAAATTTTCCTACGCACACGCAAGATCATGGTGATGCATAGCAACGAGAGAGGAGAGTGTTGTCTACGTACCCACGCAGACCGACTGCGGAAGCGTTGACGCAATGTAGAGGAAGTAGTCGTACGTCTTCCCGATCCAACCGATCCAAGCACCGTTACTCCGGCACCTCCGAGTTCTTAGCACACGTACAGCTCGATGACGATCCCCGGACTCCGATCCAGCAAAGTGTCGGGGAAGAGTTCCGTCAGCACGACGGCGTTGGAATAGGATCCCCCCCAATCCTAGTTGGAATAGGATTCCTTGAGGGGGGAAAGAGAGAGAGGGGGCCGGCCACCTCTCCTAGTCCAAATAGGACTAGGGGAAGGGGGCAGGCGCACAGCCACCTTGGGCTGCCCCTTTCTCCTTTCCACTAAAGCCCACTAAGGCCCATATAGCTCCCGGGGGGTTCCGGTAACCTCCCGGTACTCCGGTAAAATCCCGATTTCACCCAGAACACTTACGATATCCAAACATAGGCTTCCAATATATCAATCTTTATGTCTCGACCATTTCGAGACTCCTCGTCATGTCCGTGATCACATCCAGGACTCCGAACAACCTTCGGTACATCAAAATGCATAAACTCATAATAACTGTCATCGTAACGTTAAGCGTGCGGACCCTACGGTTCGAGAATAATGTAGACATGACCGAGACACGTCTCCGATCAATAACCAATAGCGGGACCTGGATGCCCATATTGGCTCCTACATATTCTACAAAGATCTTTATTGGTCAGACCGCATAACAACATACGTTGTTCCCTTTGTCATCGGTATGTTACTTGCCCGAGATTCGATCGTCGGTATCCAATACCTAGTTCAATCTCGTTACCGGCAAGTCTCTTTACTCGTTCCGTAATACATCATCTCACAACTAACATATTAGTTGTAATGCTTGCAAGGCTTATGTGATGTGCATTACCGAGAGGGCCCAGAGATACCTCTCCGACAATCGGAGTGACAAATCCTAATCTCGAAATACGCCAAACCAACATGTACCTTTGGAGACACCTGTAATGCTCCTTTATAATCACCCAGTTACGTTGTGACGTTTGGTAGCACACAAAGTGTTCCTCCGGCAAACGGGAGTTGCATAATCTCATAGTCATAGGAACATGTATAAGTCATGAAGAAAGCAATAGCAACATACTAAACGATCGGGTGCTAAGCTAATGGAATGGGTCATGTCAATCAGATCATTCAACTAATGATGTGACCTCGTTAATCAAATAACAACACTTTGTTCATGGTTAGGAAACATAACCATCTTTGATTAACGAGCTAGTCAAGTAGAGGCATACTAGTGACACTAAGTTTGTCTATGTATTCACACATGTATTATGTTTCCGGTTAATATAATTCTAGCATGAATAATAAACATTTATCATGATATAAGGAAATAAATAATAACTTTATTATTGCCTCTAGGGCATATTTCCTTCAGTATCCCACTTGCACTAGAGTCAATAATATAGATTACACTGTAATGATTCTAACACCCATGGAGCCTTGGTGCTGATCATGTTTTGCTCGTGGAAGAGGCTTAGTCAACGGGTCTGCAACATTCAGATCCGTATGTATCTTGCAAATCTCTATGTCTCCCACCTGGACTAGATCCCGGATGGAGTTGAAGCGTCTCTTGATGTGCTTGGTCCTTTTGTGAAATCTGGATTCCTTTGCCAAGGCAATTGCACCAGTATTGTCACAAAAGATTTTCATTGGACCCGATGCACTAGGTATGACACCTAGATCGGATATGAACTCCTTCATCCAGACTCCTTCGTTCGCTGCTTCCGAAGCAGCTATGTACTCCGCTTCACATGTCGATCCCGCTACGACGCCTTGTTTAGAACTACACCAACTGACAGCTCCACCGTTTAATGTAAACACGTATCCGGTTTGCGATTTAGAATCGTCCGGATCAGTGTCAAAGCTTGCATCAACGTAACCTTTTACGGTGAGCTCTTTGTCACCTCCATATACGAGAAACATATCCTTAGTCCTTTTCAGGTATTTCAGGATGTTCTTGACCGCTGTCCAGTGATCCACTCCTGGATTACTTTGGTACCTCCCTGCTAAACTTATAGCAAGGCACACATCAGGTCTGGTACACAACATTGCATACATGATAGAGCCTATGGCTGAAGCATAGGGAACATCTTTCATTTTCTCTCTATCTTCTGCAGTGGTCGGGCATTGAGTCTTACTCAACTTCACACCTTGTAACACAGGCAAGAACCCTTCCTTTGCTTGATCCATTTTGAACTTCTTCAGAACTTTGTCAAGGTATGTGCTTTGTGAAAGTCCAATTAAGCGTCTTGATCTATCTCTATAGATCTTAATGCCTAATATGTAAGCAGCTTCACCGAGGTCTTTCATTGAAAAACTTTTATTCAAGTATCCCTTTATGCTATCCAGAAATTCTATATCATTTCCAATTAGTAATATGTCATCCACATATAATATCAGAAATGCTACAGAGCTCCCACTCACTTTCTTGTAAATACAGGCTTCTCCAAAAGTCTGTATAAAACGAAATGCTTTGATCACACTATCAAAGCGTTTATTCCAACTCCGAGAGGCTTGCACCAGTCCATAAATGGATCGCTGGAGCTTGCACACTTTGTTAGCTCCCTTTGGATCGACAAAACCTTCCGGTTGCATCATATACAACTCTTCTTCCAGAAATCCATTCAGGAATGCAGTTTTGACATCCATCTGCCAAATTTCATAATCATAAAATGCGGCAATCGCTAACATGATTCGGACAGACTTAAGAATCGCTACAGGTGAGAAAGTCTCATCGTAGTCAACCCCTTGAACTTGTCGAAAACCTTTTGCGACAAGTCGCGCTTTGTAGACAGTAACATTACCATCAGCGTCAGTCTTCTTCTTGAAGATCCATTTATTCTCAATTGCTTGCCGATCATCGGGCAAGTCAACCAAAGTCCATACTTTGTTCTCATACATGGATCCCATCTCAGATTTCATGGCTTCAAGCCATTTTGCGGGATCTGGGCTCACCATCGCTTCTTCATAGTTCGTAGGTTCATCATGATCTAGTAGCATGACTTCCAGAGCAGGATTACCGTACCACTCTGGCGCGGATCTTACTCTGGTTGATCTACGAGGTTCAGTAGTATCTTGATCTGAAGTTTCATGATCATTATCATTAGCTTCCTCACTAACTGGTGTAGGTGTCACTGAAACAGTTTTCTGTGATGTACTACTTTCCAGTAAGGGAGCAGGTACAGTTACCTCGTCAAGTTCTACTTTCCTCCCACTCACTTCTTTCGAGAGAAACTCCTTCTCTAGAAAGGATCCATTCTTAGCAACGAATGTCTTGCCTTTGGATCTGTGATAGAAGCTGTACCCAACAGTCTCCTTTGGGTATCCTATGAAGACACATTTCTCCGATTTGGGTTCGAGCTTATCAGGTTGAAGCTTTTTCACATAAGCATCGCAGCCCCAAACTTTAAGAAACGACAACTTTGGTTTCTTGCCAAACCATAGTTCATAAGGTGTCGTCTCAACGGATTTTGATGGTGCCCTATTTAACGTGAATGCGGCCGTCTCTAAAGCATAACCCCAAAACGATAGCGGTAAATCTGTAAGAGACATCATAGATCGCACCATATCTAGTAAAGTACGATTACGGCGTTCGGACACACCATTACGCTGTGGTGTTCCGGGTGGCGTGAGTTGCGAAACTATTCCACAGTTTTTCAAATGTACACCAAACTTGTAACTCAAATATTCTCCTCCACGATCAGATCGTAGAAACTTTATTTTCTTGTTACGATGATTTTCAACTTCACTCTGAAATTCTTTGAACTTTTCAAATGTTTCAGACTTATGTTTCATTAAGTAGATATACCCATATCTGCTTAAATCATCTGTGAAGGTGAGAAAATAACGATATCCGCCACGAGCCTCAATATTCATCGGACCACATACATCGGTATGTATGATTTCCAACAAATCTGTTGCTCTCTCCATAGTACCGGAGAACGGTGTTTTAGTCATCTTGCCCATGAGGCACGGTTCACAAGTACCAAGTGATTCATAATCAAGTGGTTCCAAAAGTCCATCAGTATGGAGTTTCTTCATGCGCTTTACACCGATATGACCTAAACGACAGTGCCACAAATAAGTTGCACTTTCATTATCAACTCTGCATCTTTTGGCTTCAACATTATGAATATGTGTATTACTACTATCGAGATTCAATAAGAATAGACCACTCTTCATGGGTGCATGACCATAAAAGATATTACTCATATAAATAGAACAACCATTATTCTCTGATTTAAATGAATAACCGTCTCGCATTAAACAAGATCCAGATATAATGTTCATGCTCAACGCTGGCACCAAATAACAATTATTTAGGTCTAATACTAATCCCGAAGGTAGATGTAGAGGTAGCGTGCCGACCGCGATCACATCGACTTTGGAACCGTTTCCCACGCGCATCGTCACCTCGTCCTTCGCCAGTGTTCGCTTAATCCGTAGTCCCTGTTTCGAGTTGCAAATATTAGCAACAGAACCAGTATCAAATACCCAGGTGCTACTGCGAGCTCTAGTAAGGTACACATCAATAACATGTATATCACATATACCTTTGTTCACCTTGCCATCCTTCTTATCCGCCAAATACTTGGGGCAGTTCCGCTTCCAGTGACCAGTCTGCTTGCAGTAGAAGCACTCAGTTTCAGGCTTAGGTCCAGACTTGGGTTTCTTCTCTTGAGCAGCAACTTGCTTGCCGTTCTTCTTGAAGTTCCCCTTCTTCTTCCCTTTGCCCTTTTTCTTGAAACTAGTGGTCTTGTTAACCATCAACACTTGATGCTCCTTCTTGATTTCTACCTCCGCAGCTTTCAGCATTGCGAAGAGCTTGGGAATAGTCTTGTTCATCCCTTGCATATTATAGTTCATCACAAAGCTCTTGTAGCTTGGTGGCAGTGATTGGAGAATTCTGTCAATGACGCAATCATCTGGAAGATTAACTCCCATCTGAATCAAGTGATTATTATACCCAGACATTTTGAGTATATGCTCACTGACAGAACTGTTCTCCTCCATCTTGCAGCTATAGAACTTATTGGAGACTTCATATCTCTCAATCCGGGCATTTGCTTGAAATTTTAACTTCAACTCCTGGAACATCTCATATGCTCCATGACGTTCAAAACGTCGTTGAAGTCCCGATTCTAAGCCGTAAAGCATGGCACACTGAACTATCGAGTAGTCATCAGCTTTGCTCTGCCAGACGTTCATAACATCTGGTGTTGCTCCAGCAGCAGGCCTGGCACCCAGCGGTGCTTCCAGGACGTAATTCTTCTGAGCAGCAATGAGGATAATCCTCAAGTTACGGACCCAGTCCGTGTAATTGCTACCATCATCTTTCAACTTTGCTTTCTCAAGGAACGCATTAAAATTCAACGGAACAACAGCACGAGCCATCTATCTACAATCAACATAAACAAGCAAGATACTATTAGGTACTAAGTTCATGATAAGTTTAAGTTCAATTAATCAAATTACTTAAGAACTCCCACTTAGATAGACATCCCTCTAATCCTCTAAGTGATCACGTGATCCAAATCAACTAAACCATAACCGATCATCACGTGAGATGGAGTAGTTTTCAATGGTGAACATCATTATGTTGATCATATCTACTATATGATTCACGCTCGACCTTTCGGTCTCCGTGTTCCGAGGCCATATCTGCATATGCTAGGCTCGTCAAGTTTAACCTGAGTATTCTGCGTGTGCAAAACTGTCTTGCACCCGTTGTAGATGGACGTAGAGCTTATCACACCCGATCATCACGTGGTGTCTGGGCACGACGAACTTTGGCAACGGTGCATACTCAGGGAGAACACTTCTTGATAATTTAGTGAGAGATCATCTTATAATGCTACCGTCAATCAAAGCAAGATAAGATGCATAAAAAGATAAACATCACATGCAATCAATATAAGTGATATGATATGGCCATCATCATCTTGTGCTTGTGATCTCCATCTCCGAAGCACCGTCATGATCACCATCGTCACCGGCGTGACACCTTGATCTCCATCGTAGCATCGTTGTCGTCTCGCCAATCTTATGCTTCCACGACTATCACTACCGCTTAGTGATAAAGTAAAGCATTACATCGCGATTGCATTGCATACAATAAAGCGACAACCATATGGCTCCTGCCAGTTGCCGATAACTCGGTTACAAAACATGATCATCTCATACAATAAAATTTAGCATCATGCCTTGACCATATCACATCACAACATGCCCTGCAAAAACAAGTTAGACGTCCTCTACTTTGTTGTTGCAAGTTTTACGTGGCTGCTACGGGCTTAGCTAAGAACCAATTTCACCTACGCATCAAAACCACAACGATAGTTTTTCAAATAGACTCCGTTTTAACCTTCGCAGGGACCGGGCGTAGCCACACTTGGTTCAACTAAAGCTGGAGAGACAGTCGCCCGCAAGCCACCTATGTGCAAAGCACGTCGGGGGAACCGGTCTCGCGTAAGCGTACGCGTAATGTTGGTCCGGGTCGTCTCGTCCAACAATGCCGCCGAACCAAAGTATGACATGCTGGTAGGCAGTATGACTTATATCGCCCACAACTCACTTGTGTTCTACTCGTGCATATAACATCAACATAAATAACCTAGGCTCGGATGCCACTGTTGGGGAACGCAGTAATTTCAAAAATTTTCCTACGCACACGCAAGATCATGGTGATGCATAGCAACGAGAGGGGAGAGTGTTGTCTACGTACCCACGCAGACCGACTGCGGAAGCGTTGACGCAATGTAGAGGAAGTAGTCGTACGTCTTCCCGATCCAACCGATCCAAGCACCGTTACTCCGACACCTCCGAGTTCTTAGCACACGTACAGCTCGATGACGATCCCCGGACTCCGATCCAGCAAAGTGTCGGGGAAGAGTTCCGTCAGCACGACGGCGTGGTGACGATCTTGATGTACTACGGCAGCAGGGCTTCGCCTAAACTCCGCTACAGTATTATCGAGGACTATGGTGGCTGGGGCACCGCACACGGCTAAGGAATAGATCACGTGGATCAACTTGTGTGTTTGTAGGGTGCCTCTGCCTCAGTATATAAAGGACCAAAGGGGGGAGGCTGGCCGGCCACATAGGGCGCGCCAGGAGAGTCCTACTCCCTCTGGGAGTAGGATTCCCCCCCCCCCCCAATCCTAGTTGGAATAGGACTCCTTGAGGGGGGAAAGAGAGAGAGGGGGCCGACCACCTCTCCTAGTCCTAATAGGACTAGGGGAAGGGGGGAGGCGCACAGCCACCTTGGGCTGCCCCTTTCTCCTTTCCACTAAAGCCCACTAAGGCCCATATAGCTCCCGGGGGGTTCCGGTAACCTCCCGGTACTCCGGTAAAATCCCGATTTCACCCGGAACACTTCCGATATCCAAACATAGGCTTCCAATATATCAATCTTTATGTCTCGACCATTTCGAGACTCCTCGTCATGTCCGTGATCACATCCGGGACTCCGAACAACCTTCGGTACATCAAAATGCATAAACTCATAATAACTGTCATCGTAACGTTAAGCGTGCGGACCCTACGGTTCGAGAATAATGTAGACATGACCGAGACACGTCTCCGGTCAATAACCAATAGCGGGACCTGGATGCCCATATTGGCTCCTACATATTCTACGAAGATCTTTATCGGTCAGAGCGCATAACAACATACGTTGTTCCCTGTGTCATCGGTATGTTACTTGCCCAAGATTCGATCGTCGGTATCCAATACCTAGTTCAATCTCGTTACCGGCAAGTCTCGTTACTCGTTCCGTAATACATCATCTCACAACTAACATATTAGTTGTAATGCTTGCAAGGCTTATGTGATGTGCATTACCGAGAGGGCCCAGAGATACCTCTCCGACAATCGGAGTGACAAATCCTAATCTCGAAATACGCCAACCCAACATGTACCTTTGGAGACACCTGTAATGCTCCTTTATAATCACCCAGTTACGTTGTGACGTTTGGTAGCACACAAAGTGTTCCTCCGGCAAATGGGAGTTGCATAATCTCATAGTCATAGGAACATGTATAAGTCATGAAGAAAGCAATAGCAACATACTAAACGATCGGGTGCTAAGCTAATGGAATGGGTCATGTCAATTAGATCATTCAACTAATGATGTGACCTCGTTAATCAAATAACAACACTTTGTTCATGGTTAGGAAACATAACCATCTTTGATTAACGAGCTAGTCAAGTAGAGGCATACTAGTGACACTAAGTTTGTCTATGTATTCACACATGTATTATGTTTCTGGTTAATACAATTCTAGCATGAATAATAAACATTTATCATGATATAAGGAAATAAATAATAACTTTATTATTGCCTCTAGGGCATATTTCCTTCAATAGAACTTTTGGACAGCATTAAGTCCTACTTGAATAAGAGTTTTTCAATGAAGGACCTTGGAGAAGCTGCTTATATATTAGGCATCAAGATCTATAGAGATAGATCAAGACGCCTCATAGGTCTTTCACAAAGCACATACCTTGATAAGATATTGAAGAAGTTCAATATGGATCAGTCTAAGAAGGGGTTCTTGCCTGTGTTGCAAGGTGTGAAATTGAGCTCAGCTTAATGTCCGACCACGGCAGAAGATATAGAAGAGATGAGTGTCATCCCCTATGCCTCAACCATAGGGTCTATTATGTATGCCATGCTGTGTACCAGACCTGATGTAAACCTTGCCGTAAGTTTGGTAGGAAGGTACCAAAGTAATCCCGGCAAGGAACACTGGACAACGGTCAAGAATATCCTGAAGTACCTGAAAAGGACTAAGGACATGTTTCTCGTTTATGGAGGTGACGAAGAGCTCATCGTAAAGGGTTACGTCGACGCTAGCTTCAACACAGATCTGGATGACTCTAAGTCACAAACCGGATACGTGTATATGTTGAATGGTGGAGCAGTAAGCTGGTGCAGCTGCAAGCAGAGCGTCGTGGCGGGATCTACATGTGAAGCGGAGTACATGGCAGCCTCGGAGGCAGCGCATGAAGCAATTTGGGTGAAGGAGTTCATCACCGACCTAGGAGTCATACCCAATGCGTCGGGGCCGATCGAACTCTTCTGTGACAACACTGGAGCTATTGCACTTGCCAAGGAGCCCAGGTTTCACAAGAAGACCAGGCACATCAAGCGTCGCTTCAACTCCATTCGTGAAAATGTTCAAGATGGAGACATAGATATTTGTAAAGTACATAAGGATTTGAATGTCGCAGATCCGTTGACTAAACCTCTCCCTAGGGCAAAATATGATCAACACCAGAACTCTATGGGTGTTCGATTCATCACAATGTAACTAGATTATTGACTCTAGTGCAAGTGGCAGACTGTTGGAAATATGCCCTAGAGGCAATAATAAAAGGATTATTATTATATTTCCTTGTTCATGATGATTGTCTTTTATTCATGCTATAATTGTGTTATCCAGAAATCATAATACATGTGTGAATACATAGACACCAACATGTCCCTAGTAAGCCTCTAGTTGACTAGCTCGTTGATCAACAGATAGTCATGGTTTCCTGACTATGGACATTGGATGTCATTGATAACGAGATCACATCATTAGGAGAATGATGTGATGGACAAGAACCAATCCTAAACATAGCACAAGATCGTATAGTTCGTTTGCTAGAGTTTTTCCAATGTCAAGTATCTTTTCCTTAGACCATGAGATCGTGTAACTCCCGGATACCTTAGGAGTGCTTTGGGTGTACCAAACATCACAACGTAACTGGGTGACTATAAAGGTATACTACGGGTATCTCCGAAAGTGTCTGTTGGGTTGACACGAATCAAGACTGGGATTTGTCACTCCATATGAAGAGGGGTATCTCTGGGCCCACTCGGTAATGCATCATCATAATGAGCTCAAAGTGACCAAGTGTCTGGTCACGGGATCATGCATTACGGTACGAGTAAAGTGACTTGCCGGTAACGAGATTGAACGAGGTATTGGGATACCAACGGTCGAATCTCGGGCAAGTAACGTACCGATTGACAAAGGGAATTGTATACGGGGTTGCTTGAATCCTCGACATCGTGGTTCATCCGATGAGATCATCGAGGAGCATGTGGGAGCCAACATGGGTATCCAGATCCCGCTGTTGGTTATTGACCGGAGAGTCGTCTCGGTCATGTCTACATGTCTCCCGAACCCGTAGGGTCTACACACTTAAGGTTCGGTGACGCTAGGGTTGTAGAGATATGAGTATGCAGTAACCCGAAAGTTGTTTGGAGTCCCAGATGAGATCCCGGACGTCACGAGGAGTTCCGGAATGGTCCGGAGGTGAAGAATTATATATAGGAAGCGCAGTTTCGGCCATCAGGAGAGTTTCGGGGGTCAACGGTATTGTACCGGGACCACCGGAAGGGTCCCGGGGGTCCACCAGGTGGGGCCACCCATCCCGGAGGGCCCCATGGGCTGAAGTGGGGAGGGAACCAGCCCATAGTGGGCTGGTGCGACCCCCTTTGGCCCCCCATGCGCCTAGGGTTGGGAACCCTAGGGGAGGGGGCGCCTCCACTTGCCTTGGGGGGCACTCCACCCCCTTGGCCGCCGCCCCCCTAGGAGATCCCATCTCCTAGGGCCGGCGCACCCCCCTAGGGGGCCTATATAAAGGGGGAGGGAGGGCAGCCGCACCCTAAAGTCTTGGCGCCTCCCTCTCCCCTGCTACACCTCTCCCTCTCGCAGAAGCTCGGCGAAGCCCTGCTGCGGTGACTGCTGCATCCACCACCACGCCGTCGTGCTGCTGGATCTTCATCAACCTCTCCTTCCCCCTTGCTGGATCAAGAAGGAGGAGACGTCACGCTGACCGTACGTGTGTTGAACGCGGAGGTGCCGTCCGTTCGGCGCTAGGATCTCCGGTGATTTGGATCACGACGAGTATGACTCCTTCATCCCCGTTCTTTGAACGCTTCCGCTCGCGATCTACAAAGGTATGTAGATGCATCCAATCACTCGTTGCTAGATGAACTCATAGATGGATGTTGGTGAAAACGTAGGAATTTTTTTTGTTTTCTGCAACGTTCCCCAACATCTTGTCCATCACATCATTCTCGTAATGATGTGATCCCGTTATCAATGACATCCAATGTCCATAGTTAGGAAACCATGACTATCTATTGATCAACGAGCTAGTTAACTAGAGGCTCACTAGGGACATGTTGTGGTCTATGTATTCACACATGTATTACGATTTCCGGATAACACAATTATAGCATGAACAATAGACAATTACCATGAACAAGGAAATATAATAATAACCATTTTATTATTGCCTCTAGGGCATATTTCCAACAGTCTCCCACTTGCACTAGAGTTAATAATCTAGTTAGATTGTGATGAATCGAACACCCATAGAGTTCTGGTGTTGATCATGTTTTGCCCGCGGAAGAGGTTTAGTCAATGGATCTGCGACATTCAGATCCGTATGTACTTTGCAAATATCTATGTCTCCATCTTGAACATTTTCACGAATGGAGTTGAAGCGACGCTTGATGTGCCTGGTCTTCCTGTGAAACCTGGGCTCCTTGGCAAGGGCAATAGCTCCAGTGTTGTCACATAAGAGAGTGATCGGCCCCGACGCATTGGGTATGACTCCTAGGTCGGTGATGAACTCCTTCATCCAGATTGCTTCATGCGCTGCCTCCGAGGCTGCCATGTACTCCGCTTCACATGTAGATCCCGCCATGATGCTTTGCTTGCAACTGCACCAGCTTACTGCCCCACCATTCAAAATATACATGTATCCTGTTTGTGACTTAGAGTCATCCAGATCTGTGTCGAAGCTAGCGTCGACGTAACCCTTTACGACGAGCTCCTCGTCACCTCCATATACGAGAAACATATCCTTAGTCCTTTTCAGGTACTTCAGGATGTTCTTGACCGCTGTCCAGTGTTCCATGCCGGGATTACTTTGGTACCTTCCTACCAAACTCACGGCAAGGTTTACATCAGGTCTGGTACATAGCATGGCATACATGATAGACCCTATGGCTGAGGTATAGGGGACAACACTCATCTTTTCTCTATCTTCTGCCGTGGTTGGACATTGAGCTGAGCTCAATTTCACACCTTGCAACACAGGCAAGAACCCCTTCTTGGACTGATCCATATTGAACTTTTTCAATATCTTATCAAGGTATGTGCTTTGTGAAAGACCTATGAGGCGTCTCGATCTATCTCTATAGATCTTGATGCCTAATATGTAAGCAGCTTCTCCAAGGTCCTTCATTGAAAAACACTTATTCAAGTAGGCCTTAATACTATCCAAAAGTTCTATATCATTTCCCATCAAAAGTATGTCATCCACGTATAATATGAGAAATGCTACAGAGCTCTCACTCACTTTCTTGTAAACGCAGGCTTCTCCATAAGTCTGCATAAACCCAAACGCTTTGATCATTTCATTAAAGTGAATGTTCCAACTCCGAGATGCTTGCACCAGCCCATAGATGGAGCGCTGGAGCTTGCATACCTTGTTAGCATTCTTAGGATTGACAAAACCTTCCGGCTGCATCATATACAATTCTTCCTTAAGAAAGCCGTTAAGGAATGCCGTTTTGACGTCCATTTGCCATATCTCATAATCATAGTATGCGGCAATTGCTAACATGATTCGGACGGACTTCAGCTTCGCTACGGGTGAGAAGGTCTCATCGTAGTCAACCCCTTGAACTTGTCGATAACCCTTAGCGACAAGTCGAGCCTTATAGATGGTAACATTACCATCCGCGTCTGTCTTCTTCTTAAAGATCCATTTATTCTCTATCGATCTCCGATCATCGGGCAAGTCTGTCAAAGTCCATAATTTGTTTTCATACATGGATCCTATCTCGGATTGCATGGCTTCAAGCCATTTGTTGGAATCTAGTCCGGCCATTGCTTCTTCATAGTTCGAAGGTTCACCGTTGTCTAACAACATGATTTCCAGGACAGGGTTGCCATACCATTCTGGTGTGGAACGTGTCCTTCTGGACCTTCGAAGTTCAGTAGTAACTTGATCCGAAGTACCTTGATCATTATCATTAACGTCCTCTCTAGTCGGTGCAGGCACCACAGGAACATCTTCCTGAGCTGCGCTACTTTCCGGTTCAAGAGGCAGTACTTCATTGAGTTCTACTTTCCTCCCACTTACTTCTCTCGAGAGAAACTCTTTCTCTAGAAAGGACCCGTTCTTGGCAACAAAGATCTTGCCTTCGGATCTGAGGTAGAAGGTATACCCAATTGTTTCCTTAGGGTATCCTATGAAGACGCACTTTTTTGACTTGGGTTCGAGCTTTTCAGGTTGAAGTTTCTTGACATAAGCATCGCATCCCCAAACTTTTAGAAATGAGAGCTTAGGTTTCTTCCCAAACCATAATTCATACGGTGTCGTCTCAACGGATTTAGACGGTGCCCTATTTAAAGTGAATGCAGCTGTCTCTAGAGCGTATCCCCAAAATGATAGCGGTAAATCGGTGAGTGACATCATAGATCGCACCATATCCAATAGAGTGCAATTACGACGTTCGGAGACACCGTTATGCTGAGGTGTTCCAGGCGGCGTGAGTTGTGAAACGATTCCACATTTCCTTAAGTGTGTACCAAATTCGTGACTTAAATATTCTCCCCCACGATCTGATCGTAAGAATTTTATTTTTCGGTCACGTTGATTCTCTACCTCATTCTGAAATTCCTTGAACTTTTCAAAGGTCTCAGACTTGTGTTTCATCAAATAGACATACCCATATCTACTTAAGTCATCAGTGAGAGTGAGAACATAACGATAGCCACCGCGAGCCTCAACGCTCATTGGACCGCACACATCAGTATGTATAATTTCCAATAAGTTGGTTGCTCGCTCCATTGTTCTGGAGAACGGAGTCTTGGTCATTTTACCCATGAGGCATGGTTCGCACGTGTCAAATGATTCGAAATCAAGAGACTCTAAAAGTCCATCTGTATGGAGCTTCTCCATGCGTTTGACATCGATGTGACCAAGGCGGCAGTGCCACAGGTATGTGGGACTATCATTATCAACCTTACATCTTTTGGTATTCACACTATGAATATGTGTAACATCATGTTCGAGATTCATTAAGAATAAACCATTGACCAGCGAGGCATGACCATAAAACATATCTCTCATATGAATAGAACAACCATTATTCTCAGATTTAAATGAGTAGCCATCTCATATTAAACGAGATACAGATACAATGTTCATGCTCAAAGCTGGCACTAAATAACAATTATTGAGGTTTAAAACTAATCCTGTAGGTAAATGTAGATGTAGCGTGCTGACGACGATCACATCGACCTTGGAACCATTCCCGACGCGCATCGTCACCTCGTCCTTCGTCAGTCTCCGCTTATTCCGCAGCTCCTGTTTTGAGTTACAAATGTGAGCAACCGCACCGGTATCAAATACCCAGGAGCTACTACGAGTACTGGTAAGGTACACATCAATTACATGTGTATCACATATACCTTTAGTGTTGCCGGCCTTATTGTCCGCTAAGTATTTGGGGCAGTTCCGCTTCCAGTGTCTCTTTCCCTTGCAATAAAAGCACTCAGTCTCAGGTTTGGGTCCATTCTTTGACTTCTTCCCGACAGTTGGTTTATCGGGCGCGGCAACTCCCTTGCCGTCCTTCTTGAAGTTCTTCTTACCCTTGCCTTTCTTGAAACTAGTGGTTTTATTGACCATCAACATTTAATGTTCCTTTTTGATTTCCACCTTCGCTGATTTCAGCATTGAAAATACTTTAGGAATAGTTTTCACCATCCCCTGCATATTGTAGTTCATAACGAAGCTCTTGTAGCTAGGTGGGAGCGACTAAAGGATTCTGTCAATGACCGCCTCGTCCGGGAGGTTAATGTCCAGCTGGGACAAGCGATTGTGCAACCCAGACATTTTGAGTATGTGCTCACCGACAGAACTATTTTCCTCCATCTTACAACTGTAGAACTTGTCGGAGACTTCATATCTCTCGACCCGGGCATGAGCTTGGAAAGCCATTTTTAGCTCTTCGAACATCTCAAATGCTCCGTGTCGCTCAAAACGCTTTTGGAGCCCCGGTTCTAAGCTGTAAAGCATGCCGCACTGAACGAGGGAGTACTCATCAACACGTGACTGCCAAGCGTTCATAACGTCTTGGTTCTCTGGGATGGGTGCATCACCTAGCGGTGCTTCTAGGACATATGCTTTCCTGGCAGCTATGAGGATGATCCTCAGGTTCTGGACCCAGTCCGTATAGTTGCTGCCATCATCTTTCAGCTTGGTTTTCTATAGGAACGCGTTGAAGTTGAGGTTGACATGAGCGTTGGCCATTTGATCTACAAGACATTTTGCAAAGGTTTTTAGACTAAGTTCATGATAATTAAGTTCATCTAATCAAATTATTTAATGAACTCCCACTCATATTAGACATCCCTCTAGTCATCTAAGTGATACATGATCCGACTCAACTAGACCATGTCCGATCATCACGTGAGACGGACTACTCATCATCGGTGAACATCTCCATGTTGATCGTATATTCCATACGACTCATGTTCGACCTTTCGGTCTCTTGTGTTCCGAGGCCATGTCTGTACATGCTAGGCTCGTCAAGTCAACCTAAGTGTTTTGCATGTGTAAATCTGGCTTACACCCGTTGTATGTGAACGTTAGAATCTATCACACCCGATCATCACGTGGTGCTTCGAGACAACGAACTTTCGCAACGGCGCACAATTAGGGGGAACACTTTCTTGAAATTATTGTGAGGGATCATCTTATTTACTACCGTCGTTCTAAGCAAATAAGAAGCAAAAACATGATAAACATCACATGCAATCAAATAGTGACATGATATGTCCAATATCATTTGCTCCTTTTGATCTCCATCATCGGGGCGCCATGATCATCATCGTCACCGGCATGACACCATGATCTCCATCATCATGATCTCCATCATCGTGTATTCATGAAGTTGTCTCGTCATCTATTACTTCTACTACTATGGCTAACGGTTTAGCAATAAAGTAAAGTAATTACATGATGTTTATATTGACACGCAGGTCATAAATAAATTAAGACAACTCCTATGGTTCCTGCCGGTTGTCATACTCATCGA
This sequence comes from Triticum urartu, assembly GCF_056163025.1. Lineage (NCBI taxonomy): Eukaryota > Viridiplantae > Streptophyta > Magnoliopsida > Poales > Poaceae > Triticum > Triticum urartu. The sequence goes on along the minus strand of NC_141873.1, from coordinate 34,688,760 downwards.
CATGCAAGTCGTGATTCCTATTACAAGAACATGATCAATCTCATACATCACATATATCATTCATCACATCCTTTTGGCCATATCACATCACATGGCACATGCTGCAAAAAACAAGTTAGACATCCTCTAATTGTTGTTGCAAGTTTTTTTACGTGGCTGCTATAGGTTTCTAGAAAGAATGTTTCTTACCTACGTCAAAAATACAACGTGATATGCCAATTTCTATTTACCCTTCAAAAGGACCCTTTTCATCGAATCCGATCCGACTAAAGTGGGAGAGACAGACACCCGCTAGCCACCTTATGCAACTAGTGCATGTCAGTCGGTGGAACCAGTCTCACGTAAGCGTATGTGTAAGGTCGGTCCGGGCCACTTCATCCCACGATGCCGCCGAATCAAGATAAGACTAGTAACGGCAAGTAAATTGACAAAATCAACGCCCACAACAACTTGTGTTCTACTCGTGCATAGAAACTACGCATAGACCTAGCTCATGATGCCACTGTTGGGGAACATAGTAGAATTTTAAAATTTTCTACGCATCACCAAGATCAATCTATGGAGTCGTCTAGCAACGAGGGAGAGGGGAGTGCATCTACATACCCTTGTAGATCGCGAGCGGAAGCGTTCAAGAGAACGGGGTTGATGGAGTCATACTCGTCGTAATCCAAATCACCGATGACGGAGCGCCGAACGGACGGCACCTCCGCGTTCAACACACATACGGTTGGGAAGACATCTCCTCCTTCTTGATCCAGCAAGGGAAGGAGAGGTTGATGGAGATCCAACAGCACGACGGCGTGGTGGTGGAAGCAGCGGTGATCTCGGCAGGGCTTCGCCAAGCTCCAACGAGAGAGAGAGGTGTTACGAGGGGAGAGGGAGGCGCCAGGGACTTGGGTACGGATGCTATCCCTCCCCCACTATATATAGGGCCCCTAGGGGGGGCGCCGACCCTAGGAGATGGGATCTCCAAGGGGGACGGCGGCCAAGGGGGACTTGCCCCCCAAGCCAAGTGGGGCGCCCCCCACCCCTAGGGTTTCCAATCCTAGGCGCAGGGGGAGGCCCATGGGGGGTGCACCAGCCCACCAGGGGCTGGTTCCCCTCCCACTTCAGCCCATGGTGCCCTCCGGTGGCCCCACCCGGTGGACCCCCGAGACCCTTCCGATGGTCCCGGTACAATAACGATTACCCCCGAAACTTTCCCGATGGCCGAAACTGGACTTCCTATATATAAATCTTCACCTCCGGACCATTCCAGAACTCCTCGTGACGTCCGGGATCTCATCCGGGACTCCGAACAACTTTCGGGTTACCGCATACTAATATCTCTACAACCCTAGCGTCACCGAACCTTAAGTGTGTACACCCTACGGGTTCGGGAGACACGCAGACATGACCGAGACGACTTTCCGGTCAATAATCAATAGCAGGATCTGGATACCCATGTTGGCTCCCACATGTTCCACGATGATCTCATCAGATGAACCACGATGTCGAGGATTCAATCAATCCCGTATTCAATTCCCTTTGTCAATCGGTACGTTACTTGCCCGAGATTCGATCGTCGGTATCCCACTACCTCGTTCAATCTCGTTACCGGCAAGTTACTTTACTCGTACCGTAATGCATGATCCCGTGACCAAACACTTGGTCACATAGAGCTCATTATGATGATGCATTACCGAGTGGGCCCAGAGATACCTCTCCGTCATACGGAGTGACAAATCCCAGTCTCGATCCGTGTCAACCCAACAGATACTTTCGGGGATACCTGTAGTATACCTTTATAGTCACCCAGTTACGTTGTGACGTTTGGCACACCCAAAGCACTCCTACGGCATCCGGGAGTTACACGATCTCATGGTCTAAGGAAATGATACTTGACATTGGAAAAGCTCTAGAAACGAACGACACGATCTTGTGCTATGCTTAGGATTGGGTCTTGTCCATCACATCATTCTCCTAATGATGTGATCCCGTTATCAATGACATCCAATGTCCATAGTCAGGAAACCATGGCTATCTATTGATCAACGAGCTAGTTAACTAGAGGCTCACTAGGGACATGTTGTGGTCTATGTATTCACACATGTATTACGATTTCCGGATAACACAATTATAGCATGAACAATAGACAATTACCATGAACAAGGAAATATAATAATAACCTGTTGGAAATATGCCCTAGAGGCAATAATAAATTGGTTATTATTATATTTCCTTGTTCGTGATAATCGTTTATTATCCATGCTAGAATTGTATTGATAGGAAACTCAGATACATGTGTGGATACATAGACAACACCATGTCCCTAGTAATCCTCTAGTTGACTAGCTCGTTGATCGATAGATGGTTACGGTTTCCTGACCATGGACATTGGATGTCGTTGATAACGGGATCACATCATTAGGAGAATGATGTGATGGACAAGACCCAATCCTAAGCCTAGCACAAGATCATGTAGTTCGTATGCTGAAGCTTTTCTAATGTCAAGTATCATTTCCTTAGACCATGAGATTGTGCAACTCCCGGATACCGTAGGAGTGCTTTGGGTGTGCCAAACGTCACAACGTAACTGGGTGGCTATAAAGGTACACTACAGGTATCTCCGAAAGTGTTTGTTGGGTTGGCACGAATCGAGACTGGGATTTGTCACTCCGTGTAAACGGAGAGGTATCTCTGGGCCCACTCGGTAGGACATCATCATAATGTGCACAATGTGATCAAGGATTTGATCACGGGATGATGTGTTACAGAACGAGTAAAGAGACTTGTCGGTAACGAGATTGAACAAGGTATCGGGATACCGACGATCGAATCTCGGGCAAGTATCGTACCGCTAGACAAAGGGAATTGTATATGGGATTGGTTAAGTCCTTGACATCGTGGTTCATCCGATGAAATCATCGTGGAGCATGTGGGAGCCAACATGGGTATCCAGATCCCGCTGTTGGTTATTGACCGGAGAACGTCTCGGTCATGTCTGCATGGTTACCGAACCCGTAGGGTCTACACACTTAAGGTTCGATGACGCTAGGGTTATAGGGAATAGATATACGTGGTTATCGAATGTTGTTCGGAGTCCCGGATGAGATCCCGGACGTCACGAGGAGTTCCGGAATGGTCCGGAGGTAAAGATTTATATATGGGAAGTCCTGTTTTGGTCGCCGGAAAAGTTTTGGGTCTTATCGGTAATGTACCGGGACCACTGCATGGGCCAAGTGTGAGAGGGGACCAGCCCCTGGTGGGCTGGTGCGCCCCCGCACCAAGGCCCAAGGCGTAAGGGAGAGTGGAAGGGGGCAAACCCTAGGCTCAGATGGGCCTAAGGCCCACCTAGTGGTGCGCCCCCCTCTCTCCCCCCTTGGCCGCCCCCCTAGATGGGATCTAGGGCTGGCCGCCACCCCTAGGGGTGGAAACCTAGGTGGGGGCGCAGCCCCTCCCCTCCCCTATATATACTTGAGGTTTTGGGCTGCCATAGACACGATTCAATCTCCTTCTTGGCGCAGCCCTACCCCTCTCCCTCCTCGTCTCTTGCGGTGCTTGGCGAAGCCCTGCTGGAGTACCACGCTCCTCCACCACCACCACGCCGTCGTGCTGCTACTGGATGGAGTCTTCCCCAACCTCTCCTTCTCCCCTTGCTGGATCAAGGCGTAGGAGACGTCACCGGGCTGTACGTGTGTTGAACACGGAGGTGCCGTCCGTTCGGGACTAGGATCATCGGTGATTTGGATCACGACGAGTACGACTCCACCAACCCCGTTCACTTGAACGCTTCCGCTTAGCGATCTACAAGGGTATGTAGATGCACTCTCCTTCCCTCGTTGCTAGATTACTCCATAGATTGATCTTGGTGATGCGTAGAAAATTTTGAATTTCTGCTACGTTCCCCAACAGTGGCATCATGAGCTAGGTCTATGCGTAGTTACTATGCACGAGTAGAACACAAAGTGGTTGTGGGCGTCGATATTGTCAATTATCTTGCCGTTACTAGTCTTATCTTGATTCGGCGGCATCGTGGGATGAAGCGGCCCGGACCGACCTTACACGTACTCTTACGTGAGACTGGTTCCACCAACTGACATGCACTAGTTGCATAAGGTGGCTAGCGGGTGTCTGTCTCTCCACTTTAGTCGGATCAGATTCGATGAAAAGGGTCCTTATGAAGGGTAAATAGAAATTGGCATATCACGTTGTGGTTTTCGCGTAGGTAAGAAACGTTCTTGCTAGAAACCTATAGCAGCCACGTAAAAACTTGCAACAACAATTAGAGGACGTCTAACTTGTTTTTGCAGCATATGCCTTGTGATGTGATATGGCCAAAAGGATGTGATGAATGATATATGTGATGTATGAGATTGATCATGTTCTTGTAATAGGAATCACGACTTGCATGTCGATGAGTATGACAACCGGCAGGAGCCATAGGAGTTGTCTTAATTTATTTATGACCTGCGTGTCAACTTAAACGTCATGTAATTGCTTTACTTTATTGCTAAAGCTTAGCCATAGTAGTAGAAGTAATAGATGACGAGACAACTTCAAGAAGACACGATGATGGAGATCATGATGATGGAGATCATGGTGTCATGCCGGTGACAACGATGATCATGGAGCCCTGAAGATGGAGATCAAAAGGAGCAAAATGATATTGGCCATATCATGTCACTATTTGATTGCATGTGATGTTTATCATGTTTTACATCTTATTTGCTTAGAACGACGGTAGCTTAAATAAGATGATCCCTCACTAAAATTTCAAGAAAAGTGTTCCCCCTAACTGTGCACCGTTGCGAAGGTTCGTTGTTTCGAAGCACCACGTGATGATCGGGTGTGATAGATTCTACCGTTCTAATACAATGGGTGTTGACGAGCCTAGCATGTACAGACATGGCCTCGGAACATATGCGAAGCACTTAGGTTGACTTGACGAGCCTAGCATGTACAGACATGGCCTCGGAACACGGAAGACCGAAAGGTTGAACATGAGTCGTATAGAAGATACGATCAACATGAAGATGTTCACCGATGATGACTAGTCCGTCTCACGTGATGATCGGACACGGCCTAGTTGACTCAGATCATGTAATCACTTAGATGACTAGAGGGATGTCTATCTGAGTGGGAGTTCATAAGATGAACTTAATTATCCTGAACATAGTCAAAAGGTCTTCGAAATTATGTCGTAGCTCGCGCTTCAGTTCTACTGTTTAGATATGTTCCTAGAGAAAATTTAGTTGAAAGTTGATAGTAGAAATTATGCAGACTAGGTCCGTAAACTGAGGATTGTCCTCATTGCTTCATAGAAGGCTTATGTCCTTAATGCACCACCCAGTGTGCTGAACCTCGAATGTCATCTGTGGATGTTGCGAACATCTGACATACACATTTTGATAACTACGTGATAGTTCAGTTAAACGGTTTAGAGTTGAGGCACCGAAGACGTTTTGAAACGTCGCGAAACATATGAGATGTTTCGAGGGCTGAAATTGGGATTTTAGGCTCATGCCCACGTCAAGAGGTATAAGACCTCCGACGATTTTCTTGGCTTGCAAACTAAGGGAGAAAAGCCCAATTGTTGAGCTTGTGCTCAGATTGTCTGAGTACAACAATCATTTGTATCGAGTGGGAGTTGATCTTCCAGATGAGAAAGTGATGTTTCTCCGAAGTCATTACCACCAAGCTGCTAGAGCTTCGTGATGAACTATGATATATCAGGGACATATATGATGATCCTTGAGATATTCGCGATGTTTGACACCACAAAAGTAGAAATCAAGAAGGAGCATCAATTGTTGATGGTTGGTGAAACCACTAGTTTCAAGAAGGGCAAGGGCAAGAAGGGATACTTCATGAAATGGCAAATCAGCTGCTGCTCTAGTGAAGAAACCCAGGGTTGAACCCAAACCCGAGGCTAAGTGCTTCTGTAATAAGGGGAACAGCCACTGGAGCAGAATTACCCTAGATACTTGGTAGATGAGAAGGCTGGCAAGGTTGTTAGAAGTATATTGGATATACATTGTGTTAATGTGTACTTTACTAGTACTCCTAGTAGCACCATGGTATTAGATACCGGTTCGGTTGCTAAGTGTTAGTAAACTCGAAATAAAAGGCTGCGGAGTAAACGGAGACTAGCTAAAGGTGAGCTGGCGATATGTGTTGGAAGTTTTTCCAAGCTTGATGTGATCAAGCATCGCACGCTCCCTCTACCATCGAGATTGGTGTTTGCGTTGAGCATAGACATGATTGGATTATGTCTACCGCAATACGGTTATTCATTTAAGGAGAATAATGGTTACTCTGTTTATTTGAATAATACCTTCAATGGTCTTGCACCTAAAATGGATAGTTTATTGAATCTCGATCGTAGTGATACACTTGTTCATGCCAAAAGATATAAGATAGTAATGATAGTACCACCTACTTGTGGCACTGCCACGTAAGTCATACCGGTATAAAATGCATGAAGAAGCTCCATGTTGATGGATCTTTGGGCTCACTCGTTTTTGAAAAGTTTGAGACATGCGAACCATGTCTATTGGTGTATATGCATGAAGAAACTCCATGCAAATGGACCGTTTGGACTCACTTGATTTTGAATCACTTGAGACATGCAAATCATACCACATGGACAAGATGACTGAAAGCCTCGTTTTCAGTAAAATGGAACTAGAAAGCAACTTGTTGGAAGTACTACATTTTGATGTGTGCAGTCCAATGAGTGCTGAGGCGTGTTATGTTCTTACTGTTGGAAATATGCCCTAGAGGCAATAATAAAAGGATTATTATTATATTTCCTTGTTCATGATAATTGTCTTTTATTCATGCTATAATTGTGTTATCCAGAAATCGTAATACATGTGTGAATACATAGACACCAACATGTCCCTAGTAAGCCTCTAGTTGACTAGCTCGTTGATCAACAGATAGTCATGGTTTCCTGACTATGGACATTGGATGTCATTGATAACGAGATCACATCATTAGGAGAATGATGTGATGGACAAGACCCAATCCTAAACATAGCACAAGATCGTATAGTTCGTTTGCTAGAGTTTTTTCAATGTCAAGTATCTTTTCCTTAGACCATGAGATCATGTAACTCCCGGATGCCGTAGGAGTGCTTTGGGTGTACCAAACGTCACAATGTAACTGGGTGACTATAAAGGTATACTACGGGTATCTCCGAAAGTGTCTGTTGGGTTGACACGGATCAAGACTGGGATTTGTCACTCCATATGACGGAGAGGTATCTCTGGGCCCATTCGGTAATGCATCATCATAATGAGCTCAAAGTGACCAAGTGTCTGGTCACGGGATCATGCATTATGGTACGAGTAAAGTGACTTGCCGGTAACGAGATTGAACGAGGTATTGGGATACCGACGATCGAATCTCGGGCAAGTAACGTACCGATTGACAAAGGGAATTGTATACGGGGTTGCTTGAATCCTCGACATCATGGTTCATCTGATGAGATCATCGAGGAGCATGTGGGAGCCAACATGGGTATCCAGATACCGCTGTTGGTTATTGGCCGGAGAGCCGTCTCGATCATGTCTACATGTCTCCCGAACCCGTAGGGTCTACACACTTAAGGTTCGGTGACGCTAGGGTTGTAGAGATATGAATATGCAGTAAACCGAAAGTTGTTCGGAGTCCCGGATGAGATCCCGGACGTCACGAGGAGTTCCGGAATGGTCCGGAGGTGAAGAATTATATATAGGAAGTGCAGTTTCGGTCATCAGGAGAGTTTCGGGGGTCACCGGTATTGTACCGGGACCACCGGATGGGTCCCGGGGGTCCACCGGGTGGGGCCACCCATCCCGGAGGGCCCCATGGGCTGAAGTGGGGAGGGGAACCAGCCCATAGTGGGCTGGTGCGCCCCCCTTGGCCCACCCCCTGCGCCTAGGGTTGGAAACCCTTGGGTGGGGGGGGGCGCCCCACTTGCCTTGGGGGCCACTCCACCCTTGGCCGCCGCCCCCCTAGGAGATCCCATCTCCTAGGGCCTCTGCCCCCCTAGGGGAGCCTGTATAAAGGGGGGGAGGGAGGGGCAGCCGCACCCTTGACTCTTGGCGCCTCCCTCTCCCCTGCTACACCTCTCCCTCTCGCAGTAGAACGGCGAAGCCCTGCTGCGGTGACTCCTGCATCCACCACCACGCCGTCATGCTGCTGGATCTTCATCAACCTCTCCTTCCCCCTTGCAGGATCAAGAAGGAGGAGACGTCACACTGACCGTACGTGTGTTGAACGCGAAGGTGTCGTCCGTTCGGCGCTAGGATCTCCGGTGATTTGGATCACGTCGAGTACGACTCCCTCATCCCTGTTCTCTTGAATGCTTCCACTCGCGATCTACAAAGGTATCTAGATGCAATCCGATCACTCGTTTCTAGATGAACTCATAGATGGATCTTGGTGAAACCGTAGGAAATTTTTTGTTTTCTGCAACGTTCCCCAACAGTGGCATCATGAGCTAGGTCTATGCGTAGTTCTCTTTGCACGAGTAGAATACAATTTATTATGGGCGTAGATGTTGTCAACTTTCTTGCTGCTACTAGTCTTATTTTGCTTCAGCGGTATTGTGGGATGAAGCGGCCCAGACCAACCTTACACGTACGCTTACGTGAGACCGGTTCCACCGACTAACATGCACTAGTTGCATAAGGTGGCTGGTGGGTGTTTGTCTCTCCCACTTTAGTTGGAGCGGATTCGACGAAAAGGGTCCTTATGAAGGGTAAATAGAAGTTGACAAATCACGTTGTGGCTTTAACGTAGGTAAGAAAACGTTTTCGCTAGAACCCTCTTGCAGCCACGTAAAACTTGCAACAACAATTAGAGGACGTCTAACTTGTTTTTGCAGCAAGTGTTCTGTGATGTGATATTGCCAAAGTTGTGATGAATGATGAATGATATATATGTGATGTATGAGATCATGTTCTTGTAATAGGAATCACGACTTGCATGTCGATGAGTATGACAACCGGCAGGAGCCATAGGAGTTGTCTTTATTTTTTGTATGACCTGCGTGTCATTGAAAAACGCCATGTAAATTACTTTACTTTATTGCTAAACGTGTTAGCCATAGTAGTAGATGTAATAGTTGGCAAGCAACTTCATGGAGACACGATGATGGAGATCATGATGATGGAGATCGTGGTGTCATGCCGGTGACAAGATGATCATGGAGCCCCAAGATGGAGATCAAAGGAGCTATGTGATATTGGCCATATCATGTCACTATTATTATTTGATTGCATGTGATGTTTATCATGTTTTTTGCATATTGTTTACTTAGAACGACAGTAGTAAATAAGATGATCCCTCATAATAATTTCAAGAAAGTGTTCTCCCTAACTGTGCACCGTTGCGACAGTTCGTTGTTTGGAAGCACCACGTGATGATCGGGTGTGATAGATTCCAACGTTCACATACAACGGGTGTAAGACAGATTTACACATGCAAACACTTAGGTTGACTTGACGAGCCTAGCATGTACAGACATGGCCTCGGAACACAGAAGACCGAAAGGTCGAGCGTGAGTCGTATAGAAGATACGATCAACATGAAGATGTTCACCGATGTTGACTAGTCCGTCTCACGTGATGATCGGACACGGCCTAGTTAACTCGGATCATGTTATACTTAGATGACTGGAGGGATGTCTATCTGAGTGGGAGCTCATTGAATAATTTGATTAGATGAACTTAATTATCATGAACTTAGTCAAAAAGCTTTACAACATGTCTTGTAGATCAAATGGCCAACGTTATCCTCAACTTCAACGCGTTCCTAGAGAAAACCAAGATGAAAGATGATGGCAGCAACTATACGGACTGGGTCCGGAACCTGAGGATCATCCTCATAGCTGCCAAGAAATATTATGTCCTACAAGCACCGCTAGGTGAAGCACCTGTTCTCCCTGCAGAACAAGACATTATGAACGGTTGGCAGACACGTTCCGATGATTACTCCCTCATTCAGTGCGGCATGCTTTACAGCTTAGAACCGGGGCTCCAAAAGCGTTTTGAGAGACACGGAGCATATGAGATGTTCGAAGAGCTGAAAATGGTTTTTCAAGCTCATGCCCGGGTCGAGAGATATGAAGTCTCCGACAAGTTCTTCAGCTGTAAGATGGAGGAAAACAGTTCTGTCAGTGAGCACATACTCACTATGTCTGGGTTACATAACCGCTAGACTCAGCTGGGAGTTAATCTCCCGGATGACGCGGTCATTGACAGAATCCTTCAGTCGCTTCCACCGAGCTACAAGAGCTTTGTGTCGGTGTACTAAAGTAGGGGTACCCTTAGTACCCCGAAGTTGTGCACGGGCAGTCGCAGCACCCCCGCGGCAAGGCTTGCCGGGTGACCGCCAAGACCCTCCGCGGCTACTTTGAAGACCATTCAAGAACAAAGTACTCAAGCTAAGACCCCGGCAAGAGGAGCTTGCCGGGAAGAAGGCAAGACCCCGGCAAGAGGAGCTTGCCGGGAAGGCCATCAGAAGCGTCCCAAGGCCCCGGCAAGAGGCGCTTGCCGGGAAGGCCATTCAAGCCATTCCAAGGAACTTGCCGCGGCGCACTACGCGCCCCGACAAGGCCCGGTGAGCGACAAGCTCCCGGAAGCGACAAGTCGACGGCCGCGGCAAGGCACTTGCCGCGGCAAGCCCCCACTCCACGCCTGCGCTCCAGCACATCCACCCACGTGTCGCTCCGGGGCCCCTCCCAAGCGCACGTGGCAGGAGGCTGCGCAGCTAGGGGCGTGCGGTGGCACGCAGGCGCTGACAAGACAACCATCGTGGCAAGACGGTGGCGTCCCTAGCGGTCCCTTTCGGTGCTGTCTAGGCGACACAGACGGGCATTTAATGCCCTTGTCCCCTGCCGTCAGGGTTAGGTATGATAACACTGTAGCGGGTAGCTGTGCCTACTACAGCACCCAGCTGTGCCTACCCACGGCACCCTTTCCACTTTTGCCCTCCGTTGCCCTATGTCGGTAACCCCTTGAGCATATAAAAGGAGGCCCGGGGCAACATAGAAGGGGGTTCAGCAATTCCACACACTCACACTCGGTCTCGCTCCCGAGCTAGAAATCAATACCAATCCACAAAGCAGGAGTAGGGTTTTACGCATCCGTGCGGCCCGAACCTGGGTAAATCGCTCGCGTGCTTTGCCTCGATTTACTCCTCGCACGACCAACCGCCCGCGGGCTTCGCCTTGATCTGCTCTTTGCGCAACCTCCGCCCCCCGCCGAACCAAAAGGGACCCGGTCCGCCGGTCCCATAGGTGCCCGTGGATCAGAAACCCCGGCATCTCTGGCGCGCCAGGTAGGGGGCGTCGAAGTTGTGTGAATCAGATCCGGCGTTCTCGCGAGCCAGATCTTCATCTTCTTCATCGATCTTCGCCATCTTCATCAACATGCCACCAAAGAAGAAAGTTTCGGAGGCGGCTGATCCGTCCGCGCTGAGCCACCCACCGCCGAAGCAAACAGATGGAGGGGCATGCGCCGGCGGAAGGGCATGCATCGACGAGGGAACTCACGGTGCTGCCAGGTCCCAGGGCAAGGCCGCGCTGCCCATCGGCGGCGTGGCCGGCTCCCACAACGACCGGGCGCACTCCAAGACCTCGGCGTCCGTGCATGCACCGCGCCCATCTCAGGAGGCGCGGGACCGGCAGCGTCATGGTACTCACGGTACCATGCGCTCGCTGGATCAAGATCGAGCTGGTGGATCCCGGAGGGCCCAGGACCACCATGCGCGTCAACAAGCCGGCGCGAGCGAGACGCGGTCGCCTGGACAAGATGCTGCTCCTTCTAACATAGTTAGAAGTCCGAGCTTATCCCGCTCCTCGCACCGTTCGCTACCGCCGCCCGCCACCGCAGCCGAAGCTCTGGCGCAAGCTCAGCTGCTCCTAGACTACCCTCCAGCGCTGGACAAGATCGACGACTGGAGGGCCACTATCCAGAGTCTCATCGGCTTCGCTAACGGCGACACTCCTCGGCAGCCGACCACGTCGCAGCCGCAGCGAGTCAGCCGGGCGCGAACCGGTGGCGACAAGACCGGTGGGGGTGCAACCTCTGTGCACTCCCCACCCCGAAGGCCAAGATCGCCGACCCGCCGGATCCACCTCGACAGCGACTCCACCGCATCGTCGGATCCGTGAGCTCGTCGCGATCAACACCAGGTTCTTCAAGAACGACAGCAGGAAGACGCTCACACTCGCATCGAGCGTCGAAGAGAGGCGCGACGTCAGTCAGACCAGCGCGCTGGGCCCTCTGTTGACATGCATGCGCCAGGGGAACCAGGCGACTTGCCGTACCCGGTAGGTTGCCCTGCGTTCACACGTGAGCTGCGGCAAGTCCAGTGGCCCAGTACGAAGAACTTCAAGCCCGACGTACCAGAGAAGTACGACGGCAAGTTGCATCCGTCGGAGTTCCTCAGCATCTACACCATCGCGGTGCAGGCTGCTGGGGGACGGGACGACAAGATCCTTGCCAACTACTTCCCACTGGTGCTTAAGCCCAACGTCAGGTCCTGGCTCATGCACTTGCCGGACAACTCCGTATCCTCCTGGGCTGACCTGTGCCATCAGTTTGTCGGCGCCTTCACAGGCGGCCACAAACCTCATGGCCAAGAGAGCGACCTTCATCTGCTCGTCCAGAAGGAAGGAGAGCCCCTGCGCCAGTACATCCAGAGGTTCAGCCGTGTACACCACAACATCCCAAATATCCACCCTGCCACGGTAATCAGCGCGTTCCATCAGAACGTGCGTAACCGCAGGATGCGGGAGGAGTTGGCGATGTGCAAGATTCGGGACGTCAGCGAGCTTTACGCCCTGGCCGACAAGTGTGCACGTGCTGAGGAGGGGAGGAAATTCCCCGGAGAAAGCACTGGAGCAGGAGGATCTGACAGTGAGGATGCCACCCCGGCAAAGAGAAGCCGGCGGCACAACAACAGGAAGAAGCAGAGCAACGAGGTGCTGGTCGTTGAGCAGTCCGGCAATGAAGGTGACGCCACGAAGGCTACAGTTGGTAGCTCCGGCAAGGAAGTTGCCGCGTGCACCAGCTGTCAGGCTGTGGCGGTCACCGACAAGTGGGACGGCTCCGGCAAGCAATACTGTAAGATTCACCGCACCAAGGGCCATGACCTCCAGAGCTGCAAGAAGGTCGAGCAGCTCGTCCAGCAACAGAGGGCTGAGTACGAGCGGCGCGACAGGGAGAGAGCCCAAGGGGGTGCCGAGAAACCTGGCCAGAAGCGCACCGGCCAGGAAGGACGCCGCGGTAAGGAGACAGACCTCCCCGCGGTCGCGACAACGACGAAGACGACGGTGAGGATGAAGACATGGATGACGTTGAGACCAGTGAGCAGGAGTTTCAGAAAGCCACAGAGGTCTTGTGCGTTGACGGGGGTGCTTCCCTGCATACCTCGCACCGCCAACTCAAACAGTGGGTGCGGGAAGTCAATGCAGCGGAACCACCCATCGAATCGCGCAAGCTTCTGAAGTGGTCCAGCATGCCTATCATCTTTGACATTAAGGACCACCCTGATCGCACAACCGCGGTCGGGTGTCTGCCGATGTTGGTTTCACCAACTATCCGCAACCTCAAGGTCACCAAGATGCTAGTTGACGGTGGGGCCGGCTTAAACCTGATCTCCTCCGCTCTGCTCCGAAAACTCCAGATCCCTGACAGCGAGCTCGAAGAGACCGGCACATTCCAAGGAATCAGTCCGGGAAGGAGCAAGCCGAAAGGGAAGGTCACGCTGCCGGTAACATTCGGCAACGAGTTAAACTTCAGGACTGAGAGGGTCACGTTCGACGTTGCCGATATCCCGTTGCCTTACAATGGGATACTTGGCCGTCCAGCACTCGCCAAGTTCATGGCGGCCTCTCATTATGCATACAACATACTGAAGATGCCAGGCCCGATAAGCGTCATCTCTGTCCCCGGCGACAGGAAGGATGCGCTTATCTGTGCCGACAAGATCTACCGGGAAGCGGCAGCCACGGCAGATCGCCATCCACTTGCCGCTGAAGCTCCCGGGGGCAAGAAGACCAAGTCCGGCAAGAGCTCTAATGCCCACTCCGGCAAGCGCACCTCTTCGGAGTGCTGCGCTGCCGTCGAGGACGCACCATCGAGCTCCACCGGCAAGAAGACCAAGTCCGGCAAGAGCTCTGATGCCCACTCCGGCAAGCGCACCTCTTCGGAGTGCTGCGCTGCCGTCGAGGACGCACCATCGAGCTCCACCGGCAAGAAGGCCAAGTCCGGCAAAAGCTCTGATGCTCACTCCAGCAAGCATGCCTCTTCGGAGTGCTGCGCTGCCGTCGAGGACGCACCATCGAGCTCCACCGGCAAGCACAAGAAGACGATGGCAGCTCCGCCAGAGACGAAGAAGGTGTCCGCCAAGGAGGATGGCACTGGTGGTACCTTCACCATCAGTGCCGCGCTTGATCCTAAATAGGAAGGCGTGCTCGTTGCTTTCCTGCGGGCGAATGTCGACGTGTTTGCATGGCAACCGTCTGACATCCCCGGTGTTCCCAGGAAAGTGATTGAGCACCACCTTGCCGTTTGTCCTCATGCGCGGCCCGTCAAGCAGAAAGTCTGGAAGCAGGCGATGGAGCGCCAAGAATTCATTGCGGAGGAAATCAAGAAACTGGAAGCAGCAGGCCTTGTCAGAGGAGTGCTCCATCCCACGTGGTTGGCCAATCCTGTAGTCGTGCGCAAGGCAAACGGGAAATGGAGGCTTTGCATCGATTTCACCGATGGGGCTTCCCCGGCAAGCTCTGGTCCCGACAAAGATGAACCCGCGCTGATACACGAGGAGATACGGAAGAAAATGGTGCAGCACCCAGTTTACTTTGTCAGTTCCCTCTTGCAGGGGGCTAGGTCAAGGTACTCTGGTGTGCAGAAACTGGTTTTCGGCCTTCTCATGGCCTCGAGAAAGCTGCGCCATTACTTCCAAGCACACGAGATTACAGTTGTCACTCGCTTTCCGCTAAAGAGGATACTGCAGAATCCAGAAGCGACAGG
Organism: Triticum urartu; assembly: GCF_056163025.1. Taxonomy (NCBI): domain Eukaryota; kingdom Viridiplantae; phylum Streptophyta; class Magnoliopsida; order Poales; family Poaceae; genus Triticum; species Triticum urartu. Next base: position 34,673,746 of record NC_141873.1, on the reverse strand, counting down.
CAGGATTGTCGAGTGGGCACTGGAACTGTCAAGCTTTGGTCTCAAGTTTGAAAGCACTTCGACTATCCAGAGCAGAGCATTGGCAGAATTTATAGCAGAATGGACGCCAACACCAGATGAAGAAATTCCAGAAACGAGCATCCCCGACAAAGAAGCAAGCAAAGAGTGGCTGATGTACTTTGATGGTGCCTTTTCGCTGCAAGGCGCCGGTGCTGGTGTGCTGCTTGTCACGCCCACCGGTGAGCACCTCAAGTACATAGTCCAGATGCACTTTCCCAAGGAGCAAGCAACAAACAATACTGCAGAGTATGAAGGCTTGCTTGCCGGTCTCCGGATTGCGGCAGACCTTGGGATCAAGAAGCTCATTGTCAGGGGTGACTCACAGCTTGTCGTCCACCAAGTAAACAAGAATTATCAAAGTCCGTTGATGGAAGCTTACGTTGACGAAGTGAGAAAGCTAGAAGAGTGCTTTGACGGCCTACAAATGGAGCACGTTCCGAGATCTCAGAACGCCATTGCTGATGGCCTGTCAAAGTGCGCCGCACTTAAGCTACCTGTGGAACCAGGGACCTTTGTGCTCAAGCTGACCCAACCGTCCGTGACACCATCAACTGGACAAAGCAAGAAGAGGAAGTTGATTCCTGGTGACTACCTGCCGGCAGAGCTTCCCGAAGCCGCCGCCAAGAAGGTCCCCAAGATCAACACCAAGGGTGCTGAGGAGCAGTCTGCTCCGGCAAGCCCTAGGGCTTGTTCCGTTGAAGCAAAAGCTCCCGGCAAGCTTGTCGCGGAATGTCACGCTCCGGCAGAGACACAGCTTCTCGCCGTAGAAGCGGATATTCCCGCAGCAATCTCCAAGATCAACGCCAAGAGCGCCGGGGAGCAAGATGCTCCGGCAAGCCCTAGGGTTTGTTCCGTTGAAGCTGAAGCTCCCGGCAAGCTTGTCGCGGAACGTCAAGCTCCGGCAGAGACACAGCTTCTCGCCGTAGAAGCGGATGTTCCCGCGGCAGCAGAGTTGCCTTTAGTCCTTGTTGTCGAGCCACAGGCTCCAACATGGGCGCAGCAGATTGTCCGTTTCCTTCAGACAGGAGAACTTCCCGAAGAGCAAGAAGAAGCCGAAAGAGTAGCCCGGCAGTCAAGTATGTACCAGTTCGTCGACAAGACACTGTATAGAAGAAGACTCAACGGTGTGAAATTGAGGTGTATTCCCCGGGAAGACGGACAAAAGCTGTTGGCAGAGATACATGGAGGCATATGTGGACACCACATTGGCGCAAGAGCACTCGTTGGCAAAGCATTCCGGCAAGGATTCTTCTGGCCAACAGCCCTCCAGGATGCAACTGCACAAGTAACCAAGTGTGAAGCGTGCCAGTTCCATTCCAAGCAGATACACCAGCCAGCTCAAGCTCTCCAGACGATCCCTTTATCCTGGCCATTTTCGGTCTGGGGGCTCGACATCCTCGGCCCCTTCCCCCGAGCTGTCGGGGGCTTTGAGTACTTGTACGTCGCAGTCGACAAGTTCACAAAGTGGCCGGAAGTGGAACCAGTGAGGAAGGTGACCGCACAGTCAGCCGTCAAGTTCTTCAGGTCGATTGTCTGCCGCTTCGGGATCCCTAACCGGATAATCACCGACAACGGGACACAATTTACGAGCCACACCTTCATGCAGTACGTCCAAGACCTCGGCGCCAAGGTCTGCTTCGCTTCTGTTGCTCACCCGAAGAGCAACGGTCAAGCGGAGAGGGCAAACGCCGAGGTGCTGCGCAGGCTCAAGACCAGAACTTTCGACAGGCTGCACAAGTGCGGAAGAAACTGGATCGAGGAGCTACCGGTGGTTCTTTGGTCGATCAGAACGACGCCAAATCGAGCCACTGGACAGACACCCTTTGCTCTAGTCTATGGAGCAGAGGCAGTTACCCCCACGGAACTCGTATACGGGTCACCTCGAGTGCTCGCTTACGATGAGCTTGAGCAAGAGCGGCTGCGGCAAGATGACGCGCTGCTCCTTGAGGAAGATCGTCTCCAGGCTGCTGTGCGAGCTGCTCGCTACCAGCAAGCTCTGCGCCGCTACCACAGCCGTAGAGTCAATGCCAGGAGTCTCGAGGAAGGCGACCTTGTTCTTCGGCGCGTTCAGTCGGCCAAGAATTCCAACAAGTTGACGCCGAAGTGGGAAGGCCCTTACCGGGTGAAATGAGTCACAAGGCCTGGCGCTGTCCGCCTTGAGACCGAAGATAGCATCCCAGTGAGCAACTCCTGGAACATCGAGCATCTTCATAAGTTTTACCCGTAAGGCGCGGTTGTCGGACCCTGTCCGGCAACCACCTTTCTGTACGAGTCTTGCCGCTGTTGCATGTAATCCTCTGTACAGAGCCAGGTGCAGACCCTGAGCACCAGTAAATGAAGCGCTGCATACCCCGGGGTTAAAGCATGCATGCTAGGTTGAGTCTCGTCCTTGGTTAGGGTCGGTAGTCCCTAACAGCGGCTAACCCCTAGCTTAGAGGTCGAGTGTCCGTCCCTTTGCTTTTCCTTCATTCGCAGGGCTCGCACGTCCTGGCCAGACCACCTGGAGACGAAAAGGAGAAGAAGGGCGCGCCGGCACCTGGGCCCCGGCAAGAACGCCGGGGGCTGCGAACGCCAAGATATCACCCCCGGCAAGCCAGAGTTGCCGGGGGCTGCAATATCAGATAAGTCTTTCATCCCTCTTCATGCATCCTCTTATGGACTGGGGAATGTGAAACCACGTTTCTTCCCGAAAACTGCCGTGCTCCCCCGACTCTAGGCCCTGGAGCGCGTTCCCGGGGCCAAGTTTGGTCGTAGCCGCGACAGCGAAGGGATGAAACGAGGAGGCCGCACCCACCTCGTTCCCGCCTCCGTCAAAGGCGTGAGGAAGGTCGAGCGACGTGGGAAGGCGGCGGGGCCTGTTGCCGGGAATGTCTGTCCGAGAGATACTAAGGATTTGCTCCTTGGCGTAGGTTCGGCCCGCGAGGCAAACAACCCGGCAAACATCCCCTTTTCATTAAAAAACATCCCATACAGGTACAGTCCATAGAGGATGAAAAACATGAAGAGAGGATTACAAGTTCTAGATACAACTAAGCGCCCGAAGGCTTACAATTAAAAAGATAAGGTGCCCGTAATCCCTTTCCTGTCCCTCTCTTCAGGAGGTAGGTCAAGGAGGCGAAAAGGGGAAAGGGGCGCCAAGGCGAGCTACAGGTGCCAGAAGACACCAAGAGAACATCCCGGGGGCCGGACGGTGATGGCGACGCCGGGAGAAGGGTGCGAAGGAGGGGCGGCAGGACGTCAGCATGCTGTCGAGGGCACCACGCCCTCGTACTCCGACCTGACGGCCTTGTCGCCAGCCCTCTTCCCCTTCCGTGGCCTCCCTACGCCAGCCGCCCAAGGAGACGCCCCCGGGGAGTTCAAGAAGCCGGCGGCGCGGATGATGGGGTCGTCGGTGCCGCGCGAGACGGCGCCCGACACCTAGTCGAAGCCGCCATCCTGCCGCCCGCCACCCTCACCATCACTGCCGCTCTCCTCCTCGTCACTCTCGCTCGAGGAGGAGCCTTCGCTATCGGAGGAGCTGTCCACGCAGCACTTCGCCCGGGTGCCGAAGCACCCGAAGACCTTGACGGAGAGGAGATCGCCCTCCACCAGCTTAAAATGGAGGGTAAACCCCTCCATCAGGCTGTGGATGCGGGCGAACGTCTTCCACCCTCGATCGAGATACATCACACTAGGGGCTGGGAACACCACGCGGACTCGCGTGCCGCTGATCCCACAGCCCCTCATGTGTAATCTCAGAGTTTCGGGCGGGTCCGACTCCATCGCGCTCGCGAACGGAGCCAGAAGCCGGAGGCGACGACGAGGCTCCCGACGCAGCTTGACGAAGAACTCGCAAGGGTTGTCCCCTATATGGACCGCCGCGGGGGGAGGAGCTGCCGGCGGGGGCGAAGCTGGCGCGTCGCCCCATCCGCCTCTTCCCCGAGCGCCTCGACCTCGTCCTCGACCTCGTCCACGACCTCGCCCCCTCCCTCTTCCCCTTATGGCTGGCTCTGCCACCACGAGCGAGGAAGAGGGGAGGGTGCGCTGTCTGGCGGCGACCCTCGCCGCCACCGATGAAGGCCCAGGATTCCCTTTCTCCATGACAAATGAGAGAAAGGGGAGCAGAAGCTGAAGAAAGGAGGAGACGAGAGAGTGCAGGCTTCGGTGCTCCCTTCCCGCTCCTTATAAAGGAGCGAAGTGGGAGCCCGGCCGCCCCGCTCAGCGAATCAAGGCACGGGAAGAGCAGGGAGGCGGGCCGACCCGCCACCTCTGCTCGTAACGGCCCTGGTTCCCGCTCCCACCGTCCGCGATCCCAAGTGCATGGGAGCCGCGTGGTGGGGATGCAGAACTGAGGCGACGGATGGGGTGGCCTCGCCCCACCCCGTAATCTCGGGGAGTGGGCGCTTCGAAAACCGCGCACCGGCCCCCTCCAGTAAATCCGCCACGCCCCCACGCCTACCTCCATTTGGAGAAGAGGGCGTGGGCCGTTCCCCTTCATCATGGCTTGACCCATGCTCGCGGGGCTTAGCCGCGCGCGCGCCGCCCACGTCACCCACGACGCCGCATTTGACGCGTGCCGTTCCGGGCGTGCGCGATGGAAGCGGAGAGATATACGGCGTGACCCAGGCCGCGCGTGCCCGTGCACTGCTCTGGGCCTGGCCCAACAGCGCTCGGCACCGTGTCTGGCCCAGGCCCGGGGGCTCCTGTCGGTGTACTAAAGTAGGGGTACCCTTAGTACCCCGAACTTGTGCACGGGCAGTCGCAGCACCCCCGCGGCAAGGCTTGTCGGGTGACCGCCAAGACCCTCCGCGGCTACTTTGAAGACCATTCAAGAACAAAGTACTCAAGCTAAGACCCCGGCAAGAGGAGCTTGCCGGGAAGAAGGCAAGACCCCGGCAAGAGGAGCTTGCCGGGAAGGCCATCAGAAGCGTCCCAAGGCCCCGGCAAGAGGCACTTGCCGGGAAGGCCATTCAAGACATTCCAAGGAACTTGCCGCGGCGCGCTACGCGCCCCGACAAGGCCCGGTGAGCGACAAGCTCCCGGAAGCGACAAGCCGACGGCCGCGGAAAGGCACTTGCCGCGGCAAGCCCCCACTCCACGCCCGCGCTCCAGCACATCCACCCACGTGTCACTCCGGGGCCCCTCCCAAGCGCACGTGGCAGGAGGCTGCGCAGCTAGGGGCGTGCGGTGGCACGCAGGCGCTGACAAGACAACCATTGTGGCAAGACGGTGGCATCCCTAGCGGTCCCTTTCGGTGCTGTCTAGGCGACACAGACGGGCATTTAATGCCCTTGTCCCCTGCCGTCAGGGTTAGGTATGATAACACTGTAGCGGGTAGCTGTGCCTACTACAGCACCCAGCTGTGCCTACCCACGGCACCCTTTCCACTTTTGCCCTCCGTTGCCCTATGTCGGTAACCCCTTGAGCATATAAAAGGAGGCCCGGGGCAACGTAGAAGGGGGTTCAGCAATTCCACACACTCACGCTCGGTCTCGCTCCCGAGCTAGAAATCAATACCAATCCACAAAGCAGGAGTAGGGTTTTACGCATCCGTGCGGCCCGAACCTGGGTAAATCGCTCGCGTGCTTCGCCTTGATTTACTCCTCGCACGACCAACCGCCCGCGGGCTTCGCCTCGATCTGCTCTTTGCGCAACCTCCGCCCCCCGCCGAACCAAAAGGGACCCGGTCCGCCGGTCCCATAGGTGCCCGTGGATCAGAAACCCCGGCACTTTGTGATGAACTTCAATATGCAGGGGATGGAACAGACCATTCCTGAAGTATTTGCTATGCTGAAATCAGCAGAGGTAGAAGTCAAAAAGGAACATCAAGTGTTGATGGTGAATAAAACCACTAAGTTCAGGAAAGGCAAGGGTAAGAAGAACTTCAAGAAGGACGGCAAGGGAGTTGCCGTGCCCGGTAAGCAAGCTGCCGGGAAGAAGGCAAAGAATGGACCCAAGCCTGAGACTGAGTGTTTTTATTGCAAGGGAAGTGGTCACTGGAAGCGGAACTGCCCCAAATACTTAGCGGACAAGAAGGCCGGCATCACGAAAGGTATATGTGATATACATGTAATTGATGTGTACCTTACCAGTACTCGTAGTAGCTCCTGGGTATTTGATACCGGTGCAGTTGCTCACATTTGTAACTCAAAGCAGGAGCTGCGGAATAAGCGGAGACTGGCGAAGGACGAGGTGACGATGCGTGTCGGGAATGGTTCCAAGGTCGATGTGATCGCCTTCGGCATGCTACCTCTACATTTACCTACGGGATTAGTTTTGAACCTCAATAATTGTTATTTAGTGCCAAGTTTGAGCATGAACATTGTATCAGGATCTCGTTTAATACAAGATGGCTACTCATTTAAATCCGAGAATAATGGTTGTTCTATTTATATGAGAGATATGTTTTATGGTCATGCTCCGATGGTGAATGGTTTATTCTTAATGAATCTCGAATGTAATGCTACACATATTCATAGTGTGAATACCAAAAGATGTAAGGTTGATAATGATAGTCCCACATACTTGTGGCACTGCCGCCTTGGTCACATAGGTGTCAAACGCATGAAGAAGCTCCATGTAGATGGACTTTTAGAGTCTCTTGATTACGAATCATTTGACACGTGCGAACCATGCCTCATGGGTAAAATGACCAAGACTCCATTCTCAGGAACAATGGAGCGAGCAACCAACTTATTGGAAATCATACATACTGATGTGTGCGGTCCAATGAGTGTTGAGGCTCGCGGTGGCTATCGTTATGTTCTCACCCTCACTGATGACTTAAGTAGATATGGGTATGTCTATTTAATGAAACACAAGTCTGAGACCTTTGAAAGATTCAAGGAATTTCAGAGTGAGGTTGAGAATCAACGTGACAGGAAAATCAAGTTCTTGCGATCAGATCGTGGAGGGGAATACTTGAGTCACGAATTTGGCACACACTTAAGAAAATGTGGAACTCACGCCGCCTGGAACACCTCAGCGTAATGGTGTGTCCGAACATCGTAATCGCACTCTATTAGATATGGTGCGATCTATGATGTCTCTTTCCGATTTACCGCTATCATTTTGGGGCTATGCTTTAGAGACTGCCGCATTCACTTTAAATAGGGATCCGTCAAAATCCGTTGAGACGACACCGTATGAATTATGGTTTGGAAAGAAACCTAAGCTGTCGTTTCTAAATGTTTGGGGATGCGATGCTTATGTCAAGAAACTTCAACCTGAAAAGCTCGAACCCAAGTCGGAAAAATGCGTCTTCATAGGATACCCTAAAGAAACTATTGGGTATACCTTCTACCTCAGATCCGAAGGCAAGATCTTTGTTGCCAAGAATGGATCCTTTCTAGAGAAAGAGTTCCTCTCGAAAGAAGTAAGTGGGAGGAAAGTAGAACTTGATGAAGTATTACCTCTTGAACCGGAAAATGGCGCAACTCAAGAAAATGTTACTGAGGTGCCTGCACCGACTAGAGAGGAAGTTAATGATGATGATCATGAAACTTCAGATCAAGTTGCTACTGAACTTCGTAGGTCCACAAGGACACATTCCACACCAGAGTGGTATGGCAACCCTGTCTTGGAAATCATGTTGTTAGACAACGGTGAACCTTCGAACTATGAAGAAGCGATGGCGGGCCCGGATTTTGACAAATGGCTGGAAGCCATGAAATCCGAGATAGGATCCATGTATGAAAACGAAGTATGGACTTTGACTGACTTGCCCGATGATCGGCGAGCCATAGAAAATAAATGGATCTTTAAGAAGAAGACAGACGCGGATGGTAATGTGACCATCTATAAAGCTAGGCTTGTCGCTAAGGGTTATCGACAAGTTCAAGGGGTTGACTACGATGAGACTTTCTCACCCGTAGCGAAGCTGAAGTCCGTCCGAATCATATTAGCAATTGTCGCATTCTATGATTATGAGATATGGCAAATGGACGTCAAAACGGCATTCCTTAATGGTTTCCTTAAGGAAGAATTGTATATGATGCAGCCGGAAGGTTTTGTCGATCCTAAGAATGCTGACAAAGTGTGCAAGCTCCAACGCTCGATTTATGGGCTGGTGCAAGCATCTCGGAGTTGGAACATTCTCTTTGATGAGATGATCAAAGCGTTTGGGTTTATGCAGACTTATGGAGAAGCCTGCGTTTACAAGAAAGTGAGTGGGAGCTCTGTAGCATTTCTCATATTATATGTAGATGACATACTTTTGATGGTTAATGATATAGAACTTTTGGACAGCATTAAGGCCTACTTGAATAAGAGTTTTTCAATGAAGGACCTTGGAGAAGCTGCTTATATATTAGGCATCAAGATCTATAGAGATAGATCAAGACGCCTCATAGGTCTTTCACAAAGCACATACCTTGATAAGATATTGAAAAAAATCAATATGGATCAATCTAAGAAGGGGTTCTTGCCTGTGTTGCTAGGTGTGAAATTGAGCTCAGCTCAATGTCTGACCACGGCAGAAGATATAGAAGAGATGAGTGTCATCCCCTATGCCTCAGCCATAGGGTCTATTATGTATGCCATGTTGTGTACCAAACCTGATGTAAACCTTGCCGTAAGTTTGGTAGGAAGGTACCAAAGTAATCCCGGCAAGGAACACTGGACAGCGGTCAAGAATATCCTGAAGTACCTGAAAAGGACTAAGGAAATGTTTCTCGTTTATGGAGGTGACGAAGAGCTCGTCGTAAAGGGTTACGTCGATGCTAGCTTCGACACAGATCTGGATGACTCTAAGTCACAAACCGGATACGTGTATATTTTGAATGGTGGGGCAGTAAGCTGGTGCAGTTGCAAGCAGAGCGTCGTGGCGGGATATACATGTGAAGCGGAGTACATGGCAGCCTCGGAGGCAGCGCATGAAGCAATTTGGGTGAAGGAGTTCATCACCGACCTAGGACTCATACCCAATGCGTCGGGGCCGATCAAACTCTTCTGTGACAACACTAGAGCTATTGCACTTGCCAAGGAGCCCAGGTTTCACAAGAAGACAGGCACATCAAGCGTCGCTTCAACTCCATTCGTGAAAATGTTCAAGATGGAGACATAGATATTTGTAAAGTACATACGGACCTGAATGTAGCAGATCCGTTGACTAAACCTCTCCCTAGAGCAAAACATGATCAAGACCAGAATTCCATGGGTCTTCGATTCATCACAATGTAACTAGATTATTGACTCTAGTGCAAGTGGGAGACTGTTGGAAATATGCCCTAGAGGCAATAATAAAAGGATTATTATTATATTTCCTTGTTCATGATAATTGTCTTTTATTCATGCTATAATTGTGTTATCCGGAAATCGTAATACATGTGTGAATACATAGACACCAACTTGCCCCTAGTAAGCCTCTAGTTGACTAGCTCGTTGATCAACAGATAGTCATGGTTTCCTGACTATGGACATTGGATGTCATTGATAATGAGATCACATCATTAGGAGAATGATGTGATGGACAAGACCCAATCCTAAACATAGCACAAGATCGTATAGTTCGTTTGCTAGAGTTTTTTCAATGTCAAGTATCTTTTCCTTAGACCATGAGATCATGTAACTCCCGGATGCCGTAGGAGTGCTTTGGGTGTACCAAACGTCACAAAGTAACTGGGTGACTATAAAGGTATACTACGGGTATCTCCGGAAGTGTCTGTTGGGTTGACACGGATCAAGACTGGGATTTGTCACTCCGTATGACGGAGAGGTATCTCTGGGCCCACTCGGTAATGCATCATCATAATGAGCTCAAAGCGACCAAGTGTCTGGTCACGGGATCATGCATTACGGTACGAGTAAAGTGACTTGCCGGTAACAAGATTGAACGAGGTTGGATACCGACGATCGAATCTTGGGCAAGTAACGTACCGATTGACAAAGGGAATTGTATACGGGGTTGCTTGAATCCTCGACATCGTGGTTCATCTGATGAGATCATCGAGGAGAATGTGGGAGCCAACATGGGTATCCAGATCCCGCTGTTGGTTATTGGCCGGAGAGTCGTCTTGGTCATGTCTACATGTCTCCCGAACCCGTAGGGTCTACACACTTAAGGTTCGGTGACGCTAGGGTTGTAGAGATATGAATATGCAGTAAACCGAAAGTTGTTCGGAGTCCCGGATGAGATCCCGGACGTCACGAGGAGTTCCGGAATGGTCCGGAGGTGAAGAATTATATATAGGAAGTGCAGTTTCGGCCATCGGGAGAGTTTCGGGGGTCACCGGTATTGTACCGGGACCACCGGATGGGTCCCAGGGGTCCACCGGGTGGGGCCACCCATCCCGGAGGGCCCCATGGGCTGAAGTGGGGAGGGGAACCAGCCCATAGTGGGCTGGTGCGCCCCCCTTGGCCCACCCCCTGCGCCTAGGGTTGGAAACCCTAGGGTGGGGGGGCGCCCCACTTGCCTTGGGGGCCACTCCACCCTTGGCCGCCGCCCCCTAGGAGATCCCATCTCCTAGGGCCGGCGCCCCCCCTAGGGGAGCCTATATAAAGGGGGGAGGGAGGGGCAGCCGCACCCTTGAGTCTTGGCGCCTCCCTCTCCCCTGCTACACCTCTCCCTCTCGAAGTAGAACGGCGAAGCCCTGCTGCGGTGACTCCTGCATCCACCACCACGCCATCGTGCTGCTGGATCTTCATCAACCTCTCCTTCCCCCTTGCTGGATCAAGAAGGAGGAGACGTCACGCTGACCGTACGTGTGTTGAACGCGAAGGTGCCGTCCGTTCGACGCTAGGATCTCCGGTGATTTGGATCACGTCGAGTACGACTCGCTCATCCCCGTTCTCTTGAATGCTTCCGCTCGCGATCTACAAAGGTATGTAGATGCAATCCGATCACTCGTTGCGAGATGAACTCATAGATGGATCTTGGTGAAACCGTAGGAAAATTTTTGTTTTCTGCAACGTTCCCCAACACTTACTTCACAGATGATTTGAGTAGATGTTGAGTGTATTTACTTGATGAATCACGAGTCTGAATTATTGAAAGGTTCAAGTAATTTCAGGGTGAAGTTGAAAGATCATCGTGACAAGAGGATAAAATATCTATGATATGATCATAGAAATGAATATCTGAATTACGAGTTTGGCACAGAATTAAGACATTGTGGAAATTGTTTCAAAAGTAATACAGCCTGGAACACCATAGTGTGATGGTGTGTCCGAACATCATAACTGCACCCTATTGGATATGATGCATACCATGATGTCTCTTATCAAATTACCACGATAGTTTATGGGTTAGGCATTAGAGACAACCACATTCACTTTAAATAGGGCACCACATAATTCCGATGAGATGACACCGTATGAACTATGGTTTAGAGAAACCTAAGCTGTCATTTCTTAAAAGTTTGGGGCTGCGACGCTTATGTGAAAAAGTTTCAGGCTGATAAGCTCGAACCCAAATTGGATAAATGCATCTTCATAGGACACCCAAAACAGTTGGGTATACCTCCTGTCTCAGATCCGAAAGCAATAAGGGATTGTTTCTAGAATCGGGTCCTTTCTCGAGGAAAGGTTTCTCTCGAAAGAATTGAGTGGGAGGATGGTGGAGACTTGATGAGGTTAATGAACCGTCTCTTCAACTAGTGTGTGGCAGGGCACAAGGAGTTGTTCCTATGGCACCTACACCAATTGAAGTGGAAGCTTATGATAGTGATCATGAAACTTCAGATCAAGTCACTACCAAACCTCATGGGATGACAAGGATGTGTACTACTTCAGAGTGGTACGTAATCCTGTCTTGGAAGTCATGTTGCTAGACAACAATGAACCTACGAGCTATGGAGAAGCGATGGTGGGCCTGGATTCCAAAATGGCTCGAGGCCATATAATCCGAGAGAGGATCCATATATGAAAACAAAGTGTAGACTTTGGAAGAACTACTTGATGGTCGTAAGGCTGTTAGGTACATATGGATTTTTTAAAAGGAAGACGGACAATGATAGTAATCACCATTAAGAAAGCTCGACTTGTCGTTAAGATGTTTTCCGACAAGTTCAAGGAGTTGACTACGATGAGACTTTCTCACTCGTAGCGATGCTAAGAGTCTGTTGGAATTATATTAGCGATTACTGCATTATTTATGAAATCTTGCACATAGGATGTCAAAACATTGTTTCCTCGACGATTTTCTTGAGGAAAGGTTGTATGTGATACAACCGGAAGGTTTTGTCAATCCTGAAAGATGCTAACAAGTATGCAAAGCTCCAGCAATCCTTCTAAGGACTGGAGTAAGCATCTCGGAGTTGGAATGTATGCTTTGATGAGATGATCAAAGATTTTGGGTGTATACAAAGTTTATGAGAAACTTGTATTTCCAAAGAAGTGAGTGGGAGCACTATAGAATTTCTGATGAGTATATGTTGTTGACATATTGTTGATCAGAAATGACGTAGAATTTCTGGAAAGCATATAGGGTTATTTGGAAAGTGTTTTTCAATGGAAAGCCTGGATTAAGCTACTTGAACATTGAGCATCAAGATCTATAAGGATAGATCAAAACGCTTAATGGTACTTTCAAATGAGCACATACCTTGACATGATCTTGAAGGTGTTCAAGATGGATCGGTCAAAGAAGGAGTTCTTGCCTAAGTTGCAAGGTATGAAGTTAAGACTTAAAGCTCGACCACGGCAGAAGAAAGAGGAAGGACGAAGGTCGTCCCCTATGCTTTTGTCATAGGCTCTATACGGTATGCCATGCTGAGTACCGCACCTGATGTGTGCCTTGCCACATATCTGGCAAGAGGGTACAAAGGTAATCTAGGAGTACATCACCAGATAGCGGTCTAAATTATCCTTAGAGGAATAAGGATATGTTTCTCGGTTATGGAGGTGATAAAGAGTTCGACGTAAAGAGTTACGTCGATGCAAGCTTAACACCTATCCGGATAGCTCTGAGTAGAGATACCGGATACGTATAATGGAGCAACAATTTAGAATAGCTCCAAGTAGAACAGATATTTGAAATGGCTCCAAATGTAGCGTAGTAGTTGCATCTACAAGATGACATAGAAATTTGCGAAGTACATACGGATCTGAATGTTGCAGACCCGTTGACTGAAACCTCTCTCACAAGCATAACATGATCAAACCCAGAACTTTTTGGGTGTTAGTCACATGGGGATGTGACCTTGAGTGTTAATCACATATCGATGTGAACTGGATTATTGACTCTAGTGCAAGTGGGAGACTGTTGGAAATATGCCCTAGAGGCAATAATAAATTGGTTATTATTATATTTCCTTGTTCATGATAATCGTTTATTATCCATGCTAGAATTGTATTGATAGGAAACTCAGATACATGTGTGGATACATAGACAACACCATGTCCCTAGTAATCCTCTAGTTGACTAGCTCGTTGATCGATAGATGGTTACGGTTTCCTGACCATGGACATTGGATGTCGTTGATAATGGGATCACATCATTAGGAGAATGATGTGATGGACAAGACCCAATCCTAAGCCTAGCACAAGATCATGTAGTTCGTATGCTGAAGCTTTTCTAATGTCAAGTATCATTTCCTTAGACCATGAGATTGTGCAACTCCCGGATACCGTAGGAGTGCTTTGGGTGTGCCAAACGTCACAACGTAACTGGGTGGCTATAAAGGTACACTACAGGTATCTCCGAAAGTGTTTGTTGGGTTGGCACGAATCGAGACTGGGATTTGTCACTCCGTGTAAACGGAGAGGTATCTCTGGGCCCACTCGGTAGGACATCATCATAATGTGCACAATGTGATCAAGGAGTTGATCACGGGATGATGTGTTACGGAACGAGTAAAGAGACTTGCCGGTAACGAGATTGAACAAGGTATCGGGATACCGACGATCGAATCTCGGGCAAGTATCGTACCGCTAGACAAAGGGAATTGTATACGGGATTGATTAAGTCCTTGACATCGTGGTTCATCCGATGAGATCATCGTGGAGCATGTGGGAGCCAACATGGGTATCCAGATCCCGCTGTTGGTTATTGACCGGAGAACGTCTCGGTCATGTCTGCATGGTTCCCGAACCCGTAGGGTCTACACACTTAAGGTTCGATGACGCTAGGGTTATAGAGAATAGATATACGTGGTTACTGAATGTTGTTTGGAGTCCCGGATGAGATCCCGGACGTCACGAGGAGTTCCGGAATGGTCCGGAGGTAAAGATTTATATATGGGAAGTCCTGTTTTGGTCGCCGGAAAAGTTTCGGGTTTTATCGGTAATGTATCGGGACCACCGGGAGGGTCCCGGTGGTCCACCAACTGGGGCCACCAGCCCCGGAGGGCTGCATGGGCCAAGTGTGAGAGGGGACCAGCCCCTGGTGGGCTGGTGCGCCCCCCCACCAAGGCCCAAGGCGTAAGGGAGAGTGGAAGGGGGCAAACCCTAGGCTCAGATGGGCCTAAGGCCCACCTAGTGGTGCGCCCCCCTCTCTCCCCCCTTGGCCGCCCCCCCTAGATGGGATCTAGGGCTGGCCGCCACCCCTAGGGGTGGAAACCTAGGTGGGGGTGCAGCCCCTCCCCTCCCCTATATATACTTGAGGTTTTGGGCTGCCATAGACACGATTCAATCTCCTTCTTGGCGCAGCCCTACCTCTCTCCCTCCTCATCTCTTGCGGTGCTTGGCGAAGCCCTGCTGGAGTACCACGCTCCTCCACCACCACCACGCCGTCGTGCTGCTGCTGGATGGAGTCTTCCCCAACCTCTCCTTCTCCCCTTGCTGGATCAAGGCGTAGGAGACGTCACCGGGCTGTACGTGTGTTGAACACGGAGGTGCCGTCCGTTCGGCACTAGGATCATCGGTGATTTGGATCACGGCGAGTACGACTCCATCAACCCCGTTCACTTGAACGCTTCCGCTTAGCGATCTACAAGGGTATGTAGATGCACTCTCCTTCCCTCGTTGCTAGATTACTCCATAGATTGATCTTGGTGATGCGTAGAAAATTTTGAATTTCTGCTACGTTTCCCAACATAACCATTTTATTATTGCCTCTAGGGCATATTTCCAACAGGCCGCACACCCCCTCCCCTTGAGTCCGAATAGGACAAGGAAGGGGGGCACCCCCCTTGCCTTTCCCCCTCTCCCACTCCTTCCTTCCCCCTCCTAGTGGGACTAGGAAAGGGGAGTCCTACTCCCACTAGGAGGAGGACTCATCCTCTTGGCGCGCCCTGGTAGGGCCGGCCGGCCTCCCCCCTTGCTCCTTTATATACGAGGGCAGGGGCACCCCAAGACACACAAGTTGATCAGTTGATCTTTTAGCCGTGTGCGGTGCCCCCCTCCACCATAATCCACCTCGCTCATATCGTAGCGGTGCTTAGGCGAAGCCCTGCGTTGGTAGCATCATCATCACCATCATCACGCCGTCGTGCTGACGGAAATCTCCCTCGAAGCTCTGTTGGATCGGAGTTCGTGGGACGTCACCGAGCTGAACGTGTGCTGAACTCGGAGGTGTCGTACGTTTGGTACTTGGATCGGTCGGATCATAAAGACGTACGACTACATCAACCGCGTTCTCATAACGCTTCCGCTTACGGTCTACGAGGGTACGTGGACGACACTCTCCCCTCTCGTTGCTATGCATCACCATGATCTTGCGTGTGCGTAGGAAGATTTTGAAATTACTGCGTTCCCCAACAACAACAAAAAGAAATGAGTACCCCGAGTTGCGGCTATCGAACAAAGAATGCAGTCGTAGACTACCAATCGAGGGGGGGGGGCATAGGTCGTCCCCGCACATAGTTAGCATTATTGGATCAAGAGAAGATGAACTCAGGTCCTAGGTCGGCTTGTGTGGAACAAAACACCAAGGCAAACTACTCGTGTCTTTCACCATTACCGTCCTAATTGCAATCATAGTTATGTCCATATCATAAGTTTCACCTCTAGAAGCATGGCATAATTGAAATGACCCCAAAGGAAGCAAGGCATAAGAATATAACATGGCAACTGTTGCAACATAAGCATGCATACTACAGCAAGTAGGTTAGCGAGCAACATATAAAGCAACATGGTGTGCTAGGTACAGGATATTAGGTCATATGTGGAGCTCAAGAAGCTATGCAAGTGATAGGCATCGCAACATAACTACAACATCGTGAACCTAGTGCAAGTAAAGCTAGTACAAGTATCCAGGGTAATGGTCATCCTTGCCTAATGGCCATGCATGGTAGAAGAGCAGGCCTTGCACGTGGCTCATGTCATCTTCGTGTCCTATCCGCAAAGAAGTAAAGAACACTGAAAACACAAGCAACAAATGCAATCTTATAGCTACGGCGAAAGATCCAGCATATTCATGCAATGCAACGACATGGTCCGCAAAGGTTGATATGCAACACAATCTGAAGCAATTATTGACCGAGTTAAGTGAAGTATCGATCACACACCACGATACTTCACATTTAGGAAGGGTTCCATCTCGTTTAGCTACACATCAAGTTTAAATATTGTTTACAATGACATAGGGTGGTGATGAAGTAAACTAACCTAATTTAAATTGGGGTAGGAAGCATATGTATGGCATTGACTAAAAATACCACGTATTAAATAAAATGTTAATTAAGATTATGACCTAAATAGTACTCCCTCCCTCCCAAAATAAGTGTCTCAACTTTGAAGTCATTCTTTACATGGATGTCTTAGTATCATAATGAAATTTATGATAATTAGATCACAATGTTTAACCAATGCACTATTTTCATTTGAAAAACGGGTAGGGATCCCATTTGCACTAAATCAAACTAAGTGAATATAGATGAGCATGTGAGATAATCGAATCATACACAAAACTACAACCAAGAACATATTTGGTTTTTCGACGGTTCTATTATTGAACCCAACTTGGATGCCGCATTTCTAGAAGTTTCTATGAATATACTTGACTAATATACAGTAGAAACCACTATTAAAATAGTTTTGATTTAGAAATTTCTACCACGACATTCAATAATATTAAAAGATAAATGGACACACGCATAGATATGCAAATATATGTATAAGTACTACACAATTCATGCAATGTTAGAAAATTAATTCAAATGATTTTTTAACAAGAAAGATAATTTTTGGAATATCATACAATTTAAATTTCGTAGAATCAAATTTTAAGAATATACATTACAACTGTATAACAATGAATAATACAGCTATTATTTGAAAACATTATTATGTGGATAAGTATAATAGAAAAGTGTATTAATAAAATTGTTATATGCTGCACTTAGTTTAGAATAAGTATAAATGTTTGGTATAAAAAATAATTGTTTTACAGAGTCCCGAGTGAAAAAATTGTTTGGACTAGCTCTGTTCCCTTGATGCCCTCTCCTGCGTTGTCTTTGGACGCTGCCAACACAATCACCAGGACTTTTGTGGGATTTGCACGCAACGAACTCATGGGGTTTATATAAAAGGTTCACGGAGGTCATTTTTTCCTCCTTGTACCCAAGGTTCGGTGATGGCTGGTGAGCGGTGGACGGCAATATCGTGACAACCTGCCTGGTCTGACGGTGCCACTTCCTGAAGACGGCGGTGCATATCAGTTCACTTATTCTATGAATGCAATGCTCCTATCGGATGATCTACTCGAGGTAAAGCACCGAAGATCCACAAACTTGTGCAATCCATAATGATTTAGTCCATAAACTTGTAAAAACTGTGGGTCGAACCTAGAACCTCAATCAATGCATGCACGCATGAAAATGCAACTAATCCCCGAGTGGTTTTGATAATTAATAACAACATATATCTCATTGAACTAATAGGCATTGTAGTTAAAGATTTCAGGAAGTTTAATGATTGGCATGGCAAGGACTAGTGATTGTGGACCCCTCAAAATGCTAAGGACATGGATTGGCAAAAGCTCAAGACTCTACATCTTTGGTTAAGTTATCCAAGATCATATTGAGTCCATAGGAAAGACAATACTATAAAAAGGGGATGATGTGTTGTCGATGATCTGGTTGCTCAAATGTTGCAATTATTTCGGTCTGACCGAGTTTTGCAATTGGTGCGACCGAGATGGCTTGCCAACCTTTTGTTGCCTCATTGCTTCACTTCGGTCCTACCGAGTTGATGCAATTGGTGTCACCAAAACAAGGTTTGCCTTTACCATTGCACATCGGTCCCTCCGAGATGTTTTCAGTTGGTCCCACCAAGACTCCTAAAGTTCATATCTTTTACACAGGTCGGTGCCACCGAGTCGGTGCCACCGAGAATTCTGACCGGTGCCACCAAGTTGAGTTAGAAGTGTGTAACGGTTGGATTTCGTGTGGAGGCTATATATACCCATCCACCCCCTCTTACTTAGTAAGAGAGCCATCAGAACGTGCATACACTTCCACTACTCATTTTCTAAGAGAGAACCACCTACTCATGTGTTGAGATTAAGGGATTCCATTCCTACCATTTGAATCTAGATTTCTAGCCTTCTCCAAGTTGCTTTCCACTCAAATCCTTGTTCTACCATAGCAAAATCTATGAGAGAGAGTTAAGTGTTGGAGAGACTATCATTTGAAGCACAAGAGTAAGGAGTTCATCGTCTACACATCATCTATTGCCTTTTGAAAAGTGGTGTCTCCTAGATTTGTTAGGTGTCATTTGGGAGCCTCCGACATAATGTGGAGTTGAACCAAGAAGTTTGTAAGGGCAAGGAGATCGCCTACTTCATGAAGATCTACCCCAGTGAGCCAAGTCCTTCGTGGACGATGGCCATGGTGGGATAGACAAGGTTGCTTCTTCGTGTATCCTTCGTGGGTGGAGCCCTCCATGGACTCGCGCATCCGTTACCCTTCATGGGTTGAAATCTCCATCAACGTGGACGTATGATAGCACCACCTATCGAAACCATGCCAAAAATCACCGTGTCCCCATTGTGTTTGCCTTCTCCAAACCCCTCCTTTATTTACATGTGCAATGTCTTACTTTCCGCTGCTATACTCTTAGAATTGCATGTGTAGGGTGATGCTTGACTTGCTAGATTTGCTAAACTGTGACTACATCTAAAATTGGGAAAAGATTAGGTTTTTATTTGGTCAAGTAGTCTAATTACCCCCCTCTAGACATACTTTTGATCCTACAGCGCACACTAACCAATACCACCAAACAACTAACCGATTTCTTTAAAAGATACACAAATGAAAAAAATCAGTTGTATAGCAAAAGTAATGAAATAGTGGGAAAACAGTATATGAGTATCAACCGCTTAAAGCAAGGATGGACGATAAAAAAGGCATATGAAATATTGCCGATTGCCTACAGTAATGCTAACATTGAAAACAGTCAATAATTATAAAATATGTCTACAAAGATTGGCACACACGCAGGTGCACAGTCTCTTTCAGCGGGGTTCAAACGTTGATCTAAAAAATTACCCTAACGGCACTATTGCCAAAATATTCCAGATCTGAAATCACACTTTTTTAAAGGAGGATTTACCCCTGTCCTCTACATCAAATCGATGCATGCGGCCAATCTGAAATCACACCTGAAACACTTAAGAAATTGTCCTTACTCTCCTTAGGGAAAATCAATTATTTGCTAAGCAAAGCAAGTGCATATTTGGAGTTCCTCAGGTGGACGATTACCTAGGTCATATTATTTTCTGGACAAGGTGTAGCCACTGACCCTGCTAAGATTGTTGTTGTAACTGAGTGGAAATCTCATGTTTCAGTGAGACAACTAAGGAGCTTTATGGGTTTATCTGGCTACTACTGGAGGTTCATAAAACATTATGGCAGGATATTTAGACTCCAGTATGATATGCTCAAGGAGGGAGCATTTCAGTGGTATGAAGCTCAGGAAAATGCCTTTCAACAACTAAAAGTGGCATTGGTCACTGCTCCTGTTCTAGCTTTGCCAAACTTTGCTGAACTCACTTTAGAAGTTGATGCTTCAAAGAATGGTTTAGGGGCAGTTCTGATGCAAAAGGGCAGAGCTATTGCCCCACTAAAACTTTGCTTTGAGACCAAAGAATGATAGTCTATCAATATATGAGAAAGAGGCATTAACAGTACTTGAGGCCATTAAAAAGGGGAGGCACTATTTTCTAGGAGGAAAAGTCATCATTAAAACAGATCATGAGAGTCTCAAATATATCACTGGACATAGGATGACAGAAGGATTACAGCACAAATTACTCCTCAAACTCTTGGAATTAGAGTATGTGGTGGAATACAAAAAAGGAAAGGAAAATACTATAGCTGATGCTTTGTCCAGAAAATCCGTATCACTCATGTTCATGTGGACAATTACTCCTAAATGGATTGAAGAAGTACAAAAGAGCTATGTGACAGATCCTGTGACAAAAGAATTGCTACAGAAATATATGGCATCACACCTCCTCTTCCAGAGTCTCATTACACATTAAAGGCTGTCTCCTTCGATATAAAGGCAAAATAGTATTGGGCAATGATAAAGCACTGAAGGAGAAAATCATGAATGCACTTCATGCTTCTCCAGTGGGAGGGCATTATGATGCTGGGTGAGACGACCGGGAGCTGCTGGCGCCGCCTAGGAGGTTGGTTTGGTTCTGCGCCCGAATTTTTTTGGGGGGGAAGTCAAATCTGTAGTTTCGTCCGTCTGTTCTCAGTTTCTGTTCATAGGGAGTTACTGCCACCGAGCGCATCCTTGACCTCATTAGGGAGGACATCCAGGCCTGGCGTGCTGCAGGATGAAAATTACTGCGAGCCAGCCCGGAAGCTTTCGAGCAGTGCTATGGCGCTATTTTTTCAGAGCTCTTGCTCAGTTCGTGTACAGCCCAAACCTTTGCGTACTGGACTGTAAGCACTCTTGCATGCCACTTTCCACATTGATCTTGTCAGTTGTGATTTGCTCACCGGCATGTTGCATTTTGCGGCATTAATCCCTTTTCTTGAAGCTAAAGGCCATTTTCGTTCATGTTGTATGATTATGTGTGGTAGCATCAATACATTAGCTGAGAAAAATGTAGGTAGACTAAAAAACAAAATGATTATATGTTATGCTTTATCTGATTGTTTCCTTTCTGACCTTTCAACTACAGTAGTTAACAAAATGCCGGTGTCCTTTCGTTAATACCTGAACAAGTCTTGCCGTCTAGGACATAGCAGAGCTGCTGAGAATCTGAGGAACTCCATCAGATCCTTGTAGTTTTAGGAACACAAGTTAAGGCAATATGTGCTAGCCGGTCCTGCGCATGTTGGGTTCTGAGGATGTTATCAGCTCAGCAACTCAATAAGTGGTGTCGGTCTGGAGGCCCTAACTTTTCTTAACCTGGTCTAACTTGTAAGTGAATGAGATTTTCTGTTTTTTTTCCTGTAAGCTGTAATAACATCTGTTCATGTATTATCGATGCAGTAATATTGAGAAACTGAACAACGCCATGCAAATCATTTGTAATATTTGCAAACTGCGCCCATTATGTTAAAATAATACAAATCATGACCCACTCATTGCTCTTGATTGACAGATGTTTTTCATGTTTGCATCATGACTTTGATAATCTTTTTGAATTTCTGATTTGCAGGAAATGTTCTAGTCAATGCTCGAATATTTTGTTCATTCCATCAGTTTATTACTTCAGTCATTGTTCAGTCCATCACTTGTATCGGAGTAAATGACGTGAGCAGATGAACTAATATCGATTCTTCCCTAGTATGTTTCTAGTTTATCCTCAAGTCTTCTTCAGCCCTTCAGTATTCTTCGTGTTATCATACAGCTTTGTTATACAAGTTAGACTGTCAATGTTCAACCTATATAGTATTTTTATTCTTCAGTTTCATTATTCATACTGCTTCCGGTATCTGTCTTTCATGTTTTTGTATGACCCATGGCTCTATTTTTTAACCCAACTTGCTCACCTTTTTATCCTTATCCTTATAGTATGTTGTCTATTGACTTGAAAAGAAGTTTCAAGTTAATAGGATTGGATTGGATGTGTATTATTCAGCTGTAGTTATGGTAGGATCTAGTCTATCAGCATAGAAAGGTTACTTATTTTACCAGTCATCAGACCTTCAGTTGATTTTCTCATTCTTTTTCCCTTGTCATGGGTTTGTTTTTCATTCTCTTTCTTCGGTCTTTATCTTTTGATCATTCTCTTTATTGAAGAATTTTGCATCACAATATACGTCAGGTCTTTGTCACATACTCACATCACAATATATGTCAGCTCTTTTCTCCATCAGCAGATGAATCTTCAGTTTCCACTATTTTTCACTATTTTCTTGCTGGTCTACTAATCTTTTCTTTAGTTTTCCATTCATATTTGTGGAGACTTTTGGATTTTGTCAATTATTTGGAGCCTTCCAATTTGGAGAGCTGCTGATAAAAACAGAGCAGAGGTTTTTCATTTTTCAGATTTCAGTGGTTGAGTCCACCGTCAGGACTATCCCAAACACACAGAATCTAAGTGTTTGGAAGTTGGAACTGATGACTGAGACCCAAATTCAAAATCAAATTTTGAATGGGGCCCAAAATGATCAAAATCAAACTTTGACGGAGATCCAAATCAAATTCAGTCAACTGATGACTGAAACTCCCAACTACAGTAATCTATCACAGATTCACAGGTGGCAAACTAGCAATGAAAATCAAAATTTGACTTGAGACCCAAATCAATTTCAGTGTAATGATCGTTAGACACTCCAACTACAATGATCTATCACCGGTGACAGATTAGCAATCAGCAATAAGTTTGGAAGTTGGAACCTACGACTGGGACCCAAATTCAAAATCAAAATTTGACTGAGACCCAAAATCAAAATCAAACTTCCACTGAGATCCAAATCAAATTCAGTCAACTGATGACTGACACTCTCAACTACGTACACTAATCTCTCACAGATTGACAGGTTACAAGTTAGCAATCAAAATCAAAATTTGACTGAGACCCAAATCAATTTCAGTCCAATGATCATTAGACACTCCCAAGTCCCAACTACAATGAATTATCACCGGTGACAAATTAGCAATCAGCAATAATTTTGGAAGTTGGAACCGATGATCCAGGCCCAAATTTCAAAATCAAAATTTGACTGGGACCCAAAATGATCATAATCAAACTTTGGCTGAGATCCAAATCAAATCCAGTCAACTGATGACTGACTTGACACTCCCAACTACGTACAGTAATCTATCACAGATTGACAGGTTACAAACTAGAGCAATCAGCAATAGCCGCCGTTGAACTGAAACGCCTGCCTGCAGTTTCTTTACTTCTTCCCCTTGAGACGCCATATCGCTCGCAGGTGCTCGTCGCTGGAGACGTGGAGCTGCAGGCGGAGGTCGGACAGCAGCTCCTCCTTGGCCCAGGTCAGCGGCCCCGTGAAGTAGAAGGCCTTCATGACGCTCACGTAGGCCTCCAGCTCCAGGCCATGGACGCGGTGATCATGCTCCTCTACCTGCTGATCTTGCTTCACCATCACCACCTGTTCCTCATCGGCCAGGCGATGGTGCATTCCCGCGCTGGCATGGGACTCTGTCCTCTCCTCGGAATCTTGCTCCTCTTCTTCCTCGCAGCTTGGAGTCGCAGCTTCTTGATTTTCTTGGCAATGCTCGCCGGTGACGGGAACTGCGCGGCCGCCGTTGCTGTTGCTTCCGCCACTGCTGCTGCTGCTGTCTCCGTCACTGCTGTCAGCAGATGACGATGGATCAGACTTGCTACTGTTGGAATCATCGTCGCTGTCGCTGTCCGTTCCTCCTCCGACCACATCAATTTCTTCATCGTTGGGTTTGTTGCTGGTCTCCTGCTCCCGTTTCTTGAGGTAATGGCTTGGGTGTACATCCATCACCTCTATGTTGCTGTCACCGTACCTTGCTGCGGGTTCTCTCTTGGCCAAGAAGACGTTGCCCTGAAATCTCTTGACGTCCTGGACAATGTCGGCGTCCACCGCGTAGTTGCTCCGCTTCGTCTTGCCGCCCAGATTGAGATTGGTGGCATGCGCGGCGAACTTGCCGCCTCCATTGATATTGGCTTTGCTTTTGATGTTCTTGCCAGCGACGGGGCGCCATGGCTGGGCGCTTGCGACGGGGATTTTGTCACCCTGGTGCGAAGAGAAAGAAGAAGAAACAGGGCAAGACGCCGTCAGCGAAACAAGAATCTGCAGACGTTACTGAATCTAAGAGGAGGAGGCCGCGAGTGGGGAGAAGATGAAGGGGACAACGATGGCGTTACCTTCTGGATCACAGCCCAGCCTTTCTCCCCTCCGCCATACACCATACAGGGCCGTAGCACGCTCAGGTCGGCCTCAACGACCTCGGTCGAGTCGGCGATCTTGACCTCGAACTGACCGTGGCCGGCGGCGCCCACGACCTTGGCGCGCTTCCACAGGTTGCTGTGGAACACATCAACGTCGTCGCCGGCGGCGAGGTCCGCCGGCAGCTTGGCGGCTGGATCCGGGAGCGGCCGGACGCCCGCCCTCGGGATGCGCCCGGAGTCTGGGCCGCCGTCGAACCACCGCAGGACGTACGAGTGTCCGTTGCCCCAGACCACCTCGCCGGCGCGCCACACGTCCCGGGCGACCTCGGCCTCCAGGTGCATACCTCGGGTGACCCTCATGGCCGATCGATCCCCTCTCATGAGTTCTCTTTGGATTTGGATTGGACGCCGCCGCAATGACGGGGGATCTTCGTGGAGCTCGCGGGCCTATATATAATCTCGGCGAGACGGGGCGCCGAGTTCTTGGGGGACGCGAACTCGATCGATCGAGTTGCCGCGTGTTGGATATGGAAAGGGCTCCTCGATCGACTCGGAACCGACGCGGAATCCAAGACGACCCCCGGCGAAAACCTCACGCGGAATCTAACCGACCATGGATTGGTCTGATCGCGCCGGCGGGAGGGGCGGCGGGATGGTGTTGGGGAGGATCCAGAGCGGAGTAGGGTTCGGCGGGAGGAACCGCCGGCGGCGGCCCAAACTTAGGGCATCTCTAGTCTCTATCCCTGGAAACCAATCGTGTAACTTCTCAAGAAGGAACCTTTTGAGGAGTTGTACCCTGA
Source organism: Triticum urartu (assembly GCF_056163025.1). Lineage (NCBI taxonomy): Eukaryota > Viridiplantae > Streptophyta > Magnoliopsida > Poales > Poaceae > Triticum > Triticum urartu. The sequence goes on along the minus strand of NC_141873.1, from coordinate 34,648,735 downwards.
CTAAACCACCCCTAAAGAAACTTGTCAAAAAATTGAGGGGTTAAGCCTAAAAAAATGCCCTTTTCTCCTCCAATTCGAACAATCACTCGAATCCTCCCTGAATCCTATTTCCTCTCCTCTACCCCCTATTGGACCCGTATAAATCCTCGGCGTCGACGCCCCCCTCCCCTCCCAAAACCCTAATCGGAGCCGACCGCGGCCCATCCCCCACCCCCCCCCCCCCCAAAAAAAAAAACCCTAGCCCGAGCCGGTCGCGGCCCACCCCCCCCCCCCCCCAAAAAAAAACCCTAGCCCGAGCCGGTTGCTGCCCATCTCCCCCTCCCCCAATCGCCAACGTGCCTCCACATTGCTTGCCTATAACATCCCAAATTTTCAATTTGAAATGATATACATTAGATCATCTATGCATATTATATTTTAATTTTGCATTTTAGTTGATCCTAGAAATTCTACGCAACTCAAGGACCCACGGAGAGAGTTGGGGATTTCGTTATTTTCATATTTGAGTTTTCTCAAATTTTGAGAATAGGATCATTTGATTTTGTTATTTTATCGTCAATTATTTCTATTACAAAAATATGAGAGAGGGAATAAATGACTTTCCCAAAATAAAGAAATATTGAGGATTTAATAATAAAATCAAATAAGATTTTATTTCGGAGTTTTTCGTTATTTTATTTGAATTTAGGAAAAATGTGCATTTTTCAAAATTGCATTTAGGTCCCAAATAAATGTTCACCTTGTGCAGCTTGATTTTAGAAGCCCGGAAAAATTTATTTCGGGATTTTTGGAGTCCATTTAGTATTTCTTTTTATTTTTCTTCTGCGCGTAATTATTTATAAAAAAACGAACCGACCTAACGGGCTGTGTCTGACCCGGACTCCGGCCCGACTAGGCTATATAAGCCGGGGGAGGAGGCCCAGCCGAAACCCTAAGCCGCCCCAGCCCCCAGCGCCACCGCCGCCTCCCAGCGCCGCCGCCGGACGCCGCCGCCTCGCCGCCCGAGGTTCGCCGCGCCTCGAAATCCGCGCCGGTTTATTTTTTTCGAAAAACCATCCGGTTTTTCCGTCAGTTTTTTTAGTTTCGGTTTTTTTTAAATAGATCAGTTTTTCCGATTTATTTAAATAGTGAATGTTCGTCGTTTTTCTTTTTCTCGAATTTAATCCACGATTTTTCTGATCGCGATTCCTGATCTGATTTTCTTTTTAGTATAACTTTTCGCTCGTTTATCGGAATCAGGCGATTCAAGCGCCTGGAGTTTCGTTTCGAAACCCTCTATCCGTTTAACCAACTTAAACAAGTTTTTGCTACTGTAAAATTTGCCTTAGATCCAGATTAGTAGAACGAAGTTGTTTTCTTTCGCCGTTTGACTTTCGTTGCTTCGTTCGATTTGATTCTTTTTGCAAACCGGAGTTCTTAAGTTGAACCTTTTGGTTAGATCTCTTATTTGACTTTTACCTGTGCACTAGATGAGTACTTATTGTATGCTTGTTTGTTTGTCTGCGATAGAATACCCGGAGTGCGCCGCCTGTTACTTCGAATCGCTAGGTTTCCCGGATCATCAGCAAGGCAAGTAACACTTTGATCATACCTTTCCTACTACCCAGTTTTATTGCATTAGATCAATCCTCAAACATTGCATGATTAGGATCTAATTAAATTGTGGGATGGGAAGTAGTTGAGGTAGTACCTATTACCTGTTTACTTTCAAACCTTTGGGAGTTACTTCTACGTTTGCTTATTGTGCCATGCTATGCTAGTAGACGTGGATTGGGTGAGTGATATCCATGACAGATGTGAGTTTGTTAATTAATGGTTTTTCTAAGGTGGCAACTTAAACACACATCTGGGTGAATTGAGGCACCTGGGTATTCCAGGACTTCCCTGTTTTCTTTTGGACCGCCAGCCAGGCTCAAAGGGATCATGAGACTATTCATACTAAAAACTTCCGTGTGCAGCCACAAGCTATTATGGGCTCTACCATAGTTAACTAAGTCGTGCGAACTCTTGCAGTGGTAGACTAGCAGATGTAGGGGATGTAGGTGGTACGGTCTACCCGATCGTAAGGTGCTAACGCTTCTGAAAGACTATGTCTCGGTCATCCGTCTTCTCAAACACCATGTAGTGCGAGAAACCAAACGGAGGCGATCGAGTCTTGTGGGGAAAAGTGTGCAAACCTCTGCAGAGTGTAATAAACTAATCATGGTTAGCCGTGTCCCCGGTTATGGACAATCTTAAGTATCTAGTACTTGGATTATCATGTGAATCTCAACATGTTACTCTACTTTAATTTTGTTGGGTTTTGTTTAATGATGATGCTTAATTGGGATTGAGAATGTTGTCAACCATTCTCAATGTTTAACAACTAACATGATAGTTAAATAAATTTATTTCTTTGAAGTAGGGAAAAATTGGCTTTACGCAAAACTGTAACCATAGAGCTTTCCACCAGCCAGATATGCATATAGTATAGCTGTTTCATTCCATTACTCTCTATGTGTTACCTTGACAGCATATTCCATGTGCTGACCCGTTTCGGGCTGCAACGTTAATGTTGCAGACTTTTCAGATGACGATTAAGGAGTTTTTAGGTCGTGGTTCTATACTCAGTGATGCCGTTGGAGTTGATGGACTCACTTATCTTCCAAGCCTTCTGCTGTTATCGTTATTAGATGGCCTTAAGCCATATTTATTGTAATAAGTTCTCTATTGAGACACTCGATGTAATAAGTGTGTGATTGCTACTCTGCTATAAATCCTCCGAGTACTATGTGGTGTCAGCATTACTGATCCAGGGATGACACCGGAGCACAGAGATCAGACTGTTTGAGGTCTGGTCGCTACAGAGATGGTATCAGAGCACACGATGACTGTAGGACACGACCACTAAGCTAAAGACCTAGATCACTATTCACTCTCTTCCTTTCTGACCTCTCATCTTTTCTACTCTTTTAGGATGGCGGATGCAAGGAACAAGTTCACACAACCGGATGAAGATACACCCTTTGGACGTCACTTGAAGGAAGTCACTAGATACCTGAACATAGGAGTACCCAGCTTCACAGGAACCTACAATGCCACTTTACCTGAAGAAGAGCGCTAGATGATTCAAGTTCAAGTTCCAGGAAGGAAGTTCATGCTAGTCACTGAGCCCATAGAGTTTTCTTTTGATGCACCAACTTGGAGTCTAGGAAAGAGCATGGCAGCTCACATCGCCATGGGACGCATTGGAGAAGTCTACCGCAATGATCTCAAGGATACTATCTACCAGATTTGTGGGCGCCGAGATGAGCACTGGGAGATGATCAGCATCAGGAAGGATAGATCAATTGCAGCTTTTATCCAGGAGTTAAACTAGCACATTCGACGACAGGAGAACCAGATGTGCGCTGACATGATAGATCTAAAGAAGACAAGGACAAGAATCAAGGAACTGAAGGAAGAACTCAAGGCTACACGTGAAGTTTATGAAGAGGAAATTGAAGTATTGGTGGATAAGAATGCCGACCTAACTATGAAGCTAGAAGTATTTATGGGAGACCCTACACCAGTAGATGAAGACGAAGAACCCAAGGAGATTAGCCCGGAAGACTACATCATCATCGACGACACAGACTCAGACCCATACGAAAGCGATGATGACTATGTTGATGAAGCTGGAGCAGATATCATGGAGTCTGCAACCGAAGAATATTTCTGGTAGACCACCTCATCAGTAGTAGTAGTCCACCATGTAAATATAGTAGCCCGAGCACTTTTGCGATAGATAGATCGATTGTATGCCCTTGTTTGTTTGATTGAATGAAGTGAATTGTTTGCTTTTGCCTCATGTGCATATGGGTAGTGTTTTCTCTTTAGACCCCTCTATTCTTACATCTCATCTTTTCTAAACCCTCAGATGCCTCCGAGACGTGACCCCGGATTTACCTTTCCACCGGAGCTCACCTAGTTGATCCAACAGCAGAACACATTGATGCAGTTGCTAGTCCAGAATCAGAACCAGGGGAACAACAACAACAACAACCCACCACCACCACCACCTGTTGATCACTTAGCCCGTTTTCTTAGGCTAAATCCGCCGGTGTTTTCCAGTAGCACCGAGCCGATAGTAGCAGATGATTGGCTCCGCACGACAGCTAGAGAGTTGACCACAGCAGGATGCACGGATGCGGAGAAGGTGAAGTTTGCCGCACATCAGCTTGAAGGACCCGCAACATCATGGTGGGAGAATTTCACAGCCACTTTCCCTGTCGACACTGTCACATGGGACCAGTTTCAGCAAGCCTTTCGTACTGCCCATGTTTCAGCAGGAGCTATGGCCATGAAGAAGCGTGAGTTTCGCAACTTGCGCCAAGGAGGACAGACAGTAGGCCAGTATGTGGAGGACTTTAGTAAGTTAGCACGTTATGCTCCAGATGACGTTGCTACGGATGTAGCTAAGCAGGAGAAGTTTCTAGAAGGACTGAATGATGAGTTGAGCATGCAGTTGATGGTAGCAACCTTCAACAACTACCAGGAGTTGGTAGACCGTGCTCTTATGATTGAAGGCAAGCAGCAGCAAATTGAGAATCGCAAGAGGAAGTATGGACAAGGAAAGTACAATTCAGGAGCTCAGCAGAAGCCACGTTTTAGCCCTAGACCGGGAGGACATTTTCAGCATACCCATGGAGGAGGTAGCTCGCACAATCACAATGGCACCCGGAATGGTAATGGGAATGGAGGAAGCAATGGCCAGAATTGCACCAACCCATCAACCCCAGCCAAGAAAGACCTGAGCCAATTCACTTGCTTTAAGTGTTCAAAGACCGGACATTATGCCAATGAATGCCCTGAAATACAAAATGGAAATAGCAATGGAAGCTCTGGGAAGAAGCCAAACCCTTTCAACAGGGGACAGGTGAACCACGTTAGCGTGGAGGAGGTTGAAGCTCAGCCTGATGCAGTAATAGGTAAGTTTTTGGTTAAGTCATTTACTGCACTCGTTCTTTTTGTTACTGGTGCATCGCATTCATACATCTCAAGGGGATTTGTGGATAAGTATAACCTGTCAACCCAAGCCCTTAGGTCACCCATGTTAGTAACCTCGCCTGGAGCAGAATATATGGCTAGTCTATGGTGTGATCGGCTACCATTAAGGATTGTTAACTATGTTTTTCCCTCAGACCTAATAGTATTGGAATCCCAAGGATTGGATGTGATATTAGGCATGGATTGGTTGTCAAAGTATGAAGGGAATATTGAATGTTCTAGTAAGTCAATTTTGCTTACCACCCCAGAAGGGAGAAGGATCAAGTATGTATCCCGACATGTGCCAAAGAGGACTCAAGTAAATTGCTTAACAGGAGTTGTGCAGGAGGAAGTACCAGTAGTGAAGGATTTCCCTGAAGTATTTCCAGAGGATTTGCCAGGCATGCCACCGGATAGAGATATTGAGTTTTTGATTGAGCTATTGCCAGGCACAGGGCCAATATCAAAGAGACCATACAGGATGCCTGCAAAAGATTTGGTGGAAATTAAGAAGCAGATTAAGGAGTTACTGGATAAGGGATATATTCGCCCAAGTTCTTCGCCTTGGGGATCGCCAGTACTTCTAGTGGAGAAGAAGGATGGATCGTTAAGGATGGTTGTAGATTATCGAGGGTTGAATGAAGTAACGATCAAGAACAAGTACCCACTACCAATGATCAATGATCTGTTTGATCGATTGCAAGGAGCTAAGGTATTTTCCAAGATCGATCTGCGATCAGGATACCATCAGTTGAAGATTCGAGAACAGGATATTCCTAAGACAACTTTTACCACCAGGTATGGGCTGTACGAGTATACCGTTATGTCATTTGGTCTGACTAACGCACCCGCATATTTTATGAACATGATGAACAAAGTATTTATGGAGTTTTTGGATAAGTTCGTCATAGTGTTCATTGATGATATCCTGGTCTACTCGAAGAATGAAGAGGAGCATAAGGAGCATTTGTGTTTGGTACTTGAGAAGCTCAGAGAACATCAATTATATGCCAAGTTCAGCAAATGTGAGTTTTGGTTGAAGGAAGTAGGATTCCTCGGACACGTTATATCTGGAGAAGGTATAGCAGTAGATCCTACCAAAGTAGATACCGTGACCAAGTGGGAAGCACCAACCACCGTGGGAGAGATCCGGAGTTTTCTTGGACTCCACTAGTAGAAAACAGGGCTATGGTCCAGGCCGGCTCAGCCCATTAGTCCCGGTTCAGTGTAGAACCGGGACTAATGTGGGCATTGGTCCCGGTTCGTGAGCCCAGGGGGCCGGCCGGGCCACGTGGGCCATTGGTCTCGGTTCGTCTGGACCTTTTGGTCCCGGTTGGTGGGACGAACCGGGACCAATGGGCCTCGCTCTTGGCCCACCACCATTGGTCCCGGTTGGTGGCTTGAACCGGGACCAAAGGCTCCCCTTTAGTCCCGGTTCATGCCACCAACCGGGACCAATGAGGTGCCTATATATACCCCCTCGCGCAAGAGCAGAGCACAGTGCTCTGTTTTTTCTGGCCGAGGGGGAGAGGGCTTTGTGGTGCTCTAGCTCACCTCCTATGCACATGAGGTGTTCGATGGAATGCCCGAGCCACACTACTTAAACTTTCTCCTCTCAAAGCTCGACCTCCAAGCTCCATTTTCCTCGAGATTTGTCTAGATTTAGCGGTCCGTCACACCCCATCCCCGTATTCACCGCCGTCGATCACCCGTGCTGATCTCATCACCGACACCACCGTGGTGAGCCTCTTGTTCTTATCTTCTTTCTGAAAGGAAAAATATTCTTACTTGTATGTTTAGATAGATACTTGTATCATTTTCTTACATTTATTATTGCATCTTATATAGTGCGATGGTTTTGGTATCCGCCCCCGTCGGCCCTCGTCCTGTCTATGATTCGGATTTGGTATGTATATTATCTTCATAACTATTGGTTCATTTATTGTTTATGAAAATTATGCCGACCAACGTGACATAGATTTTATTTATCTAGGATGTATGTGAATCGGAAATGCCAACCGACCCTATTGTCGAGAGGTTAAATTTAGTTGAAGAAGAAAACAATTTGTTGAAGGAAAAAATAAAAAAAATTGAGGAGGAGAAGATGATATTGGAGTTGCATGTTGCGGATGTCGTCGATGATCACAAGATCAAGATGGATGCAATGCGCTTGAAGATTAGAAAGATTAGAAAATATGCCATTCATACCGAGGCTTGGTATCATTATGCCGTTGGATCAATTGTTACCTTGGTTGCGATTATGATCGCATTTGTTTTCGCATTGAAATGTTTTACATAGTTTCAATGTATGGTTTAATTAATTAGATGCTCTGGAGAGCTATATGTTGTTAGATGAGAACTATGTATGCACTTTGGTTTTAATGTGATGATGAACTTCTATTAATTTGGACACTTAATTATATATAATGCACGCAGATGAACCGGCAATGGATGTACGGTGACAGACACACCCGCGAGTACATTAAGGGCGTGCATGAGTTTCTCGATGCGGCTGAGGCAAACAAGCAGAATGGTTTTATGTGTTGTCCATGCACTGAATGTGGGAATATGAGGTCTTACTCTAACCGGAAAATCCTTCACTCCCACCTGCTTTACAAGGGTTTCATGCCACACTATAATGTTTGGACGAGGCACAGAGAAATAGGGGTTATGATGGAAGACGGCGAAGAAGAAGAGTACGATGACAACTATGTGCCCCCTGAATACGGTGATGCTGCAACGGGGGGAGCTGGTGAAGATCAAGAGGAACCAGACGATGTGCCCAATGATGCTGCCACGGGTGAAGCTGCTGAAGATCAAGAGGAACCAGACGATGTGCCCGATGATGATGATCTCCGCCGGGTCATTGTCGATGCAAGGACGCAATGCATTAGTCAAAAGGAGAAGCTGAAGTTCGATCGCATGTTAGAGGATCACAAAAAAGGGTTATACCCCAATTGCGAAGATGGCAACACAAAGCTCGGTACCGTACTGGAATTGCTGCAGTGGAAGGCAGAGAATGCTGTGGCTGACAAAGGATTTGAGAAGCTACTGAAAATATTGAAGAAGAAGCTTCCAAAGGATAACGAATTGCCCGACAGTACATACGCAGCAAAGAAGGTCGTATGCCCTCTAGGATTGGAGGTGGAGAAGATACATGCATGCCCTAATGACTGCATCCTCTACTGCGGTGCATACAAGGATCTGAACGCATGCCCGGTATGCGGTGCGTTGCGGTATAAGATCAGACGAGATGACCCTGGTGATGTTGACGGCGAGCCCCTCAGGAAGAGGGTTCCTGCGAAGGTGATGTGGTATGCTCCTATAATACCACGGTTGAAACGTCTGTTCAGAAACGAAGAGCATGCCAAGTTGATGCGATGGCACAGTGAGAACCGAAAGAAAGATGGGAAGTTGAGAGCACCCGCTGACGGGTCGCAGTGGAGAAAAATCGAGAGAAAGTACTGGGATGAGTTTGCAAAGGACCCAAGGAATGTATGGTTTGCTTTAAGCGCGGATGGCATTAATCCTTTCGGGGAGCAGAGCAGCAATCACAGCACCTGGCCCTTGACTCTATGTATGTATAACCTTCCTCCTTGGATGTGCATGAAGCGGAAGTTCATTATGATGCCAGTTCTCATCCAAGGCCCTAAGCAACCCGGCAAAGAAATTGATGTGTACCTAAGGCCATTAGTTGAAGAACTTTTACAGCTGTGGAATGGAAATGGTGTACGTACGTGGGATGAGCACAGACAGGAGGAATTTAACCTTAAGGCGTTGCTGTTCGTGACCATCAACAATTGGCCCGCTCTCAGTAACCTTTCAGGACAGACAAACAAAGGATACCACGCATGCACGCACTGTTTAGATGACACTGAAAGTATATACCTGGACAAATGCAGGAAGAATGTGTACCTGGGCCATCGTCGATTTCTTCCGACCAACCATCAATGTCGAAAGAAAGGCAAGCATTTCAAAGGCGAGGCAGATCACCGGAAGAAGCCCGCCATGCGCACCGGTGATCACGTGCTTGCTATGGTCAATGATTTACACTACGTAATCTTTGGAAAGGGTCCCAGTGGACTAGCTGTTCCGAATGACGCTGAGGGACACGCATCCATGTGGAAGAAGAAATCTATATTTTGGGACCTACCCTACTGGAAAGACCTAGAGGTCCGCTCCTCAATCGACGTGATGCACGTGACGAAGAACCTTTGCGTGAACCTGCTAGGCTTCTTGGGCGTGTATGGGAAGACAAAAGATACACCTGAGGCACGAGAGGACCTGCAACGTTTGCACGAAAAAGACGGCATGCCTCCGAAGCAGTATAAAGGTCCTGCCAGCTACGCTCTTACGAAAGAAGAGAAAGAAATCTTCTTTGAATGCCTGCTCAGTATGAAGGTCACGACTGGCTTCTCGTCGAATATAAAGGGAATAATAAATATGCCAGAGAAAAAGTTTCAGAACCTAAAGTCTCATGACTGCCACGTGATTATGACACAACTGCTTCCGGTTGCATTGAGGGGGCTTCTACCGGAAAACGTTCGATTAGCCATTGTGAAGCTATGTGCATTCCTCAATGCAATCTCTCAGAAGGTGATCGATCCAGAAATCGTACCAAGGCTAAGGAGTGATGTGGCGCAATGTCTTGTCAGTTTCGAGCTGGTGTTCCCACCATCCTTCTTCAATATCATGACGCACGTCCTAGTTCATCTAGTCGACGAGATTGTCATCCTGGGGCCCGTATTTCTACACAATATGTTCCCCTTTGAGAGGTTCATGGGAGTCCTAAAGAAATATGTCCGTAACCGCGCTAGGCCAGAAGGAAGCATCTCCATGGGCCATCAAACAGAGGATGTTATCGGGTTTTGTGTTGACTTCATTCCTGGCCTTAACAAGATAGGTCTCCCTAAATCGTGGTATGAGGGGAGACTGACTGGAAAAGGCACTCTGGGAAGAGACTCAATAATATGCAGGGACGGATATTCTTGGTCTCAAGCACACTACACAGTTCTACAGAACTCTACCTTGGTGACCCCGTATGTCGATGAACACAAGAACAATCTGCGCTCCAAACACCCGGAGCAGTGCGACGACTGGATTACATGTGAACACATCAGGACTTTCAGCAGTTGGTTGGAAACACGTCTCAGAGGTGACAACACTGTTTGTGATGAGTTGTACTTGTTGTCCAGGGGACCATCTTTGACTGTATTGACTTACAAAGGATACGAGATAAATGGGAATACATTTTCCACGATCGCCCAAGATCAAAAGAGCACCAACCAAAACAGCGGTGTCCGCTTTGATGCAGCAACCAAGAGCGGAAAGGACACATATTATGGTTACATAGTGGACATATGGGAACTTGACTACGGACCTGATTTTAAGGTCCCTTTGTTTAAGTGCAAATGGGTCAATCTGTTAGGCGGCGGGGTACAGGTAGACCCACAGTACGGAATGACAACAGTGGATCTGAAAAATCTTGGGTACACTGACGAACCGTTCGTCCTAGCCAATGATGTGGCACAGGTTATCTATGTGAAGGACATGTCTACCAAACCGAGAAAAAGAAAAGATAAGGAAGCGAACACATCATACGATGAGCCAAAGCGCCACATAGTTCTTTCAGGAAAAAGGGACATCCTGGGAGTGGACGGCAAGACAGACATGTCTGAAAATTATGAAAAGTTTCATGAAATTCCTCCCTTCAATGTCAAGGCTGACCCAAGCATCCTAATAAACAATGAAGATTATCCATGGTTATGGCGCAATAAGCAAATGACACAAGCGAAGAAAAAGTGAAGACTTTCTCCCGCAATAAGCAAATGCTATGTGGGTGAAATTATGATACCATCCCAACTTTCAACTTTTTCAGAGTTCATTTGAAATGCTTTCATGTCTTATGGTTCGAAACTTTGATACTTCGAAAGTGATTGTCCATTTTGTACACGAAGTGCATCAAGTTTTTGTCGTAACCCTCTCTACTTTTTGGAACATGCTATGTGGGTGAAATGATGATACCATGCCAACTTTCAACCTTTTCAGAGTTCATTTTGAAATGCTTTCCAATTTCAGAGTCATTTAGCTCAAAGAATGAATTAATAGCAAACAGAATGAACTACAAAACTTTTATGAAAATAAAAACAATCAATTAAAATATTATGTTATGATCAACTAAAATAAAACTATAATATTCTTCAATAGCAAAAAGAATATAATTTGTGTGACCTAAAATCAAACTATAAGTATTTAATTGTAAGTATAAATAAAAAATAAATAGCAAAGAAGAAAAAAAATTCTAATTTTATAGTAAAGTTATTCATAAACTAGTGATTCACACAAATTTTTAAAAATTCAAATTTAAACTATTTAAAATTTAAAACTAATGGCACTAACAGAAAGTTTATAATTCTTGTGACCTAAAAGCAAAAAGAAATCACTAAAAAACTGTAAGTATTTAGTTTTAAGTAGAAATAAAAAATAAATAGAAAAAAAATTCTAATTTTATAGTAAAGTTATTCATAAACTAGTGATTCACACACATTTTTTAAAATTCAAATTTAAACTATTTAAAATTTAAAACTAATGGCACTAACAGAAAGTTTATAATTGTTGTGACCTAAAAGCAAAAAGAAATCACTAAAAAACTGTAAGTATTTAGTTTTAAGTAGAAATAAAAAAAATAAAAAACCAAAAAAATGTAGAAATAAAAAAGAAAAAACCAAAAAAATGCCACCTACTGGGCCTCCACGGCCTAAATACGACTAGAAACCCTACATGGGCCAGGATTCAGGCCCGCAGAAGGCCCAATAGGTCCATAGGCAAAGCAGTGTCAAATTAGGCCCATAGGCCTGTAGTTCAGAGGAGTTCGAGAGGGAGGAGGCAGCAGAGCTTATAAACTGGTGTTGGGCGCTGTCAACTAGCGATGTGGGACTAAACTTTTGGGCGCGGGGCAGCACAAGGGTATTGGTCCCGGTTGGTGGCACCAACCAGGACTAAAGGTGGCATTGGTCCCGGTTGGTGGCACCAGCCGTGACCATTGCGCCGCTTTAGTCCCGGTTGGTGCCACCAACCGGGACCAATGGGCTTCGCTGCCCGCCCTTTGGGCTGCCGAAAAGAGGCCATTGGTCTCGGTTCGTGGCACCAACCGGGACTAATGCCCACCTTTAGTCCCGGTTGCTGCCACGAACCGAGACTAAAGCCTCTTCTATATAAGGCCACACTTTGGAATTTTTCATTCTCATCTTGCAGTTGCCGCCCCTGACGCCGCCAGGCTGGCCCGACGCCGCCCGCCCCCATCGTCGTCGTCGCCCGCGCCCATCGTCGCCGTCGCCCGCGACGCGCGCCGCCCCGGCCCGCCCCCGTCGCCGTCGCCCTCGTCCCTGCCCCGACGCGCACCACCCCGTCCCGCCCTCGCCGTCGCCCGCGCCGGCCCCTTGCCCGACGCCCGCCGCCCCGGCCCGCCGTCGCCGTCGCCCGCGTCTCCTACCCCAAGCGCGCGCCCACTGCACCGTCGCCATCCTCGCCGCCGACTCCGCTGTCCTCCTCAGGTCCGGCCGGCGCCCTAGCTAGCATTTTTTTCATATATATGCTTTTTTTCATATATATGCTTGTTTTATATATATATATGTATATATATGTTCTCTGTGTATATATCTATGTTCATGTATATATGCAAAAGATAGTTTTTTAGAAAAATTAGGATTTTTTTCTGTTCATAGATTTTTTTTTGGTGATATTAATTATTGTAAATATGAAAATGTTTGTATATTCATATGAACAAATGAATTAGAAGAGGGAGAAGAAGAGGAGGTCGAGAGGGGGTCTAGGGTCGCCGAGAGGTCGAGGGTCGTCGAACATGAGAGGAGGAAGAGGATAAAAAAAGAAGAGGAATAAGAAAAGAAAAAAGAGGAGAAGAAAGAATAGAGGAGATCTTCTCCTCTATTCTTTCTTCTCCTCTTTTTTTCTTCTTCTTCCTCTTTTTTTTATCGGGAACGAGGGTCGTCGAGGGTCGCCGAGCGGTAGAGGAAGAAGAGGATAAAATAGAAGAGGAAGAAAAAAAAAGGATAAAATAGAAGAGGAAGAAAAAAAAGAGAGGGGTTGACGGTCGCCTAGGGGTCGAGGGTCGAGAGGGGGTCTAGGGTCGCCGAGAGGGGAGAGGAAGACGGGGAGAAATAAATAAGAAGAAGAAAAAAGAAGAAAAAGAAGAGGAGAAGAAGAAAGGAATAGAGGAGAAAAGAGAAAATAGAATATATTCTATTTTCTCTTTTCTCCTCTATTCCTTTCTTCTTCTCCTCTTTTTTTTTCTTCTTTTTTTTCTTCGACACGTGGGGGGGGGGTCGAGAACGCCGGAAATTCATGAGAGAGGCGAGGAAGAAGGGGAAGAAGAGGAGAGGAAGAAGAGGAAGTCTTCTCCTCTATTCTTTCTTATCTTCTTTTTTCTTCTTCTTCTTCCTCTTTATTTTATCGGGAACGAGGGTCGTCGAGAGGGTCGCCGAGCGGTAGAGGAGAAACCCTAAATAGAAAGTATCGTCGGTGTGAGATACATGTACCATCGGTGTCGGACACTACATCCACATCCCACAAGTGGCGGGGGCTTCGACGCCCACATCACTTGTGGGACGTGGATGTAGTGTCCGACACCGAAGGCCACATGTATCTCACACCCACGATACTTGCTAGCTATTTATGGTTTCCTCTACCGAAAAGAAGAGGAGAAATAAATAAGAAGAAGAAAAAAGAAGAAAAAGAAGAGGAGAAGAAGAAAGGAATAGTGGAGAAGAAGAGAAAATAGAATATATTCTATTTTCTCTTCTTCTCCACTATTCCTTTCTTCTTCTCCTCTTTTTTTCTTCTTTTTCTTCTTCTTCTTCTTCTTCTTCTTCTTATTCTTATTAGCCGAAAGTAGAGAGAGGTTTCCTAGTGTCAAAGTTTTGAAGAAATCCATGCCTTCATCATTAGCCGGAAGTAACCAGGGCATGTTGGTACGAAGTTCTGCAAAGTTGTTCTGGAATGGAGTCCCGGATAGAATAATCCGCCTTTTGGTACGAATTCAGCAAAGGCCTTCCAAATAGCGATATTCGGAAGGCTCTTTCTGAACTTTGTACCAAAAGGCGGATTATCCTATCTGGGAGTCCGTTCCAGAACAACTTTGAAGAGCCTCATACCATCATGCACATGTTACTTTCGCCTAATGATGAAGACATGGTTTTGTTGAATCCTTTGACACTACGCAACCTCCCGACCCCTCGGCGATCCTCTCGAACATGAGAGGAAGAAGAGGATCGTCGAGGGGTCGAGGGTTCCAGGGTCGTCGAGGGGTCGAGGATCGCCGAGGGGTCGAGAGAGGTTTCCTAGTGTCAAAGTATTGAAGAAATCCATGCCTTCATCATTAGCCGGAAGTAACCAGGGCATGTTGGTACGAAGTTCTGCAAAGTTGTTCTGGAATGGAGTCCCGGATAGAATAATCCGCCTTTTGGTACCAATTCAGCAAAGGCCTTCCAAATAGCGATATTCGGAAGGCTCTTGCTGAACTTTGTACCAAAAGGCGGATTATCCTATCTGGGAGTCCGTTCCAGAACAACTTTGAAGAGCTTCGTACCATCATGCACATGTTACTTTCGCCTAATGATGAAGACATGGTTTTGTTGAATCCTTTGACACTACGCAACCTCCCGACCCCTCGGCGATCCTCTCGAACATGAGAGGAAGAAGAGGATCGTCGAGGGGTCGAGGGTTCCAGGGTCGTCGAGGGGTCGAGGATCGCCGAGGGGTCGAGAGAGGTTTCCTAGTGTCAAAGTATTGAAGAAATCCATGCCTTCATCATTAGCCGGAAGTAACTAGGGCATGTTGGTACCAAGTTCTGCAAAGTTGTTTTGGAATGGAGTCCCGGATAGAATAATCTGCCTTTTGGTACCAATTCAGCAAAGGCCTTCCAAATAGTGATATTCGGAAGGCTCTTGCTGAACTTTGTACCAAAAAGCGAATTATCCTATCTGGGACTCCGTTCCAGAACAACTTTGAAGAGCTTCGTACCATCATGCACATGTTACTTTCGCCTAATGATGAAGACATGGTTTTGTTGAATCCCTTGACACTAGGCAACCTCCCGACCCCTCGGCGATCCTATCGAACATGAGAGGAAGAAGAGGATAAAAAAAGAAGAGGAAGAAGAAAAAAAAGAGGAGAAGAACGAATAGAGGAGATCTTCTCCTCTATTCTTTCTTCTCCTCTTATTTTTCTTCTTCTTCCTCTTTTTTTTATCGGGAACGAGGGTCGTCAAGGGACATAGATGTAGTGTCGTCGTTGTCGATATATACCCCCTCCCGATAGCTTACTATGATTAGGTAGCTAGTTCTACGTTTGGCACTAATATATCCATCTGTCATGTTTGAATAATAATTGCCATGTTGTAAATATTTGTAGAAACTATGGACACCGCCCTAGACGAAGTAACAAAAGAAGCGTTGTTGAGGGACATAATCGCAGAAGGAAGTGATGCCATCTCGTTGTTTCTCAACGAAACCGATGGTCTTGAAGGAGAGGGTGAACAAGCTGGCTACGGTGACCTAATGCCAGTGCAAGAAGAAGAACATGAGGACGGCTCCGGTGACCCAATGCCGGTGCAAGAAGGAGACCGTGATGACGGCTCCGGTGACCGAACCGAGTCCGGCCAGGTATATATATTAGTTAAGCCTATGCTGACTAGCTGATTGATGCATTCATTGTTTTGGTATGTACACATATTAATTAAGTCTTTGTTCTTTTTTCTAGCCCTCCGGATCGAGCACAACTTCAGTAAAGAGACGAGGCCCGAAGAAAAAGTTGAGCTCGGATGAAAAGTTTGAGATCATAGCAATCGCGCCCGACGGCCAACCTATTGAACCCCTCCGGACAAAGAGCACATTTGTTGCTCAGTGCGGGGTTCTGGTTAGGGACAAGATCCCGATAAGCATCCAACAATGGTTTAAGCCGGCTACAGAAGACCCTGAGGTGTCTTATGTCAATGATATGCAGAAAAATGATCTTTGGACTGAGCTGAAGTCAAATTTCACCCTACCGCCTGAGGATAATCCAGAGAACCCAGTTAAAGAGAAATTAATTAAGTCTTTTGCTCTGAAGAGGATGGCAGAACTATTCAGGAGGTGGAAGAAAGAGCTGAATAAGTTTGTCAAAAATAACAAGACACCAGAATTCAAGGGCAGATATGAGAAGATCAGAGATCACTGGCCCGCATTTGTGGCCTACAAGACATCGAAAAAGAGTCAGAAGATGTCAGCGACAAACAAGCAAAATGCTGCGAAGAAGAAGCTTCACCATCGCACGGGGTCAGGTGGCTACCTCGTAGCCCGGCCTAAGTGGTCCAAGACTAAGAATGATCTGGTTCATAAAGGGATCGAACCAGAGACAATTAACTGGCCAGACCGTTGCCGGACTTGGTTCTTCGGGGCTGGCAGAACACTGGACCCTGTAACAGGGAAGTGCATTTGGACGAACGATCAAATGGACATACCAATCAGTAAGCTTAAGCAGTATATCGAAGCAGTGCAGGAAGGGACGTTCTTTCCAGACAGAGAGAACGACGAGCTCACAATGGCCCTCGGGAATCCTGAGCACCCTGGACGGACACGAGGCACGCCAGGCTCCATTCCATGGAAGGTTGGGTTTCCGGACGCAGACGGTTACAAATCCCATGAGAGGAGGAAAAAAGTGCAGCAGACCCAAATGCAGGCGCTGAAAGCAAGGGTAGATGCGATAGAGGAACGAGAAGCAAATCGCAGCAAACGTACTGCCGAAGCCTCCCCCGAAGCTACCCCGCCATCTCAGCGCAGAAGCAGCGTGGCTTCCACCGAGCTGCTTCAGCCGGAGCATGCCTTGACGGCTCCTGCCAGCTATCCCGTGGATGCTATAACAGAGTCGCAAAATTGCCACCTTATGACGCAATGGATGAATTTGAAGGTCAAGGCGGCTGTTGGCTCTGTTTTTCCTACTGAACCCGGCGCAACTTTTCACTGCCGGCCGATTCCAGAAGGATATGCTAGGGTGATGGTGGATGAGATAACGAAGGGATTTGAGGACCTCCAGCTTGACCACCCTACCGGTGAAGGGGAGACTCGGCTGGGGTCTGCTCTGAAGACTCCATGCCTATGGCGGAAGGAGCTCATCAACCTTCCGAACTGGACGCCACCGCCTCCTCCTCCTCCGGCGAGTCAGGGCACTCCGCCTCCACCGCCTCCTCCTCCGGTGAGTGACGATCAGGGCCCTCGGCCGGCTCCTTCTCCGACGCGTGGCGGCACTCCACCTCCTTCTCCGCCTGCGCCGACGTGCCCGAGCAGCCAGCCTCCTCCTTCTCCGCCTCGTCAGCAAGGGCGGAAGAGACCTGCCGCCGCTCCAGCTGCTCCGGCGCGTCGTAGTCCTTCTCCTCCGCCTCTTAAGCAAGTAAAGAAGACAACCGCTACGTCTGCTCGGTCGGCGTCTAGCAGTACAACCAGAGGCGGGAGGACATACAGATTCGGTCCTTCTCTGAAGACTCCAGAGAAGTTACCATACGAGAGGACCCAGGAGGAGAATGCCGAGATCGCGCGAGAAGAAGTGAAGAAATTCTTTGAAGGGGTGAAAGCAAAGAAACATCCACCTCCGGAGGAGAAGGTAGATCGGGTGAAAGTGAAGCGCACTCTGGCTGCCCTGACAAAACCACCAAAGTCTGATCCGCCGAAAGGAAACTATGACCGCATTATTGGAAAGGAATTTGCCGAAGCGGAGCGGTCGGGAAGTACTGTCAGTGATCAAAGGCTGAAAGAACGACGAGCTGGGAAACAAATTGCCCAGCTCGGCGAACAAGCGAAGCAATCGTGCCCCCCGCTCAAGGTGCCTAGCCACAACGTCGATAATGATCCGAGGATGGTGCCCGGTTATAGCAATCTTGCAGATTACCTGCCCGACGAAGTACATTATGAACCCATGGAGGTGCAGATACAAAGATACGAGTACGGGAAGCCTCTCGTCAAAGATGAAAGATCTCTATCAATGATGATGCGAAGATTGCATGATTGGTACTTGAAAATCTGCAGAGACTTTGGGGGGAGGAGTACTTTGTATGTGAAAGTTAAAAAGGAGCATGACCTCGTTGGAATTGATCTGTTGCCTGTTCCATTTGAGGAGTTCTATCAGTTTTTCAATCAATTGGCCCTCGATAAAACAACGGTCGCCTGCTACTGTCTGTAAGTAGTACTACTTCTGTCATTAAGTTTCTCTATATAGCTTAGCTCTTTCATTGCATGTATTTATAATCATCCTCACTATATTATGCAGATTGAAGATCGCCGAATTGAAGAAAAGACAAGTCGGTGATATTGGGTTCATTAACACATATCTCATAGATGCAACTCAGGTTAAACTTCATGCCGCAGCTACCGAGGCCAGCTTGCTACGATCGTTCGTAATAAATCAAAACAAAGATATAATACTCTTTCCTTACAACTTCAGGTGAGTGTTACTGTCTTGTGCGTATTCGGTTTCCCTTATATATTAGTCAAGGTTATAGTAATGTAATTCATGAGTTATGCATGTGTGTGAAGTTTCCACTTTATTCTCCTAGAGATTAAGCTTGAGCAGGGAGTAGTAACCGTCTTGGACTCTAAATGAAAAGATCCCAAGGAGTATGCGGACATGACTGAAATCCTCAAGAAGTAAGTTAAATCGATCATTATCCACCATATCAGCAACTTTGTTCATTTCCTGATATCAAGTAATTGTTTTCTTTGTCCGGCAGGGTTTGGAGAAAATTCACCAAAACAGTTCCGGGACTGCCGAAGGAGCTGGAATTTAGACACCCGAAAGTAAGTACTATAGTAGCATGTTCCGCGCATCTCCTAGTGATTCAAGCGCTAGTTTCATCAATACCATTTAGCATTCTTGCTTATCAGTTTGATTGACCTCTATTTCTTGTAAAGTGGTTGTGGCAGGAACAAGGGAATGATTTCTGTGGATACTACATCTGCGGGTCCATCCGCCACACGACCTGTGAGCGGGGCGGGTACTCTAACGAACAATATGAAGTACGTAAATAACAACATTCACAATTTTATTTTATTACCATCATTTGGGTTGAGTTTCATTTATATATATATATATGTATTGACCCCCTTCTTCAAATTAGATGTTTCGGAAGCGGGATGAACTCCTAGCACCAGCTCGCATGCGAGCAATTCAAGAGGAATTGGCGGCATTCTTTCTTGACCACGTGATCCCTGAAGATGGAGAATTCTATGTGGACCCTGAGTCCGTATGATTATATTTGGAAGAGATAATTATTGTATATATGTAGCCGGTAGTGTCAGATAGATATACGAGAACTTGTTGTTCGACCAATCTCTCGGAGAAGGAGAGGTGGTCGATATCACTTCTCTCTGTATATATGCATATATGTTCATGACGATCTTCTGTTTCCTTCGTTTGCTTACTACCTAGCTAGCGTGTCTAGTCCTCTCTATATACGTATGTATAGTACGTAGCGTCGACCAAGCACGGACATAACAGAGGACACTTCTCTCTATTAATTATAACTAGCTAACACAATATATGAAACACCTAAATTAACCCCCCAAAACCCCCAACCCCCCCCCCCTTCAAAAAAAAACAAAAACACCAGCCACAGAAGTGCTGACGCGTGGATGCCTATTGGTCCCGGTTGGTGCCACCAACCGGGACCAAAGGGTCTCCTGACTGGGCTCTGTGCACTGCCCACGTGGAGGGCCTTTAGTCCCGGTTCTGGATTGAACCGGGACTAAAGGGGGGAGGTATTAGTACCGACACTTTAGTCCCGGTTCCGGAACCGGGACTAAAGGCCCTTACGAACCGGGACTATAGGCCCTTTTTCTACCAGTGCTCGCAGGATACTACCGGAGATTCATTGAGAATTTCTCCAAGATTGCGAAGCCTATGACGGAGTTATTAAAGAAAGATACCAAGTTCATATGGACGGAGGAATGTGAGGCTAGTTTCCAGGAGTTGAAGAAACGTTTGGTTACCTCACCAGTGTTGATTTTGCTAGACCAGACCAAGGATTATGAGGTGTATTGCGACGCTTCACGTCGAGGACTTGGAGTAGTGCTTATGCAGGAAGGGAGAGTTGTTTCATATGCCTCAAGACAACTTAAGCCTCATGAGTTGAATTATGCTACGCATGATTTGGAGTTAGCAGCCATAGTGCATGCATTGAAAACATGGAGACATTTTCTAATTGGAAATCATTGTGAGGTGTACACGGATCATAAGAGTTTGAAATACATCTTCACACAGAAGGAGTTAAACCTCAGACAAAGGAGATGGTTGGAGCTCATCAAGGATTATGATATGAGATTGCATTACCATCCCGGAAAGGCTAATGTAGTAGCTGACGCATTAAGCCGTAAGAGCCACGTCAATACATTAATGACGGGAGAAATACCAAGGGAGTTAGCAGAAAATCTTCGTGAACTATGTTTGGAAATAGTTCCGAGAGGCTATGTAGCAGCATTGGAGATTCAGTCAACTTTGATGGATAGAATCAGAGAAGCTCAGAAGACTGACAAGGGAGATTGCCTCTATTAAGGAGAAACTTAGCAAAGGAAAGGCCAAAGGATTTCGTGAGGATGAGCACGACACCCTATGGTTTGAAGACCGTGTTTATGTGCCCAATGACCCGGAGATTAGGAAGTTGATTCTGCAAGAGGCACACGATTCACCATATTCGATTCATCCAGGAAATACCAAGATGTATTTGGATTTGAAAGATATTTTCTGGTGGACCGGAATGAAGAAGGATATTGCAGAGTACGTAGCAGTTTGTGATGTACGTCAGAGAGTAAAGGCAGAGCATCAGAAGCCAGCAGGATTGTTACAACCATTGCCTATACCCGAATGGAAGTGGGATAAGTTAGGCATGGATTTTATCACGGGATTACCCAGGACTCGTTCAGGCTATGACTCGATTTGGGTTGTAGTTGATCGATTGACGAAAGTAGATCATTTCATCCCAGTAAAGACTACCTACACCAGTGCAAAGTTGGCAAAGATATACATGACTAGGATCGTATGTCTGCATGGAGTTCCGAGGAGTATCGTATCAGATAGAGGAACCCAGTTTACCTCAAAGTTCTGGAAATAGTTGCATGACTTTGGGTACCAGCTCTGTTGGAAAAGGCAGTGCCTAGGAGGCGCTTAGGCACGCCTAGGCGCTAGGCAATGGCCAAACGCCTCGCCTAGGGCATAAATGGATGTCTAGGCAGGGCAAGCAAGGAATTCCCTACCCAAGCAAGAAATCATGCCACATACTGCACTGATATGCCAAACGGGTTATATTCCAATGGCAGTAGATGGTAATTAACTTATTTATATGGCCTAAACTAATATCAAGACCCATATAATAATCACGAATACACTATGAGTAAAAAAATGTTACCGCCTAGGACGCTTAGGCACTGCCTAGGCACTAGGCGAAGGCCAATCGCCTCGCTTTCGCCTACCGCTTTTTCCAACCTTGGGTACCAGGCTAGAATTCAGTACAGCTTTTCATCCACAGACAGATGGACAGACCGAGAGAGTCAATCAGATTTTGGAGGATATGCTGAGAGCATGTGCGCTAGATTACAGATCTAGTTGGGACGACAATTTGCCATATGCAGAGTTCTCTTACAACAATAGTTACCAAACCAGTTTGAAGATGGCCCCTTTCGAAGCTTTGTACGGAAGGAGGTGCAGGACACCGTTGTCGTGGGACGAAGTTGGAGACCGCCAGTTGTTTGTGAAGGAAATATGCCCTAGAGGCAATAATAAAGTTATTATTTATTTCCTTATATCATGATAAATTTTTATTATTCATGCTAGAATTGTATTAACAGGAAACATCATACATGTGTGAATACATAGACAAACAGAGTGTCAATAGTATGCCTCTACTTGACTAGCTCGTTAATCGAAGATGGTTATGTTTTCTAACCATGAACAAAAGAGTTGTTATTTGATTAACGGGGTCACATCATTAGAAGAATGATGTGATTGACATGACCCATTCCATTAGCTTAGCACCCGATCGTTTAGTATGTTGCTATTGCTTTCTTCATGACTTATACATGTTCCTATGACTATGAGATTATGCAACTCCCGTTTGCCGAAGGAACACTTTGTGTGCTACCAAACGTCACAACGTAACTGGGTGATTATAAAGGAGCTCTACAGGTGTCTCCAAAGGTACATGTTGGGTTGGCGTATTTCGAGATTAGGATTTGTCACTCCGATTGTCGGAGAGGTATCTCTGGGCCCTCTCGGTAATGCACATCACATAAGCCTTGCAAGCATTGCAACTAATGAGTTAGTTGCGAGATGATGTATTACGGAACGAGTAAAGAGACTTGCCGGTAACGAGATTGAACTAGTTATTGAGATACCGACGATCGAATCTCGGGCAAGTAACATACCGATGACAAAGGGAATAACGTAGGTTGTTATGCGGTCTGACCGATAAAGATCTTCGTAGAATATGTGGGAGCCAATATGAGCATCCAGGTTCCGCTATTGGTTATTGACCGGAGACGTGTCTTGGTCATGTCTACATTGTTCTCGAACCCGTAGGGTCCGCACGCTTAATGTTTCGATGATAGTTTCATTATGAGTTTATATGTTTTGATGTACCGAAGGAGTTCGGAGTCCCGGATGAGATCGAGGACATGACGAGGAGTCTCGAAATGGTCGAGATGTAAAGATCAATATATTGGACGACTATATTCGGAGATCGGAAAGGTTCCGAGTGATTCGGATATTTTTTGGAGGTACCGGGGAGTTACGGGAATACGAGGAAGACGCAATGGGCCTTAATGGGCCTTAGTGGGAAGGACCAGGAGGTGGCGCGCGCCCCTCCCAAGCCCAGTCCGAATTGGACAAGGGGTTTTGGGCGCGGCCCCTATGTCCCTTCCTTCCCCTCTTCCCCCCTTCCCCCCCTTCTCCTAGTTGGACTAGGAAAGGAGGAAACCTACTCCAACTAGGAGTAGGAATCCTACTCCCCTGGCGCGCCCCTCCTAGGGCCGGCCTCCTTCCCCCTTGCTCCTTTATATACGGGGGCAGGGGGCACCCCATGAACACAACAATTGATCCTTGAGATCTCTTAGCCATGTGCGGTGCCCCCCTCCACCATAATCCTCGATAATATTGTAGCGGTGCTTAGGCGAAGCCCTGCGAAGGTAGAACATCAAGATCGTCACCACGCCGTCGTGCTGACAAAACTCATCCCCGACACTTTGCTGGATCGGAGTCCGGGGATCGTCATCGAGCTGAACGTGTGCTAGAACTTGGAGGTGCCGTAGTTTTGGTGCTTGATCGGTCGGGCCGTGAAGACGTACGACTACATCAACCGCGTTGTTATAACGCTTCCGCTTTCGGTCTACGAGGGTACGTGGACAACACTCTCCCCACTCGTTGCTATGCATCACCATGATCTTGCGTGTGCGTAGGAAATTTTGAAATTACTACGTTCCCCAACAGTGGCATCCGAGCCTAGGTTTTATGTGTTGATGTTGTGCACGAGTAGAACACAAGTGTGTTGTGGGCGATATAAGTCATACTGCTTACCAGCATGTCATACTTTGGTTCGGCGGTATTGTTGGATGAAGCGGCCCGGACCGACATTACGCGTACGCTTACGCGAGACTGGTTCTACCGACGTGCTTTGCACACATGTGGCTGGTGGATGTCAGTTTCTCCAACTTTAGTTGAAGCGAGTATGGCTACGCCCGGTCCTTGCGAAGGTTAAAACAGCACCAACTTGACAAACTATCGTTGTGGTTTTGATGCGTAGGTAAGATTGGTTCTTGCTTAAGCCCGTAGCAGCCACGTAAAACTTGCAACAAACAAAGTAGAGGACGTCTAACTTGTTTTTGCAGGGCATGTTGTGATGTGATATGGTCAAGACATGATGCTAAATTTTATTGTATGACATGATCATGTTTTGTAACCGAGTTATCGGCAACTGGCAGTAGCCATATGGTTGTCACTTTATTGTATGCAACGCAATTGCGCTATAATGCTGTACTTTATCACTAAGCGATAGCGATAGTCGTGGAAGCATAAGATTGGCGAGATGACAACGATGCTACGATGGAGATCAAGGTGTCGCGCCGGTGACGATGGTGATCATGACGGTGCTTCGAAGATGGAGATTGCAAGCACAAGATGATGATGGCCATATCATATCACTTATATTGATTGCATGTGATATTTATCTTTTATGCATCTTATCTTGCTTTGATTGACGGTAGCATTTTAAGATGATCTCTCACTAATTATCAAGAAGTGTTCTCCCTGAGTATGCACCGTTGTGAAAGTTCTTCGTGCTGAGACACCACGTGATGATCGGGTGTGATAGGCTGTACGTTCAAATACAACGGGTGCAAAACAGTTGCACACGCGGAATACTCAGGTTATACTTGACGAGCCAAGCATATACAGATATGGCCTCGGAACATGGAGACCGAAAGGTTGAGCGTGAATCATATAGTAGATATGATCAACATAGTGATGTTCACCATTGAAAACTACTCCATCTCACGTGATGATCGGACATGGTTTAGTTGATTTGGATCACGTGATCACTTAGAGGATTAGAGGGATGTCTATCTAAGTGGGAGTTCTTAAGTAATATGATTAATTGAACTTTAATTTATCATGAACTTAGTCCTGGTAGTATTAGCATATCTATGTTGTAGATCAATAGCTCGCATTGTTGCTTCCCTGTGTTTATTTTGATATGTTCCTAGAGAAAATTGTGTTGAAAGATGTTAGTAGCAATGATGCGGATTGGATCCGTGATCTGAGGTTTATCCTCATTGCTGCATAGAAGAATTATGTCCTTGATGCACCGCTAGGTGACAGACCTATTGCAGGAGCAGATGCAGACGTTATGAACGTTTGGCTAGCTCAATATGATGACTACTTGATAGTTTAGTGCACCATGCTTAACGGCTTAGAATCGGGACTTCAAAGACGTTTTGAACGTCATGGACCATATGAGATGTTCCAGGAGTTGTAGTTAATATTTCAAGCAAATACCCGAGTTGAGAGATATGAAGTTTCCAACAAGTTCTATAGCTAAAAGATGGAGGAGAATCGCTCAACTAGTGAGCATGTGCTCAGATTGTCTGGATACTATAATCGCTTGAATCAAGTGGGAGTTAATCTTCCAGATAAGATAGTGATTGACAGAATTCTCTAGTCACCATCACCAAGTTAGTAGAACTTCGTGATGAACTATAGTATGCAAGGGATGACGAAAACGACTCCCGAGCTTTTCATGATGATGAAATCGATGAAGGTAGAAATCAAGAAAGAGCATCAAGTGTTGATGGTTGACAAGACCACTAGTTTTAAGGGCAAAGGGAAGAAGGGGAACTTGAAGAAGAACGGCAAGCAAGTTGCTACTCAAGTGAAGAAACCCAAGTCTGTTCCTAAGCCTGAGACTAAGTGCTTCTACTGCAAAGGGACTGCCCCAAGTATTTGGCGGATAAGAAGGATGGCAAAGTGAACATAAGTATATTTGATATACATGTTATTGATGTGAACTTTACTAGTGTTTATAGCAACCCATCAGTATTTGATACTAGTTCAGTTACTATGATTAGTAACTTGAATCGGGAGTTGCAGAATGAACAAAGAATAGTTAAGGGTGAGGTGACGATGTGTGTTGGAAGTAGTTCCAAGATTAATATGACCATCATTGCACACTCCCTATACTTTTGGGATTAGTGTTGAACCTAAATAAGTGTTATTTGGTGTTTGCATGAATATGATTTGATCATGTTTATTACAATACGGTTATTCATTTAAGTAAGAGAATAAATTGTTGTTCTGTTTACGTGAATAAAACCTTATATGGTTACACACCCAATGAAAATGGTTCATTGGATCTCGATCGTAGTGATACACATATTCATAATATTGAAGCCAAAAGATGCAAAGTTAATAATGATAGTGCAACTTATTTATGGCACTGCCGTTTAGGTCATATTGGTGTAAAGTGCATGAAGAAACTCCATGCTGATGGACTTTTGGAATCACTTGACTATGAATCACTTGATGCTTGCGAACCATGCCTCATGGGCAAGATGACTAAGACTCCGTTCTCCGGAACAATGGAGCAAGCAACTGACTTATTGGAAATAATACATACTGATGTATGCGATCCGATGAGTGTTGGAGCTCGCGGCAGGTATCGTTATTTTCTGACCTTCACAGATGATTTGAGCAGATATGAGTATATCTACTTGATGAAACACAAGTCTGAAACATTTGAAAAGTTCAAAGAATTTCAGAGTGAAGTGGAGAATCATCGTAACAAATATAAAAGTTTCTACGATATGATCGCATAAGTAAAATATTTGAGTTACGAGTTTGGACTTCAGTTAAAAACAATGTGAAATAGTTTCACTAATCACGCCACCTGGAACACCACAGCATAATGGTGTGTCCGAACGTCATAACCATACTTTATTAGATATGGTGCGATCTATGATGTCTCTTACCGATCTACCACTATCGTTTTGGGGTTATGCATTAGAGATAGCTGCATTCACATTAAATAGAGCACCATCTAAATCCGTTGAGACGACACCATATGAACTATGGTTTGGCAAGAAACCTAAGCTGTCGTTTCTTAAAGTTTGAGGTTGCAATGCTTATGTGAAAAAGTTTCAACCTGATAAGCTCTAACCCAAATCAGACAAGTGCGTCTTCATAGGATACCCAAAAGAAAATATTGGGTACACCTTCTATCACAGATCCGAAGGCAATATATTCGTTGCTTTGAATGGATCCTTTCTAGAGAAGGAGTTTCTCTAGAAAGAAGTGAGTGGGAGGAAAGTAGAACTTGATGAGGTAACTATACCTGCTCCCTTTTTGGAAAGTAGTTCATCACAGAAATCTGTTCCTGTGACTACTACACCAATTAGTGAGGAAGCTAATGATGATGATCATGTAACTTCAGATCAAGTTACTACCGAACCTCGTAGGTAAACCAGAGTGAGATACACACCAGAGTGGTATGGTAAATCCTGTTCTGGAGGTCATGTTACTTGACCATGACGAGCCTATGAACTATGAGGAAGCGATGATGAGCCTAGATTCTGAGAAATGGCTTGAGGCCATGAAATCTGAGATGAGATCCATGTATGAGAACAAAGTATGGACTTTGATTGACTTGCCCAATGATCGGCGAGCCATCGAGATTAAATGGATCTTCCAGAGGAAGACGAACGCTGATAGTAGTGTTACTATCTACAAAGCTAGAATTGTCGCAAAAGGTTTTCGACAAGTTCAAGGTGTTGACTACGATGAGAGTTTCACACTCGTATCGATGCTTAAGTCTGTCCGAATCATGTTAGCAATTGCCACATTTTATGATTATGAAATTTGGCAAATGGATAAACAAAACTACATTCCTTAATGGATTTATTAAAGAAAAGTTGTATATGATGCAACCAGAAGGTTTTGTCAATCCTAAAGGTGTTAACAAAATGTGCAAGCTCCAGCGATCCATCTATGGACTGGTGCAAGCATCTCAGAGTTGGAACATACGCTTTGATGAGTTGATCAAAGCATATAGTTTTATACAGACTTGCGGTGAAGCCTGTATTTGCAAGAAAGTGAGTGGGAGCACTACAACATTTCTGATAAGTATATGTGAATGCCATATTGTCGATCGGAAATAATGTATAATTATTCTGCAAAGCATAAAGGAGTGTTTGAAAGGAGTTTTTTAAAGAAAGACCTCGGTGAAGCTGCTTACATATCGAGCATCGAGATCTATAGAGATAGATCAAGACGCTTGATAAGTTTTTTCAATGAGTACATACCTTGACAAGATTTTGAAGTAGTTCAAAATGGAACAGTCAAAGAAAGAGTTCTTGCCTGTGTTACAAGGTGTGAAATTGAGTAAGACTCAAAGCCCGACCACGGCAGAAGATAGAAAGAGAATGAAAGTCATTCCCTATGCCTCAGCCATAGGTTCTATAAAGTATGCCATGTTGTGTACCAGATCTATTGTATACCCTACATTGTGTTAAGCGAGGGAATACAATAGTGATCTAAGAGTAGATCACTGGACAACAGTCAAAATTATCCTTAGTGGAATAAGGAAATATTTCTCGATTATGGAGGTGACAAAAGGTACGTCGTAAAAAGTGACGTCGATGCAAGTTTTGACACAGATCTGGATGACCCTAAGTCTCGGTCTAGATACATATTGAAAGTGGGAGCAATTAGCTAGAGTAGCTCCGTGCAGAGCATTGTAGACATAGAATTCGCAAAATACTTACGGATCTGTATGTGACAGGCCCATTGACTAAAATTATCTCACAAGCAAAACATGATCACACCTTAGTACTCATTGGGTGTTAATCACATAAGGGATGTGAACTAGATTACTGACTCTAGTAAACCATTTGGGTGTAGGTCACATGACGATATGACCTATGGGTGTTAATCACATGGTGATGTGAACTATTAGTGTTGAATCACATGGCAATGTGAACTAGATTATTGACTCTAGTGCAAGTGGGAGACTGAAGGAAATATGCCCTAGAGGCAATAATAAAGTTATTATTTATTTCCTTATATCATGATAAATGTTTATTATTCATGCTAGACTTGTATTAACAGGAAACATCATACATGTGTGAATACATAGACAAACAGAGTGTCACTAGTATGCCTCTACTTGACTAGCTCGTTAATCGAAGATGGTTATGTTTCCTAACCATGAACAAAAGAGTTGTTATTTGATTAATGGGATCACATCATTAGAAGAATGATGTGGTTGACATGACCCATTCCATTAGCTTAGCACCCGATCGTTTAGTATGTTGCTATTGCTTTCTTCATGACTTATACATGTTCCTATGACTATGAGATTATGCAACTCCCGTTTGCCAGAGGAACACTTTGTGTGCTACCAAACGTCACAACGTAACTGGGTGATTATAAAGGAGCTCTACAGGTGTCTCCAAAGGTACATGTTGGGTTGGCGTATTTCGAGATTAGGATTTGTCACTCCGATTGTCGGAGAGGTATCTCTGGGCCCTCTCGGTAATGCACATCACATAAGCCTTGCAAGCATTGCAACTAATGAGTTAGTTGCGAGATGATGTATTACGGAACGAGTAAAGAGACTTGCCGGTAACGAGATTGAACTAGGTATTGAGATACCGACGATCGAATCTCGGGCAAGTAACATACCGATGACAAAGGGAACAACGTATGTTGTTATGCGGTCTGACCGATAAAGATCTTTGTAGAATATGTGGGAGCTAATATGAGCATCCAGGTTCCTCTATTGGTTATTGACCGGAGACGTGTCTCGGTCATGTCTACATTGTTCTCGAACCCATAGGGTCCGCACGCTTAAGGTTTCGATGACAGTTTCATTATGAGTTTATATGTTTCGATGTACCGAAGGAGTTCGGAGTCCCGGATGAGATCGGGGACATGACGAGGAGTCTTGAAATTGTCGAGACGTAAAGATCGATATATTGGACGACTATATTCGGACATCGGAAAGGTTCCGAGTGATTCGGATATTTTTGAAGGTATCGGGGAGTTACGGGAATACGAGGAAGAAGCAATGGGCCTTAATGGGCCTTAGTGGGAAGGACCAGGAGGTGGCGCGCGCCCCTCCCAAGCCCAGTCCGAATTGGACAAGGGGTTTGGGGCGCGGCCCCTCTCTCCCTTCCTTCCCCTCTTCCCCCCTTTCCCCCCCTTCTCCTAGTTGGACTAGGAAAGGAGGAAACCTACTCCAACTAGGAGTAGGAATCCTACTCCCCTGGCGCGCCCCTCCTAGGGCCGGCCTCCTCCCCCCTTGCTCCTTTATATACGGGGGCAGGGGGCACCCCATGAACACAACAATTGATCCTTGAGATCTCTTAGCCGTGTGCGGTGCCCCCCTCCACCATAATCCTCGATAATATTGTAGCGGTGCTTAGGCGAAGCCCTGCGAAGGTAGAACATCAAGATCGTCACCACCCCATCATGCTGACAAAACTCATCCCCGACACTTTGCTGGATCAGAGTCCGGGGATCGTCATCGAGCTGAACGTGTGCTAGAACTCGGAGGTGCCGTAGTTTCGGTGCTTGATCGGTCGGGCCGTGAAGACGTATGACTACATCAACCGCGTTGTTATAACGCTTCCGCTTTCGGTCTATGAGGGTACGTGGACAACACTCTCCCCACTCGTTGCTATGCATCACCATGATCTTGCGTGTGCGTAGGAAATTTTGAAATTACTACGTTCCCCAACAGTTTGGACCTGACTTGATTAAAGAGTCTGAACAGAAGGTGAAGTTGATTCACGATAGGCTCAAGGTAGCTCAGTCCAGACAGAAGAGTTATGTAGATTCTAAACGCAAGGAAACAGTTTAGTAAGTTGGAGATAGAGCTTATCTTTGAGTATCACCACTTCGGGGAACAAAGCGTTTTGGAGTTAAAGGAAAGTTAGCGCCACGATTTGTAGGACCATATCGAGTTTTGGAGCGTATGGGAAAAGTGGCGTACAAGTTGGAATTGCCCGAAGGATTGTCAGGAGTTCATGATGTGTTCCACGTTTCCCAGTTGAAGAAGTGTCACGCGGAGATGGCTGACATACCTTTGAGAGATACAGTGCCATTGGAAACTATTCAGTTGGATAACGATTTGACCTACAAGGAGAAACCAATTAAGATTCTCGAGTTTGCCAGCCGAGTCACTCGCAGCAAGGTTATCAAGTTTTGCAAAGTTCAGTGGAGCCACCACGCGGAGGACGAAGCCACCTGGGAACGAGAGGAAGATTTGCTCAAGGACCACCCTCACCTATTTTCTAGCCAACCCGAATCTCGAGGGCGAGATTCATCTTAAGGAGGGTAGGTTTGTAACATCCCAAATTTTTAATTTGGAATGTTATACATTAGATCATCTATGCATATCATATTTTAATTTTGCATTTTGGTTGATCCTAGAAATTCTACGCAAGTCAAGGACCCACGGAGAGAGTTGGGGATTTCGTTATTTTCATATTTGAGTTTTCTCAAATTTTGAGAATAGGATCATTTGATTTTGTTATTTTATCGTCAATTATTTCTATTACAAAAATATGAGAGAGGGAATAAAATGACTTTCCCAAAATAAAGAAATATTTAGGATTTAATAATAAAATCAAATAAGATTTTATTTCAGAGTTTTTCGTTATTTTATTTGAATTTAGGAAAAATGTGCGTTTTTCAAATTTGCATTTAGGCCCCAAATAAATGTTCACCTTGTGCGGCTTGATTTTAGAAGCCCGAGAAAATTTATTTCGGGATTTTTAGAGTCCGTTTAGTATTTCTTTTTATTTTTCTTCTGCACGTTATTATTTATAAAAAATGAACCGACCTAACGGGCCGTGTCCGACCCGGACTCCGGCCCGACTAGGCTATATAAGCCGGGTGAGGAGGCCCAGCCGAAACCCTAAGCCACCCCAGCCCCCAGCGTCGTTGCCGCCGCCGCCTCCCGCCGCCGCCGCCGCCGGACGCCGCCCGAGGTTCGCCGCGCCTCGAAATCCGCGCCGGTTTATTTATTTTTCGAAAAACCGTCCGGTTTTTCTATCGGGTTTTTTTTCGTTTCGGTTTTTTAAATAGATTGGTTTTTCCAATTTATTTAAATAGTGAACGTTCATCATTTTTCTTTTTCTCGGATTTAATCCGTGATTTTTCTGATCGCGATTCCTGATCCGATTTTCTTTTTAGTATAACTTTTTGCTCGTTTATCGGAATCAGGTGATTCAAGCGCCTGGAGTTTCGTCTCGAAACCCTCTATACGTTTAACCAACTTAAACAAGTTTTTGCTACTGTAAAATTTGCCTTAGATCCAGATTAGTCGAACGAAGTTGTTTTCTTTCGCCGTTTGACTTTCGTTGCTTCGTTCGATTTGATTCTTTTTGCAACCGGAGTTCTTAAGTTGAACCTTCTGGTTAGATCTCTTATTTGATTTTTACCTGTGCATTAGATGTGTACTTATTGTATGCTTGTTTGTTTGTCTGCGATAGAATACCCGGAGTGCGCCGCCTGTTACTTCGAATCACTAGGTTTCCCGGATCATCAGCAAGGCAAGTAACACTTTGATCATACCTTTCCTACTACCCAGTTTTATTGCATTAGATCAATCCTCAAACATTGCATGATTAGGATCTAATTAAATTGTGGGATGAGAAGTAGTTGAGGTAGTACCTATTACCTGTTTACTTTCAAACCTTTGGGAGTTACTTCTACATTTGCTTATTGTGCCATGCTATGCTAGTAGACGTGGATTGGGTGAGTGATATCCATGACAGATGTGAGTTTTTTAATTAATGGTTTATCTAAGGTGGCAACTTAAACACACATCTGGGTGGATTGAGGCACCTGGGTATTCCAGAACTTGCATGTTTTCTTTTGGACTGCCACCCAGGCTCAAAGGGATCATGAGACTATTCATACTAGAAACTTCCGTGTGCAGGCACAAGCTATTATGGGCTCTAGCATAGTTGACTAAGTCGTGCGAACTCTTACAGTGTTAGACTAGCAGATGTAGGGGATGTAGGTGGTACGGTCTACCCAATCGTAAGGTGCTAGCGCTTCTGAAAGACTATGTCTCGGTCATCCGTCTTCTCAAACACCATGTAGTGCGAGAAACCAAACGGAGGCGATCGAGTCTTGTGGGGAAAAGTGCGCAAACCTCTGCAGAGTGTAATAAACTAATCATGGTTAGCCGTGTCCCCGGTTATGGACAATCTTGAGTATCTAGTACTTGGATTATCATGTGAATCTCAACATGTTACTCTAAATTAATTTTGTTGGGTTTTGTTTAATGATGATGCTTAATTGGGATTGAGAATGCTGTCAACCATTCTCAATGTTTAACAACTACCATGATAGTTAAATAAATTTATTCCTTTGAAGTAGGGAAAAATTGGCTTTACGCAAAACTGTAACCATAGAGCTTTCCACCAGCCAGATATGCATATAGTATAGCTGTTTCATTCCATTACTCTCTATGTGTTACCTTGCCAGCATATTCCATGTGCTGACCCGTTTCGGGCTGCAACGTTAATGTTGCAGACTTTTCAGATGACGATTAAGGAGTTTTTAGGTCGTGGTTCTATACTCAGTGATGACGTTGGAGTTGATGGACTCACTTATCTTCCAAGCCTTCCGTTGTTATCGTTATTAGATGGCCTTAAGCCATATTTATTGTAATAAGTTCTCTATTGAGACACTCGATGTAATAAGTGT
This sequence comes from Triticum urartu, assembly GCF_056163025.1. Classification (NCBI taxonomy): domain Eukaryota; kingdom Viridiplantae; phylum Streptophyta; class Magnoliopsida; order Poales; family Poaceae; genus Triticum; species Triticum urartu. Next base: position 34,615,426 of record NC_141873.1, on the reverse strand, counting down.
GTGATTGCTACTCTGCTATAAATCCTCCGAGTACTGTGTGGTGTCAGCATTACTGATCCAGGGATGACACCGGAGCACAGAGATCAGACTGTTTGAGGTCTGGTCGCTACATTGCCACCACATGAGGTCCCTCGCAAGGTGAGGCCATGGTCCTGGTCCGCACGCGGCCCATGGTGCCGGGGAGCATCGCCCTCATGCCAATTGGAGCTTCTCACATCCTCGTAAAAAAAACTCTATATACTACTATAATTGTTGGTTTAGTTATGAAGGCATGTCCCGGTATACTCAACGAGCTACTATTGTTGTTGATTTAGTCGCAAGTTTGTGAGTTTGTCCACCGAATGGGTATCAGTGCTACTTAAAGTTTTTACCATTCCAATACCCCTATTGTTATAATTTTTAGTATATGTAGTCTCTCTTTCTCTCTCTCTCTCTCTCTCACACACACACACACCTAGCTCTAAGAATGGCAATCATCCTATCATTATTAATTTATTATCGAAAGCTAGCTTTAAGAGATTTGAACATATCATATTTGGGCAAAGCTTTAATCTTAAGTATTTCAACATCATGGACCAAAGTATCAATCTTAAAACATCCCATTTTCTAGCTTATCCAATGTATTGCTAAAAACATTTCTGGAATCCTTTTGGTTGTCAATAAAGTCCTTGATAACACTTTCTAGTTCAGAAGGCACACTTTTATTATCGTAACAAATTCTAAATTTGTTTTGACAATAAGGTCTAGCATAATTTTTATTACCACCAAAATTGTTTCTATAAGCATTGTTAGCAAAGTTGTTTAACATCCACTTGTTCTTTCGTACCTCCGACCCATAACAAGTGTCGCGCTTTTGAGATGAATCGCAGGGAGTACTTTGTTCAAAAAGTGCAAGAAGAGAAACATCCTTGACATCACTAGGAGCATGTTTAGAAGCAAGCATAAAACAACATATCTATTTTATCATTCAAACTAGAGATTTCCCCAACAAATTTTACCTTCTTACCAGTTGGAGCTCTTTCAGTATACCATTGGGTGTAGTTTGAAGTAATTTCATGCAAAAGTCTGATGGCAATCTGCAAAGTAGTAGCCATAAGAATACCACCTGTAGCCAAGTCTGGAAGATTTGTGGACATATAATTAATGTCAACATAGAAAATTTGTATAATCATCCACTTTCTTAAACCATGTGTAGGAAAAATCTTAGTCATAGATTTTTCATTTTTCCCAAGCTTGAGCCACATGCTCATGCTCAAATTGTTTAAATTTCATGATAAGATTCCTTAATTGGATGGTTTTAGCAGGAGGATAGCATTTACCGATAAAACCATTCTTAAATTTAGTCCAAGAACCAATGCTATTTGTAGGCAAAGATGGAAACGATTCTTTAGACTTTGCTCATAATGAAAAAGGGGAGGGTTTTAACTTGACCACAACAGCTTCCACTTCTTTATATTTTTGCATATCACATAGATCAACAAAATTATTAAGACGAGAAGCATCATCTTCAATATAAGAACCAAAAAATTGTTCTTTCATTACCAAGTTCAAGGAAGTAGGTTTGATTTGATAAGATTCAACACTAGTGGTTGGTGTACTAATATAATCATTGTTATTACCACTTGTGAAACCACAAAGTTTGGAATTTTTAGGTGTGGTAGACATATTTTCAAGCTAAAACAAAAGTAACTACTTGCTCAATTTTTTTTATTGGAGTTTTTGCAAATGCAAAAAAACAAGATAGCAAGCAACAAAAAGTAACTAAGAAAAATAGAAAACAAGGGAGTTAAATAAATGAATGCCCTTTGGAGTTAAGTTTTTAGGGAGTTAAAAATTAGGTAAGGGTTAGAGATGCCCTTAGGAGTCCTTGGTCTTATGAGCGTAATTGGATCCACATCGTTCCAAGTTCCTAATACACCTTCCGTTTTTTGTATACTCTGGATTTTCTCACTGCTTTAAGTCAAACTTCGTAAAATTTGATCAAGTTTATAGAAAAAATGTTAACATCTACGATACCAAACCAATAACAGTAGATTCATCATTATATTTTCACATCATATACACTACTTGTTGTAAATGTTCATATTTCTTTCTATGAACTTAGTCAAACTTCATAAAGTTTCACCACAATGTACATCGGTTATCGTCTGCCTTATCCCTCTCACGTATCCCTTCCACTTCCCGCCGTTCTCTCATTGCCACCAAAAACTCTTGTCCGTAGACTTAGACATGAATCTGAGATTGTCGTCCGCAGGCCGTTGTCCATGAGATTGAGCACGTCCTCTTTTGTAGCTTTCATCATTTCATCATCACAGACATCAGAACTACCAGCTGCAGCACCCAGCTTGTCGCATCGACGGGTCTATATAATAAGTGACTTGATGGATGATTTGTAGAGACTATGAATTCCCTCAGTTGCCACTTGGATGCTGATATTAGGGATGGACGACGACATTCGGGTGGTCCGAGTATTGTTGATTGGGTGGTTATTTGACGCGTGGAAAACTAAACGAGATATTCGGTGGCATGCTCTCCCCCAGCCTCACTTACCCTAATTCAAAGCCTCCCCCTCGACTTTTGAATGGGATTCAACAGTGTTCGCCCTTTACACAAGCACCTGGAAAAAGAAAATGGTCTTTGCCACCTTCCTTGTCCTCGCCTCTGACAAATAACCTCTCCCCCGTATCACGAAATCTTAACTTGCCACAACCTACACTTTGACACTCACCTACCTCACGGCAGCAGCCTGTCCTAGGACGTCATGAAAACATGAGGACCGGCGTGACCGCTGACTGATAACCCACAAGTATAGCGGATTGCAACAGTTTTTGAGGGTAGAGTATTCAACCCAAATTTATTGATTCGACACAAGGGGAGCCAAAGAATATTCTCAAGTATTAGCAGCTGAGTTGTCAATTCAACCACACCTGGATAACTTAATATCCGCATCAAAGTATTTAGTAGCAAAGTAATATGATAGTAGTGGTAACGGTGGTAAAAGGTAATGGTAGCAAAAGTGATATTTTTGGTGTTTGTAGTGATGATAACAATAGCAACGGAAAAGTAAATAAGCGCAGAACAATATATGGAAAGCTCGTAGGCATTGGATTGGTGATAGAGAATTATGTCGGATGCGGTTCATCATGTAACAGTCATAACATAGGGTGACACAGAACTAGCTCCAATTCATCAATGTAATGTAGGCATGTATTCCGAATATAGGCATACGTGCTTATGGAAAAGAACTTGCATGACATCTTTTGTCCTACCCTCCCGTGGCAGCGGGGTCCTAATGGAAACTAAGGGATATTAAGGCCTCCTTTTAATAGAGTACCGGACCAAAGCATTAACACATAGTGAATACATACACTCCTCAAACTACGGTCATCACCGGGAGTGGTCCCGATTATTGTCACTTCAAGGTTGCCGGATCATAACACATAGTAGGTCTATAGATTTGCAAGATAGGATCAAGAACTCTCATATATTGATGAAAACATGATAGGTTGAGATCTGAAATCATGGCACTCGGGCCCTAGTCACAATCATTAAGCATATCAAAGTCATAGCAACATCAATCTCAGAACATAGTGGATACTAGGGATCAAACCGTAACAAAACTAACTCGATTACATGATAAATCTCATCCAACCCATCACCGTCCAGCAAGGCTACAATGGAATTACTCACGCACGACGGTGGGTATCATGAAATTTGTGATGGAGGAAGGTTGATGATGACGATGGCGATAGATTCCCCTCTCCGGAGCCCCGAACGGACTCCGGATCAGCCCTCCCGAGAGAGTTTAGGGCTTAGCGGTGGCTCCGTATCGTAAAACGCGATGAATCCTTCTCTTTGGTTTTTTCTCCCTGAAAGTGAATATATGGAGTCAAGGTTGAGGTCGGTGGAGTGTCAGGGGGCCCACGAGGCAGGGGGCGCGCCCAGGGGGGTAGGGCGCGCCCCCACGCTCGTGGAAAGGTGGAGGCCCACCTGATGTGGATCTTCCTTCCAGTATTTTTATATATTCCAAAATAATTCTTCGTTGATTTTTAGGTCATTCCGAGAACTTTTATTTCTGCACAAAAATAACACCATGGCAATTCTGCTGAAAACAACGTCAGTCTGGGTTAGTTCCATTCAAATCATGCAAGTTAGAGTCCAAAACAAGGGCAAAAGTGTTTGGAAAAGTAGATACAAAGGAGACGTATCAACTCCCCCAAGCTTAAACCTTTGCTTATCCTCAAGCAATTCAGTTGATAAACTGAAAGTGATAAAGAAAACTTTTACAAACTCTGTTTGCTCTTGTTGTTGTAAATATGTAGAGCCAGCATTCAAGTTTTCAGCAAAGATTATGAACTAACCATATTCACAATAACATTTAGGTCTCATGTTTACTCATATCAATGGCATAATCAACTAGCGAGCAATAATAATAAACCTCGGATGACAACACTTTCTCAGAACAATCATGATATGATATAACAAGATGGTATCTCGCTAGCCCTTTCTGAGACCGCAAAACATAAATGCAGAGCACCTTTAAAGATCAAGGACTGACTAGACATTGTAATTCATGGTAAAAAAGATCCAGTCAAGTCATACTCATTGTAAACTAACAGTAATTGATGCAAATGACAGTGGTGCTCTCCAACTGGTGCTTTTTAATAAGAGGAGGATGACTCAGCATAAAAGTAAATGGATAGGCCCTTCGCAGAGGGAAGCAGGGATTTGTAGAGGTGCAAGAGCTCGATTTTGAAATAGATATGAATAATATTTTGAGCGGTATACTTTTATTGTCAACATAACAACCAAGAGATGGCGATATCTTCCATGATACACACATTATAGGCGGTTCCAAACAGAATGGTAAAGTTTATACTCCCCCTCCACCAACAAGCATCAATCCATGGCTTGCTCGAAACAACGAGTGCCTCCAACTAACAACAGTTTCGGGGGAGTTTTGTTTGCAATTATTTTTTATTTGATTTCCATAAAGCATGGTACTGGGCATCCCGGTGACCAGCCATTTTCTCGTGAGTGAGGAGCAGAGTCCACTCCTCTTGAGAATAACCTGCCTAACATGGAAGATACGGACAACCCTAGTTGATACATGAGCTATTCGAGCATACAAAACAGAATGTTTATTTGAAGGTTTAGAGTTTGGCACATACAAATTTACTTGGAACGGCGGGTAGATAACGTATATAGGTAGGAATAACTATGGGGTTTATGGATTGGATGCACAAGCAGTATTCCCGCTTAGTACAAGTGAAGGCTAGCAAAAGACTGGGAAGCGACCAGCTAGAGAGCGACAACAGTCATGAACATGCATTAAAATTAATCAACACCGAATGCAAGCATGAGTAGGATATAATGCACCATGAACATAAATATCGTAGAGGCTATGTTGATTTTGTTTCAACTACATGCATGAATATGTGCCAAGTCAAGCCACTCGAATCGTTCAAAAGAGGATACCACCCTATCATACCACATCACAACCATTTTAATAGCATGTTGGCACGCAAGGTAAACCATTATAAGCTCCTAGCAATTAAGCATGGCATAAGCAACTATGATCTCTAATTGTCATTGCAAACATGTTTATTCATAATAGGCTGAATCAGGAACAATGAACTAATCATATTTACAAAAACAGGAGAGGTCGAGTTCATACCAGCTTTTCTCATCTCAATAAGTTCATCATATAATCATCATTATTGCCTTTCACTTGCACGACCGAAGATGTGAATAATAATAATAGTGCACGTGCATTGGACTAAGCTGGAATCTGCAAGCATTCAATTCAAGAGAGAAGACAAGGTAATATGGGCTCTTTGTGAGATCAACAATAATGCATATAAGAGCCACTTTAACATTTTAATTATGGTCTTCTCCTCTCGACCCCCAAAGAAAAGAAACAAAACTATTTACATGGGAAAGCTCCCAACAAGCAAAAGAAGAACGAGAAATCTTTTTGGGTTTTATTTTTAATTACTACTACTACAGCATGAAAAGTAAACTAATTAAAAGCTACAACTAATTTTTTATTTTTCTTAAGGTTTATTACACACACAAGAAGAAAGCATAAAAAGGGAAATAAACTAACATGGATGATACAGTGAAAAAGTATGAGCACCGACAACTAGCATGATGTGTGAACATAAATGTAATGTCTGTGAGAAATACGTACTCCCCCAAGTTTAGGCTTTTGGCCTAAGTTGGTCTATGGCCATAGCTGGCCTGGCGGATATCCAAAGTTGTAGCTGGGGCCGTACTGAGATGCAGCGACAATTGCCTGATGAGCTGCAGCTTGGAGGCGAGTTGTCTCCGCCCTCCTCTCATACTCGGTCGCCTCCTCCCTGGTTATAACATATCTCCCCTTTGCCTGAAAGTCAAAGAAAGTAGGAGCAGGGAGAGAGACGTGATAGGTGCGTCGTCTGTCAAAGATTAGTTGGTACTGGAGGAACTGGTCGTTTCTCTTGACAAACTGATGATGAACCATAGCATCATAATCTAGATAAGAAGGAGGCAACTCAATATTATACCCACGTATGGGTATATCAAGAAAATTAGCTAGACGGGTTGCATAAATTCCACCAAAGAAATCTCCATTAAATCTATTATTATGCAACCTACATGCAACAATGGCTCCCAAGTTATAATGTTTATCTCCTAGTACAGCACTCCTGAGAACACTAAGGTCAGGGACACACATGTGATATGCTTCATCCTTACCATTTATGCACCTACCTATGAAGAGAGCAAAATAATGTGTAGCAGGAAAATGAATGCTCCATATGGTAGCTTGTGTTATATCTCTAGATTCCCCCACAATTATACTAGCAAGAAAATCTCTAAACTCATATTTGCGAGGCTCACTAGTGCTGCCCCATTGTGGAAGTTTGCAAGTAGTATTAAAATCATCTAAGTCCATAGTATAAGAATTTTCATAGACATCAAATAGGACAGTTTGAGAATTATGTGATGATGAAAATTGAAACCTTCTCACAAAGGAATCAGTGAGATAGTGGTATTGGCGGCACTTATCTGCCTCGAAGCTCTCAAGATCGGCATTACGCACATACGCGTTAAATTATTCCTTGATTCCTGCTCGATCCATAAAGTCCTCTGACGGCCATTCACAAGCCCGCACCTGAGCTTCCCTCGGTGGTTCATCATCGGCATCGCATATTGCGAGCCTGGGTCCTTGCTTCCTTGAAGGACCACCTTGGTACATTTTCCTAAACATATTTCTTCCTCTGAAAAATTTCTGAAATTTTAGTAACTTCAAAATAAAAGTGAACCAAACTCAACAAAATTGATAGCAACTACTCCCACAAGTGCCTAGAGACTATATCATGCATTAAAACTACTTTTGACCATATAAATTTGACATGCAAGCACAAGAACAGGGTCACCTAAGCAGCAAAAATATGCAATGAATAAAGCACTAGAACAAAAACTAATTGGACCATTGGAGGAGTCACATACCAAGGAACAATCCCCCAAAGCAGTTTTGTGAGAGGTGCTTTGAGCAAGGAGATAAAAAATGGCAGCAAGATGAGCTTGGACTCGGGTTTGAGCTGGCTAGTGATGTTTGTGGGAGGAAGAAGGAATGTATCGTAGCTGGAATAAGTGGAGGGGAGCCACCGTGGGCCCACGAGGCAGGGGGCGCGCCCAGGGAGTGGGCGCGCTCTGGACCCTCGTGGCCAGGTGCTTGCTCCCCCTGCTGTGTTCTAAGTGCCAGATATTCTCAAATATTCCAGAAAAAATCATATTTAAATTTCAGGGCATTTGGAGAACTTTTATTTTCGGGGTATTTCTTATGGAATGGATAATTCAGAAAACAGACAAAAATTACTATTTTTCCCTTTTTAATATAAATAACAAAAAGTGAAAAGAGGGTACAGAGAGTTGTGTTTCTAAATTCATCCATCTCATACTCATCAAAAGGAATCCACTAACAAGGTTGATCAGGTCTTGTTAACAAACTCATTCCGAATAACATGGAACCGGAGAATTTTCAAATAACACTAGGTTACCTCAACGGGGATATGCATGTCCCCAACAATAAGAATATCATATTTCTTCTTGACAGTAGGTAGAGGAAATTCAAAACCTCCAATAGTAGTAGTTGAAAATTTTCCAATAGAATTGATACTGTGGACTTGAGGTTGTTTCCTCGGAAAGTGTACCGTATGCTCATTACCATTAACATGAAAAGTGACATTGCCTTTGATGCAATCAATAACAGCCCCTACAGTATTCAAAAAGGTTCTTCCAAGAATAATAGACATACTATCGTCCTCGGGAATATCAAGAATAACAAAGTCCGTTAAAATAGTAACGTTCGCAACCACAACAGGCACATCCTCACAAATACCGACAGGTATAGCAGTTGATTTATCGGCCATTTGCAAAGATATTTCAGTAGGTGTCAACTTATTCAAATCAAGTCTACGATATAAAGAGAGAGGCATAACACTAACACCGGCTCCAAGATCACATAAAGCAGTTTTAACATAGTTTCTTTTAATGGAGCATGGTATAGTTAGTACTCCTGGATCTCCAAGTTTCTTTGATATTCCACCCTTAAAAGTATAATTAGCAAGAATGGTGGAAATTTCAGCTTCCGGTATCTTTCTTTTATTTGTCATAATTTCTTTCATATACTTAGCATAAGGATTCATTTTGAGCATATCAGTTAATCGCATACGCAAAAAGATAGGTCTAATCATTTCAGCAAAGCGCTCAAAATCCTCATCAGCCTTTTTCTTGGATGGTTTAGGAGGAAAAGGCATGGGTTTCTGAACCCATGGTTCTCTTTCCTTACTGTTCTTCCTAGCAACAAAGTCTCTCTTATCATAACGTTGATTCTTTGATTGTGGGTTATCAAGATCAATAGCAGGTTCAATTTCTACATCATTATCATTGCTAGGTTGAGCATCAACATGAACATCATCATTAACATTATCACTAGGTTCATGTTCATTACCAGATTGGGTTTTAGCATCAGAAATAGAAATATCATTGGAATTCTCAGGTGTGTCTACAACAGGTTCATTAGAAGCATGCAAAGTCCTATCATTTTTCTTTTTCTTCTTCTTAGAAGGACTAGGTGCATCTACATTATTTCTATGAGAATCCTGCTCAATTCTCTTACGGTGGCCTTCAGGATACAAAGGTTCCTGAGTCATTTTACCACCTCTAGTCATAACTCTAACAACATTATCATTTTTACTATTCAATTCATTGAGCAAATCATTCTGAGCTTTAAGTACTTGTTCTACTTGAGTGGTAACCATAGAAGCATATTTACTAATAAGTTTTAGTTCACCTTTAACATTAGCCATATAATCACCCAAGTGTTCAATCATATAAGCATTGCGTTTTAATTCTCTACCAAAATGAGCATTGAAGTCTTCTTGCTTAACCATAAAGTTATCAAACTCATCCAAACATTGGCTAGCAAACTTAGTAGGAGGGATTTCAGCTTTATCATATCTATAGAGAGAATTTACCTTTGCTACCTGTGTCGGGTTATGAAGACCATGTGTTTCTTCAATAGGTGATGGATTAAAACCATGTATTTCTTCAACAGGCGGTAAATTAAGACCATGTATTTCTTCAACAGGAGGTAAATTCTTAACATCTTCATCTTTTATACGTTTTTCCTTCATAGATTTGTTTGTCTCTTGCATATCTTCAGGAATGAGAAATAGAACACCCCTTTGCTTCGGAGTTGGCTTAGGGGTTGGCTCAGGAAGTGTCCAATTATTTTCATTGGTCAACATATTATTCAATAAAATTTCAGCTTCATCTGGTATTCTTTCCCTGAAAACACAACCAGCACAACTATCCAGGTGGTCTCTGGAAGCATCGGTTAGTCAATTATAAAAGATATCAAGTATTTCATTTTTCTTAAGAGGATGATCAGGAAAAACATTAAGTAATTGGAGAAGCCTCCCCCAAGCTTGTGGGAGACTCTCTTCTTCAATTTGCACAAAATTATATATTTCCCTTAAAGCAGCTTGTTTCTTATGAGCAGGGAAATATTTTGCAGAGAAGTAATAAATCATATCCTGGGGACTACGCACACAACCAGGATCAATAGAATTAAACCATATCTTAGCATCACCCTTTAATGAGAACGGAAATAATTTAAGGATATAGTAGTAGCGAGTTTTCTCATCATTAGTGAACAGGGTGGCTATATCATTTAATTTAGTAAGATGTTCCACAACAGTTTCAGATTCATAGCCATAGAAAGGATCAGATTCAACCAAAGTAATTATAATTATATCAGGGTCGGCAGAGAATTCATAATCCTTATCAGTAACAAAGATAGGTCAAGTAGCATAAGCAGGATCATATTTCATTTTAGCATTCAGAGTTTTTTGTTTCAGCTTAGCTAATAGTTTCTTAAGATCACTCCTATCACTGCGAGCAAGAAAGTCTCTAGCAGTTTCTTCATCCATAACATAACCCTTAGGAACAACAGGCAATTCATATCTAGGGGAGAATCTTCATCATCACTTTCATCAATATTGTCAGTTTCAATAATTTCATTCTCTCTAGCCCAAGCATAGAAGTAGTTTCATCATAAGTATCATGCATAGCAGAAGTGGCATCATCAATAACATGCGACATATTAGAATTAATCGCGGAAGCAGGTATAGGTGTCGCAAGCTTACTCAAAACAGAAGGTGAATCAAGTGCAGAGCTATATGGCAGTTCCTTACCTCGCCTCGTAGTTGAGGGATAAATCTTGGTTCTTGGATCTTTCAAGTTCTTCATAATGATAAGAAGATATAAATCCCAAGTGACTCAAAGAATAGAGCTATGCTCCCCGGCAATGGCACCATAAAATAGTCTTGATAACCCACAAGTATAGGGGATCGCAACAGTGTTCGACGGTAGAGTATTCAACCCAAATTTATTGATTCGACACAAGGGGATCCAAAGAATATTCTCAAGCATTAGAAGCTGAGTTGTCAATTCAACCACAGCTGGATAACTTAATATCTGCAGCAAAGTATTTAGTAGCAGAGTAATATGATAGTAGTGGTAACGGTGGTAAAAGGTAATAGTAGCAAAAGTAATATTTTTGGTGTTTGTAGTGATGATAACAATAGCAACGGAAAAGTAAATAAGCGAAGAACAATATATGGAAAGCTCGTATGCATTGGATCGGTGATAGAGAATTATGCCGGGTGCGGTTCATCATGTAACAGTCATAACATAGGGTGACACAGAACTAGCTCCAATTCATCAATGTAGTGTAGGCATGTATTCCGAATATAGTCATGCGTGCTTATGGAAAAGAACTTGCATGACATCTTTTGTCCTACCCTCCCATGGCAGCGGGGTCCTAATGGAAACTAAGGGATATTAAGGCTTCCTTTTAATAGAGTACCGGACCAAAGCATTAACACATAGTGAATACATGAACTCCTCAAACTACGGTCATCATCGGGAGTGGTCTCGATTATTGTCACTTCGGGGTTCCCGGATTATAAAACATAATAGGTGTGTGACGCCCCAAGACCGGAGCTTCAGATGCCTTCCATGATTTTCCGAGATTCGTCGTGTGATTTGTTTGGTTCGTTGCTTTTTTTGCATCATGTCATCTTGTAACCTTTTTAAAAAACTCATCTAAATAAATGGCATGGATCTTTGATCCATTTAAATCGTGAGAGTTCACATGGTGAAATTCTCTTTATAACATATAAAAGTCTCCTACTATTATTAGGGAGCTATTATAAAATATTCCATTCTTATGGAATCAACCAAAACACACTTGCATCTTTCTCTCTTGCCACCAAATCCCTTTTCTAGTTGAAACCCAATCACTAGCTTCTTTCCTTCAAATTTACCCATTCGTTGCGAGTGACATTTTTCTGTCACATAAAAATGTCCATTGTTTCCCTATTGATCTTAAACCATGCCTACACCCTCCCTGTCAAATTTCAGCTCATTTGGGTTTGGTTTGGTTGGGTTCAAAAATAGCTCAAGTTTGAATTTTCAAACTTGAATTGTTTTTCTATCTCTAAAAATTGCCAAACCATTTTATTCTATTTGTACAAAGTTCCAGCGCTCCAAGAATATTTTATTTTCTGAAATATTCTACCTCTAGCCCCTCTTTCTTTTTCTCAACATATTTCTGCCGGAGGGAATTAAGAAAAGAATGATGGGCTAAGAGAGAAGGAGTCCAGCAGAAGCCCACTCGATCCAGCCCAATTTGGCCCATCCTTCCCCGCAGCTAGGCTAGCCTCCCAGGCCCACCTAAGCCCCTCTCCAAACCCTAGCAATCCATCTGCGCGATCCACTCCCCATCTCCCTCCCCTCGCGCCGCCACACACACACACACATCGCACCAGGGAGAGCCTGCTCAATCCCCATCTCCCCCGCGTCGGCCTCTCCTTCCCCCACTCCCTCTCGTCCTCCTCGCGAAGCCCCGCCTGCTCCCCTGCCTCTTTCCTCCACGCCTCAGCCACCTCCTCACCCGCTCCTCCTTCCCTTGCCGCCGCGCTGGCCATCAACTCTGACGAGCGCAGCCTCTGATCCCGAGCTGCTCTGGTGCTGCTCTTTTCGCGCGCCGCTGGACCTCCCTGTCGCCCCCGTTGACGACCAGTGCTCCTCGTTCCCTCCGTCCTCGCCCGTTCGTCGCGCCACCAAGCCAGCAGGTCTCCCCTGCGTCGTCTGAAGGTCGCCGGCTTGCCCGTCGTCTTGCTTCGCTGGAGGAGAGGACCAGCGCCGCCCCCATGCCCTTCGCTCGTGCCAGGACCCGCCATAGTCGCCGATCGAGTTCCTCGCTGGACCCCGCTCGCCGGGGTCCCATTCCCGTCCGGATCCAGAGGACCCCCGTCGCTGTTATTGTTCCCTGCATCGAAGGGACGAGGCCCGTTAACCACTCCTGGGCCGGCAGCGCCTCCAGATCGTCCCGTGTCCCAGCTTCGCCTCCATAGCCAGCCTCTCCTCAGGCCACTATCGCCGCTGCAACCCTTGCTGCCTCCTCTGCTATTGGCCAGCACCACCATCGATGCCCGGCAATACCACCATGGGTCATGTTTTGACTCTGCCAGGACCTCCTCTACCCACCAAGATGTGTACTTCGAGCACTAAGACCAGGCCGAGATCGCCATCTACGAATACACAGTGATGCGTGATATGTCTCCATCGTTTCTACTTTTCCAAACACTTTTGCCCTTATTTTGGACTCTAACTTGCATGATTTGAATGGAACTAACCCGGACTGACGCTGTTTTCAGCAGAATTGCCATGGTGTTATTTATGTGCAGAAACAAAAGTTCTCGGAATGACCTGAAACTTCACGGAACTTATTTTTGGAAATAATAAAAAATCCTTGCAAAATATGAAGACCAGGGGGCCCACACCCTAGCCACGAGGGTGTGGCGCGCCTGCCCCCCTGGGCGCGCACCCTACCTCATGGGCCCCCTAGAGCTCCTCCGACCTCAACTCTAACTCTATATATTTGCTTTCGGGGAGAAAAAATAGGGGAGAAGGATTCATCACGTTTTACGATACGGAGCCGCCGCCAAGCCCTAAAACCTCTCGGGAGGGCTGATCTGAGTCCGTTCGGGGCTCCGGAGAGGGGAATCCGTCGCCATCATCATCATCATCATCAACCTTCCTCAATCACCAATTTCATGATGCTCACCGCCGTGCGTGATTAATTTCATCGTAGGCTTGCTGGAAGGTGATGGGTTGGATGAGATTTATCATGTAATTGAGTTAGTTTTGTTAGGGTTTGATCCCTAGTATCCACTATGTTCTGAGATTGATGTTGCTATGACTTTGCTATGCTTAATTCTTGTCACTAGGGTCCGAGTGACATGATTTCAGATCTGAACCTATTATGTTTTCATGAATATATGTGAGTTCTTGATCCTATCTTGCAAGTTTATAGTCACCTACTATGTGTTATGATCCGGCAACCCCGAAGTGACAATAATCGGGACCACTCCCGATGATGACCGTAGTTTGAGGAGTTCATGTATTCACTATGTGTTAATGCTTTGGTCTGGTACTCTATTAAAAGAAGGCCTTAATATCCCTTAGTTTCCGCTAGGACCCCGCTGCCACGGGAGGGTAGGACAAAAGATGTCATGCAGGTTCTTTTCCATAAGCACGTCTGAATATTCAGAATACATGCCTACATTACATTGATGAATTGGAGCTAGTTCTGTGTCACCCTAGGTTATGACTGTTACATGATGAACCACATCCGGCATAATTCTCTATCACCGATCCATTGCCTACGAGCTTTCAATATATTGTTCTCCGCTTATTTACTTTTCCGTTGCTATTGTTACACTCACTAAAAAATACCAAAAACATTACTTTTGTTATCATTACCTTTTGCTACTGTTACCACTACTATCATATTACTTTGCTACTAAATACTTTGCTGCAGATATTAAGTTTCCTGAGGGTTATGTTCTAGATGAAGAATCTGCTAGAGCTATTTTAGCTTGCAATGATAGATATGATCTAAAGAGGTTATTAGCTAAATGGAAGCAGTAATCCCTTAATGCTAGAATGAAACCTGACCCTGCTTTTGCTACTTCACCTATCTGTGTTACTGATAAGGATTATGAATTCTCTGTTGATCCTGATATAATTACTTTGGTTGAATCTGATCCTTTTTATGGCTATGAATCTGAAACTGTTGTGGCACATCTTACTAAATTAAATGATATAGCCACCCTGTTCACTAATGATGAGAGAACTCGCTACTTTTATATCCTTAAAATATTTCCGTTCTCATTAAAGGGTGATGCTAAGATATGGTTTAATTCTCTTGATCCTGGTTGTGTGCGTAATTGCTACCTCTTGAGCACTTGCGTTGGTTTTCCCTTGAAGAGGAAAGGATGGTGCAGCAAAGTGATGACCCACAAGTATAGGGGATCTATCGTAATCCTTTCGATAAGTAAGAGTGTCGAACCCAACGAGGAGTAGAAGGAAATGATAAGCGGTTTCCAGCAAGGTATTCTCTGCAAGTACTGAAATAAGTGGTAACAGATAGTTTTGTGATAAGATAATTTGTAACAAGCAACAAGTAACAAAAGTAAATAAGGTGCAGCAAGGTGGCCCAATCCTTTTTGTAGCAAAGGACAAGCCTGGACAAACTCTTATATGATGTAAAGCGCTCCCGGGGACACATGGGAATATCGTCAAGCTAGTTTTCATCATGTTCATATGATTCGCGTTCGGTACTTTGATAATTTGGTATGTGGGTGGACCGGTGCTTGGGTACTGCCCTTACTTGGACAAGCATCCCACTTATGATTAACCTCAATTGCAAGCATCCGCAACTACAACAAAAGTATTAAGGTAAACCTAATCATAGCATGAAACATACGGATCCAAATCAGCCCCTTACGAAGCAACACATAAACTAGGGTTTAAGCTTCTGTCACTCTAGCAACCCATCATCTACTTATTACTTCCCAATGTTTTCCTCTAGGCCCAAATAATGGTGAAGTGTCATGTAGTCGACATTCACATAACACCACTAGAGGAGAGACAACATACATCTCATCAAAATATCGAACGAATACCAAATTCACATGACTACTAATAGCAAGACTTCTCCCATGTCCTCAGGAACAAAAGTAACTACTCACAAAGCATAAACATGTTCATAATCAGAGGGGTATTAATATGCATATAGGATCTGAACATATGATCTTCCACCAATTGAACCAACTAGCATCAACTATAAGGAGTAATTAACACTACTAGCAACCTACTAGCACCAATCTCGGACTTGGAGACAAGAATTGGATACAAGAGATGAACTAGGGTTTTGAGATGAGATGGTGCTGATGAAGATGTTGATGGATATTGCCCTTTCCCAATGAGAGGAGCGTTGGTGATGACGATGGCGATGATTTACCCCTCCGGGAGGGAAGTTTCCCTGGCAGAACTGCTCCGCCAGAGCCCTAGATTGGTTCCGCCAAGGTTCCGCCTCGTGGCGGCGGAGTTTCATCCGAGAAGATGGCTCATGATTTTTTTCCCATCGAAAGACTTCATATAGCAGAAGATGGTCACCGGAGGGCCACCAGGGGGCCCACGAGGTAGGGGGCGCGCCCAGGGGGGTAGGGCGCGCCCCCCACCCTCGTGGACAGGGTGTGGCCCCCTGGTGGAGTTCTTGCTCTCAGTATAGGTCTCTAATATTTGCCCCCTGGTGGAAAACATCTTTTGTGAAGTTTCAGGACTTTTGGAGCTGTGCAGAATAGGTCTCTAATATTTGCTCATTTTCCAGCCCAGAATCCCAGCTGCCGGCATTCTCCCTGTTTATGTAAACCTTGTAAAATAAGAGAGAATAGGCATAAGTATTGTGACATAATGTGTAATAAGAGCCCATAATGCAATAAATATTGATATAAAAGCATGATGCAAAATGGATGTATCAACTCCCCCAAGCTTAGACCTCGCTTGTCCTCAAGCGAAAAGCCGAAATTGAAAAATATGTCCACATGTTTAGAGATAGAGGTGTCGATAAAAATAAAATACGGACATGAGGGCATCATGATCATTCTTAGAACAGCAACTTATATAATTCTTGTCATATAATCTCTAATGCTAGAGTAATAATTCAATCACAATATCAAGTATGAATCGTAAACTTCATTGAAAACTAACAAACTATAATCTCAGTCATTGAAGCAATTACAATTTATCATAACATAGGAAAGAGTCAATGTATAAGAGCTTTTCAGCAAGTCCACATACTCAACTATCATATAGTCTTTCACAATTGCTGACACTCACGCAATACTTATGAGTATGAAGTTTTAGTTGGATACAGAGAAAGATATGGGCTTATAGTTTTGCCTCCCAACGTTTCACCTCAAGGGTAATGTCAACAGCAATAGTTCATGAAAACTCACATCCAATTACCATATATACCAGGATCTTTCCAACATATTGTGCTTGCCAAAGGATAAAATGTAAAAAGGAAGGGTGGAAATCACCATGACTCTTATGCAATGTAGGAGATAAAAGTAAAAGATAGGCCCTTCGCAGAGGGAATCAGAGGTTGTCATGCGCTTTTATGGTTGGATGCAAAAAATCTTAATGCGAAAGAACGTCACTTTATATTGCCACTTGTGATATGGACCTTTATTATGCAGTCTGTCGCTTTTATTACTTCCATATCACACGATCGTATAAAGCTTATTTCCTCCACACCAATCAATCATACATATTTAGAGAGCAATTTTTATTGCTTGCACCGATGACAACTTACTTGATGGATCTTACTCAATCCATAGGTAGATATGGGGGACTCTTATGGGAAGACTGGTTTAAGGGTATTTGGAAGCACAAGTAGTATCTCTACTTGGTGCAATGAATTTGGCTAGCATGAGGGGGAAAGTCAATCTCATCATGTTGGAAGACCCAAGACAATATAATTCATCTCAGATGTAAGAAAACATAACCCATTACATTGTCTTCCTTGTCCAATGTCAACTCTTTTAGCATGTCATATTTTAATGAGTGCTCACAATCATAAAAGATGTCCAAGATAGTATATCTATTTGTGAAGACCTCTCTTTCTTTATTACTTCCTATTAATTGCAATGATGACCGAAACTATGTTTGTCAACCCTCAACAACTTTTATTCATCATACTTTTCTATGTGAGCTCATTACTCTCCATAAGACTCACATGATCTCTTTGTTTCTTTTTATTTCTTTCTCTTTTCTTTTATTCACTTAGGATCATGGCAAAATAATCAAGCCCTTGACTCAACACTAATCTTTATTATATAGCTCACGGACTCGATTACATAGAAGGATAATAAATCAAAACTCACAACTAGATCACAATAAGAACTTTTATTCTACTAGATCAAGATATTACCAAAAGGATCGAACTAAGAAAAACGGTAAAGATAAAGTGATGGTGATACGATACCGGGGCACTCCCCCAAGCTTGGCAGTTGCCAAGTGGAGTGCCCATACCAGATACTCAATTCTTCTTTGTTGGTGGAGACGGTGGTGATTTTGTTGATGGCGTAGGCTTCTCGTCCTTCTTCAAGGGCATAGGCTCACCATCATAGAAGGATGATCGAGTCTCCTGTAACCTTAAATCTGCAGCCAAACTCATCCTCTTAAATCTATATTCATACTCACAGTTTTGGTTTTGCAGGTCATAAATCTGGGCTTGGAGGTGCTCGATTTTCTCATGAAGCTTGAAGATGGCCTCCCCAATGTCCTTGACGTCCAGCTTGTGCTTGTTGGTGAACTCCGTGATCATAATGTGATTGGAATCAAGTCCATGCTCCACCATCTCCTGACACTTGAAAACTTCTTGCTCCAATGCCTCAAGCCTGGCCTCCGTGCTTCCGGTCTTCCTTGGTCCCTCAGCATCGCGGATGTGCAACAACCCCTCACGCATCTCTATGGTTTGAGGGTGTTGCAGCACTTCTGCGAGGTAGGGGTTGATGACCTTCTCGAATAACTGGTCCTTGGGGGCACTTGAAGACGACATGACGACCTGGATCTGTCAGAAAAACAACTCGAAACAAAGACAGGAGATTTTTGCGTGATACGGGAGTCAAAACCCCCTGGAGGATATATAATGAATTTTTACCGACCAAAATACATGTCGTGTACGAAAACGGAGTCTGGAGAGCACACGAGGTGCCCACGAGGTAGGGGGCGCGCCCAGTAGGGTAGGGCGCGCCCTCCACCCTCGTGGAGCCCTCGTGTCCTTCCCGGACTGCTGCTTATTTTTCTATTTTTCTAAATATTCCAAAACGGAGAAATATTGCCTTAAAAACTATTTTGGAGTCGGTTTACTTACCATACCACATACCTATTCCTTTTCGGAGTCTGAAACATTCCGGAAAGTGTCCCTCATGTATTCCTCCGGGGTTACGGTTTCAATAACATTGGTTTCAACATTTATGGGATTACCTAAGATATAGTGTTTGATTCTTTGACCGTTCACCGCCTTTGGATTTGTGCCTTCAAAGTTGTTGATTTTTATGGCACCAGAACGGTAGACCTCCTCGATAACGTAAGGACCTTCCCATTTAGAGAGAAGTTTTCCTGCAAAAAATCTTAGACGAGAGTTGTATAGCAATACATAATCACGTACATTAAACTCACGCTTTTGTATCCTTTTGTCATGCCATCTTTTAACTTTTTCTTTAAACAACTTGGCATTTTTGTAGGCTTGGGTTCTCCATTCATCAAGTGAGCTAATATCAAATAACCTCTTCTCACCGGCAAGTTTAAAATCATAATTAAGTTCATTAATAGCCCAATAAGCCTTGTGTTCTAGTTCGAGAGGTAAGTGACATGCTTTTCCATAGACCATTTTATACGGAGACATACCCATAGGATTTTTATATGCAGTTATATAGGCCCATAATGCATCATCAAGTTTCTTGGACCAATTCTTTCTAGACCTATTAACAGTCTTTTGCAAAATTAATTTGAGTTCTCTATTACTTAATTCTACTTGACCACTAGAGTGAGGGTGATAAGGAGATGCAATTCTATGATTAAGATCATATTTAGCAAGCATTTTACGGAAAGCACCATGAATAAAATGTGAACCACCATCAGTCATTAAATATCTAGGGACTCCAAATCTTGGAAAAGTAACTTCTTTAAGCATTTTAATAGAAGTGTTATGATCAGCACTACTAGTTGGAATAACTTCTACCCACTTAGTAACGTAATCAACAACAACTAAAATATGTGTATAACCATTAGAGGAAGGAAAAGGTCCCACATAGTCAAAGCCCAAAACATCAAATGGTTCAATAACAAGTGAATAATTCATAGGCATTTCTTGACGTCTACTAATATTACCAATTCTTTGACATTCATCACAAGATAAGACAAACTTACGAGCATCCTTGAAGAGAGTAGGCCAATAAAAACTAGATTGCAGTGCCTTGTGTGCAGTTCTATCTCCGGCATGGTGTCCTCCATAAGCTTCGGAGTGACACTTGCGTAGGATTTGTTCCTGTTCATGCTCAGGTACACAACGTCTAATAACACCATCTACTCCTTCTTTATAAAGATGTGGGTCATCCCAAAAGTAATGCCTCAAATCATAGAAGAACTTTTTCTTTTGCTGGTATGTGAAACTAGGTGGTATAAACTTAGCAACAATGTAATTAGCATAATCAGCATACCATGGAGCAGTATGAGAAGCATTTATGACATTTAATTGCTCATCAGGAAAGCTATCATCAATAGGTAGTGGGTCATCAAGCACATTTTCTAACCTAGACAGGTTGTCTGCAACGGGGTTCTCAACTCCTTTTCTATCAACAATATGCAAATCAAATTCTTGTAGCAAGAGAACCCATCTAATAAGTCTAGGTTTAGCATCTTTCTTTTCCATAAGATATTTAATAGCAGCATGATCAGTGTGAATAGTTACTTTAGAATCAACAATATAAGGTCTAAACTTATCACAAGCAAATACAACTGCTAAGAATTCTTTTTCAGTAGTAGCATAATTTATTTGAGCATTGTCTAGAGTTTTACTAGCATATTGAATAACATTTAATTTCTTATCAACTCTTTGCCCTAGAACATCACCTACAGCATAATCACTAGCATCACACATAATTTCAAAGGGTAAATTCCAATCAGGTGGCTGAACAATAGGTGCAGAGATCAGTGCTTTCTTAAGTATTTCAAATGCTTCTACACAATCATCATCAAAGACAAATGGTATAACTTTTTGTAATAAATTAGTCAGAGGCCGAGATATTTTTGAGAAGTCCTTAATGAACCTCCTATAAAAACCGGCATGACCAAGGAAACTTCTTATACCTTTGATGTCCTTGGGACATGGCATCTTTTCAATAGCATCAAACTTGGCTTTATCAACTTCAATACCTCTTTCAGAAACTTTATGCCCCAAGACAATACCTTCATTAACCATAAAGTGGCACTTTTCCCAATTCAAGACAAGATTAGTTTCTTCACATCTCTGCAAAACTCGATCAAGGTTGCTCAAGCAATCATCAAAAGAAGATCCATAGACGGAAAAGTCATCCATGAAAACCTCACAAATCTTTTCCAAAAAGTCAGAGAATATAGCCATCATGCATCTTTGAAAGGTAGCAGGTGCATTACATAAACCAGAAGGCATACGTCTATAAGCAAAAGTACCAAAAGGGCATGTAAAAGCAGTCTTTGATTGATCTTTCGCTGACAAAGGTAGTTGAGAGAAACCAGAATAACCATCTAGAAAGCAAAAATGTGTATGTTTGGACAATCTTTCTAGCATTTGATCGATAAAAGGTAAGGGGTAATGATCCTTTTAGTAGCCTTATTTAATTTGCGGAAATCAATTACCATCCTATAACCTGTAATAATTCTTTGAGGAATCAATTCATCTTTATCAATAGGAACAACAGTAATACCTCCCTTCTTAGGGACACAATGGACAGGGCTTACCCACTAACTATCAGCAACGGGATAAATTATACCTGCCTCAAGGAGCTTTAGTATCTCCTTTCTTACCACTTCTTTCATATTAGGATTCAGTCGGTGTTGATGATCACGAACTGGTTTAGCATCTTCTTCCAAATTAATTTTATGTTGACATAGAGTGCGACTAATGCCCTTAAGAACATCAAGAGTGTACCCAATAGCAGCGTGGTGCTTCTTCAGAGTTTTCAATAATCTCTCTTCCTCATGCTCTTAAAGATTAGCACTAATAATAACAGGACATATAATTTTCTCATCAAGATAAGCATATTCAAGAGTATCAGGTAACGGTTTAAGCTCAAACACGGGATCACCCTTGGGTGGAGGAGGATCCCCTAGAATTTCAACAGGTAAATTGTTTTTTAAGAATAGGTTCCTATTTAAAGAATACTTCATCTAATTCCCTTCTTTCATTCATAAACATATCATTTTCATGGTCTAGCAAGTATTGTTCTAAAGGATCACTAGGAGGTACGGCAATAGAAGCAAGACCAATAATTTCATCCTTACTAGGTAATTCTTCTTCACGGTGTTGTCTACTAAATTTAGAAAAATTAAATTCATGAGTCATATCATCTAAACCGATAGTATCAACATCTCTTTTGAAATCTATGGTAGCATTAACAGTATTTAAGAAGGGTCTACCAAATATAATGGGACAAAAGCTATCTTGTGGGGAACCAAGAATAAGAAAATCAGCAGGATATTTAGTTTTCCCACACAAGACTTCAACATCTCTAACAATTCCCATTGGTGAAATAGTATCTCTATTGGCAAGTTTAATTGTGACATCAATATCTTCCATCTCAGCAGGTGCAATATCATGCATAACTTCTTTGTATAAGGAATAAGGTATTGCACTAGCACTAGCACCCATATCACATAAGCCATGATAACAATGATCTCCTATTTTAACAGAAATAACAGGCATGCCTACCACAGGTCTAGGTTTATCTTTATCACGGGGTTTAGCAATTCTAGCAGTTTCATCACAGAAATAAATAACATGCCCATCTATATTATCAGACAAGAGATATTTAACAATAGCAATATTAGGTTCAACTTTAACTTGCTCAGGAGGTGTATATGTTTTAATATTGCTTTTACGAACCACAGTTGAAGCTTTAGCATGATCCTTTATCCTAACAGGGAAAGGTGGTTTCTCAACATAAGAAGTAGGAACAATAGGATCATTATAAGTGATAGTCTTTTCTTCAACTTTAATAGGTGCACCTAATTCTACTTCTATGGGAGGATGATATTTAAACCACTTCTCCTTGGGGAGATCAACATAAGTAGCAAAAGATTCACAGAAAGAAGCTACTATCTCACAGTCAAGTCCATATTTAGTGCTAAATTTATGAAAAATATCGGTATCCATAAAAGATCTAACACAATCAAAACTAGGTGTCATACCTGACTCCTTACCATGTCGAGGTCCCAATCTTCAGAGTTGCATTTAATTCTTTCCAATAAATCCCATTTGAATTCAATAGTCTTCATCATAAAAGAGACAGCACAAGAAGTATCAAGCATGGTGCGATTGTTACCAGAAAGCCGAGCATAAAATTTTTGAATAATCATTTCTCTTGAGAGCTCATGATTGGGGCATGAATATAACATTGATTTAAGCCTCCCCCAAGCTTGAGCGATGCTTTCTCCTTCGCAAGGCCAAAAATTATACATATATTTGTGATCACGATGAACAAGATGCATAGGATAAAACTTCTGATGAAATTCCAATTTCAATCGTTTGTAATTCCAAGACCCCATATCATCACATAGCATGTACCATGTCGATGCATCTCCCCTCAAATATAAAGGGAAGACCTTCTTCTTAACAACATCTCCGGGTACACCTGCAAGCTTAAATAATCCACAAACTTCATCCACATATATCAGATGTTCATCAGGATGTTTTGTTCCATCTCCTAAAAAAGTATTAGCTAGTAGTTTTTCTATCATACCCAAAGGAACTTCAAAGCAAGCATTTTCATTTTCATTTCCATTTTCAGTAGGTTCAGTAGGTTGAGGAGAAACTCTTTGCTCTACTGGTCAGGGTGAAGATACCTCGAACAATCCCCTCAGAGGATTACTTTCCATGGTAACAAGTGACAGTAAATTTCAGCACACTATATAAATTTTTCCTTACCAAATTCCACCTACCAAAGGCGCTTCACTCCCCGGCAACGGCGCCAGTAAAGAGTCTTGATGACCCACAAGTATAGGGGATCTATCGTAGTCCTTTCGATAAGTAAGAGTGTCGAACCCAACGAGGAGCAGAAGGAAATGATAAGCGGTTTCCAGCAAGGTATTCTCTGCAAGTACTGAAATAAGGGCTAACAGATAGTTTTGTGATAAGATAATTTGTAACGAGCAACAAGTAACAAAAGTAAATAAGGTGCAGCAAGGTAGCCCAATCCTTTTTGTAGCAAAGGACAAGCCTGGACAAACTCTTATATGATGTAAAGCGCTCCCGAGGACACATGGGAATATCGTCAAGCTTGTTTTCATCGTGTTCATATGATTCGCGTTCGGTACTTTGATAATTTGGTATGTGGGTGGACCGGTGCTTGGGTACTGCCCTTACTTGGACAAGCATCCCACTTATGATTAACCTCTATTGCAAGCATCCGCAACTACAACAAAAGTATTAAGGTAAACCTAACCATAGCATGAAACATATGGATCCAAATTAGCCCCTTACGAAGCAACGCATAAACTAGGGTTTAAGCTTCTGTCACTCTAGCAACCCATCATCTACTTATTACTTCCCAATGCTTTCCTCTAGGCCCAAATAATGGTGAAGTGTCATGTAGTCGACGTTCACATAACACCACTAGAGGAGAGACAACATACATCTCATCAAAATATCGAACGAATACCAAGTTCACATGACTACTAATAGCAAGACTTCTCCCATGTCCTCAGCAACAAAAGTAACTACTCACAAAGCATAAACATGTTCATAATCAGAGGGGTATTAATATGCATATATGATCTGAACATATGATCTTCCACCAATTGAACCAACTAGCATCAACTACAAGGAGTAATTAACACTACTAGCAACCTACTAGCACCAATCCCAGACTTGGAGACAAGAATTGGATACAAGAGATGAACTAGGGTTTTGAGATACGATGGTGCTGATGAAGATGTTGATGGAGATTGCCCTCTCCCGATGAGAGGAGGATTGGTGATGACGATGGCGATGATTTCCCCCTCCGGGAGGGAAGTTTCCCCGGTAGAACAGCTCCGCCAGAGCCCTAGATTGGTTCTGCCAAGGTTCCGCCTCGTGGCGGCGGAGTTTCGTCTGAGAAGATGGCTCATGATTTTTTCCCATCGAAAGACTTCATATAGCAGAAGATGGTCACCGGAGGGCCACCAGGGGGCCCAAGAAGTAGGGGGGCGCGTGGTGTGGCCCCCCTGGTGGAGTTCTTGCCCTCCGTATTTTTTTATATATTTGGAAAACATCTTCCGTGAAGTTTCAGGACATTTGGAGCTGTGCAGAATAGGTCTCTAATATTTTCTCCTTTTCCAACCCAGAATCCCAGCTGCCGACATTCTCCCTCTTTATGTAAACCTTGTAAAATAAGAGAGAATAGGCATAAGTATTGTGACATAATGTGTAATAACAACCCATAATGCAATAAATATTGATATAAAAGCATGATGCAAAATGGACGTATCACAAAGTAGTGCAAGTATTTCCCTCAGTTTTTGAGAACTAAGGTATCAATCCAGTAGGAGGCTACGCGCGAGTCCCTCGCACCTACAGAAAACAAATAAATCCTCGCAACCAACGCGATAAGGCGTTGTCAATCCGTACACGGTCACTTGCGAGAGTGAGATCTGATAGATATGATAAGATAATATTTTTGGTATTTTCATGATAAAGATGCAAAGTAAAATAAAAGCAATGAAAATAACTAAGTATTGGAAGATTTAATATGATGAAGATAGACCCGGGGGCCATAGGTTTCACTAGTGGCCTCTCTCAAGAGCATAAGTATTTTACGGTGGGTGAACAAATTACTGTTGAGCAATTGACAGAATTGAGCATAATTATGAGAATATCTAGGTATGATCATGTATATAGGCATCACGTCCAAGACAAGTAGACCGACTCCTGCCTGCATTTACTACTATTACTCCACACATCGACCGCTATCCAGCATGCATCTAGAGTACTATGTTCATAAGAACAGAGTAACCCTTAAGCAAGATGACATGTAGAGGGATAAACTCATGCAATATGATGAAAACCCCATCTTGTTATCCTTGATGGCAACAATACAATACGTGCCTTGCCGCCCCTACTGTCACTTGGAAAGGACACCGCAAGATTGAACCCAAAGCTAAGCACTTCTCCCATTGCAAGAAAGATCAATCTAGTAGGCCAAACCAAACTGATAATTCGAAGAGACTTGCAAAGATAACCAATCATACATAAAAGAATTCAGAGAAGATTCAAATATTGTTCATAGATAAACTTGATCATAAACCCACAATTCATCGGTCTCAACAAACACACCGCAAAAGAAGATTACATCGAATAGATCTCCACAAGAGAGGGGGAGAACTTTGTATTGAGATCCAAAAAGAGAGAAGAAGCCATCTAGCTAATAACTATGGACCCGAAGGTCTGAGGTAAACTACTCACACTTAATCGGAGAGGCTATGGTGTTGATGTAGAAGCCCTCCGTGATCGATGCCCACTCCGGTGGAGCTCCGAAACAGGCCCCAAGATGGGATCTCATGGATACAGAAAGTTATGGCGGTGGAATTAGGGTTTTGGCTCTGTATCTGATCGTTTGGGGGTACGTAGGTATATATAGGAGGAAGAAGTACGTTGGTGGAGCAACAGGGTGGCCATGAGGGTGGAGGGCGCGCCTGGGGCGGTAGGCGCGCCCCCCTACCTCGTGGCCTCCCTGTTGGTTACTTGACGTAGGGTCCAAGTCTCCTGGATCTTGTTCGTTCCAAAAATCATGTTCCCGAAGGTTTCATTCCGTTTGGACTCCGTTTGATATTCCTTTTCTTTGAAACCCTAAAATAGGCACACAAAAAACAGCAATTCTGGGCTGGGCCTCCGGTTAATAGGTTAGTCCCAAAAATAATATAAAAGTGGATAATAAAGCCCAATAATGTCCAAAACAGAAGATAATATAGCATGGAGCAATCAAAATTTATAGATACGTTGGAGACGTATTAAGCATCCCCAAGCTTAATTCCTGCTCGTCCTCGAGTAGGTAAATGATAAAAACAGAATTTTTGATGTGCAATGCTACTTGGCATATTTTCAATGTAATTCTTCTTAATTGTGGTATGAATATCCAGATCTGAAAGATTCAAGACAAAAGTTCAATATTGACATAAAAATAATGATACTTCAAGCATACTAACTAAGCAATTATGTCTTCTCAAAATAACATGGCCAAAGAAAGTTATCCCTACAAAATCATATAGTCTGGCTATGCTCTATCTTCACCACACAAAGTATTTAAATCATGCACAACCCCGATGACAAGCCAAGAAATTGTTTCATACATTTGACATTCTCAAACTTTTTCAATCTTCACGCAATACATGAGCGTGAGCCATGGACATAGCACTTTAGGAGGAATAGATGGTGGTTGTGGAGAAGACAAAAAGGGAAGATAGTCTCACATCAACTAGGCGTATCAACGGGCTATGGAGATGCCCATCAATAGATATCAATGTGAGTGAGTAGGGATTGCCATGCAACGGATGCACTAGAGCTATAAGTATATGAAAGCTCAAAAAGAAACTAAGTGGGTGTGCGTCCAACTTGCTTGCTCACGAAGACCTAGGGCATTTTGAGGAAGCCCATCATTGGAATATGCAAGCCAAGTTCTATAATGAAAAATTCCCACTAGTATATGAAAGTGATAACAAAGGAGACTCTCTATCATGAAGATCATGGTGCTACTTTGAAGCACAAGTGTGGGAAAAGGATAGTAGCATTGTCCCTTCTCTCTTTTTCACATTTGGGCCTTTTCTCTTTTTTATGGCCTCTTTTTTTTTGTCCGGAGTCTCATCCCGACTTGTGGGGGAATCATAGTCTCCATCATCCTTTCCTCACTGGGACAGTGCTCTAATAATGATGATCATCACACTTTTATTTTCTTACAACTCAAGAATTACAACTTGATACTTAGAACAAAGTATGACTCTATGTGAATGCCTCTAGCGGTGTACCGGGATATGCAATAAATCAAGAGTGACATGTATGAAAGAATTATGAACGGTGGCTTTGCCACAAATATTATGTCAACTACATGCTCATGCAAAGCAATATGACAATGATGGAGTATGTCATAGTAAACGAAACGGTGGAAAGTTGCATGGCAATATATCTCAGAATGGCTATGGAAATGCCATGATAGGTAGGTATGGTGGCTGTTTTGAGGAAGGTATATGGTGGGTGTATGATACCGGCGAAAGGTGCGCGGTATTAGAGAGGCTAGCAATGGTGGAAGGGTGAGAGTGCATATGATCCATGGACTCAACATTAGTCATAAATAACTCATATACTTATTGCAAAAATCTACAAGTTATCAAAGCAAAGTATTACGCGCATGCTCCTAGGGGGATAGATTGGTAGGAAAAGACCATCGCTCGTCGCCGACCGCCACTCATAAGGAAGACAATCAATAAATAAATCATGCTCCGACTTCATCACATAACGGTTCACCATACGTGCATGCTACGGGAATCACAAACTTTAACACAAGTATTTCTCAAATTCACAACTACTCAACCAGCATGACTCTAATATCACCATCTCCATATCTCAAAACAATTATCAAGTATCAAACTTCTCATAGTATTCAACACACTCATAAGAGAATTTTATTATTTATCTTGTATACCTAGCATATTGGGATTGTTTAAGCAATTACCATGCTATTTAAGACTCTCAAAATAATCTAAGTGAAGCATGAGAGATCAATAGTTTCTATAAAACAAATCCACCACCGCGCTCTAAAAGATATAAGTGAAGTACTAGAGCAAAACTATATAACTCAAAAGATATAAGTGAAGAACATAGAGTATTCTAATAATTTCCGAATCATGTGTGTCTCTCTCAAAAGGTGTGTATAGCAAAGATGATTTTGTTAAAATAAAAAATAAAGACTCAAATCATACAAGACGCTCCAAGCAAAACACATATCATGTGGTGAATAAAAATATAGCTCCGAGTAAAGTTACCGATAGAAGTAGACGAAAGAGGGGATGCCTTCCGGGGCATCCCCGAGCTTTGGCTTTTAGTTGTCTTTAGATTATCTTGGGGGTGCCATGGGCATCCCCAAGCTTAGGCTCTTGCTACTCCTTGTTCCGTAATCCATCAAATCTTTACCCAAAACTTGAAAACTTCACAACACAAAACTTAAAGTAGAAAATCTCGTGAGCTCCGTTAGCGAAAGAAAATGAAACACCACTTCAAGGTACTGTAATGAACTCATTATTTATTTATATTGGTGTTAAACCTAATGTATTCCAACTTCTCTATGGTTTATACACTATTTTACTAGCCATAGATTCATCAAAATAAGCAAACAACACACGAAAAATAGAATCAGTCAAAAACAGAACAGTCTGTAGTAATCTGTAGCTAGCGCAAGATCTGGAACCCCAAAAATTCTAAAATAAATTTCTGGAAATGGGGAAGTTACCTATTAATCATCTTCAAAAATAATTAACTAAATAGCACTTTCCAAATAAAAATGGAAGCAGTTCTCGTGAGAGCTAAAGTTTCTGTTTTTTACAGCAAGATTAACAAGACTTTCCCCAAGTCTTCCCAACGGTTCTACTTGGCACAAACACTAATTAAATACAAAAAACACAACCAAAACAGAGGCTAGATAAATTATTTATTACTAAACAGGAGCAAAAATCAAGGACTAAAAATAAAATTGGGTTGCCTCCCAACAAGCGCTATCATTTAACGCCCCTAGCTAGGCATAAAAAGCAAGGATAGATCTAGGTATTGCCATCTTTGGTAGGCAATCCATAAATGGCTCTCATAATAGATTCATAAGGTAATTTAATGTTATTTCTAGGAAAGTTTTCCATGCCTTTCCTTAACGGAAATTGGAATCTAATATTTCCTTCCTTCATATCAATAATTGCACCAATCGTTCTAAGGAAAGGTCTACCAAGAATAATAGGACATGAAGGATTGCAATCTATGTCAAGAACAGTAAAATCTACGGGCACATAATTCCTATTTGAAACATTAAGAACGTCATTAATTCTTCCCATAGGTTTCTTAATAGTGGAATCCGCAAGGTGCAAGTTTAAAGAGCAATCATCAAAATCACGGAAACCTAACAAATCACACAAAGTCTTTGGAATCATGGAAACACTAGAACCCAAATCACACAAAGCATAGCAATCATGATCTTTAATTTTAATTTTAATAGTTGGTTCCCACTCATCATAAAGTTTTCTAGGGATAGAAACTTCCAACTCAAGTTTTTCTTCATAAGATTGCATCAAAGCATCAACGATATGTTTGGTAAAAGCTTTATTTTGAATATAAGCATGAGGAGAATTTAGCACGGATTGTAACAAGGAAATAAAATCTATCAAAGAGCAATTATCATAATTAAATTCCTTGAAATCCAAAATAGTAGGTTCATTAACATCAAGAGTTTTGATCTCTTCAATCCCACTTTTATCAAATTCAGCATCAAGATCTAAAAACTCCGAATTTTTGGAACGCCTTCTAGGTAAAGGTGTATCATATTCAGTCCCATCATTATCAAGATTCATATTGCAAAACAAAGATTTAATAGGTGACACATCAATAACTTTTAGATCTTCATCTTTATTATCATGGAAACTAGAAGAACGCGCTCTTATAAAGGAATCTTTCTTAGCACGTATCCTAGCGGTTCTTTCTTTGCACTCATCTGTTGGAGAACGTTGCAGAAAACAAAAAATTTCCTACTCGTTTCACCAAGATCCATCTAGGAGTTCATCTAGCAACGAGTGATTAGATGCATCTACGTACCTTGTAGATCGCGAGCGGAAGCGTTCAAAGAACGGGGATGATGTAGTCGAACACGACGTGATTCAAATCACCGATGATCTTAGCACCGAACGAACGGTGCCTCCACGTTCAACACACGTACGGAATGGATGACGTCTCTTCCTTTCTTGATCCAGCAAGGGGGGAAGAGAGGTTGATAAAGATCCAGCAGCACGACGGCGTGGTGGTGGATGCAGGGCGTCACAGTAGCAGGGCTTCGCCTATACTACGAGAGAGAGACGTAACGGGGAGAGAGGAAGCACCAAAGGCTGAGGTATGAAGTCCTCCCTCTCCTCAACTATATATAGGAGGGCCAAGGGGGGGTGGTGCGCAGCCTAGGAGATCCAATCTCCTAGGTGCAGCGGCCAGGGGAGGGTTTCCCTCCCCCCCAAGGTACCTTGGGGTGCCTTCCACCACTTGGACTCCTCCGTGGTGGAAACCCTAGGTGCATGGGCCTAGTAGGGCTGGTGCCCTTGGCCCATGAAGGCCAAGGCGCACCCCCTACAGCCCATGTGGCCCCCCGGGACAGGTGGCCCCACCCGGTGGGCCCCCGGGACCCCTCCGGTGGTCCCGGTACAATACCGATAACCCCGAAACTTGTCCCGATGGCCGAAACAGCACTTCCTATATATAATTCTTTACCTCCGGACCATTCCAGAACTCCTCGTGACGTCCGGGATCTCATCCGGGACTCCGAACAACATTCGGGTTACTGCATATTCATATCTTCATAACCCTAGCGTCACCGAACCTTAAGTGTGTAGACCCTACGGGTTCGGGAGACAAGCAGACATGACCGAGACGACTCTCCGGTCAATAACCAACAGCGGGATCTGGATACCCATGATGGCTCCCACATGTTCCACGATGATCTCATCGGATGAACCACGATGTCGAGGATTAATCAACCCCGTATACAATTCCCTTTGTCAATCGGTATGTTACTTGCCCGAGACTCGATCGTCGGTATCCCAATACCTTGTTCAATCTCGTTACCGGCAAGTCACTTTACTCGTACCGTAATGCATGATCCCGTGATCAACCACTTGGTCACCTTGAGCTCATAATGATGATGCATTACCGAGTGGGCCCAGTGATACCTCTCCGTTATCCAGAGTGACAAATCCCAGTCTCGATCCGTGTCAACCCAACAGACACTTTCAGAGATACCTGTAATGCACCTTTATAGTCACCTAGTTACGTTGTGACGTTTGATACACCCAAAGCACTCCTGCGGTATCCGGGAGTTACACGATCTCATGGTCAAAGGAAAAGATACTTGACATTGGAAAAGCCCTAGCAAACGAACTACACGATCTTTGTGCTATGCTTAGGATTGGGTCTTGTCCATCACATCATTCTCCTAATGATGTGATCCCGTTATCAATGACATCCAATGTCCATAGCCAGGAAACCATGACTATCTGTTGATCAACGAGCTAGTCAACTAGAGGCTTACTAGGGACATATTATGGTCTATGTATTCACACGTGTATTACAATTTCCGGATAATACAGTTATAGCATGAATAAAGACAATTATCATGAACAAAGAAATATAATAATAATGCTTTTATTATTGCCTCTAGGGCATATTTCCAACAGTCTCCCACTTGCACTAGAGTCAATAATCTAGTTACATTGTGATGAATTGAACACCCATGGAATTATGGTGTTGATCATGTTTTGCCCTAGGGAGAGGTTTAGTCAACGGATCTGCTATATTCAGGTCCGTATGTACTTTACAAATTTCTATGTCTCCATCTTGAACATTTTCACGAATGGAGTTGAAGCGACGCTTGATGTGCCTTGTCTTCTTGTGAAACCTGGGCTCCTTGGCAAGTGCAATAGCTCCAGTGTTGTCACAAAAGAGTTTGATTGGCCCCGACGCATTGGGTATGACTCCTAGGTCGGTGATGAACTCCTTCACCCATATAGCTTCATGTGCTGCCTCCGAGGCTGCCATGTACTCCGCTTCACATGTAGATCCCGCCACGACGCTCTGTTTGCAGCTGCACCAGCTCACTGCTCCACCATTCAACATATACACGTATCCAGTTTGTGACTTAGAGTCATCCAGATCTGTGTCGAAGCTAGCGTCGACGTAACCCTTTACGACGAGCTCTTCGTCACCTCCATAAAAAAGAAACATTTCCCTAGTCCTTTTCAGGTACTTCAGGATATTCTTGACCGCTGTCCAGTGTTCCTTGCCGAGATTACTTTGGTACCTTCCTACCAAACTTACGGCAAGGTTTACATCAGGTCTGGTACACAGCATGGCATACATAATAGAACCTATGGCTGAGGCATAGGGGATGACACTCATCTCTTCTATCTCTTCTGCCGTGGTCGGACATTGAGCTGAGCTCAATTTCATACCTTGCAAAACAGGCAAGAACCCTTTCTTGGACTGATCCATTTTGAACTTCTTCAAAATCTTATCAAGGTATGTGCTTTGTGAAAGACCTATGAGGCGTCTTGATCTATCTCTGTAGATCTTGATGCCTAATATATAAGCAGCTTCTCCAAGGTCCTTCATTGAAAAACTTTTATTCAAGTAGGCCTTGATGCTGTCCAAGAGTTCTATATCATTTCCCATCAAAAGTATGTCATCTACATATAGTATGAGAAATGCTACAGAGCTCCCACTCACTTTCTTGTAAACGCAGGCTTTTCCATAAGTCTGCGTAAACCCAAACGCTTTGATCATCTCATCAAAGCGAATGTTCCAACTCCGAGATGCTTGCACCAGCCCATAAATCGAGCGTTAGAGCTTGCACACCTTGTTAGCATTCTTAGGATCGACAAAACCTTCCGGCTGCATCATATACAATTCTTCCTTAAGGAAACCATTAAGGAATGCCGTTTTAACGTCCATTTGCCATATTTCATAATCATAGAATGCGGCAATCGCTAACATGATTCGGACGGACTTCAGCTTCGCTACCGGTGAGAAAGTCTCACCGTAGTCAACCCCTTGAACTTGTCGATAACCCTTAGCGACAAGCCTAGCTTTATAGATGGTAACATTACCATCCGCGTCTGTCTTCTTCTTAAAGATCCATTTATTTTCTATGGCTCGCCGTTCAACGGGCAAGTCAGTCAAAGTCCATACTTCGTTTTCATACATGGATCCTATCTCGGATTTCATGGCTTCTA
This sequence comes from Triticum urartu, assembly GCF_056163025.1. Classification (NCBI taxonomy): domain Eukaryota; kingdom Viridiplantae; phylum Streptophyta; class Magnoliopsida; order Poales; family Poaceae; genus Triticum; species Triticum urartu. The sequence goes on along the minus strand of NC_141873.1, from coordinate 34,581,703 downwards.
GCCATTTGTCGGAATCCGGTCCCGCCATCGCTTCTTCATAGTTCGAAGGTTCACCGTTGTCTAACAACATGATTTCCAAGACAGGGTTGCCGTACCACTCTGGTGCGGAACGTGTCCTTGTGGACCTTCGAATTTCAGTAGGAGCTTGATCAGAAGTATCTTGATCATCATGAATAACTTCCTCTCTAGTCGGTGCAGGCACCTCAGGAACATTTTCTTGAGTTGCGCCATTTACCGGTTCAAGAGGTAATACTTCATCAAGCTCTACTTTCCTCCCACTTACTTCTTTCGAGAGAAACTCTTTCTCTAGAAAGAATCCATTCCTGGCAACAAAGATCTTGCCTTCGGATCTGAGGTAGAAGGTATACCCATAAGTTTCTTTAGGGTATCCTATGAAGACGCATTTTTCCGACTTGGGTTCGAGCTTTTCAGGTTGAAGTTTCTTGACATAAGCATCGCATCCCCAAACTTTTAGAAACGACAGCTTAGGTTTCTTCCCAAACCATAATTTATACGGTGTCGTCTCAACGGATTTCGACGGAGCCCTATTTAAAGTGAATGCGGCAGTCTCTAAAGCATAGCCCCAAAAAGATAACGGTAAATCGGCAAGAGACATCATAGATCGCACCATATCTAATAAAGTGCGATTACGACGTTCGGACACACCATTACGTTGAGGTGTTCCAGGCGGCGTTAGTTGTGAAACTATTCCACATTTTCTTAAGTGTGTGCCAAATTCGTGACTCAAGTATTCTCCTCCACGATCTGATCGTAGAAACTTGATTTTCTTGTCACGTTGATTCTCAACTTCACTCTGAAATTCCTTGAACTTTTCAAAGGTTTCAGACTTGTGTTTCATTAAGTAGACATACCCATATCTACTTAAGTCATCAGTGAGGGTGAGAACATAACGATAGCCACCGCGAGCCTCAACACTCATTGGACCGCACACATCAGTATGTATGATTTCCAATAAGTTGGTTGCTCGCTCCATTGTTCCTGAGAACGGAGTCTTGGTCATTTTTCCCATGAGGCATGGTTCACACGTGTCAAATGATTCATAATCAAGAGACTCTAAAAGTCCATCTGCATGGAGCTTCTTCATGCGTTTGACACCTATGTGACCAAGGCGGCAGTGCCACAAGTATGTGGGACTATTATTATCAACTTTACATCTTTTGGTATTCACACTATGAATATGTGTAGTAATACGCTCGAGATTCATTAAGAATAAACCATTGACTATCGGAGCATGACCATAAAACATATCTCTCATATAAATAGAACAACCATTATTCTCGGATTTAAATGAGTAGCCATCTCGTATTAAACGAGATCCTGATACAATGTTCATGCTCAGACATGGCACTAAATAACAATTATTGAGGTTTATAACTAATCCCGTAGGTAAATGTAGAGGTAGCGTGCCGACGGCGATCACATCGACCTTGGAACCATTCCCGATGCGCATCGTCACCTCGTCCTTCTCCAGTTTCCGTTTATTCCGCAACTCCTGTGGTGAGTTACAAATATGAGTAACGGCACCGGTATCAAATACCCAGGAGTTACTATGAGTACTGGTAAGGTACACATCAATCACATGTATATCAAATATACCTTTGGTGTTGCCGGCCTTCTTATCCGCTAAGTATTTAGGGCAGTTCCGCTTCCAGTGACCCTTCCCTTTGCAATAAAAGCACTCTGTCTCAGGCTTGGGTCCATTCTTTGACTTCTTCCCGACAGCTTGCTTGCCGGGCGCAGCAACTTCCTTGCCGTCCTTCTTGAAGTTCTTTTTACCCTTGCCCTTCTTAAACTTAATGGTTTTATTCATCATCAACACTTGATGTTCCTTCTTGACTTCTACCTCTGCTGATTTCAGCATAGCAAATACTTCAGGAATGGTCTTTACCATCCCCTGCATATTGAAGTTCATCACAAAGCTCTTGTAGCTTGGTGGAAGCGACTGGAGGATTCTGTCAATGACCACGTCATCCGGGAGATTAACTCCCAGCTGAGTCAAGCGGTTATGCAACCCAGACATAGTGAGTATGTGCTCACTGACAGAACTATTTTCCTCCATCTTACAGCTGAAGAATTTATCGGAGACTTCATATCTCTCGATCCGGGCATGAGCTTGAAAAACCATTTTTTAGCTCTTCGAACATCTCATATGCTTCATGTCTCTCAAAACGCTTTTGGAGCCCCGGCTCTAAGCTATAAAGCATGCCGCACTGAACGAGGGAGTAGTCATCAGTACGTGTCTGCCAAGCGTTCATAGCGTCTTGGTTCTGTGGGACGGGTGGATCACCTAGCGGTGCTTGTAGGACATAATCTTTCTTGGCAGCTATGAGGATGATCCTCAGGTTCCGGACCCAGTCCGTATAGTTGCTGCCATTGTCTTTCAGCTTGGTTTTCTCTAGGAATGCGTTGAAATTGAATACAACGTTGGTCATTTGATCTACAGGACATATTGTAAAGATTTTAGACTAAGTTCATGATAATCAAGTTCATCTAATCAAATTATTAATGAACTCCCACTCAGATTAGACATCCCTCTAGTCATCTAAGTGTTACACGATCCAAGTCAACTAATCCGTGTCCGATTAACACGTGAGACGGACTAGTCATCGTCGTTGAACATCTCCATGTTGATTGTATCTTCCATACGACTCGTGTTCGACCTTTCGGTCTCTGTGTTCCGAGGCCATGTCTTCACATGCTTAGGCTCGTCAAGTTAACCCTAAGTGTTTTTGCATGTGTAAAACTTCTTACACCCGTTGTATGTGAACGAAAGGATCTATCACACCCGATTAACACGTGGTGCTTCGAAGCGACGAACTGTAGCAACGGTGCACATTTAGGGGAGAACACTTCTTGAAATTGTTGTAAGGGATCATCTTATTTACTACTGTCGTTTTAAGTAAACAAGATGCAAAACATGATAAACATCACATGTAATCAAATAATAATAGTGACATGATATGGCCAATATCACATAGCTCCTTTGATCTCCATCTTGGGGCTCCATGATCATCCTTGTAGATCGTCATACTCATCGACATATAAGTCGTGATTCCTTGTACAAGAACATGATCAATCTCATACATCACATATATCATTCATCACATCCTTTTGGCCATATCACATCACATAGCATACCCTGCAAAAACAAGTTAGACGTCCTCTTATTGTTGTTTGCATGTTTTACGTGGCTGCTATGGGTTTCTAGCAAGAACGTTTCTTACCTACGCAAAGACCACAACGTGATATGCCAATTGCTATTTACCCTTCATAAGGACCCTTTTCATCGAATCCGATCCGACTAAAGTAGGAGAGACAGACACCCGCTGGCCACCTTATGCAACTAGTGCATGTCAGTCGGTGGAACCTGTCTCACGTAAGAGTACGTGTAAGGTCGGTCCGGGCCGCTTCATCCCACGATGCCGCCGAATCAAGATAAGACTAGTAACGGCAAGTATATTGAACAAAATCAACGCCCACAACTACTTTGTGTTCTACTCGTGCAAGAGAACTACGCATAGACCTAGCTCATGATGCCACTGTTGGAGAACGTTGCAGAAAACAAAAAATTTCCTACTCGTTTCACCAAGATCCATCTAGGAGTTCATCTAGCAACGAGTGATTAGATGCATCTACGTACCTTGTAGATCGCGAGCAGAAGCGTTCAAAGAACGGGGATGATGTAGTCGAACACGACGTGATTCAAATCACCGATGATCTTAGCACCGAACGGACGGTGCCTCCGCGTTCAACACACGTACGGAATGGATGACGTCTCTTCCTTTCTTGATCCAGCAAGGGGGGAAGAGAGGTTGATGAAGATCCAGTAGCACGACGGCGTGGTGGTGGATGCAGGGCGTCACAGTAGCAGGGCTTCGCCTATACTACGAGAGAGAGACGTAACGGGGAGAGAGGAAGCACCAAAGGCTGAGGTATGAAACCCTCCCTCTCCTCAACTATATATAGGAGGGCCAAGGGGGGGTGGTGCGCAGCCTAGGAGATCCAATCTCCTAGGTGCGGCGGCCAGGGGAGGGTTTCCCTCCCCCCCAAGGCACCTCGGGGTGCCTTCCACCACTTGGACTCCTCCGTGGTGGAAACCCTAGGCGCATGGGCCTAGTAGGGCTGGTGCCCTTGGCCCATGAAGGCCAAGGCGCACCCCCTACAGCCCATGTGGCCCCCCGGGACAGGTGGCCCCACCCGGTGGGCCCCCGGGACCCCTCCGGTGGTCCCGGTACAATACCGATAACCCCGAAACTTGTCCCGATGGCCGAAACAGCACTTCCTATATATAATTCTTTACCACCGGACCATTCCGGAACTCCTCGTGACGTCCGGGATCTCATCCGGGACTCCGAACAACATTCGGGTTACTGCATATTCATATCTTCATAACCCTAGCGTCACCGAACCTTAAGTGTGTAGACCCTACGGGTTCGGGAGACAAGCAGACATGACCGAGACGACTCTCCGGTCAATAACCAACAGCGGGATCTGGATACCCATGATGGCTCCCACATGTTCCACGATGATCTCATCGGATGAACCACGATGTCGAGGATTAATCAACCCCGTATACAATTCCCTTTGTCAATCGGTATGTTACTTGCCCGACACTCGATCGTCGGTATCCCAATACCTTGTTCAATCTCGTTACCGGCAAGTCACTTTACTCGTACCGTAATGCATGATCCCGTGATCAACCACTTGGTCACCTTGAGCTCATAATGATGATGCATTACCGAGTGGGCCCAGTGATACCTCTCCGTTATCCAGAGTGACAAATCCCAGTCTCGATCCGTGTCAACCCAACAGACACTTTCGGAGATACCTGTAATGCACCTTTATAGTCACCCAGTTACGTTGTGACGTTTGATACACCCAAAGCACTCCTACGGTATCCGGGAGTTACACGATCTCATGGTCAAAGGAAAAGATACTTGACATTGGAAAAGCTCTAGCAAACGAACTACACGATCTTTGTGCTATGCTTAGGATTGGGTCTTGTCCATCACATCATTCTCCTAATGATGTGATCCCGTTATCAATGACATCCAATGTCCATAGCCAGGAAACCATGACTATCTGTTGATCAACGAGCTAGTCAACTAGAGGCTTACTAGGGACATATTATGGTCTATGTATTCACACGTGTATTACGATTTCCGGATAATACAGTTATAGCATGAATAAAGACAATTATCATGAACAAAGAAATATAATAATAATGCTTTTATTATTGCCTCTAGGGCATATTTCCAACACTCATCAATGGAAATTCTCATGGCTTTGAGAGACTCATTGATATCATGCTTGGGTGGAATAGATCTAAGTTTCAAAGAATCAACATCAAGAGAAATTCTATCAATGTTCCTAGCCAACTCATCAATCTTAAGCAATTTTTCTTCAATCAAAACATTGAAATTCTTTTGCGAAGTAATAAATTCTTTAATATTAGATTCAAAATCAGAGGGCATCTTATTATAATTTCCATAAGAATTGTTGTAGGAATTACCATAATTATTAGAGGAATTGCTAGGATAAGGCCTAGGATTAAAGTTTCCTCTATACGCGTTGTTACCAAAATTGTTCCTACCAACAAAATTCACATCCATAGATTCGTTATTATTCTCAATCAAAGTAGACAAGGGCGTATCATTAGGATCAGAACAAACATTTTTATTAGCAAATAATTGAAGGAAATATGCCCTAGAGGCAATAATAAAGTTATTATCTATTTCCTTATATCATGATAAATGTTTATTATTCATGCTAGAATTGTATTAACCGGAAACATAATACATGTGTGAATACATAGACAAACAGTATGTCACTAGTATGCCTCTACTTGACTAGCTCGTTGAATCAAAATTGGTTAAGTTTCCTAGCCATAGACATGAGTTGTCATTTGATTAAACGGGGTCACATCCTTAGAGAATGATGTGATTGACTTGACACATTCCGTTAGCATAGCACTTGATCGTTCAGTTTGTTGCTATTGCTTTCTTCATGACTTATACATGTTTCTATGACTATGAGATTATGCAACTCCCGTTTACCGGAGGAACACTTTGTGTGCTACCAAACGTCACAACATAACTGGGTGATTATAAAGGTGCTCTATAGGTGTCTCTGAAGGTACTTGTTGGGTTGGTGTATTTAGAGATTAGGATTTGTCACTCCGATTGTCGGAGAGGTATCTCTGGGCGCACTCGGTAATGCACATCACTATAAGTCTTGCAAGCATTGCAACTAATGAGTTAGTTGCGGGATGATGTGTTACGGAATGAGTAAAGAGACTTGCCGGTAACGAGATTGAACTAGGTATTGAGATACCGACGATCGAATCTCGGGCAAGTAACATACCGATGACAAAGGGAACAACGTATGTTGTTATGTGGTTTGACCGATAAAGATCTTCGTAGAATATGTAGGAGCCAATATGAGCATCCAGGTTCCACTATTGGTTATTGACCGGAGATGTGTCTCGGTCATGTCTACATAGTTCTCGAACCCGTAGGGTCCGCACGCTTAAAGTTCGATGACGGTTATATTATGAGTTTATGTGTTTTGATGTACCGAAGGAGTTCGGAGTCCCGGATGAGATTGGGGACATGACGAGGAGTCTCGAAATGGTCGAGACGTAAAGATTGATGTATTGGATGACTATATTCGGACATCGGAAAGGTTCCGAGTGATTCGGGTATTTTCGGGAGTACCGGGGAGTTACGGGAATTCGTATTGGGCCTTAATGGGCCATACGGGAAAGAAGAGAAAGGCCTCAAAGGGTGGCCGCACCCCTCCCCATGGGCTGGTCCGAATTGGACTAGGGAAGGGGGCTCCCCCTCCTTCCTTCTCCTTTTCCCTTCCCTTTCCTTCCCTCCTACTCCTACTACTTGGAAGGGCTCCTAGTTCTACTAGGAAAGGGGGAATCCTACTCCCGATGGGAGTAGGACTCCCCTAGGGTGCGCCATAGAGAGGGCCGGCCCTCCCCCTCCTCCACTCCTTTATATACGGGGGCAGGGGGCACCCCAAAGACACAACAATTGATCCCTTGGATCTCTTAGTCGTGTGCGATGCCCCTCTCCACCATAATCCACCTCGGTCATATCATAGCGGTGCTTAGGCGAAGCCCTGCGTCGGTAGAACATCATCATCGTCACCACTCCGTCGTGCTGACGGAACTCTCCTTCAAAGCTCGGCTAGATCGGAGTTCGAGGGACGTCATCGAGTTGAACGTGTGCAGAACTCGGAGGTGTCGTGCGTTCGGTACTTGATCGGTCGGATCGTGAAGACGTACGACTACATCAACCGCGTTGTGCTAACGCTTCCGCTTTCGGTCTACGAGGGTACGTGGACAACACTCTCCCCTCTCGTTGCTATGCATCACCATGATCTTGCGTGTGTGTAGGAATTTTTTTTGAAATTACTACGTTCCCCAACAGTGGCATCCGAGCCTAGGTTTTATGCGTTGATGTAATATGCACGAGTAGAACACAAGTGAGTTGAGGGCGATATAAGTCATACTTCTTACCAGCATGTCACACTTTGGTTCGGCGGTATTGTTGGACGAAGCGGCCCAGACCGACATTACGCGTACGCTTACGCGAGACTGGTTTTACCGCCGTGCTATGCACACAATTGACTAGCGGGTGTCAGTTTCTCCAACTTTAGTTGAACCGAGTGTGGCTACGCCCGGTCCTTGAGAAGATTAAAACAGCACCAACTTGACAAACTATCGTTGTGGTTTTGATGCGTAGGTAAGAACGGTTCTTGCTCAGCCCGTAGCAGCCACGTAAAACTTGCAACAACAAAGTAGAGGACGTCTAACTTGTTTTTGCAGGGCATGTTGTGATGTGATATGGTCAAGATGTGATGAGATATAAGTTGTTGTATAAGATGATCATGTTTTGTTGTCGGCAACTGGCAGAAGCCTTATGGTTGTCTCTTTATTGCATAAGATGCAAGCGCCAAATAATTGCTTTACAATTATCGCTATGCGATAGCAATAGTTGCAAGAGCAATAGTTGGCGAGACGACCATGTGACGACACATTGATATAGATCAAGATGATGGAGATCATGGTGTCATGCCGGTAACGATGGAAATCATGACGATGTTTTGGAGATGGAGATCAAAGGCACAAGATGATGATGGCCATATCATGTCACGTATTTTGATTGCATGTGATGTTTATCTTTTATGCATCTTATCTTGCTTTAATTGACGGTAGCATTATAAGATGATCTCTCACTAAATTTCAAGATAAAAGTGTTCTCCCTGAGTATGCACTGTTGCCAAAGTTCGTCGTGCCCAGACACCACGCGATGATCGGGTGTGATAAGCTCTACGTCCATCTACAACGGGTGCAAACCAGTTTTGCACACGCAGAATACTCAGGTTAAACTTGACGAGCCTAGCATATGCAGATATGGCCTCGGAACACTGAGATCGAAAGGTCGAGCGTGAATCATATAGTAGATATGATCAACATAGTGATGTTCACCATTGAAAACTACTCCATTTCACGTGATGATCGGTTATGGTTTAGTTGATTTGGATCACGTGATCACTTAGAAGATTAGAGGGATGTCTTTCTAAGTGGGAGTTCCTAAGTAATATGATTAATTGAACTTTAATTTATCATGAACTTAGTCGTGGTAGTATTAGCATATCTATGTTGTAGATCAATAGCTCGCGTTTAGCTCCCCTGTTTTATTTTTGATATGTTCCTAGAGAAAATTAAGTTGAAAGATGTTAGTAGCAATGATGCGGATTGGATCCGTGATCTGAGGATTATCCTCATTGCTGCACAGAAGAATTATGTCCTTAATGCACCACTAGGTGACAGACCTATTGCAGGAGCAGATACAGACGTTATGAACGTTTGGCTAGCTCAATATGATGACTACTTGATAGTTTAGTGCACCATGCTTAAACGGCTTAGAATCGGGACTTCAAAGACGTTTTGAATATCATGCACCATATGAGATGTTCCAGGAGTTGAAGTTAATATTTCAAGCAAATACCCGAGTTAATAGATATGAAGTCTCCAACAAGTTCTATAGCTAAAAGATGGAGGAGAATAGCTCAAGCAGTGAGCATGTGCTCAGATTGTCTGGGTACTACAATCGCTTGAATCAAGTGGGAGTTAATCTTCTAGATAAGATAGTGATTGACAGAATTCTCTAGTCACCATCACCAAGTTAGTAGAACTTCGTGATGAACTATGATATGCAAGGAATAACGGAAATGATTCCCAAGCTCTTCGTAATGCTGAAATCAACGAAGGTAGAAATCAAGAAAAATATCAAGTGTTGATGGTAGACAAGACCACTAGTTTCAAGAAAAGGGCAAAGGGAAGAAGGGGAACTTCAAGAAGAACAGAAAGCAAGTTGCTGCTCAAGTGAAGAAGCCCAAGTCTGGTCCTAAGCCTGAGACTAAGTGCTTCTACTGCAAAGGGACTGGTCACTGGAAGCGGAAATGCCCCAAGTATTTGGCGGATAAGAAGGATGGCAAAGTGAACAAAGGTATATTTTATATACGGATTATTGATGTGTATTTTACTAGTGTTCGTAGCAACCCCCCGGTATTTGATACTGGTTCAGTTGCTAAGAGTAGTAACTCGAAACGGGAGTTGCAGAATGAACAGAGACTAGTTAAGGGTGAAGTGACGATGTGTGTTGGAAGTGGTTCCAAGATTGATATGATCATCATCGCACACTCCCTATACTTTCGGGATTAGTGTTGAACCTAAATAAGTGTTATTTGGTGTTTGCATTGAGCATGAATATGATTTGATCATGTTTATTGCAATACGGTTATTCATTTAAGTAAGAGAATAAATTGTTGTTCTGTTTACATATATGGTTACACACCCAATTAAATGGTTCATTGGATCTCGATCGTAGTGATACACATATTCATAATATTGAAACCAAAAGATGCAAAGTTAATAATGATAGTGCAACTTATTTGTGGCACTGCCGTTTAGGTCATATTGGTGTAAAGCGCAAGAAGAAACTCCATGCTGATGGACTTTTGGAATCACTTGATTATGAATCAGTTGATGCTTGCGAACCATGCCTCATGGGCAAGATGACTATGACTCCGTTCTCCGGAACAATGCAACAAGCAACAGATTTGTTGGAAATTATGCATACTGATGTATGTGGTCCGGTGAATATTGAAGCTCGCGGCAGGTATCATTATTTTCTGATCTTCACAGATGATTTGAGGAGATATGAGTATATCTACTTGATGAAACATAAGTCTGAAACATTTGAAAAGTTCAAAGAAACTTCAGAGTGAAGTGGAAAATCATCGTGACAAGAAAATAAAGTTTCTACGATCTGATCGCAGAGACAAATATTTGAGTTACGAGTTTGATCTTCAATTAAAACAATGTGGAATAGTTTCACAAAATCATGCCACCTGGAACACCACAACATAATGGTGTGTCCGAACGTCATAACCGTACTATTATTGGATATAGTGCAATCTATGATGTTTCTTACCGATTAATCATTATAGTTTTGGGGGTATGCATTAGAGACATTTGCATTCATGTTAAAAAGGGCACCATCTAAATCCGTTGAGGCGACACCGTATGAACTATGGTTTGGCAAGAAACCAAAGTTGTCATTTCTTAAAGTTTGAGGTTGCAATGCTTATGTGGAAAAGTTTCAACCTGATAAGCTCAAACCCAAATCGGAGAAGTGCGTCTTCATAGGATACCCAAAAGAAAATGTTGGGTACACCTTCTAAAACAGATCCAAAGGCAAGTTATTCATTGCTGAGAATGGATCCTTTCTAGAGAAGGAGTTTCTCTCGAAAGAAGTGAGTGGGAGGAAAGTAGAACTTGATGAGGTAATTGTACCTGCTCCCTTATTGGAAAGTAGTTCATCACAGAAATCTGTTTCTGTGACTCCTACACCAATTAGTGAGGAAGCTAATGATGATGATCATGTAACTTCAGATCAAGTTACTACCGAACCTCGTACGTAAACCAGAGTGAGATCCGCACCAGAGTGGTACGGTAATCATGTTCTGGAGGTCATGTTACTTGACCATGACGAACCTACGAACTATGAGGAAGCGATGATGAGCTCAGATTCCGTGAAATGGCTTGAGGCCATGAAATCTGAGATGAGATCCATGTATGAAAACAAAGTATGAACTTTGATTGACTTGCTAATTGATCAGCGAGCCATTGATATTAAATGGATCTTCAAGAGGAAGACGGACGCTGATAGTAGTGTCGCTATCTACAAAAGCTAGAATTGTCGCAAAAAGGTTTTCGACAAGTTCAAGGTGTTGACTACGATGAGAGTTTCTCACTCGTACCTATGCTTAAGTATGTCCGAATCATGTTAGCAATTGCCGCATTTTATGAAATCTGGCAAGTGGATAAAGAAAACTGCATTCCTTAATGGATTTATTAAAGAAGAGTTGTATATGATGCAACAAGAAAGTTGTGTCAATCCTAAAGGTGCTAACAAAATATGCAAACTCCAGCGACCCATCTATGGACTGGTGCAAGCATCTCGGAGTTGGAATATACGCTTTGATAAGTTGATCAAAGCATATAGTTTTATACAGACTTGCAGTGAAGCCTATATTTACAAGAAAGTGAGTGGGAGCACTACAGCATTTCTGATAAGTACATGTGAATGACATATTGTTGATCGGAGATAATGTAGAATTATTCTGCAAAGCATAAAGGAGTGTTTGAAAGGAGTTTTTCAAAGAAAGACCTCGGTGAAGCTGCTTACATATTGAGCATCATGATCTATAGAGATAGATCAAGACGCTTGATAAGTTTTTCAATGAGTACATACCTTGACAAGATTTTGAAGTAGCTCAAAATGGAACAATCAAAGAAAGAGTTCTTGCCTGTGTTACAAGGTGTGAAGTTGAGTGAGACTCAAAACCCGACCACGGCAGAAGATAGAGAGAGAATGAAAGTCATTCCCTATGCCTTGGCCATAGGTTCTATAAAATATGCCATGCTGTGTACCAGATCTATTGTATACCCTACACTGTTTTTGGCAAGGGAGTACAATAGTGATCTAGGAGTAGATCACTGGACAGCGGTCAAATTATCCTTAGTGGAATAAGGATATGTTTCTCGATTATGGAGGTGACAAAAAGGTTCGTCGTAAAGGGTTACGTCGATGCAAATTTTGACACTGGTCCAGATGACTCTAAATCTCAATCTGGATACATATTGAAAGTGGGAGCAATTAGCTAGAATAGCTCCGTGCAGAGCATTGTTGACATAGAAATTTGCAAAATACTTACGGATCTGAATGTGGCAGACCCGTTGACTAAACTTCTCTCACAAGCAAAACATGATCACACCTTAGTACTCTTTGGGTGTTAATCACATAGCGATGTGAACTAGATTATTGACTCTAGTAAACCCTTTGGGTGTTGGTCACATGACGATGTGAACTATGGGTGTTAATCACATGGTAATGTGAACTATTGATGTTAAATCACATGGCGATGTGAACTAGATTATTGACTCTAGTGCAAGTGGGAGACTGAAGGAAATATGCCGTAGAGGCAATAATAAAGTTATTATCTATTTCCTTATATCATGATAAATGTTTATTATTCATGCTAGAATTGTATTAACCGGAAACATAATACATGTGTGAATACATAGACAAACAGTATGTCACTAGTATGCCTCTACTTGACTAGCTCGTTGAATAAAAGATGGTTAAGTTTCCTAGCCATAGACATGAGTTGTCATTTGATTAAATGGGGTCACATCATTAGAGAATGATGTGATTGACTTGACACATTCCGTTAGCATAGCACTTGATCGTTCAGTTTGTTGCTATTGCTTTCTTCATGACTTATACATGTTCCTATGACTATGAGATTATGCAACTCCCGTTTACCGGAGGAACACTTTGTGTGCTACCAAACGTCACAACGTAACTGGGTGATTATAAAGGTGCTCTATAGGTGTCTCCGAAGGTACTTGTTGGGTTGGCATATTTCGAGATTAGGATTTGTCACTCCGATTGTCGGAGAGGTATCTCTGGGCGCACTCGGTAATGCACATCACTATAAGCCTTGCAAGCATTGCAACTAATGAGTTAGTTGCGGGATGATGTGTTACAGAACGAGTAAAGAGACTTGCCGGTAACGAGATTGAACTAGGTATTGAGATACCGACGATCGAATCCCGGGCAAGTAACATACCGATGACAAAGGGAACAACGTATGTTGTTATGTGGTTTGACCGATAAAGATCTTCGTAGAATATGTAGGAGCCAATATGAGCATCCAGGTTCCACTATTGGTTATTGACCGGAGATGTGTCTCGGTCATGTCTACATAGTTCTCGAACCCGTAGGGTCCGCACGCTTAAAGTTCGATGACGGTTATATTATGAGTTTATGTGTTTTGATGTACCGAAGGAGTTCGGAGTCCCGGATGAGATCGGGGACATGACGAGGAGTCTCGAAATGGTCGAGACGTAAAGATCAATGTATTGGATGACTATATTCGGACATCGGAAAGGTTCCGAGTGATTCGGGTATTTTCGGGAGTACCGGGGAGTTACGGGAATTCGTATTGGGCCTTAATGGGCCATACGGGAAAGAAGAGAAAGGCCTCAAAGGGTGGCCGCACCCCTCCCCATGGGCTGGTCCGAATTGGACTAGGGAAGGGGGCTCCCCCTCCTTCCTTCTCCTTTTCCCTTCCCTTTCCTTCCCTCCTACTCCTACTACTTGGAAGGGCTCCTAGTTCTACTAGGAAAGGGGGAATCCTACTCCCGATGGGAGTAGGACTCCCCTAGGGCGCACCATAGAGAGGGCCGGCCCTCCCCCTCCTCCACTCCTTTATATACGGGGGCAGGGGGCACCTCAAAGACACAACAATTGATCCCTTGGATCTCTTAGCCGTGTGCGGTGCCCCTCTCCACCATAATCCACCTCGGTCATATCGTAGCGGTGCTTAGGCGAAGCCCTGCGTCGGTAGAACATCATCATCGTCACCACTCCGTCGTGCTGACAGAACTCTCCCTCAAAGCTCGGCTGGATCGGAGTTCGAGGGACGTCATCGAGTTGAACGTGTGCAGAACTCGGAGGTGTCGTGTGTTCGGTACTTGATCGGTCGAATCGTGAAGACGTACGACTACATCAACCGCGTTGTGCTAACGCTTCCGCTTTCGGTCTACGAGGGTACGTGGACAACACTCTCCCCTCTCGTTGCTATGCATGACCATGATCTTGCGTGTGCGTAGGAATTTTTTTTGAAATTACTACGTTCCCCAACAATAATTTCATAAGTTCATCCATCTTTCCACTCAAAACATTAATTTCTTCTATCACATGCACTTTCTTATTAGTATATCTTTCAGTGTGCCATTGAGAATAATTAACCATAATATTATCTAGGAGTTTAGTATCTTCTCCTAAAGTGATTTCCATAAAAGTGCCTCCCGCGGCCGAATCTAAAAGATTTCTAGAGGCAAAATTCAATCCGGCATAAAAAATTTGTATAATCATCCACAAATTTAAACCATGTGTTGGGCAATTACGTATCATTAATTTCATTCTCTCCCAAGCTTGTGCAACATGTTCATGATCAAGTTGATTAAAATTCATAATATTGTTTCTAAGAGAGATAATCTTAGTGGGAGGAAAATACTTAGAGATAAAAGCATCTTTGCACTTATTCCAAGAGTCAATACTATTTTTAGGCAAAGACGAGAACCAAGCTTTAGCACAATCTCTAAGCGAAAAAGGAAATAGCTTCAATTTAACAATATCATTATCAACATCTTTCTTCTTTTGCATATCACACAAATCAACAAAGCTATTTAGATGGGTAGCGGCATCTTCACTAGGAAGGCCAAAAAACGGATCTTTCATGACAAGATTCAGCAAGGCAGCATTAATTTCACAAGATTCAGCATCGGTAAGAGGAGCAATCGGAGTGCTAATAAAATCATTGTTGTTGGTATTGGTAAACTCACACAATTTAGTGTTATCTTGAGCCATCGTGACAAGCAAGCAATCCAACGCACAAGCAAACGAGGAACAGGCAAAAAGAGGCAAATAGAGAAAGAGAGGGAGGATAGAGACAGAGGGCGAATAAAACGGCAAGCGTGAAGTGGGGGAACGAGAGGCAAATGGAAAATAATGTAATGCAGGAGATAAGGGTTTGTGATGGGTACTTGGTGTGTTGACTTTTGGATAGACCTCCCCAGCAACGGCGCCAGAAATCCTTCTTGCTACCTCTTGAGCACTAGCGTTGGTTTTCCCTTGAAGAGGAAAGGGTGGTGCAGCAAAGTAGCATAAGTATTTCCCTCAGTTTTTGAGAACCAATGTATCAATCCAGTAGGAGGCTACGCGCGAGTCCCTCGCACCTACACAAAACAAATAAATCCTCGCAACCAACGCGATAAGGGGTTGTCAATCCCTACACGGTCACTTACGGGAGTGAGATCTGATAGATATGATAAGATAATATTTTTGGCATTTTTATGATAAAGATGCAAAGTAAAATAAAAGCAATGGAAATAACTAAGTATTGGAAGATTTAATATGATGAAGATAGACCCGGGGGCCATAGGTTTCACTAGTGGCTTCTCTCAAGAGCATAAGTATTTTACGGTGGGTGAACAAATTACTGTTGAGAATTGACAGAATTGAGCATAATTATGAGAATATCTAGGTATGATCATGTATATAGGCATCACGTCCAAGACAAGTAGACCGACTCCTGCCTGCATCTACTACTATTACTCCACACACCAACCGCTATCCAGCATGCATCTAGAGTATTAAGTTCATAAGAACAGAGTAACGCCTTAAGCAAGATGACATGATGTAGAGGGATAAACTCATGCAATAAACCCCATCTTGTTATCCTTGATGGCAACAATACAATACGTGCCTTGCTGCCCCTACTATCACTGGGAAAGGACACCACAAGATTGAACCCAAAGCTAAGCACTTCTCCATTGCAAGAAAGATCAATCTAGTAGGCCAAACCAAATTGATAATTCGAAGAGACTTGCAAAGATAACCAATCATACATAAAAGAATTCAGAGAAGATTCAAATATTGTTCATAGATAAAATTGATCACAAACCCACAATTCATCGGTCTCAACAAACACACCGCAAAAGAAGATTACATCAAATAGATCTCCACAAGAGAGGGGGAGAACTTTGTATTGAGATCCAAAAACAGAGAAGAAGCCATCTAGCTAATAACTATGGACCCGAAGGTCTGAGGTAAACTACACACACTTCATCGGAGAGGCTATGGTGTTGATGTAGAAGCCCTCCGTGATCGATGCCCCCTCCGGCGGAGCTCTGGAACAGGCCCCAAGATGGGATCTTGTGGATACAGAAAGTAACGGCGGTGGAATTAGGGTTTTGGCTCCGTATCTGATCGTTTGGGGGTACGTAGGTATATAAAGGAGGAAGAAGTACGTCGGTGGAGAAACAGGGGGCCCACGAGGGTGGAGGGCGCGCCTGGGGGCGGTAGGCGTGCCCCCCTACCTCGTGGCCTCCCTGTTGGTTGCTTGACGTAGGGTCCAAGTCTCCTGGATCTTGTTCGTTCCAAAAATCAAGTTCCTGAAGGTTTCATTCTGTTTGGACTTCATTTGATATTCCTTTTCTTTGAAACCCTAAAATAGGCACAAAAAACAGCAATTCTGGGCTGGGCCTCCGGTTAATAGGTTAGTCCCAAAAATAATATAAAAGCGGATAATAAAGCCCAATAATGTCCAAAACAGAAGATAATATAGCATGGAGCAATCAAAAATTATAGATACGTTGGAGACGTATCAAGCATCCCCAAGCTTAATTCCTGCTCGTCCTCGAGTAGGTAAATTATAAATATACATAATTTTTGATGTGGAATGCTACTTGGCATATTTTCAATGTAATTCTTCTTAATTGTGGTATGAATATTCAGATCCGAAAGATTCAAGACAAAATTTCAATATTGACATAAAAATAATAATACTTCAAGCATACTAACTAAGCAATTATGTCTTCTCAAAATAACATGGCCAAAGAAAGTTATCCCTACAAAATCATATAGTCTGGCTATGCTCTATCTTCACCACACAAAGTATTTAATCATGCACAACCCCGATGACAAGCCAAGCAATTGTTTCATACATTTGACATTCTCAAACTTTTTCAATCTTCACGCAATACATGAGCGTGAGCCATGGACATAGCACTTTAGGAGGAATAGAATGGTGGTTGTGGAGAAGACAAAAAGGGAAGATAGTCTCACATCAGCTAGGCGTATCAACGGGCTATGGAGATGCCCATCAATAGATATCAATGTGAGTGAATAGGGATTGCCATGCAACGGATGCACTAGAGCTATAAGTATATGAAAGCTCAAAAAGAAACTAAGTGGGTGTGCATACAACTTGCTTGCGCACGAAGACCTAGGGCATTTTGAGGACGCCCATCATTGGAATATGCAAGCCAAGTTCTATAATGAAAAATTTGTTGGAAATATGCCCTAGAGGCAATAATAAAAGCATTATTATTATATTTCTTTGTTCATGATAATTGTCTTTATTCATGCTATAACTGTATTATCCGGAAATCGTAATACACGTGTGAATACATAGACCATAATATGTCCCTAGTAAGCCTCTAGTTGACTAGCTCGTTGATCAACAGATAGTCATGGTTTCCTGGCTATGGACATTGGATGTCATTGATAACGGGATCACATCATTAGGAGAATGATGTGATGGACAAGACCCAATCCTAAGCATAGCACAAAGATCGTGTAGTTCGTTTGCTAGAGCTTTTCCAATGTCAAGTATCTTTTCCTTTGACCATGAGATCGTGTAACTCCCGGATACCGTAGGAGTGCTTTGGGTGTATCAAACGTCACAACGTAACTGGGTGACTATAAAGGTGCATTACAGGTATCTCCGAAAGTGTCTGTTGGGTTGACACGGATCGAGACTGGGATTTGTCACTCCATATAACGGAGAGGTATCACTGGGCCCACTCGGTAATGCATCATCATTATGAGCTCAAGGTGACCAAGTGGTTGATCACGGGATCATGCATTAAGGTACGAGTAAAGTGACTTGCCGGTAACGAGATTGAACAAGGTATTGGGATACCGACGATCGAGTCTCGGGCAAGTAACATACCGATTGACAAAGGGAATTGTATACGGGGTTTATTAATCCTCGACATCGTGGTTCATCCGATGAGATCATCGTGGAGCATGTGGGAGCCATCATGGGTATCCAGATCCCGCTGTTGGTTATTGACCGGAGAGTCGTCTCGGTCATGTCTGCTTGTCTCCCGAACCCGTAGGGTCTACACACTTAAGGTTCGGTGACGCTAGGGTTGTGAAGATATGTATATGCAGTAATCCGAATGTTGTTCGGAGTCTCGGATGAGATCCCGGACGTCACGAGGAGTTCCGGAATGGTCCGGAGGTAAAGAATTATATATAGGAAGTGCTGTTTCGGCCATCGGGACAAGTTTCGGGGTTATCGGTATTGTACCGGGACCACCGGAGGGGTCCCGGGGGCCCACCGGGTGGGGCCACCTGTCCCGGGGGGCCACATGGGCTGTAGGGGGTGCGCCTTGGCCTTCATGGGCCAAGGGCACCAGCCCTACTAGGCCCATGCGCCTAGGGTTTCCACCACGGAGGAGTCCAAGTGGTGGAAGGCACCCCGAGGTGCCTTGGGGGGGAGGGAAACCCTCCCCTGGCCGCCGCACCTAGGAGATTGGATCTCCTAGGCTGCGCACCACCCCCCCCCCTTGGCCCTCCTATATATAGTTGAGGAGAGGGAGGACTTCATACCTCAGCCTTTGGTGCTTCCTCTCTCCCCGTTACGTCTCTCTCTCGTAGTATAGGCGAAGCCCTGCTACTGTGACGCCCTGCATCCACCACCACGCCGTCGTGCTGCTGGATCTTCATCAACCTCTCTTCCCCCCTTGCTGGATCAAGAAAGGAAGAGACGTCATCCGTTCCGTACGTGTGTTGAACGCGGAGGCACCGTCCGTTCGGTGCTAAGATCATCGGTGATTTGAATCACGTCGTGTTCGACTACATCATCCCCGTTCTTTGAACGCTTCCGCTCGCGATCTACAAGGTACGTAGATGCATCTAATCACTCGTTTCTAGATGAACTCCTAGATGGATCTTGGTGAAACCGTAGGAAAAATTTTGTTTTCTGCAACGTTCTCCAACAGTGGCATCATGAGCCAGGTCTATGCGTAGTTCTCTTGCACGAGTAGAACACAAACTAGTTGTGGGCGTTGATTTTGTTCAATATGCTTGCCGTTACTAGTCTTATCTTGATTCGGCGGCATCGTGGGATGAAGCGTCCCGGACCGACCTTACACGTACTCTTACGTGAGACAGGTTCCACCGACTGACATGCACTAGTTGCATAAGGTGGCTAGCGGGTGTCTGTCTCTCCTACTTTAGTCGGATCGGATTCGATGAAAAGGGTCCTTATGAAGGGTAAATAGCAATTGGCATATCACGTTGTGGTCATTGCGTAGGTAAGAAACGTTCTTGCTAGAAACCCATTGCAGCCACGTAAAACATGCAAACAACAATTAGAGGACGTCTAACTTGTTTTTGCAGGGTATGCTATGTGATGTGATATGGCCAAAAGGATGTGATGAATGATATATGTGATGTATGAGATTGATCATGTTCTTGTACAAGGAATCACGACTTATATGTCGATGAGTATGACGATCTACAAGAATGATCATGGAGCCCCAAGATGGAGATCAAAGGAGCTATGTGATATTGGCCATATCATGTCACTATTATTATTTGATTACATGTGATGTTTATCATGTTTTGCATCTTGTTTGCTTAAAACGACGGTAGTAAATAAGATGATCCCTTACAACAATTTCAAGAAGTGTTCTCCCCTAACTGTGCACCGTTGCTATAGTTCGTCGCTTCGAAGCACCATGTGTTAATCGGGTGTGATAGATCCTTTCGTTCACATACAACGGGTGTAAGAAGTTTTACACATGCAAAAACACTTAGGGTTAACTTGATGAGCCTAAGCATGTGAAGACATGGCCTCGGAACACAGAGACCGAAAGGTCGAACACGAGTCGTATGGAAGATACAATCAACATGGAGATGTTCACCGACGATGACTAGTCCGTCTCACGTATTAATCGGACACGGATTAGTTGACTTGGATCGTGTAACACTTAGATGACTAGAGGGATGTCTAATCTGAGTGGGAGTTCATTAATAATTTGATTAGATGAACTTGATTATCATGAACTTAGTCTAAAATCTTTACAATATGTCCTGTAGATCAAATGACCAACGTTGTATTCAATTTCAACGCGTTCCTAGAGAAAACCAAGCTGAAAGACAATGGCAGCAACTATACGGACTGGGTCCGGAACCTGAGGATCATCCTCATAGCTGCCAAGAAAGATTATGTCCTACAAGCACCGCTAGGTGATCCACCCGTCCCACAGAACCAAGACGCTATGAACGCTTGGCATACACGTACTGATGACTACTCCCTCGTTCAGTGCGGCATGCTTTATAGCTTAGAGCCGGGGCTCCAAAAGCGTTTTGAGAGACATGGAGCATATGAGATGTTCGAAGAGCTAAAAAATGGTTTTTCAAGCTCATGCCCGGATCGAGAGATATGAAGTCTCCGATAAATTCTTCAGCTGTAAGATGGAGGAAAATAGTTCTGTCAGTGAGCACATACTCACTATGTCTGGGTTGCATAACCGCTTGACTCAGCTGGGAGTTAATCTCCCGGATGACGTGGTCATTGACAGAATCCTCCAGTCGCTTCCACCAAGCTACAAGAGCTTTGTGATGAACTTCAATATGCAGGGGATGGTAAAGACCATTCCTGAAGTATTTGCTATGCTGAAATCAGCAGAGGTAGAAGTCAAGAAGGAACATCAAGTGTTGATGATGAATAAAACCACTAAGTTCAAGAAGGGCAAGGGTAAAAAGAACTTCAAGAAAGACGGCAAGGAAGTTGCTGCGCCCGGCAAGCAAGCTGTCGGGAAGAAGTCAAAGAATGGACCCAAGCCTGAGACAAAGTGCTTTTATTGCAAAGGGAAGGGTCACTGGAAGCGGAACTGCCCTAAATACTTAGCGGATAAGAAGGCCGGCAACACCAACGGTATATTTGATATACATGTGATTGATGTGTACCTTACCAGTACTCGTAGTAACTCCTGGGTATTTGATACCGGTGCCGTTACTCATATTTGTAACTCACCACAGGAGTTGCGGAACAAACGGAAACTGGAGAAGGACGAGGTGACGATGCGCGTCAGGAATGGTTCCAAGGTCGATGTGATCGCCGTCGGCACGCTACCTCTACATTTACCTACGGGATTAGTTATAAACCTCAATAATTGTTATTTAGTGCCATGTCTGAGCATGAACATTGTATCAGGATCTCGTTTAATACGAGATGGCTACTCATTTAAATCCGAGAATAATGGTTGTTCTATTTATATGAGAGATATGTTTTATGGTCATGCTCCGATAGTCAATGGTTTATTCTTAATGAATCTCGAGCGTATTACTACACATATTCATAGTGTGAATACCAAAAGATGTAAAGTTGATAATGATAGTCCCACATACTTGTGGCACTGCCGCCTTGGTCACATAGGTGTCAAACGCATGAAGAAGCTCCATGCAGATGGACTTTTAGAGTCTCTTGATTATGAATCATTTGACACGTGCGAACCATGCCTCATGGGAAAAATGACCAAGACTCCGTTCTCAGAACAATGGAGCGAGCAACCAACTTATTGGAAATCATACATACTGATGTGTGCGGTCCAATGAGTGTTGAGGCTCGCGGTGGCTATCGTTATGTTCTCACCCTCACTGATGACTTAAGTAGATATGGGTATGTCTACTTAATGAAACACAAGTCTGAAACCTTTGAAAAGTTCAAGGAATTTCAGAGTGAAGTTGAGAATCAACGTGACAGGAAAATCAAGTTTCTACGATCAGATCGTGGAGGAGAATACTTGAGTCACGAATTTGGCACACACTTAAGAAAATGTGGAATAGTTTCACAACTAACGCCGCCTGGAACACCTCAGCGTAACGGTGTGTCCGAACGTCGTAATCGCACTCTATTAGATATGGTGCGATCTTGATGTCTCTTGCCGATTTACCGCTATCTTTTTGGGGCTATGCTTTAGAGACTGCCGCATTCACTTTAAATAGGGCTCCGTCAAAATCCGCTGAGACGACACCGTATGAATTATGGTTTGGGAAGAAACCTAAGCTGTCGTTTCTAAAAGTTTGGGGATGCGATGCTTATGTCAAGAAACTTCAACCTGAAAAGCTCGAACCCAAGTCGGAAAAATGCGTCTTCATAGGATACCCTAAAGAAACTTATGGGTATACCTTCTACCTCAGATCCGAAGGCAAGATCTTTGTTGCCAGGAATGGATTCTTTCTAGAGAAAGAGTTTCTCTCGAAAGAAGTAAGTGGGAGGAAAGTAGAGCTTGATGAAGTATTACCTCTTGAACCGGTAAATGGCGCAACTCAAGAAAATGTTCCTGAGGTGCCTGCACCGACTAGAGAGGAAGTTATTCATGATGATCAAGATACTTCTGATCAAGCTCCTACTGAAATTCGAAGGTCCACAAGGACACGTTCCGCACCAGAGTGGTACGGCAACCCTGTCTTGGAAATCATGTTGTTAGACAACGGTGAACCTTCGAACTATGAAGAAGCGACGGCGGGACCGGATTCCAACAAATGGCTAGAAGCCATGAAATCCGAGATAGGATCCATGTATGAAAACGAAGTATGGACTTTGACTGACTTGCCCGTTGAACGGCGAGCCATAGAAAATAAATGGATCTTTAAGAAGAAGACAGACGTGGATGGTAATGTGACCATCTATAAAGCTCGACTTGTCGCTAAGGGTTATCGACAAGTTCAAGGGGTTGACTACGATGAGACTTTCTCACCGGTAGCGAAGCTGAAGTCCGTCCGAATCATGTTAGCAGTTGCCGCATTCTACGATTATGAAATATGGCAAATGGATGTCAAAACGGCATTCCTTAATGGTTTCCTTAAGGAAGAATTGTATTTGATGCAGCCGGAAGGTTTTGTCGATCCTAAGAATGCTAACAAGGTGTGCAAGCTCCAACGCTCGATTTATGGGCTGGTGCAAGCATCTCAGAGTTGGAACATTCGCTTTGATGAGATGATCAAAGTGTTTGGGTTTACGCAGACTTATGGAGAAGCCTGCGTTTACAAGAAAGTGAGTGGGAGCTCTGTAGCATTTCTCATACTATATGTAGATGACATACTTTTGATGGGAAATGATATAGAACTCTTGGACAGCACCAAGGCCTACTTGAATAAAAGTTTTTCAATGAAGGACCTTGGAGAAGCTGCTTATATATTAGGCATCAAGATCTACAGAGATAGATCAAGACGCCTCATAGGTCTTTCACAAAGCACATACCTTGATAAGATTTTGAAGAAGTTCAAAATGGATCAGTCCAAGAAAGGGTTCTTGCCTGTTTTGCAAGGTATGAAATTGAGCTCAGCTCAATGTCCGACCACGGCAGAAGAGATAGAAGAGATGAGTGTCATCCCCTATGCCTCAGCCATAGGTTCTATTATGTATGCCATGCTGTGTACCAGACCTGATGTAAACCTTGCCGTAAGTTTGGTAGGAAGGTACCAAAGTAATCCCGGCAAGGAACACTGGACAGCGGTCAAGAATATCCTGAAGTACCTGAAAAGGACTAAGGAAATGTTTCTCGTTTATGGAGGTGACGAAGAGCTCTTCGTAAAGGGTTACGTCGACGCTAGCTTCGACACAGATCTGGATGACTCTAAGTCACAAACCGGATACGTGTATATGTTGAATGGTGGAGCAGTGAGCTGGTGCAGCTGCAAACAGAGCGTCGTGGCGGGATCCACATGTGAAGCGGAGTACATGGCAGCCTCGGAGGCAGCACATGAAGCTATATGGGTGAAGGAGTTCATCACCGACCTAGGAGTCATACCCAATGTGTCGGGGCCAATCAAACTCTTTTGTGACAACACTGGAGCTATTGCACTTGCCAAAGAGCCCAGGTTCCACAAGAAGACAAGGCACATCAAGCGTCGCTTCAACTCCATTCGTGAAAATGTTCAAGATGGAGACATAGAGATTTGTAAAGTACATACGGACCTGAATATAGCAGATCCATTGACTAAACCTCTCCCTAGGGCAAAACATGATCAACACCAGAATTCCATGGGTGTTCGATTCATCACAATGTAACTAGATTATTGACTCTAGTGCAAGTGGGAGACTGTTGGAAATGTGCCCTAGAGGCAATAATAAAAGCATTATTATTATATTTCTTTGTTCATGATAATTGTCTTTATTCATGCTATAACTGTATTATCCGGAAATCGTAATACACGTGTGAATACATAGACCATAATATGTCCCTAGTAAGCCTCTAGTTGACTAGCTCGTTGATCAACAGATAGTCATGGTTTCCTGGCTATGGACATTGGATGTCATTGATAACGGGATCACATCATTAGGAGAATGATGTGATGGACAAGACCCAATCCTAAGCATAGCACAAAGATCATGTAGTTTGTTTGCTAGAGCTTTTCCAATGTCAAGTATCTTTTCCTTTGACCATGAGATCGTGTAACTCCCGGATACCGTAGGAGTGCTTTGGGTGTATCAAACGTCACAACGTAACTGGGTGACTATAAAGGTGCATTACAGGTATCTCCGAAAGTGTCTGTTGGGTTGACACGGATCGAGACTGGGATTTGTCACTCCATATAACGGAGAGGTATCACTGGGCCCACTCGGTAATGCATCATCATTATGAGATCAAGGTGACCAAGTGGTTGATCATGGGATCATGCATTACGGTACGAGTAAAGTGACTTGCCGGTAACGAGATTGAACAAGGTATTGGGATACCGACGATCGAGTCTCGGGCAAGTAACATACCGATTGACAAAGGGAATTGTATACGGGGTTGATTAATCCTCGACATCGTGGTTCATCCGATGAGATCATCGTGGAGCATGTGGGAGCCATCATGGGTATCTAGATCCCGCTGTTGGTTATTGACCGGAGAGTCGTCTCGGTCATGTCTGCTTGTCTCCCGAACCCGTAGGGTCTACACACTTAAGGTTCGGTGACGCTAGGGTTGTGAAGATATGTATATGCAATAATCCGAATGTTGTTCGGAGTCCCGGATGTGATCCCGGACGTCACGAGGAGTTCCAGAATGGTCCGGAGGTAAAGAATTATATATAGGAAGTGCTGTTTCGGCCATCGGGACAAGTTTCGGGGTTATCGGTATTGTACCGGGACCACCGGAGGGGTCCCGGGGGCCCACCGGGTGGGGCCACCTGTCCCGGGGGGCCACATGGGCTGTAGGGGGTGTGCCTTGGCCTTCATGGGCCAAGGGCACCAGCCCTACTAGGCCCATGCGCCTAGGGTTTCCACCACGGAGGAGTCCAAGTGGTGGAAGGCACCCCGAGGTGCCTTGGGGGGGAGGGAAACCCTCCCCTGGCCGCCGCACCTAGGAGATTGGATCTCCTAGGCTGCGCACCAAACCCTCCTTGGCCCTCCTATATATAGTTGAGGAGAGGGAGGACTTCATACCTCAGCCTTTGGTGCTTCCTCTCTCCCCGTTATATCTCTCTCTCGTAGTATAGGCGAAGCCCTGCTACTGTGACGCCCTGCATCCACCACCACGCCGTCGTGCTGTTGGATCTTCATCAACCTCTCTTCCCCCCTTGCTGGATCAAGAAAGGAAGAGACGTCATCCGTTCCGTGCGTGTGTTGAACGCGGAGGCACCGTCCGTTCGGTGCTAAGATCATCGGTGATTTGAATCACGTCGTGTTCGACTACATCATCCCCGTTCTTTGAACGCTTCCGCTCGCGATCTACAAGGTACGTAGATGCATCTAATCACTCGTTGCTAGATGAACTCCTAGATGGATCTTGGTGAAACCGTAGGAAAAATTTTGTTTTCTGCAACGTTCTCCAACAAAATTCCCACTAGTATATGAAAGTGATAACAAAGGAGACTCTCTATCATGAAGATCATGGTGCTACTTTGAAGCACAAGTGTGGGAAAAGGATAGTAGCATTGTCCCTTCTCTCTTTTTCTCTATTTTTTTTATTTTGGCCTTTTCTATTTTTTATGGCCTCTTTTTTTCGTCCGGAGTCTCATCCCGACTTGTGGGGGAATCATAGTCTCCATTATCCTTTCCTCACTGGGACAATGCTCTAATAATGATGATCATCACACTTTTATTTTCTTACAACTCAAGAATTACAACTCGATACTTAGAACAAAGTATGACTCTATGTGAATGCCTCCGGCGGTGTACCGGGATATGCAATGAATCAAGAGTGACATGTATGAAAGAATTATGAACGGTGGCTTTGCCACAAATAAAATGTCAACTACATGATCATGCAAAGCAATATGACAATGATGGAGTATGTCATAGTAAATGGAACGGTGGAAAGTTGCATGGCACTATATCTCGGAATGGCTATGGAAATGTCATGATAAGTAGGTATGGTGGCTGTTTTGAGAAAGGTATATGGTGGGTGTATGATACCGACAAAAGGTGTGAGGTATTAGAGAGGCTAGCAATGGTGGAAGGGTGAGAGTGCGTATGATCCATGGACTCAACATTAGTCATAAAGAACTCATATACTTATTGCAAAAATCTACAAGTTATCAAAGCAAAGTATTACGCGCATGCTCCTAGGGGGATAGATTGGTAGGAAAAGACCATCGCTCGTCGCCGACCGCCACTCATAAGGAAGACAATCAATAAATAAATCATGCTCCGACTTCATCACATAACGGTTCACCATACGTGCATGCTACGGGAATCACAAACTTTAACACAAGTATTTCTCAAATTCACAACTACTCAACCAGCATGACTCTAATATCACCATCTCCATATCTCAAAACAATTATCAAGTATCAAACTTCTCATAGTATTCAACACACTCATAAGAGAATTTTATTATTTATCTTGTATACCTAGCATATTGGGATTGTTTAAGCAATTACCATGCTATTTAAGACTCTCAAAATAATCTAAGTGAAGCATGAGAGATCAATAGTTTCTATAAAACAAATCCACCACCGCGCTCTAAAAGATATAAGTAAAGTACTAGAGCAAAACTATATAACTCAAAAGATATAAGTGAAGAACATAGAGTATTCTAATAATTTCCGAATCATGTGTGTCTCTCTCAAAAGGTGTGTATAGCAAAGATGATTTTGGTAAAATAAAAACTAAAGACTCAAATCATACAAGACGCTCCAAGAAAAACACATATCATGTGGTGAATAAAAATATAGCTCCAAGTAAAGTTACCGATAGAAGTAGACGAACGAGGGGATGCCTTCCGGGGCATCCCCAAGCTTTGGCTTTTAGGTATCCTTAGATTATCTTGGGGGTGCCATGGTCATACCCAAGCTTAGGATCTTGCTACTCCTTGTTCCATAATCCATCAAATCTTTACCCAAAACTTGAAAACTTCACAACACAAAACTTAAAGTAGAAAATCTCGTGAGCTCCGTTAGCGAAAGAAAACAAAACACCAGTTCAAGGTACTGTAATTAACTCATTCTTTATTTATATTGGTGTTAAACCTACTGTATTCCAACTTCTCTATGGTTTATAAACTATTTTACTAGCCATAGATTCATCAAAATAAGCAAACAACACACGAAAAATAGAATCTGTGAAAAAACAGAACAGTCTGTAGTAATATGTAGCTAGCTCAAGATATGGAACCCCAAAAATTCTAAAATAAATTGATGGACGTGAGTAATTTATCTATTAATCATCTGCAAAAAGAATTAACTAAATAGCACTTTCCAAATAAAAATGGCAGCAGTTCTCGTGAGCGCTAAAGTTTCTGTTTTTTACAGCAAGATTAACATGACTTTCCCCAAGTCTTCCCAACGGTTCTACTTGGCACAAACACTAATTAAACACAAAAACACAACCAAAAAAGAGGCTAGATAAATTATTTATTACTAAACAGGACCAAAAAGCAAGGACTAAAAATAAAATTGGGTTGCCTCCCAACAAGCGCTATCGTTTAACGCCCCTAACTAGGCATAAAAAGCAACGATAGATCTAGGTATTGCCATCTTTGGTAGGCAATCCATAAGTGGATCTCATAATAGATTCATAAGGTAATTTAATTTTCTTTCTAGGAAAGTGTTCCATGCCTTTCCTTAACGGAAATTGGAATCTAATATTTCCTTCCTTCATCAATAATTGCACCAATCGTTCTAAGGAAAGGTCTACCAAGAATAATAGGACATGAAGGATTGCAATCTATGTTAAGAACAATAAAATCTACGGGAACATAATTCCTATTTGCAACACTAAGAACATCATTAATTCTTCCCATAGGTTTCTTAATAGTGGAATCCGCAAGGTGCAAGTTTAAAGAGCAATCATCAAAATCACGGAAACCTAACAAATCACACAAAGTCTTTGGAATCGTGGAAACACTAGCACCCAAATCACACAAAGCATAGCATTCATGATCTTTAATTTTAATTTTAATAGTTGGTTCCCACTCATCATAAAGTTTTCTAGGGATAGAAACTTCCAACTCAAGTTTTTCTTCATAAGATTGCATCAAAGCATCAATGATATGTTTGGTAAAAGCTTTGTTTTGACTATAAGCATGAGGAGATTACCTGGATAGTTGTGTTGGTTCTGTTTTCAAGGAAAGAACACCGGATGAAGATGAAATTATATTGAATAATATGTTGACAAATGAAAATAATTGGACACTTCCCGAGCCAGCTCCTGAGCTTATTCCTAAACCAACTCCGAAGGAGAGAGGTGTTCTATTTCTCAGTCCTCAAGATATGCAAAAGGCAAAGAAATCCATGAAAGAAAAGGGTATTAAAGCTGAAGATGTTAAGAATCTACCTCCTATTGAAGAAATACATGGTCTTAATTTACCGCATGTCGAAGAAATGCATAACTTTAATCCATCTCCTATTGGAGAAATACATGGTCTTGATAACCCGACACAGGTAGTAAACGTAAATTCTCTCTATAGATATGATATAGCTGAAATCCCATTTACTAAGTTTGCTAGCCCATGCTTATATGAGTTTGATAAATTTATGGTTAAGCAAGAAGACTTCAATGCTTACTTTGGTAGAGAATTAAAACGCAGTGCTGATATGCTTGAACACTTGGGTGATTATATGGCTAATGTCAAAGGTGAACTTAAAATTATTAGTAAACATGCTTCTATGGTTACCACTCAAGTAGAACAAGTACTTAAAGCTCAAAATGATTTGCTCAATGAATTGAATAGTAAGAATAATGATTATGCTGTTAGAGTGGCTACTAGAACTGGTAAGATGACTCAGGAACCTTTGTATCCTGAAGGCCACCCTAAGAGAATTGAGCAAGATTCTCAGAGAAATAATATAGATGCACCTAGTCCTTCTAAAAGGAAGAAAAAGAAAAATGATAGGACTTTGCATGCTTCTAGTGAACCTATTGCTGAAACATCTGAGAATCCAAATGATATTTCTATTTATGATGCTGAAACACAATCTGGTAATGAACCTAAAACTAGTGATGTTGTTGATCTTGATAACCCACAATCAAAGAATCAACGTTATGATAAGAAAGACATTGTTGCTAGGAAACACGGAAAGGAAAGAGAGCCTTGGTGTAACGCCCCGAGACCGATGTGCCAGGTGTCCTCCAGTTATTCGTTGTTGTTGCCTTGTCATGTGCTTGCGTGTCATGCATTGCATATCATGTCATCATGTGCATTTCATTTGCATACATGTTCGTCTCATGCATCCGAGCATTTTCCCCATTGTCCGTTTTGCAATCCGGCGCTCCTATGTCACTCGGTGTCCCTTTCTACCTCTTTTCATGTGCGGGTGTTAAACGTTTTCGTATTGGACATAGACTTGTCATGCGGCCTTGGTTTACTATCGGTAGACCGCCTGTCAAGTTTTGTGCCATTTGGACTTCGTTTGATACTCCAACGGTTAACCGAGGGACCGAAAAGGCCTCGTGAGTGTTGCAGCCCAACACCCTTCCAAAGTGGCCCAAAACCCACCTAAACCTCTTCCATCATCTCGGTCATTCGATCACGATCGCGTGGCCGCAAACCGCACCTTATTTGGACTCTCCTAGCTCCTTCTACCTATAAATATGTGGCCTCTCCCAAAAATTCACGGACGAAACCCTAAAATTCTTCCTCCTCGCGCCACCGGACATGTCCGTCCCGCCGCTGGACGTGTCCGCCGCGCCGCCACGTCGCTCCAACCAATCAGAGCTCGCCACGTCGCCCCGCCGCCGCTCCTGGCCAACCCCCGCGCGCCACCTGGCCTCCTCTCTCCTCCGCCGCCGCGGGCCCGCGCGGCCCAGATCCGGCCCGCGGGGCCCGAACCGCCGCCGCCTCGCGCATGTCTTCCCCGTCACCGCCCGAGGCGCTCGGCGCCCGCGCCTGGTCGGCCCACCCGCCGGCGACCGCAACTCCGCCGCCCCGTCGCCGGACTTTGTCCGCCGTGCGCCACCTCGCCGGCGTACCACCCACCTCGTCGGCGCCCTGCTCCTCCGCCGCCATCGCCGCTCCCCGCTCTGGTGGCCGGAGCTCGCCGCGCCGCCCCCCTCGCCCAGCAAGCCGCCGCCGCCTCGCCTCTCCGGCCTCCTTCTTCCTCTCTGGCGTCAACTCCGGTGGATCGGCGACGAACCTCGAAAAGCGTGCCCTGGATCTCAGATCTGGAACTCCCCCTCGGTTGACTTTTTCCCTGTAACCCTAATCTTTTTGCATTTTTCAACGCATCACAACTCTGTCATCGTAGCTCCGATTCGTGCGTGTAGCATATCAAAATGTTCGTCTCGACGAGTACATCATTTCATCTCATTGCATCATTTTCTTTTGAGCTCATCTTGATGCCCGAAATGCTGTTGGAAGAGGGCTATGTGAGGAATTTGTCCGATCTATTTCAGCAAATGGCATTTTGTCATTTTTGCCATGTTTAATGTGTGCATGCTATGACCCTGTGCTCTACATGTGTTTTGTTATATGCCATGCCATCTTTACAGGGGTGCTTGCCATGTATTTTTGTGATATTTGTGGTGACTAGCATAAACTTGCAAAGTAGCGTAATCGGTAATGCTGTTTTCAGGGACTTAGAATTTCTCTAAGTCCTTGTCCTGATTTTGTTGTTATGTCATATGTTCATGTTGTTTCCTAGTGATCTGTGCCTCGTTTGAGGATGATCAGTAAGGATGTTTTGTTAACATTGTGGTGCTCTATCCATCCATGTCTTTATTTGCATTTATGGAGCATCCTAGCTTGAGTCAATCAAGCTCTACTTTTGCTATAAAGTGAATCTTGGCAGATTGTTGACATGTTTAGCGATTTTGCCGAGGATGTTGCTATTGATCCATGCATGCTATGTTGTTGTTTCTGCCATGCCTAGCTTCTATGCCATGTCTACTTGCTGGGTGTATGCTTAGTTAATCATGCCATGCTTTGTAGTGAGTGCATCGAGCTCGTAAACATGCCTACTCGTTATCTGTTTTGCCATGCTCCAGTTTTTCACCAAGTCTGAATCTGTTTATGTTTTTGCCATGTTCAAATGCTTGCAATTGTATTTTCTTATCCCTTTTGGCTCAAGGTCACTAAGGGACTTTTGTTAAATGCTTTGAGTAGCTTCATGCCATGCCTTGATTTGCCATGATATGTTCCTGTAGCATGTAGTTTTCATGCTATAAAGTGTGCTTCCTGATGATAAATTCCTGATTTGTTGTTAATTTTCACTAAGTCTGAAACCTGTTATCGTTTGCACTTTTGCCATGCTTGTTTGAACCTGTTAATGAGTGAATTAGTCATAGCTCAGTGTTCATCTTTTGTTAAGCATCATGAGTGGATCCCCGCCATGTATTTTGTTGCCATGTTTGAGTGCTGTAGCATATTTAACTTGATGCATTTACATGGCTACTTGCTGTTTATCGCAGCCCAGTGACATATTTGTTTTGCTTGCCATTTCCAAACCGTGCATCTGATTCCGGTGATCTTTATATCGATTTCAACCGAAATCACCTCACCTTTCCAGTGGCACTCTTGGATTTCCAAGTTGAGGCCAGGTTAAATCATTCATGTCCAAATCATGCATATGCATCACATACCGCACCCCGCATATCATACCATGTTCGTGTGTTGGTTGTTTACTATGTTGTGTGCTTATTTCCGGTGTTGCTTCTTCGGGTTGGTTCCGATAACGTCGCGTTTGTGAGGACATGTTCGTCTACGTCCGTTTGTCTTCTTCATGGACTCGTTCTTCTTCCTTGCGGGATTTCAGGCAAGATGATCATACCCTCGAAATCACTTCTATCTTTGCTTACTAGTTGCTCGCTCTTTTGCTATGCCTATGCTGCGATACCTACCACTTGCTTATCATGCCTCCCATATTGTTGAGCCAAGCCTCTAACCCACCTTGTCCTAGCAAACCGTTTTTTGGCTATGTTACCGCTTTGCTCAGCCCTCTTATAGCGTTGTTAGTTGCAGGTGAAGATTGGAGCTTGTTCCATGTTTGAAACATGGATATTTTGTTGGGATATCACAATGCATCTATATACTTGGTAAAGTGTGGAAGGCTCGGCCTTATGGCTGGTGTTTTGTTCCACTCTTGCCGCCCTAGTTTCCATCATATTGGTGTTATGTTCCCGGATTTTGCGTTCCTTACGCGGTTGGGTTATAATGGGAACCCCTTGACAGTTCGCCTTGAATAAAACTCCTCCAACAATGCCCAAAATTGGTTTTACCATTCGCCACCTAGCCTTTTCTTTCCCTTGGGTAGGCCTGCCCAAGGCTCATCTTTATTTTAACCCCCCCCCCCCGGGCCAGTGCTCCTCTGAGTGTTGGTCCGACCGAGTAGACTGTGGGGCCACCTCGGGGCAACTTGAGGGTTGGTTTTACTCGTAGGATGTCTCATCTGAGTGTGCCCTGAGAACGAGATATGTGCAGCTCCTATCGGGATTTGTCGGCACATTCGGGCGGTGTTGCTGGACTTGTTTTACCATTGTCGAGGATGTCTTGTAACCTGGATGCCGAGCCTGATCGGATTGTCTTGGGAGAAGGAATATCCTTCGTTGACCGTGAGAGCTTGTGATGGGCTAAGTTGGGACACCCCTGCAGGGATTTGAACTTTCGAAAGTCGTGCCCGCGGTTATGGGCAGATGGCAATTTGTTAATGTCCGGTTGTAGATAACTTGAAACTTAACTTAATTAAAATACATCAACCGCGTGTGTTACCGTGATGGTCTCTTCTCGGCGGGGTCCGGGAAGTGAACACGGTGTTGGAGTTATGCTTGACGTAGGTTGTTCTAGGATCACTTCTTGATCATAGTTGTTCGACCGTGCTTTTGCCTTCTCTTCTCACTCTCTTTTGCGAATAGGTTAGCCACCATATATGCTAGTCGCTTGCTGCAGCTCCACCTCATACCTTTACCTTACCCTTAAGCTTAAATAGTCTTGATCGCGAGGGTGTGAGATTGCTGAGTCCCCGTGACTCACAGATACTTCCAAAACCAGTTTGCAGGTGCCGATGAACTTTGCAGGTGACGCAACCCGAGCTCAAGGAGTAGCTCGATGAAGATCTTGTCCTTTGTGTTGTTTCGTTCTAGTTGATCAGTAGTGGAGCCCGGTTGGGGTCGATCGGGGATCTGTGTAGCATTTGGGGTAGTCTTCTTTTATTTTGGTTCCGTAGTTGGACCTTGATTGTATCTGGTTGATGTAATGCTTTGTTCATGTAATTGTGTGAAGTGGCGTTTGTAAGCCAACTATGTATCTCTTTCCCTTATGTATTGCATGGGTTGTGTGAAGATTGCCTCACTTGCGACATTGTTTTCAATGCGGTTATGCCTCTAAGTCATGCTTCGACACGTGGGAGATATAGCCGCATCGAGGGCGTTACACTTGG
The DNA here is from genome assembly GCF_056163025.1 of Triticum urartu. NCBI lineage: Eukaryota > Viridiplantae > Streptophyta > Magnoliopsida > Poales > Poaceae > Triticum > Triticum urartu. The sequence continues at coordinate 34,547,642 of NC_141873.1, read as the reverse complement.
GTTCAGAAACCCATGCCTTTTCCTCCCTACCCATCCAAGAAAAAGGATGATGAGGATTTTGAGCGCTTTGCTGAAATGATTAGACCTATTTTTTGCGTATGCGATTAACTAATATGATCAAAATGAATCCTTATGTTAAGTATATGAAAGATATTGTTACTAATAAAAGAAAGATATTCGAAGCTGAAATTTCCACCATGCTTGCTAATTATACTTTTAAAGGTGGAATACCAAAGAAACTTGGAAATCCAGGAGTACCCACTATACCATGCTCCATTAAAAGAAATTATGTTAAAACTGCTTTATGTGATCTTGGAGCCGGTGTTAGTGTTATGCCTCTCTCTTTATATCGTAGACTTGATTTGAATAAGTTGACACCTACTGAAATATCTTTGCAAATGGCTGATAAATCAACTGTTATACCTGTCGGTATTTGTGAGGATGTGCTTGTTGTGGTTGCGAACGTTACTATTTTAGCGGACTTTGTTATTCTTGATATTCCCGAGGACGATAGTATGTCTATTATTCTTCAAAGACCCTTTTTGAACACTACAGGGGATGTTATTGATTGCAACAAAGGAAATGTCACTTTTCATGTTAATGGTAATGAGCATACGGTACACTTTCCGAGGAAACAACCTCAAGTCCACAGTATCAATTCTATTGGGAAAAGTCCATCAATTATTTTTGGAGGTTTTTAATTTCCTCTTCCTACTGTCAAGAAGAAATATGGTATTCTTATTGTTGGGGATGTGCATATCCCCGTTCAGGTAACCTAGTGTTATTCGAAAATTCTCCGGTTCCATGTTATTCGGAATGAGTTTGTTAACAAGACCTGATCAACCTTGTTAGTGGATTCCTTTTGATGATCATGAGATGGATGAATTTAGAAAACACAACTCTTTGTACCCTCCTTTTACTTTCTGTTATTTATATTAAATAAAATAAAAATAAGTATTTTCCGTCTGTTATCTGAATTATCCGTGCAATATAAAAATACCCCGAAAATAAAAGTTCTCCAAATGCCCTGAAATTTAAATATGATTTTTTTCTGGAATATTTGAGAATATTTGGCACTGAGAACACAGCAGGGGGGGCATCCACCTGGCCACGAGGGTGGAGGGCGCGCCCTACCCCCTGGGCGCGCCCCCTGCCTCGTGGGCCCACGGTGGCCCTCCTCCACTTATTCCTGCACCCACACACTCCTTCTTCCTCCCACAAACACGATTATCCAGTTCAAACCCGAGTCCAAGCTCATTTTGCTGCCATTTTCGATCTCCTTGCTCAAAGCACCTCTCACAAAACTGCTTGGGGGGATTGATCATTGGTATGTGACTCCTCAATTGGTCCAATTAGTTTTTGTTCTAGTGCTTTATTCATTGCAAATTTGTGCTACCTAGGTGACCCTGTTCTTGAGCTTGCATGTCAAATTTATGTGGTCAAAAGTAGTTTTGATGCATGATATAGGCTCTAGGCACTTGTAGGAGTAGTTGCTATCAATTTTGTTGAGTTTGGTTACCTTTATTTGAAGTTACTAAAAATTTTAGAAATTTTTCAGAGGAAGAAATATGTTTAGGAAAATGTACCAAGGTAGCTCTTCAAGGAAACAAGAACCCAGGCTTGCAATGCGTGATGCTGATGATGAGCCACCAAGGGATGCTCCAGTGCGGCCTTATGAATGGCCCTCTGAGAACTTTATGGATCGAGCGGGAATTAAGGAAGAATTCAACGGATATTGCATAACGCTGATCTTGTGAGCTTCGAGGGAGAAAAGTGCCGTCAGTACCACTATCTCACTAGCTCCTTTGTGAGGAGGTTTGAATTTTCATGTTCACGTAATTCTTAAACTGTCATGTTTGATCTTTATGAAAATTCTTACACTATGGACTTAAGAGGACTTTACCACTGCTTGCAAACTTCCACAGTGGGGTAGTACTAGTGAACCTCGCAAATCTGAATTTAGAGATTTTCTTAATAGTATAATTATGGGGGAATCTAGAGATATAGCACAAGCTACCATAGGGAGCATTCACTTTCCTGCTATACATTATTGTGCTCTCTTCATAGGTAGATGCAGTAATGGTAAAGATGAAGCATGTCACATGTGTGTCCCTGACCTCAGTATTCTTAGGAGTGCTGTGTTAGGAGATAAATCTTATAATTTGGGAGCCATTATTGCACGTAGGTTGCATCTTAATAGATTTAATGAAGATTTCTTTGGTGGAATTTATGCAACCCGCATAGCTGATTTTCTTGGTATAACCATACGTGAGGATGATATTGAGTTGCCTCCTGCTTATTTGGATTATGAGGCTATGGTTCGTCATCAGTTTGTTGAGAGGAATGATCAGTTCCTCTAGTACCGACTAATTTTTGACAGACGACGCACCTATCACGTCGCTCTCCCTGCTTCTACTTTCTTTGACTTTCAGGCAAAGGGAGATATTCTATAACCAGAGAGGAGGCAGAAGAGTATAAGAGGAGGGCTGAGATAGCTCGCCTCCAAGCTGCAGCCCACGATGCAATGACTGTTGCATCTCAGTACGACCCCAACTACAACTTTGGATATCCGCAGGCCATCCGTGGCATTAGACCAACTTAGGCCAAAAGCCTAAGATTGGGGGAGTACGTATTTCTCACCGACATTACATTCATGTTCACACACTCATTGCTAGTTGTCGGTGCTCATACTTTTTCATTGCATCATCCATGCTAGTTTATTTCCTTTTTATGCTTTCTTCTTGTGTGTTTGATAAATCTTAAGAAAAAGAAAAAAAATTAGTTATAGCTTTTAGTTAGTTTTAATTTCCATGCTTGTAGTAGTAATTAAAAAGAAAACCCAAAAAGATTTCCTGTTCTTCTTTTTGCTTGTTGGGAGCTTTCCCGTGTAAATAGTTTTATTTCTTTTTATTTTCTTTGGGGGTCGATAGGAGAAGACCATAATTAAATTGTTGAAGTGGCTCTTATATGCATTATTGTTGATCTGACAAAAGAGCCCCAATTGCCTTGTCTTTTCCTGTGTATTGAATGCTTGCAGATTCCAGCTTAGTCCAATGCACGTGCACTATTATTATTATCCACAGCGTTCGGTCGTGCAGGTGAAAGGCAATTATGACGATATATGATGTACTGACTGAGATGAGAAAAGCTGGTATGAACTCGACCTCTCTTGTTTTTGTAAATATGATTAGTTCATCGTTCCTGATTTAGCCGATTATGAATAAACATGTTTGCAATGACAACTAGAGATCATAGTTTCTTGTGCCATGCTTGATTAGCTAGGAGCTTATAATGGTTACCTTGCGTGCCAACATGTTATTAAAATGGTTGTGATGTGGTATGATAGGGTGGTATCCTCTTTTGAACGATTCGAGTGGCTTGACTTGGCACATGTTCACGCATGTAGTTGAAACAAAATCAACATAGCCTCTACGATATTTATGTTCATGGTGAATTATATCCTACTTATGCTTGCATTCGGTGTTGATTAATTTTAATGCATGTTCATGACTGTTGTCGCTCTCTAGCTGGTCGCTTCCCAGTCTTTTTCTAACCTTCACCTGTACTAAGCGGGAATACTGCTTGTGCATCCAATCCCATAAACCCCAAAGTTATGTCATATGAGTCCACCATACCTACCTATATACGGTATCTACCTGCTGTTCCAAGTAAATTTGTATGTGCCAAACTCTAAACCTTTAAATAAATATCCTATTTTGTATGCTCGAATAGCTCATGTATCAATTAGGGTTGTCCGTATCTTCCATGTTAGGCGGGTTATTCTCAAGAGGAGGGGACTCCGCTCCTCACTCACGAGAAAGTGGCTGGTCACCGGGATGCCCAGTCCCATGCTTTATGCAAACTAAATCAAAATAATTGCAAACAAAACTCCCCCTGGGACACTTGTTAGTTGGAGGCACTCGTTGTTTCGAGCAAGCCATGGATTGATGCTTGTTGATGGAGGGGGAGTATAAACTTTACCATTCTGTTTGGGAACCGCCTATAATGTGTGTAGCATGGAAGATATCGCCATCTCTTGGTTGTTATGTTGACAATGAAAGTATACCGCTCAAAATATTATTCATCTCTATTTCAAAACCGAGCTCTGGCACCTCTACAAATCCATGCTTCCCTCTGCGAAGGGCCTATCTATTTAATTTTATGTTGAGTCATCATCCTCTTATTAAAAAAAGCACCAGTTGGAGAGCACCGCTGTCATTTGCATTCATTATTGTTAGTTTACATTGAGTATGACTTGACTGGATCTCTTTTACCATGAATTACAATGTCTAGTCGGTCCTTGATCTTTAAAGGTGCTCTACATTTATGTTTTGCGGTCTCAGAAAGGGCTAGCGAGATACCATCTTGTTATATCATATTATGATTGTTTTGAGAAAGTGTTGTCATCTGAGATTTATTATTATTGCTCGCTAGTTGATTATGCCATTAATATGAGTAAACATGAGACCTATGTGTTATTGTGAATATGGTTAGTCTATAATCTTTGCTAAAAACTTGAATGATGGCTTTACATATTTACAACAACAAGAGCAAATAGAGTTTGTAAAAGTTTTTCTTTATCACTTTCAGTTTATCAACTGAATTGCTTGAGGACAAGCAAATGTTTAAGCTTGGGGGGGTTGATACGTCTTCGTCGTATCTACTTTTCCAAACACTTTTGCCCTTATTTTGGAATCTAACTTGCATGATTTGAATGGAATTAACCCGGATTGACGTTTTCAGCAGAATTGCCATGGTGTTATTTATGTGCGGAAACAAAAGTTCTCGGAATGACCTGGAACTTCATGGAACGTCTTTTTGGAAATAATAAAAAATCCTTGCAAAAGATGAAGACCGGGGGGCCCACACCCTAGCCACGAGGGTGGGGGTGCGCCTGCCCCCTAGGCGCGCCCCCCTACCTCGTGGGTCCCTGTGACGCCCCCGATTTAATCGTACACTAATCATACACGCAAACGTGTACGATTAAGATCAGGGACTCACGGGAAGGTATCACAACACAACTCTACAAATAAAATAAGTCATACAAGCATCATATTACAAGCCAGGGGCCTCGAGGGCTCGAATACAAGAGCTCGATCATAGACGAGTCAGCGGAAGCAACAATATCTGAGTACAGACATAAGTTAAACAAGTCTGCCTTAAGAAGTCTATCACAAACTGGGATACAGATCGAAAGAGGCACAGGCCTCCTGCCTGGGATCCTCCTAACTACTCCTGGTCGTCGTCAGCGGGCATCACGTAGTAGTAGGCACCTCCGGTGTAGTAGGAGTCGTCGTCGAAGGTGGCGCCTGGCTCCTGGGCTCCAACATCTGGTTGCGACAACCAGGTAGAAGGGATAGGGGGAAAAGAGGGAGAAAGCAACCGTGAGTACTCATCCAAAGTACTCGCAAGCAAGGAGCTACACTACAAATGTATGCATTGGTATCAACTGGAATAAGGCTATTATATGTGGACTGGACTGCAGAAAGCCGGAATAAGAGGGGGATAGCTAGTCCTTTCGAAGACTACGCTTCTGGCAGCCTCCGTCTTGCAGCATGTAGAAGAGAGTAGACTGAAGTCCTCCAAGTAGCATCGCATAGCATAAACCTAACCGATGATCCTCCTCTCGTCGCCCTGTGAGAGAGCGATCACCGGTTGTATCTGGCACTTGGAAGGGTGTGTTTTATTAAGTATCCGGTTCTAGTTGTCATAAGGTCAAGGTACAACTCCAAATCGTCCTGTTACCGAAGATCACGGCTATTCGAATAGATTAACTTCCCTGCAGGGGTGCACCACATTCCCCAACACGCTCGATCCCATTTGGCCGGACACACTTTCCTGGGTCATGCCCGGCCTCGGAAGATCAACACGTCGCAGCCCCACCTAGGCACAACAGAGAGGTCAGCACGCCGGTCTAAACCTATGCGCACAGGGGTCTGGGCCCATCGCCCTTAGCACACCTGCACGTTGCGTACGCGGCCGAAAGCAGACCTAGCCTAGTGGCGTTCCAGTCCAATCCGGCGCGCGCCACTCAGTCACTGGCGTCACGAAGGCTTCGGCTGATACCACGACGCCGGGATACCCATAACTACTCCCGCGTAGATGGTTAGTGCGTATAGACCAAATGGCCAGACTCAGATCAAATACCCAGATCTCGTTAAGCGTGTTAAGTATCCGCGAACGCCGACCAGGGCCAGGCCCACCTCTCTCCTAGGTGGTCTCAACCTGCCCTGTCGCTCCGCCTCAAAGTAACCGTCGGGGGCCGTCGGGAACCCAGGCCCACCTCTACCGGGATGGAGCCACCTGCCCCTTCAGCCCCCATCTCCGAACAGTATCACAGGTAAGGTAACTGTGTAAAGTATAATGTATATGCCCGTGGTCACCTCCCGAAGTGATCACGACCCAGTAGTATAGCATGGCAGACGGACAAGAGTGTAGGGCCACTGATGGAACACTAGCATCCTATACTAAGCAGTAGGATGGCAGGTAAAGGTAACAACAGTAGTAGCAAGGATAGGCTATGCATCAGGATAGGAATAACGGAAAGCAGTAACATGCTACACTACTCTAATGCAAGCAGTATAGAGAAGAGTAGGCGATATCTGGTGATCAAAAGGGGGGGGGCTTGCCTGGTTGCTCTGGCAAGAGAGAGGGATCGTCAACTCCGTAATCGTACTAGGTAGCAGCGGCGTCGGTCTCGGTGTCTAGCGAGAGAAGAGGGGGAGAAACAATAAATATTTAAGCAAACAGATGCATAGCGATGCATGACATGACAAGTAGCGGTGCTAGGGGTGCCCTATCGCGGTATGAGGTGATACCGGTGAAGGGGGGAAACATCCGGGAAAGTATCCCCGGTGTTTCGCGTTTTTGGACAGGTGAAACAGAGGGGGAAAGTTGCGTGTTCGCTATGCTAGGGATGCGTGGCGGATAAACGGGCTGCGTATTCAAATTCGTCTCGTCGTTCTGAGCAACTTTCATGTACAAAATTTTTCCATCCGAGCTATGGTTTATTTTATATTAATTTTAAAAGATTTAAATCATTTTTAGGATTTATTTAATTAATTTAATCAACATTATCCAGAATAGTGTCTGCTGACGTCATCATGACGTCAGCATGACGTCAGTAGTTGACTTGGTCAACCTGACAGGTGGGTCCCGTTCGTCATACTCTGTTTTAATTAACTAACAGTTAATTAGGTTAATTAGTGATTAGGTTAATCTAATTATAATTAATTAACTTAATTAATTCCTTAATTAATTAATTAATTAATCTTATTATTATTATTTAATTCTTTTCTTCTTCTTCTTTTTAACTAAAACGTTCTGGGGCGGTGGGGGCCCTTGTCAATGGCCCATAGGCCTATCGGGTCGGGCGTGCAGGCGACGGGCGCCACCCGAATGGGCACACGCCCATGGGCGGGCAGATCCGGCGCAGCGCCGGAGCAGGGGGAGGCCGGTGGCCACGGCGCTCCATCGGCACCCTGCGGCGGCAGCAGGCGAGCAGGGGCCGCGGCGCTGAGCAGCAGTAGCATTAGGCAGCAGCAGTGAAGCGGCGACGAGCATCGACGGCGGCTCGTAAGCCGAGCGGGGAGAGGCGGCAGCAACAGCGCAGCGCAGTGGGGCGAGCAGGGCGGGCACCAATAGGCGCGGGGCACGCCGGGCGCGGCGAGGCCACGGCGGCGTCAGCAGAGCCGCGGGGAGGAGGCCATGGCGTGAGCGCACGGGGCGCAGGGCGTCGACAGGGGGCCACGGGCGGCACGGGCTTGTGCCCGCGCGACGAGCACACATCGGGCGTGGCCGGGTGCGGGAAGAGGACGAGAGGGAGCGCGGCCATGGGCGGGGCAAGACCAGCGCGGGTGCGCGGACGCGTGCGCGCGCATGGCCAGGGCGCGTCCAGGGGCGTCGGGGCGCGGCCGTCGATGCAGTGAGCGCGGGGCGAGGGAGCGAGGGAGAGAGAAGAGGCCGGGGCGAGGCGGAGCTCACATCGAGGAGCAGGGAACGGGGCATGTGCTTGGTGGAGGTCGGGGAGGGCCGTCGTGGAGGGGGGCGAGGACGGCGTCGTCGTGGAGGAGCAGGCCGGCGAGGTGGTCCGGCGAGGGGGGTTCCGGGCGGCGGTGGCCTCCTTTGGATCCCGACCCAGATCGGGAGAGAGGAGGGGGGGCCGACGCGGGATCGAGGCGATGGGGTGCCCGGCGACTGGGTTGGGGCGCTGGCGTCGCGAGGTGGGGGGGGGGGCTTGCTCGTCCCCGATCCAGATCGGATCGGGAAGGGGAGAGGAGAGGCGTGGGGAGTGGGGGTGACGGGGTGGATGGGTTAGGGTTCCTGGCGGCCGAGGGGATTAGTAGCGGGCGCGGTTGGGCCGGCCTGGCGGCCCGGTAGCCTGCTGGGCCGAGGCCCAGCTCGGGGGGGGGGGGGGGGGTCTCTGTCTCTTTTTTTTTGTTGTTTACTTTCTCTTTTGTATTTTCTTTCCTTCTTTTCTGTTGTATTAATTTTCGGTGTTTATGAAAAACCCAAGTTGCACCTAAAATATTTTTAATACTTATGCCGCTACCGCAATTAACTTGGCACCTAATATAAAATCATTTGTAATTGTTTATTATTTTATAATCATTTAACTAATTGTTTTTGCTACTATTTTATTCATTTTGAGTATTTACATATTTTATACAAGTGTGGTTTCTCCACCATAATTAATTACGCATTATTTGGCACAACCAGAACATTTTAGTTTTATTATTTGAGAACTTTTATTGTTTGCCTAATTTTGAATTTGAATTTGAATCGGTTTCGAACTAATTGTGGAGATTAGCAACTATAAACGAGGTCACGTGGCATCATTAGCAGAGGATCACTGTAGCTTAATTATCCGGGCGTCACAGTCCCGTGGAGCTCCTCCAACCTCAACTCAAACTCTATATATTTGCTTTCGGGGAGGAAAAAATAGGGAAGAAGGATTCATCACGTTTTACGATACGGAGCCGCCGCCAAGCCCTAAAACCTCTCGGGAGGGCTGATCTGGAGTCCGTTCGGGGCTCCGAAGAGGGGAATCCGTCGCCATCATCATCATCAAGCTTCCTCCATCACCAATTTCATGATGCTCACCGCCGTGCGTGAGTAATTCCACCGTAGGCTTGCTGGACGGTGATGAGTTGGATGAAATTTATCATGTAATCGAGTTAGTTTTATTAGGGTTTGATCCCTAGTATCCACTATGTTCTGAGATTGATGTTGCTATGACTTTGCTATGCTTAATTCTTGTCACTAGGGCCCGAGTGCCGTGATTTCAGATCTGAACCTATTATGTTTTCATGAATATATGTGAGTTCTTGATCCTATCTTGCAAGTCTATAGTCACCTTGTATTCATGGCCTTATCCCTGCATGCCTGATGAGGAGGAACCCGTGGCAAACTTCGTCTCCACCATGAAATTCGCCGGAAAAAAAATTGGCGACTGCACGGGGCTCAAACTGAACCAGGCTAAGTCTTCGGTGATTCCAATAAACTGCAATGACATTCAGCTGTCTGAGGTGCTTGCTAGTTTCGGAGGACAGCAAACCTCTTTTCCAACCACCTATCTTGGACTGCCCATTTCCATGAGAAAAATAAGGCTGGTGCACTTCCAGTTCATAACCAACCGAATTCGATCTAGGCTGGCGGGATGGAAGGGCCGGCTCATGAGCATGGCTGGCAGGCGAGTCCTCGTGCGTGCGGTGCTAACTGCGCTGCCAGTGTTTGCCATGACCGTCCTCAAGGTCCCAAAGAAAATCCTAAGAGAAGTGGACAAGGCTCGCAGGCAGTTCCTCTGGGCACAGGACGAGAAAATCACCGGGGCCAAATGCAAGGTGGCTTGGGATAAGGTATGCCGGCTGGTGGACAAGGGAGGGCTGGGCATCCTGGATCTCCACCGTTTCGGCGCGGCCCTGCGGATGCGATGGTTCTGGCTTTCATGGCAGCAACAGCATAGCCCCTGGATGAGCTTTCCCGTCCCATGCGATCACGACGATCGTGTGCTCTTTGCATCGGCCACCTCAGTGCAGCTGGGAAACGGAAGAACAGCCACTTTTTGGACAAGCTCTTGGTTGGGATCAATGCCTCTATGCCAAGAGTTCCCAACTCTTCTCCAGCACTCGCGTGGCAAGGGCAGGACAGTTCAAGAGGCCCTGAAAAATGACAAATGGATTCAAGACCTACAGCATGGCAATAGGGCCGAAATGGTGGTCCAGTGCCTGGCGAAAGCTTCGCAGGGCCAACGTCGCACTAACAACGGAGGAAGACTCGATCACCTGGGTGGCAGGTGGTGGAAACGTCTATACTGCCAGTGCTGCTTACAAACTGCAGACAGGCGATGCCCCTAATCCCAGAATCAAGGCGGCAATCTGGAAGGCTTGGGCCCCTGGAACCGTTAAGATGTTTACATGGCTTCTCCTCCAAGACAGACTCTGGTGCAACGATCGCCTGCAGCGGCGCGGGTGGCCAAACGGTTACTTCTGCGCTCTCTGTCTCAGAAATCTCAAATGTTCTACGCACCTATTCTGGGATTGCCCGCTCGCACGGTCGGTTTGGGAGGCGGCATCCTCCTGGAATGGATGTGCAGCCCTGCAGCTTGCCAGAACAACGAGCCACTCATCACTGAGGCACTGGAAAAAAATAGTCCAACTAGCACCATCAAACTTCAGGAAAGGGCTCAAGACGATGATGATGCTGATAGCCTGGGAGATATGGAAGAAGAGAAATGCATGTGTTTTCAACAGCAAACTCCCCCATGCTGAAGACGTGCTGCACTCTATCAGGAACACGATCGAGCTATGGAGAATGGCGGGAGCAACATGCCTAGAGCCCCCCTTTGGGGAATATGTAGCGAGAGATTAGGCCGAGGGCTAAAGCCGGTCACCCTGTAGTTTTCATTTTCATTTCTCAAACTGCATCCATGATCGCTTGATCACCCCCTGTTCTCCCGCTGCTTTCTTCTAAATCAATGAAGCCGGAAACCCCGGATCTTTCAAAAAAAAAAATTCGCCGCGCGTGCTCCAGACGAACATGGGTACACTCCGTGGGACTGCCGCCATGGCCGCGTTCTCATGGGCAATCATTATAGATATGATATGGGCCTCGTCGTCTGGGACCCAATGACACGCCCCCGGATGAAGCTGGAAGCGCCCGCGCACCATTGGGTCGCCGCGGTGCTCTGCGCCGTGAGCGATTGTGGCCACCGGGCTTGCCATGAGGGCCCCTTCCGGGTGGTCTTCGTCGGCCTGGACAGGATCGGTCATGACGACGATGATTGTGTTGCGCGCGCGCGCGTGTACTCGCCGGAGACGGCCGAGTGGAGCGAGCAGTGCCCTGGTCTTCATCTTACTGCTGATCCACTCCTCGACGAAATGCCCCCTGTCCTCGTCGGAAACGCATTGCACTTCATGCTTATGTTTGTGTTCGACGATGATCTTCATGTAGGAATTCTCAAGTACGACTTGGGTTCTAACTGCTTATCGCTGGTTGACGCGCCACTGGAGGGGCCTGTCGCTCGAGCTGCTGTCATGGCGATGGTGGATGGCAGTTTGGGGTTTGCGCATGTGGACATGTTAACCCTCTACGTGTGGTCAAGGCAGATGGGTTCCGATGGAGCTGCGTCATGGGCTGAGCGTGCAATCATCGATCTCAAAAACCTTCTCCCCATTCAAAATCCCAGGATAAGACTTAGACTGATTGGATCTGTGGAGGGCCGTGATATCATTTTCGTGACCACAGACCTTGGCATCTAGTACAAGATTAATCTCAAGTCATTACAGTGGAAGAAGCTATGGAAGAGAGAGAACTTCCGTACTTTGATTCCATACATGGGTTTCTACAGTCCACAAGGTACATCGATATTCATGGACAATTCTATTGCCCTGATCACTTCGATAGACCAGCTGCTTCACTAACTATTTTTTTGGTGGGTTGCTGAGAAAATACCAGTAGGACTTAATTTTCATGTGGTGGGGATTGATGCCTTCTGCTGGGCAATCCGAAAACTCGGAATAGAGCATGAACTTAACATTGGCTCCTGTTGAGCTGACCTGTGCCATCCGCGCTTTCCTTCATTTGTGGGCAGGTTTGCAGAATGACGGCGATAGGAAGAAACTGCCGGAGGGATCGTCGGCGCTTCAACAGAAGGCGGTGCGAGCTCATGATGCAGCTCGCGTGGCGCCGGCTGGTGGTCTGCTGAGAATCACCGAGGCTGGGTTAGAAGATCTTGAAATATGAATCGGACGAAAACTGAAGTGTTCGAAGCCTGCAACTACTGCTGATGTGCCGCAATTTGTCTTCCTAGAACAAGATGGTTAATTAAGATGCTGATCTTGCTTTTGGTCCAGTCTGGTCTCGATTTCAGAAGTTGGTGATCCTTTTTTTTCAGTAATGTTCTTAGCTTGCTATATGTCTTGGCGGCTGTAGTGTTGTTTCCTGATTTTGTGATGTTTGGAACTTCCTGTTGGTTGTAATAATGACCTAATGGGTGACTTGGATCTTAAACTCGCTACCTTAGTTTATGTCATTAGCTGTAGGTGTCAAGTTTGGTAGTTTGTATGGAACCCTTGTTTCCGTTGAATGAAATCAGATGGGGGGGGGGGGGGGGGGGGGGGGGGGGGCTCTTTAATGCCGCCGGCGTTGGAACTGTGGGCTATCTTGTGAGTTTAATCAGTGCTGATGTTACCGTATTTCAGCTTTTAGCAAGCAATGTTGCTGAAGAATGTCGCGTGTAAACTGAATCTTGAGATATAAGTTCAGGGACAAGAGGATGGCTGCATGAAGATCTCATAGAGGTTTTGATATTTTTGGCTCCAATCAGCCAGGTATTTGTTGCATATTTTTGGCCAACACTGCACATAATATGAAATATGAATACACTCATGGTTTTGTTCTGTTCCCAAAACAGAACAGAACAAGAAAAAGGAAATGAAAGGAACATGATTCAACATCGCTTGGACTTTTTGAGCTTGTTTGCAGAAATTGAGCTAATGGCTAATGGGGGCATTCTGTCAACCAAATGGCAGATGCAAAATGGCGTAGGCGTAACAGAGTCCTACATTACATACTTGCATAGAGATCACCGGGAATCAAGACATGGTTTTTCAAGTGCAGAGATCTGTGAAAAAGAATCAGGTAATTTGCCTTCATGTGCTCACCTGCTCATAGAACTCTGGTTGTTGTTCATACATGGAATAGTAAAAACTATGGACTGGTAGTTTTTCATATATGGAGTGGCAGGTCACCTTAATAAAAATACCTGGCCTGCACTCAAATGCCCATGTTTTGTGTACTTGACGACTCGCATACCAATTCTGCAAAGGCGCTGTGCGTAGCAAAAGGCAATACACCCTGCAACACACCTCTACTGAAATACTGCCTTCTTATGCCTGCTTCAAAACCACACCTGACTGAACATCATTTCTATTCTCATCTGTTCTCCTGAATTATAAACTGCTTCGGCAATGCTATGACCTTGGCAACCTTGCTGAATCATGTCTCTTCAACTAATCCGGCTCAGTATTCTTAAAAAAAGAGGGGGAAGCAGAACCAATTCAAGATGATATGGGTCGCCCCTTCTTGCGCCAAAGATCTTACCATTTGCGAAGGAACTGGGCTACATTTCTTTTCAATTTCCATTCAAGAGTTTTTATCTGTTTCCACGCTCTTTTATTGGGACCTCAAAACATGAGGACAAATTACTTCTCTTAGAGAACACATACAAGCTACAAGCCCAATAGTAGGAGATTTTTTGTGGGAATGGAGGAGATTGAGTGTTCTATTGACCGCTGGGTCAGGTAACTCAGCCTGGGGCATTTCTCAAAATTCACACGAAAAAAGAAATGAAAAAAAAAGGCTCCATTGCCGGGATTTGACCCCGGGTCGCCTGGGTGAAAGCCAGGTATCCTAACCGGGCTGGACGACAATGGATTGGTGCTTACATCACTGGAAATTAGATACATTTTTTTATAAAAAAGGAAAAAAGAGAGAGAGAGAGAGAGAGCGCCAATATTTTTTTTGAACATCAATATAGACACAAGTGCTCATATACACGCGCATACACTCATCCTTATAAACGCATACACGCACACCCTATCTTTATGAGCACCTCTGAAAGACTGAGCCGGCATACCATCTTGAGATTTACGAAGTCACCGTAGATGGGCTGAGGATACCAGAGTCCCTCTAACCATTCAATCACAGGTTGATTCGTCAATATTTTGGCAGCTAAGGGCTACTCTAATGAAGGGTTAGGCGCAACTGCGGCAATGCTTAGACATCACATAATGGTACATTTTTGGCAGCCAGGCGCTCTTATCTAACCTATACAGGCGATGCTACTACTGCTGAAGCACTTGTTATGTAAGATGGGTAAACATTGCAGTTTCATCAAGCCCCAAAAAGATTTACGTCTTCTCCCTTAGAAAGTTGCACGTCTTCACCTTTTGCCAACCTTGTGCTTATTTGTTGGCATCGGCTTTTGGTTATTTGACATGTTTTATTTTCATTTTTCAGAGGGGGTGGGGAGCTTCCCCCACCTAAATATATTGGTCAGGTTTCGCAGCCCGGGCCGCCGGAGAGAGCGCGCGTATCCACGAGTCGATGTGGTGCCGGCGAGGAACCCGGAGGCGCCCGCGCCGGCGTCGTCCTGGCAGCAGCTGAGCACGCGGCGCAAAGAAGGGGGCAGCCAGTGGAAAGCAACTGAATTGTGATGCTTCCACAACTGCCAGCAGCACAGTAGGGCAAAGTGGCGAACTCCAGGGCCGACTCCACAACGGCGCTCGCCGACGCAGCGATGCCGTAGAGGTCACCGACCGACACACCGGAGATAGTTAGGCCAACTCCACCGTGCGACCCCATCCTGTCCGCGCGCGTCCGTTTGGGGTAAAACGGATGAATAGCGCGGCCCGGCGCGCAGCCTTAAACGGACAAATATCCGGATTCCGTCCGTTTTCGACTCATCCCCGACCCAAACTTGCGCTCGGTTTGGGGTGAAACGGACGCGCCGAACGGCCTGGACGCACGCCCTTGTCCCCCCTCCCCCCCCCCCCCGGTGGCCCGCCTGTCGGGGACACTAGCAGTTCGTCTGCTTCCAACGCTTGCACCCTCTCTCTCCCGCCCCGCCCCGCCGTCGGCGCCACCGCTATTCTCCGGCCGCCTCCTCACCGCGCAGCTCCCGGCCGTCCCTACCAAACCACGTCTCGACATGGCCGCCACCACGCCCGTGCTTTGGCCGTAGTTTTGGCCGGCGATCGGAGGTTTGGCCGTCGCCGTCTTTGCCGGTCGCAGAGGGGACACGACCGCCGGCGACGTACCATGGCGGCCTCGGCAGCTTACGACGAGAGCTCCAGAGCGGCCAGTAGCCGGCCGGCAACCACCCCTGCTGCGTCCAGGTGATCATCGCGGCCTCTTCGCCACCACGACCGCAAGGTGTTCGGCATTTTGCCCACAATGGTATGGACAGTGGAGACGAGTTTTTCTTCCATCACTTCCTTTGTTCATCGGACGATTCGTCATCGGATGATGAAGATCTTGTGGTGGCTGCACTGGTCGTTCACGACCACATTCAACGGCAGCTTCCTCGGTACAGGGGGTCAGTCCCTGGCCGTGCTCCCAACCTGAACCGCAACAGGGAGAGAGGCCACGCCCTGCTCTATGCCGATTACTTTGCCAACACCCTGCTCTTCAAGCCGGATAAATTCCATCACCGTTTTCGAATGGCAAGGCATGTGTTCAATCGTATCCGAGAGGGAGTGGTTGCTCATGACCCATACTTCAAGTGCAAGATGGATGCCCTCGGCAAGCTTGGATTCTCCTCTTACTAGAAATGCACTGCGGCCATCCGCATGCTTGCATATGGAATTCCAGACGATCTGGTGGATGAGTATGTGCGTATGAATGAGACAACATGTCTGATGTCAATGTACAAGTTTTGCCAGGCTGTGATCGAGGTGTTTGGCCCAGAGTACTTGAGGCAGCCAACTGCCGCTGATATAGAGAGATTGTTGGCGACCAACACAGCTAGAGGCTTTCCAGGCATGCTTGGCAGCATAGATTGTATGCACTGGGAGTGAAAGAACTGTCCATTTGCTTGGCAGGGCCAGTACAATGGGCATGTCAACGGGTGCACTGTCATATTAGAAGCGGTGGCATCACATGATCTTTGGATATGGCATTCTTTCTTCGGCATGGCAGGTTCTCACAATGATATCAACATGCTGCAGCGTTCTCCAGTCTTCGCGAAGCTTGCAGAAGGCCACTCCCCACCTGTCAACTTTGAGATCAACGGCCACCAATACAACAAGGAATACTATCTAGCAGATGGTATATATCCTCAGTGGTCAACTTTTGTGAAGACAATCTCGAAACCCCAAGGTGAGAAGAGAAAAAGATTTGCCCAAATGCAAGAGAGTGTTAGAAAGGATGTGGAACATGCTTTTGGTGTGCTTCAATCCCGGTGGGGTATCGTTCAAAACCCTGCACTGTCATGGGATGAAAGGAAGCTTTGGGAGGTGATGATTGCTTGTGTGATCATGCACAACATGGTCGTCGAGGACGAGCGTGATGAGAGTATCTTCGACCAAGGATTTGATTATCAAGGTGAAAATATTGAGTCACTGCACCAAGACCGGACCACATTTGAACAGTTTGCCCAATTCCACCGTGAGATGCGTGATTGGCACACTCATTTGAATCTTCAAAATGACTTGGTTGAGCATGTGTGGGATCACATTGGCAACCAATAGATGTATTGGTCCATTTTATGTTCAGTCAAGACAATTCCGATTTGGTTGTAAAACTATTTTATTAAAGACAATTTCAATTGGGTTGTAAAACTATTTTAATTTTCAGACAAATATTTGGGTTGTAAAACTAGTTTTGATGAAAATATGGCCATTTTTGGCCTTGACGGACAGGATAGGGCAAAGGGATGGGACCGCGCGCTGGGCGCACGGCCACCGCATTCCAGGACACGGCTGAACACGACCCCATTGCCCTACCCAAACGAACAGAATCCGGACAAAACGGACGTCCGTTTGGGGTCGTGCGGTGGAGTTTTTTTTTTGAGAGAACAACGCAGCTTTATTACATCTCAATGTTCGAGGGAATACATAAATGTTCAGGAGGCTCCACCAGCCACACATGGCGTCCCAGACTGAGAGAAGATGCCATCTTAGCTAATCTATCAGCCTCACCGTTGCTGCTACGCTGCTCATGGCTAAAAGCACAAGCCAAAAAAGAAGAACTTAAAGATCTAATCTCTCTAATTATCATGCAATGACCACCATAGTTCTTATCAGACTCTATCTCCTTGATGACTCTCAGACAGTCAGTTGCTACTTGAAGCTTTCCTAAGTGAAGATCATGTCCCAAAGCCAAGGCCTCCCTACAAGCCAAAGCTTCTAAAGTTTCAGGCTCCGTCAGCCCCTCAAAAACAACAGCGGAAGCCCCTCTAAAGCTTCCCTGCTCATCTCGGCATACCACCCCCACAGCTCCTCTGCTGGTGGATTTGGCCACTGCTGCATCCACATTGAGTTTGATGTTTCCAGGAACTGGGGGAATCCACTTTGGCGCTGCTGGTTTGCTCGTCGGGCCATGCTTTGGTGACATAGAGTCATGGCCCTTTAGTTCATCAAGATACCTGTTTATAAAAAGATGTGTTGAGAGAGGACTTTGGAACTCATTTTCATGTATAGCCCGCCGTCGTGCGTGCCATATGGACCACAGTGTAACCAAAACCTCCACGACTTTGCCACTGCTGAGTGTGCTAAATAAACCGAACAGCCACAGCTTAGCATCCAGTGTCTCATCTCCATACAGGGACACACCTGAATCGTCATCTCTGAGTGCCCACACACTCTTAGCCATGTTACAGTCTAGAAGGGCATGTCTCCAGGAATCATAAGCTGCACTACATATTGAGCAAACAGGTGATGTGGTCATGTGACGTTTTGTCCGCTCCTCACCCGTCGGTAGTGACGAGCGCGCCAGCCTCCATGCGAACAAGCGCAATTTTGGCGGGACTCGTACCTTCCACAACTTCATCCAATTTCTATCCTGGCTCTCAACATTTGAGTTTTCGGTTTCCCCATTCATCCATGCTTCACGCCTCATTTTGGTTTTCACTAATAGTCGATAGCAGGCCGATCTCACGGAGAAGTTTCCATTCCTCTCATAATGCCAGCCCCAACAGTCTTTTTGATTCAGATGTCCTAAGGGTATTTGACGAACGACTTCTGCATCCATTGGTAGCAAGTGCATGTTCAAAGCTGTCCCATCCCACGTTCTGGTAACCGGACACATCAACTCCGAGACCTTCTCCGGTGGACTAGATGAAATGGCACTAATTGGTCGGAGTTTAAAGTCCCTTGGTAACCAATTAACTTCCCATATATGTGTGTCGCGCCCGTCTCCAATTCTCCTGATGATGCCAACCTTGAGCGTATCCCTCCCCTCGCAGATGGCTCTCCACACTTGAGATGGTCGGGTACCCAATTCAGCCGTCAGAAGTTCTCCAAGGGGAAAATAAACTGCTTTTAGGATGTGTGCACTGAGTGATTCCGGCTCTTGCAACAATCTCCAAGCTTGGCGAGCAAGTAGTGCCAAGTTAAAAATTTCTATATCTCGGAAACCAAGACCTCCCTTGTATTTTGGCATAGTCATGTCGTCCCATGCCACCCATGATGTTTTCCTCTCTCCCACTTTACTTCCCCACCAGAATTTGCGGATCAGGGACGTAATATGCTCGCATAGTCCTCTAGGTAACTTGAAAACCGACATGGAATACGTGGGTATCGCCTGCACAACAGATTTGATAAGAACTTCTTTTCCACTTCCCGCCAACAATTTCTCCATGTATCCTTGCACCCTTTTCCACACCCTGTCCTTGAGATAGGCAAATGCTCCATTCTTCGACCTTCCAACATCAGAAGGAAGACCCAAGTATTTCTCATTTAAGGTTTTATTTGTAACATTCAGCATGGTCTTTACCTCTTGCCGGACAGCCTCTGGGCAGCCCTTTCCAAAATAAATGGAGGACTTGTCATTGTTGATCCGCTGCCCCGATGCTTGGCAATATGTATTGAGAACATTATTCAATGCTTCCGCCTTCTCTCTTGATGCTTTACTGAATAAAATACAATCATCAGCAAAGAGTAGCAGGTTAATGCGAGGTGCTTGGGTTGCAATTTGAATTCCTTCTAGACCGCCAACTCTGCTTGCATGCTGCATTAAACAAGACAGGCCTTCGCTTGCTAAGAGAAATAAATATGGCGAAATTGGGTCACCTTGTCGAATCCCTCTGGATGGCAAAAATTCCCTTGTTGGACCTCCATTGAAGAGGACCGAGTAAGAAACTGATTTTACTCCCCTCATAACTGCATCTACAAACTGGTTACTAATTCCCAACTTCTTCATGATTGCTTCCAGATAGTTCCATTCTAGACGGTCATAGGCTTTCTGCATATCCAACTTTACAGCATAATGGGAATTCTTCTTACTTCTATTATTTTTCATGTAATGCAAGCACTCATACGCCATTATGACATTATCAGTAATGAGTCTACCTGGCACAAAGGCCGACTGCTCTTCGGAAATGATCTTAGGGAGAATCTGCTTCAGTCTGTTAGCTAGCACTTTTGATGCGATCTTGAACATCACATTGCACAAGCTAATGGGTCGGAACTGAGACAAAAAAGTTGGGTTATTTACCTTAGGGATAATAACAATGAACGTCATGTTGATCTCGTCAAGGGAGTCTTCCCCCTTCAAAATCCGAATAACAATCTTGGTCACCTCTTCACCGCATAAATGCCAATATTTCTGAAAAAAATGTGCTGGAAACCCATCTGGCCCCGGCGTCTTTGTCGGGAACATTTGGAATAATGCCTTTTTTATTTCAGCTTCACTATAAGGCTTATCCAGATCGGCATTCATATCATTAGTTACTTTACAAGGCACATGCGAAAGTACTTCCTCTATACCAATCACCCCCTCCGAGGCAAACAAATGCTCATAGAACTCCACTGTCATGTTTTCCATTTGTGTGTGATCGACACAGACTGAACCATCTTCTTTAACCAAACGTGTAATGCGATTTTTCTTGCGTCAATTCGAAGCTTTTTGCTGGAAAAAACGTGTATTTTTGTCACCTTCAGCGAGCCACTGGACACGTGCCCGCTGACGCCACATCACCCCTCGCGGAAGCACAATTCGATGATGCGACCCTCGACTTTTAACTCTTCATAAGTTGGGCCAACACGTGCCGGAGCAGATCGCAATTCTGCAAGCTGCCTCCGGAGCTGTCGCAGCTCCTGTCGAACTGCTCCAAACTCTGAACTTCCCCATGTCATGACGGCGCTTGCTGTTGCTCTAAGTTTTTCACAGATTTCTCCAACAGTTCCGGCCTTAGCTGTTCCCCATGCTTGCTCAAGCAACGGCAAGAATTCCCCATGTCGCTCCCACATTACTTCGTAACGAAACAATTTTGGGTTCCTTGATCTTGTATCATTGACGGCAGATTGATTGGTTAAAAGAATAGGACAGTGATCCGACTTAGCAGCATGCAAGTGGTGTAACGTAGCTAGAGGGAACCTGCTACACCATTCTGCGGTGGCCAATGCACGATCAAGTCTAACACGGCAGAAATCACCCCCCTGTATACGTCTTTCAAATGTCCAGTCCAGCCCCTTGTATCCAATATCACAGAGTTGACAAACATCTACAACTTCCCGAAATAAATTAACTTGAGCCATCTCTCGCAAGTTTGGTCCGAACTGCTCCTCTTGCCTCAAGACTTCATTGAAATCCCCAATACATAGCCATGGAAGATCGCAATCAGCCTTTAGAAATCTCATCATATCCCATGTTTTATATCGCATGCTAGTATTAGCTTCTCCATACCAACATGTTAACCGCCATGGCTCTTTCCCTTCCTCTTCCACCTCCATGTCGATGTGGTATTTGGAAAAATTTCGAAGTTCCAAGCCCATCTCCTTTTTCCAGTAAACACAAAGGCCCCCACTACGCCCTGAACTACCGACTCCATAAGCTCCGTCAAAACCCAAAGTACTTGCCAAACCTTCCATGCGAGCCTTAGCGATTTGTGTCTCCACCACGCATAAGATCGCCGGCGCACTCTCCCGCGCAAGGTCGCGCAGCTCATGAACTGTCGCGGGGTCGCCCAACCCATGACAGTTCCAGCATAAAATAGCCATTAGGCGCGGCGGTCCTCCGCGGAGGAGTCCGCCGTTGATGCCATCTTGTCATTTGTTGCCTTCGCTTCCTTGTTCCCCGATGCAACTATTTTCCTTGACTTCTTCCGTTCCTTGGTTGTTCTCCATACAGCCATGGCCGATAAAACTGTCACCTCCTCGACTGGCAGAATCAATCTACCTCTGCCGCCAAGCCCCCACCAACCCCAAAGCTGGGAAGACAGGCTAGCTGTCCCCATCAGCCCGAAGGACAAGCGGAGAGATCGGAGGTGAGGGGTAGGTGCGGAGGGCAGTAGGGAAAACTCAACGCTGGTGGGATGCCGGCGGAGTAGGGAAACCCTAGTCGCCATGAGCGCTAGGTAGAGGCAGCTGTGAACGGCTGATTACATTAGGCAGCGGCTGGGTAGATGGGCTTTCTTGGCCCATGTCAATGCTCGTGCGGTGGAGCTGGCCTTACCCCAACCGCACATGCACTGTTGGGCCCGGAATGTGTCCATGTTCATCTAGTCGATGGCCGAGTTGACCTGCCTCTCTGCCCATGGAAAGAAATCCCTATTTTATTGGTGACGGCTCTCTCTTTGCACTGGAGTGTTATCTACCCTAGTTCATTTGCTTGGTGATTTCTTTTCCGTCTGCATTTCATCTATTGAACTGTAGTTTGCTTTTCCATAGAGAAATAATTGACAGATATAGCACTACCGTACTGCTGTAGTATCTCACATAGAGCTAAAAGGTGCGGATCTTTGGGAAGATCAGATGGCAATTTCTTGATCGGAGCTATCCATATAATCGACACAAATACCATAAATTAAAGCTACAGATGAGCTCCCTAATACCAAAGCAGTTTGCTAGTCTGAATGGGCTGCCTGAATGAACATCCAAATATATGCAGAAACTATTAAACTCGGCTAACAGTTTACTGATACCATAAAAGGTTTTGTATATATATATACTAGCTCTCCTCTTCTTGTGCAGCCACAGGACGAAGAAAACCAACAAAACATATCCCTCTCCTCCGTCGTCACTACATACATTGTACTAACAAGACAAATGCAAAGGCTGCGATCTTTTGGTGGACGCGGCACACGGCGTGCGGCGGGCGAGTGAGCTTCATACAAGACCCGCAAACCTGACATAGGATAGATAGATGGCAACTGACGAGCTTCCACCAACATTACTGCATTGATCAACAGCCAAGCTCATACAAACTTGCAACGGTAATACTCCCATCAGACACTTCGCTTTACTTTCTAATAAAGGAAACCAGTCTTTGCCCAATGAAGAAACTCCTGAGCCGTTTTCAAGTCTTCAACTGATTTCCCTGCGACACCCAAACAGTCACCTGGCTTTCGTGCTCCGAGACGTCTTCAAGGACTTCATAGCTTCCCTAAATATTATTGCAAGGAGAAGTATCAGATACTATTTGGAATGGCATGGTTATGTCTGGCACCTGTAATTCTTTAGGCGCCATTGCACGACAGTATATGCTGATAATGAATATGACATGCATGCCTCTTTCTAAATATCAGCAAAATACTACTCAATGGGAGATTACGGAGTTACTACTAGGGGTAGGTTGGTGTATGGCAATAACCAAAGAGGCAGATGGGTTTACCGTAATGCATCCTCGATGTCAGTGTCCACTGGGTCCAATTTGAGACCATCCAAGAACCGTTCACTTGCGCCCTCATAGTCCTGACGATAAAACACAAAAAGTGAACGATCATAAACAATTTGCAATACCAAGAGAAAAACAGCCAGCCATATCCTCTATGTAACCTTCAGTAGCATCAGAGCTTCACCCTGCTGGCGACAAGCTTTTGGCCAGTGAGGCCGCATTTTTCTGCATTTATTAGCATCTAGCAAAGCCTTTCTTCCATCGCCCATGTGAAGCCAACAAAGGCTCCTGTCTGAGAACAAGACTGCATCATCAGGATCAAGCTGCATTGCCTACATCACATAAGACAAATCAACAATTCAGCTAAGTTTCTTTTAACTCACATTGAATTAGTTAACTGGATTAAAAAAACAGTTAGGAAGCTGTCAACACTCAAACAAGAAATCTACACATTTTTAATTCATACTAGCCTACATAAAGCCAGAGCTGTGCAAGAACTATAAATTATAATGCATGCAACGTAAACTGAAATGCTGGAAAGCTAAACAAAGCAAGAAATATATGGTGCTTTAACATACCCGACTGTACAATTTTGCTGCAACAGCATAATCTTTCTTCTTTAAAGAGATACTCCCTAGTGATATAAGCTCTGATGCCATGATTTCCCGTTTAAGCATGGGCTCCTCCTGAACCTACAGAACATCAATTAAATCAATTCTATGCAGGATGCATGCGATACATAATATCTGAACGAACAACCTTAATTTTTGCTGTAAATATATGGAGGGAAAGGGATTTGATTACATAAGCGTATCTTTTCTCAAATTTCTATGACTGCACAAGCATAATATTTTGAGTACTCGTGATAATCTCCTAACATCCATGCTCAGTATTATAACTTGTAAGTACAAAAAGTACCGCCAAAATTGTCATAAACCGGTACCATGTTTAGGTAACTATTAATATCAACATGGCACATATGCAGATGTCCTCCCCAGCCGCAATGCTCCACAAGTTTTTTCAGAAAAAAAAATGGTTGCTAAAGGGTCCAGTACAAGTGGTCACAAATTGCAGCATGCCACAGCTGCAGCCAGTATGAACAACAAATGCCAGAAAAGGAACTAAAAAAACAAATTCAGTATGGAAAATAAACATAGAAAATGGGTACCCAACAAAATTAAATTCATGGACTTGACAAAGCTCAGATGAATGTACAACACCTTAACTAGGAGCTTGATACATTCCGTTGAGTTGGCATCTCTAGCAGCCATAAGAGGTGTCACACCATTTACCATCTTGCTGTACTGGAGAAATATTAAGATATCAGCTCTAATGGTCAATACATAGAACTAAACTGATGAGGCAAGCTTTCAGCAAAGAAAATTGATTCAGTACACCCACAGTAAAATCAGTGAGAAGGTTATTTTTATCAAGATAATGCCACGATTACCACCGCATAGCAGTTATTTATGATTGTTTACATGGAATCTGCAAGCAGAATTGCATGGTATACTGCCTTTCCGCTCATATCAATCTGATGTGAATTATACAGCCACAGTATTAATGGAGCATAAGCCATTCTAGTTTACAGATCCAGACTGTTTTGTTTCAAGAAAGATTCGATCTTTTAATCATCACCGGCCAGTCATTAGGATCTCAAACCCCAACAAAAGCAATGCAGCCATCAAGAAGACAAGTTACTAAAACCTGAATATGGAACCACAACTAGAAAACGAAGAAGATGACGCATGACGCCAGCATTGAGAACGATTTGGGAGGCAACAGCGCCCTCATACGGTCACACCCACAGCTTATATGGGAAGATGGATGAGCCGACAGGGAAAGATTATGTGAGGGATAGCCACGCAGAAGAATTTGCAGATGCAGGTGGAATTGGGTGCATGAAAAGATATTTTCAGAGGGGGCGTACCGAAGCAAGCCTCTTCAGTGAAAATTAAACAGCTCCCATGGCATTTAACAAAATACACAAGAAGTCAAGAACAGTGTGAATATGTTGTGGAACCTTGTAGCTTACTAGTACCATATTGGTCTAAACTTCATAAAATTCCAGGTAGCACTCAAAAACAAATGGCAATACATGATAGAGACTAATCTATTATGGCCAATATGTAAAAAGAAAGTAATCATTTTAAGTAGTTTTATGCATGGAAATTAGCATTGAAGGGACCAAAAATGAGAAGATGTGCAGTATTATGTGCCCGCATTCCAAAAATAGAATTATATTCGAATGCACTGTACATTTGATAGTATAGTGCTATGAATTTGAAAGGGAAGTGGATGAAGCATACTTATTACCAAGACACTATGATGAGATGTAGCATTACAACTACTACACAACAAGGGGCATGCAGAAGAGAAGAAAAATGTACTGAGGATTTCAAGAGTTCAACTATGCAGCACAAACACCATAGCAGCATCAAGCAACCATACACAATCAATTAAATAGAACATGACAAGACAGACAAGGGAAAAATTGCAAAACACAAGTAATTAAAGTTCAAAACATATAGGGTAACTTGAGGCAGAAACGGTATGTACTTAAACTTACATCTGCATTGTGGTCCAATAAAATCTTCACAGCACCATATTGCCCTTCACCAGCAGCACCATGAAGTGGTGTTCCATGAGGAGCTACCGGGTCAACATAAGCTCCTTTTGCAAGCAAAAGCTCTAGCATTTCACAATTGCCTGGCAGAAAACACGGAACTTATTACAAAGGGGAGAGGTGTTTTCTGGCAATACAACAGCAACAACAACAACAACAACAAAGCATTTAGTCCCAAACAAGTTGGGGTAGGCTAGAGCTGAAACCCATAAGATCTCGCAACCAACTCATGGTTCTGGCTCATGGATAGCTAGCTTCCACGCACCCCTGTCCATGGCTAGTTCTTTGGTGATATTGCAGTCCTTACAGATCTCTCTGGTTTTCTGGCAATCTCTACTAAAAAAATCCATGAGCTTATAAGGTATGATGGTAGGGTTATTTTGTGACAATTTCTTTTGTTTCTGGTGTATCCTGGACCTGTGTTTGCCTTGATCATGTGCTACAAAAAATCCCAATGAGGACTTGTTTGGATTGGAAGGAATCGAAGCCAAAAATTTCATAGTTAAGTTAACTTTTAATATGAGTATTTAGTGATGGGGCCTAATTCCCATCAAGGGGGATATTCAGTAAGATAAGACCATGATCCACAGCATGGCTACTCGATTCATGATTCATCAGGTTCGCAGTTCACTACTTCCTACTTTCCAAAGTGGAGCATGGACCTCTCCAATTCAGTAACAGGAGATGGGTTCACAAATACAACAATTCTGGTTTTATGGATCTAGTTAGTATGCAAGGTATTTTTATCTCTGTAAGAATGTAAGATGAGAAACCAAGTAAGATGGTAGGTATTTTGGTGACTATTTCTTTTGTTTTCTGGTGTATCCTGGACCTGTGTTTGCCTTGATCATGTGCTACAAAAAAGCGCAATGAGGACTTGTTTCGATTGGAAGGAATCAAAGCCAAAATTTTCATAGTTAAGTTTAACTTTTAATAGGAGTATTCAGGGATGGGGCCTAATTCCCGTCAAGGGGGATATTCAATAAGATAAGACCATGATCTACAGCATGGTTACTCGCTGCCACATGCACAATACCAAAAGACCAATGCATGCAAACATGAAATCAGCAAGACTCCTTTTGTTTTGAATTTTCAAGTACTTATATCTCTCAAATCCTGTGTCTGATTGACGATCTGTGCTCATTGTTGGCTTTCCTGTGATGATGCCGTCAAAACTAGATCCCACGTAGATATGTTTCGATAACTTCTTTTCGTTACTAATTGCCAGGTTAGAGCCACTTGCTTGTCAGGTTATCGATATGTTATAGCTACTTGGTAACCAGGTTATTAAGTCAGTTACCAGATTATTGCCACTCCACACCCATGTAAGACTGGAATGATAGTGACATGTATTAGGTTATTGACTTCCCAATTAGGTGACAGTTTAGGATATTGCACATGCACAACAGCTAAGCAAATATATCCATGTTGAAGTGTTTCAAATATTAGTAATTATGCTACACAAAGAGCGCTGGTTTGATGCAATACATGCATGCAGACAGTAAAACTTCAGCTAATGGCTAAAAATAAATACTCCCTCCGTCCGGAAATACTTGTCATCAAAATGAATAAAAGGAGATGTATCTAGATGTATTTTAGTTCTAGATACACCCCTTTTTGACCATTTTGATGACAAGTATTTTCGGACGGAGGGAGTATATCGATGACTGAAGCGTGTGCAGGATTATTATTTAGTACAGCTAAGAGTATATCAGGAAATACCACCAAACATCTACTTGGAAACATAATATGCCGCGCATTCTCAAACAGCCTAATGAGTCTAAACCAACATGTACATCGGAACAGAGAGACATATTAGAAGAACTTAACCATCAGGTTTGAAGATAATCTATTAGCACAGAACAATATTAGTAAATTAATATATGAAACAAAAGCAAATAGCTCTGAATAAGATAACACAAAACAATTTGTAATGCAGAGATGCAGAACAGAGATATGTGTTTATAGAGGTGGACCTGATTCAGCGGCATAATGTAACAGGGAAATCCCATCATTATTGGCTTTGTCTTGATCAGCACCATGATCAAGAAGATACTCGGCAGTACCCCCATTGTGGTATGTTGCAAACAACAGAGGTGTTCTACCTATAAAACAGACAAACACACAAAAATGAAATTATATCAAAGCACTTCTCGGCGTAGCAAGATATGAGATCTTTTTTGTATGAAAGCATGTCTTATCTCCAAAAGCATGCCACCACAGAAGTTTCCTAACACTGCTCTGTCTTCTCTGAGAGCATATAGTTTATACATGGCTCTCCAAGACACACAAAGTAGACCCATCGAATTAAATAATGATATGAAGCAGGATTTTCATAATGCTCGAGAGAGTATCGGTTAAATGGAACTGACACATGAAAATTAGACATAATAGACTACCCGAATAGAAGAATGAAATGCATCCTCAGAGTTGGAGTGCATACATATGTGCAATAACTAAACAACCAAACTGTCCTAAAATAAAAACTAATTTGCCCTCAAAGAGTAGCCTATTTAATTCATGCAGCTTTATGTGAAATAAGTCGGTAGTTGGCACAACAGAATATGATAAATCATAATTTTATTTTGTGAGATAAACATTGGTGCTTATGACACATTGGTTCATACTGACGCAGATAATCTTAGGCTCTGTTTATGGTTGCTGGACTGTGTTGTGCTGAGCTTGGAGCCGCGGCAAAAGCTGGTTCGAAAAGCTGGATTATCATAATAATGCACCTCCATGCCAAACCCAGAGAAAGCACAAAACAGCCAGATATCATGAGACCTAACCTAACCTACAGATCAGGCAACCCTTGTGAACAACAAATCCAGCATGTAAAACAGCACTTCATACGATTTGACAAAACGTACAGTGAATGTGTGCGCGGGGTCCTAAACCGATAGACTAGGGTTCTGAAGATAGATGAACCTTCCTTGTCGACCAGATCCACATCAATCAGCAGCTCCTCGACGAGGTACCTGCACACCCGCAGGCTCCCTCTAGTGGCGGCGACGTGCAGCGCGCTGAAACCTTGGAGCTTCCCAGCCTCTTGCACCCTCAACGCCTCAATCGCCTCCTTGGGGCGGCCCCTGCCCATGTCCAGCACCGTGACCAGCGCTGCGACGGATTGGGGCCTCCAAAATGTTAGCGCTCGAGCACCGAAACGGGATGAGGGTCGGAATCTGGGAAGGGGAGGGGGCGGCGTACCCTTGAAGAGGGGGAGGTTGTCGTCGGAGGCCGCCTGGAAGACCATGTCCAGCACCGGGTCGCGGGCTGGGGCGGGAGGGGGCGGGGTTAGGATTCGGGCTGGGGTTGGGGTTAGGGTTAGGGATGGGGATGGGCTGTGGGGAGAGGCGCTTACCGTCACGGGAGCGACGCGACGCCATGGCTGGCGCCGGTGGAGGAGGATGTGGTAGGGTTTTGGGGGGTGGGGTGGGGAGGGGAGAAGGGGCTTGGAGTTTTGAATCGAGAAGAAGAAAGAGCGGCGAGGAAGATGAAACAAGCGTGAGTGAGGACAGTGAAAATGGGCGAGCGCCCTCCTGAGAACAGTGTTGTTTCTTTCACCCACTCCCGCTTCATACAAACCGGATGAATTACGTGCAAACTGAATGGCTTGATTTTCTTACAAACCGAACGAAAATATTTATATCCGAGAGAAATGCATATTTCAAACCTCACTTCTTGTCCTAGTTTAATTTACAACCCGAACTCTAATGCATCTACATTACAACCCATATGTCGGCTCAGTCTCTCGAATGTGCGCATAAGGGTAAGGTGTGCGTGTGTGATTTGTAAGAATGAATGTATACGCGTATGTTTGAGCGCTTGTGTCTGTATTGTATTAAAAAACGAACTATAAAAACCGGCCAGATTCAACCATCCCCTCCTCATTGACTGGTTTTGACCAGTTGCTTAAGTCAACATGTCCAGCCAGCAAGCCACGTCAGCAAAACTTTCAAAATTTTAAGAAAAAAATTGGTAGAATAGAAGGTTCAGGAAAAATAGTAAACAGGAACATAAAAATGTCTCAAGTAAAAGAATATTTCTGTAAAATTACATAATTTTAAAATATGCAAACTAAAAAATAATATAAAAGGTTTAAAATGATAAAAAAAATGCATTTTTTGCCAAATTTGGTCAAAAATGAATCAAAATAAATCAAGAAAATAATACTAAGCATCTGGAAAAGGTTTTTATTTTTATTATTTTACAGATTTTCAGTAAACAATCTTGACAAAAAATTCTTTCGATTTTCAGTAAACAATCCTGAACTTCTTTCAGTTTTTCCCGATTTTTCATCATTTCGAACATTTTTCAAAAAAATTCTGAAATCAAGTCCGAACAATTTTTTGGTTTTCCAGAATTTTGAACTTTTTCGTATCGATGTTACAGTTTTTTATATTTTTATTTTACGTATTTCTTTTATTTTACAGAATTTTTATATTCACTTGATTTTCCATTTTACATATTTTTAATATATTTTTTAATTTTGATTTTTTTTTTCTGACTTGGCTTGGTGAGTGGATATGCTGACTGGATGGTCAATGCGCCAAAACCGGTCAACAGGAAGGTGAGTGTTGAATCCTGGCCGATTTTAAGAGTTCGGATTCGTAATATAGATTGTATTAGAGTTTGGGGTTGTAAAAAGATTCGGGGAATAAAATATGCACTTATCTCTTTATATTTCGAGCATATTATAATTAGACTATACCACGCTACGATAAAACTAGTCT
Organism: Triticum urartu; assembly: GCF_056163025.1. NCBI lineage: Eukaryota > Viridiplantae > Streptophyta > Magnoliopsida > Poales > Poaceae > Triticum > Triticum urartu. The sequence goes on along the minus strand of NC_141873.1, from coordinate 34,517,447 downwards.
ACAGCCATGGCAGATCGCCACTATCACGACATGTTTGCCCATGTCCAGCAGCTTGCTCATCGGACTGTTGGATGCACTAAAGGGATATGCTTTGGTGAGAGGGGGAGATATGCCTTATACTCCTTCCGTTCCAAAAAAAAGCAAACAAAAGCTTAAACTTACAAGCATTTTTGATGTTTTTTCTGTAGCTAGCCGGAGCTGCAATTTGGGTTTAGTCAAAAAATAAGTAAAAAAGCGCTATGATAAAACTAGTCTACAGCCATGTCAGATCGCCACTATCACGATATGTTTGCCTATGTCCAGCAGCTCGCTCATCAGACTGTTGGATGCACTAGAGGGATATGCTTTGGTGAGAGGGGGAGATATGCCTTATACTCCTTCCGTTCCAAAAAAAAGCAAACAAAAGCTTAAATTTACAAGCATTTTTGATGTTTTTTCTGTAGCTAGCCGGAGCTGCAATTTGGGTTTAGTCAAAAAATAAGTAAAAAAGCGCTACGATAAAACTAGTCTACAGCCATGGCAGATCACCACTATCATGACATGTTTGCTCATGTCCAGCAGCTCGCTCATCGAACTGCTGGATGCACTAGAGGGATATGCTTCGGTGAGAGGGGGAGATATGCCTTATACTCCCTCCGTTCCAAAGAAAAGCAAACAGAAGCTTAAATTTACAAGCATTTTTGATGTTTTTTCTGTAGCTAGCCGGAGCTGCAATTTGGGTTTAGTCAAAAAATAAGTAAAAAAAGGCTCCATTGCCGGGATTTGAACCCGGGTCGCCTGGGTGAAAGCCAGGTATCCTAACCGGGCTGGACGACAATGGATTTCTGACTTATTTTCAAATTCTGTGGATACCACTACATCACAGCACGTGGGCTGCCTTGCTACTTCGTGCGTTCGGAAAAACTACCATGCGTTTTGTTTAAAACATTATAGTCATTTTTGCTATCATTTTTTTTGAAATGGAGACAATTTTTTGCCTCATCCATTAATTAAGAAGAATAAGACAGTTTGAGGTTACATTATGACTTTTGCTATATGTCACTACATACTAATTTTTATAGAACACAGTGTACAGATGCAAGCGCTCATATATACGCACATACACGCATCCCTATGCAATATAGACATAGTATATCCCTGTGAGCACCCCCGAGAGACCGAGTTCGCATATTATCTTGAGATTTACAAAGTCATCACAGCCGCTTCGTAGTCGACGAGAACATCTCCTGGCTGGGGATATCACTGCCCTCCTAACCATCCAACCACAGATTAGTTCGCCATTTTACATACTAACTGAACCTACTTATTTTGTGGGGAGACCTATTGGGGCATTTCTATTTGATCCCCTAAAAGTCAGTGAAGAATCCGGCCGAGAAAAGTTAGTGAAGTATAATTTTTACTTCACTAACGAGGCCGCATCTGACTAATACCCTAAAAGTTAGTGGAGTAAAAATAAAATTGTCTAACTTTTGTCTCCTAGCCGCACGAATTTCAAACACTACACAATACATATCTTAAAAACGCATAGCCGTCATAAAAAAGTTTCATCATCGTGTTTCTCTATGCGAAGTTCACCCAACAAATCACTCGAAACACAATGTTTCATCCAATATCACCACAAATATAGTATGTATATACTGCGGATCGAGCCAATCAATGGCATGCACCACCACTCCTCGGCCACCACCACTCAAATGATGTCGTCGGCGACGAAATCAACTCCACCATCCTCTCGGCCACCATGACCATCGCCATTCTCTCGGCCACCACCGCCACCACCACCCCCTCAACCACCACCATCAACACCATTACCGTCACCACCACCCCCTCAACCACCACCATCAACACCATTACCGACACCACCACCCCCTCGGCCACCACCATCAACACCATCACCGCCGCCACCACCAGCTCGACCACCACCAACATTCCGAAGATAGGCTTCTAAGATCTCTCCACGAGTGAGCTCCCAATACTTTCTTGCTGTTCCATCCATTGTGTTTGGATTCATGAACATGATAACGCGTTCCTCAGCCTTCTTGGCATCACGAATCCTCTCCTTCTCAAGTGCAAGCCTACGCTCCTCCGCCTTCAACTTTCTCTCTTCGGCTGCCAACTTGGCCTTCCATTTCTCATCCTCTAACGCCTTGAGCTCATTCCAACAAGATGCGAGGTTTTTCTTTTTACCTTGTTGGCATTTCATCGAGCACTTGGCAAACCTTGTAAAATAAGAGAGAATAGGCATAAGTATTGTGACATAATGTGTAATAACAGCCCATAATGCAATAAATATCGATATAAAAGCATGATGCAAAATGGACGTATCAATCACGTCCGTGACAAGTAGACCGAAACGATTATGCATCTACTACTATTACTCCACACATCGACCGCTATCCAACATGCATCTAGAGTATTAAGTTCATAAGAATAGAGTAACGCCTTAAGCAAGATGACATGATGTAGAGGGATAAACTCATGCAATATGATGTAAACCCCATCTTTTTATCCTCGATGGCAACAATAGAATACATGTCGTTCCCTTTCTGTCACTGGGATCGAGCACCGCAAGATTGAACCCAAAGCTAAGAACTTCTCCCATTGCAAGAAAGATCAATCTAGTAGGCCAAACCAAACTGATATTTGAAGAGACTTGCAAAGATAAATCAATCATACATAAAAGAATTCAGAGGAGATTCAAATATTGTTCATAGATAGACTTGATCATAAACCCACAATTCATCGGATCTCGACAAACACGCCGAAAGAGAAGATTACAACGAATAGACCTCCAAGAGAATCGAGGAGAACTTTGTAGTGAGATCCAAAGAGAGAGAAGAAGCCATCTAGCTACTAGCTATGGACCCGAAGGTCTAAAGTAAACTACTCACACATCATCGGAGGGGCCATGGAGTTGATGTAGAGGCCCTTCGTGATCAATGCCCCCTCCGGCGGAGCTCCGGAAAATGCCCCAAGATGGGATCTCTTGGGTACAGAAGGTTGCGGCGGTGGAAATAGGGTTTCGTGGTGCTCCTGGATGTTTGCAGGGTATATGGATATATATAGGAGGAAGAAGTAGGTCGGTGGAGCAACGAGGGGCCCACGAGGGTGGAGGGCGTGCCCAGGGGGGTGGGCGCGCCCCCTGCCTCGTGGCCTCCTCGATTGTTTCTTGACGTCCACTCCAAGTCTCATGGATCATGTTTGTTCCAAAAATAACGCTCCCGAAAGTTTCATTCCATTTGGACTCCATTTAATATTCCTTTTTGGCGAAACTCTAAAATAGGCAAAAAAATAGCAATTTGGGCTGGACCTCCGGTTAATAGGTTAGTCCCAAAAATAATATAAAAGTGTAAAAATAAGCCCATTAACATCCAAAATAGATAATATAATAGCATGGAGTAATCAAAAATTATAGACACGTTGGAGACGTATCACATAATAATAGTATTCATGGAGATTTCTTTGGTGGAATTTATGCAACTCGTATAGCTAATTTTCTTGATATACACATACGTGGAGATGATATTGAGTTGCCTCCTTCTTATCTAGATTATGATGCTATGGTTCGTCATCAGTTTGTTGAGAGGAACGATCAGTCCCTCCAGTACCGACTAATCTTTGACAGACGTCGCACCTATCACGTCGCTCTCCCTGCTCCCGCTTTCTTTGACTTTCTGACAAAGGGGAGACATGTTATAACCAGGGAGGAGGCGACCGAGTATGAGAGGAGGGCGGAGGCAGCCCGCCTCCATGCTGCAGTGCTTCAGGCAGTAGCTGATGCATCTCAGTACGACCCCAGCTTCAACTTCGGATATCCACCAGGCCAAGCTTGGGGGAGTACGTATTTCTCACCGACATTACATTCCTATTCACACACTCATGCTAGTTGTCGGTGCTCATACTTTTTCATTGTAATATCCATGCTAGTTTATTTCCCTTTTTATGTTTTCTTCTTGTGTGTTTGATAAACCTTAAGAAAAACCAAAAAATTAGTTGTAACTTTTAGTTAGTTTACTTCCTATACATGTAGTAGTAGTAACTAAAAAGAAAACCCCAAAAGATTTCTCTTTCTTCTTTTGCTTGTTGGGAGTTTTTCCATGCAAATAGTTTTGTTTCTTTTCTTTTCTTTGGGGGTCGAGAGGAGAAGACCATAATGAAAATGTTGAGTGGCTCTTATATGCATTATTGTTGATCTAACAAAGAGCCCATATTACCTTGTCTTCTCTCTTGAATTGAATGCTTGCAGATTCCAGCTTGGTCCAATGCACATGCACTATTATTATTATCCACACTATTCGGTCGTGCAAGTGAAAGGCAATAATGACGATATATGATGAACTTATTGAGATGAGAAAAGCTGTTATGAACTCGACCTCTCTTGTTTTTGTAAATATGATTAGTTCATCGTTCCTGATTCAGCCTATTATGAAAGAAACATATTTGCAATGACAATTAGAGATTATAATTGCTTATGCCATGCTTAATTAGCTAGGAGCTTATAATGGTTTACCTTGCGTGCCAACATGCTATTAAAATAGTTGTGATGTGGTATGATAGGGTGGTATCCTCTTTTGAACGATTCGAGTGGCCTGACTTGGCACATGTTCACGCATGTAGTTGAAACAAAATCAACATAGCCTCTACGATATTTATGTTCATGGTGCATTATATCCTACTCATGCTTTCATTCGGTGTTGATTAATTTTAATGCATGTTCATGACTGTTGTCGCTCTCTAGCTGGTCACTTCCCAGTCTTTTTCTAGCCTTCACTTGTACTAAGCGGGAATACTGCTTGTGCATCCAATCCCATAAACCCCAAAGTTATTTCATATGAGTCCACCATACCTACCTATACACTGTATCTACCTGCCATTCCAAGTAAATTTGTATGTGCCAAACTCTAAACCTTCAAATAAACATTCTGTTTTGTATGCTCGAATAGCTCATGTATCAACTAGGGTTGTCTGTATCTTTCATGCTAGGCGGGTTATTCTCAATAGGAGTGGACTCCGCTCCTCACTCACGAGAAAATGGTTGGTCAACGGGATGCCCAGTCCCATGCTTTATGCAAATCAAAACAAAATAACTGCAAACAAAACTCCCCCGGGACTCTTGTTAGTTGGAGGCACTCGTTGTTTCGAGCAAGCCATGGATTGATGCTTGTTGGTGGAGGGAGGTATAAACTTTACCATTCTATTTGGGAACCGCCTATAATGTGTGTAGCATGGAAGATATCGAGATCTCTCGGTTGTTATGTTGACAATGAAAGTATACCGCTCAAAATATTATTCATATCTATTTCAAAACCGAGCTCTGGCACCTCTACAAATCCCCGCTTCCCTCTGTGAAGGGCCTATCTATTTACTTTTATGTTGAGTCATCAACCTCTTATTAAAAAAGCATCAATTGGAGAGCACCGCTGTCATTTGCATCCATTACTGTTAGTTTACATTGAGTATGACTTGACTGGATCTCTTTTACCATGAATTACAATGTCTAGTCAGTCTTTGATCTTTAAAGGTGCTCTGCATTTATGTTTTGTAGTCTCATAAAGGGCTAGCGATATACCATCTTGTTATATCATATTATGATTGTTTTGAGAAAGTGTTGTCATCCGAGATTTATTATTATTGCTAGCTAGTTGATTATGCCATTGATATGAGTAAACATGAGACCTAAATGTTATTGTGAATATGGTTAGTTCATAATCTTTGCTGAAAACTTGAATGCTAGCTTTACATATTTACAACAACAAGAGCAAATAGAGTTTGTAAAAGTTTTTCTTTATCACTCTCAGTTTATCAACTGAATTGCTTGAGGATAAGCAAAGGTTTAAACTTGGGGGAGTTGATACGTCTCCGTCGTATCTACTTTTCCAAACACTTTTGCCCTTGTTTGGACTCTAACTTGCATGATTTGAATGGAACTAACCCGGACTGACGTTGTTTTTCAATAGAATTGCCATGGTGTTATTTTTGTGCAGAAATAAAAGTTCTCGGAATGACATGAAAATCAACGGAGATTATTTTCGGAATATATAAAAAATATTGGAAAAAAGATCCACGTCAGGGGGCCCACACCCTGTCCACGAGGGTGGGGGCCCGCCCCCTGCCTCGTGGCCCCCTGACGCTCCACCGACCTCAACTCCAACTCCATATATTCATGTTCGAGGAGAAAAAAATCAGAGAGAAGGATTCATCGCATTTTACGATACGGAGCCGCCGCCAAGCCCTAAACTCTCTCGGGAGGGCTGATCTGGAGTCCGTTCGGGGCTCCAGAGAGGGGAATCCGTCGCCATCGTCATCATCAACCTTCCTCCATCACCAATTTCATGATGCTCACCGCCGTGCGTGAGTAATTCCATCGTAGGCTTGCTGGACGGTGATGGGTTGGATGAGATTTATCATGTAATCGAGTTAGTTTTGTTAGGGTTTGATCCCTAGTATCCACTATGTTCTGAGATTGATGTTGTTATGACTTTGCTATGCTTAATGCTTGTCACTAGGGCCCGAGTGCCATGATTTCAGATCTGAACCTATTATGTTTTCATGAATATATGTGAGTTCTTGATCCTATCTTGCAAGTCTATAGTCACCTACTATGTGTTATGATCCAGCAACCCCAAAGTGACAATAATCGGGACCACTCCCGGTGATGACCGTAGTTTGAGGAGTTCATGTATTCACTATGTGTTAATGCTTTGGTCCGGTACTCTATTAAAAGGAGGCCTTAATATCCCTTAGTTTCCAATAGGACCCAGCTGCCACGGGAGGGTAGGACAAAAGATGCCATGCAAGTTCTTTTCCATAAGCACGTATGACTATATTCGGAATACATGCCTACATTACATTGATGAACTGGAGCTAGTTCTGTGTCGCTCTATGTTATGACTGTTATATGATCGATCGCATCCGACATAATTCTCCATCACCGATCCAATGCCTACGAGCTTTTCATATATTGTTCTTCGCTTATTTACTTTTCCGTTGCTACTATTACAATCACTAAAAACCCAAAAATATTACTTTTGCTATCGTTACCACTACTATCATATTACTTTGCTATTAAATACTTTGCTGCAGATATTAAGTTTCCAGGTGTGGTTGAATTGACAACTCAGCTGCTAATACTTGAGAATATTCTTTGGCTCCCCTTGTGTCGAATCAATAAATTTGGGTTGAATACTCTACCCTCGAAAACTGTTGCGATCCCCTATACTTGTGGGTTATCAACGCCATGCATGAAGAGGTACACAACTTTGAGAGAAATCAAATGGGTGTTTCGCAATAAGCAAGACGAAGATGGTCAAGTCGTCCGCAACAAAGCTTGTCTCGTCGCCCAAGGCTACACTCAAGTCGAAGGTATTGACTACGGTGAGACATATGCCCCCGTTGCTAGACTTGAGTCCATCCTCATCTTACTTGCCTATGCTAATCACCATGATATCACTTTATACCAAATGGACATTAAAAGTGCTTTTCTAAACGGTGAAATTGAAGAGGAAGTTTATGTTAAACAACCTCCCGGCTTTGTCAATCCTAAGAAACTCGATCATGTTTACAAACTTCACAAAGCTCTATATGGTCTTAAACAAGCTCCTAGAGCATGGTATAAATGCTTAACCAAGTTCCTTATTGAGAAAGGCTTTGAGATCGGAAAGATAGACTCTACTCTTTTTACTAAAAGGGTTAATGGTGAATTATTTGTATGCCAAATTTATGTTGATGATATCATATTTGGTTTGACTAACCCTCATTTTAGTGAAAAGTTTGGGAAGCTAATGTCGGAGAAGTTTGAGATGTCTAGTTATTTCTTGGTTTGCAAATCAAGCAAACTAAGGAAGGCACCTTTGTTTCTCAAACAAAGTACACCAAGGACTTATTCAAGAAGTTCAACATGCAAGAAAGCAAAGGTATGGAAACTCCCATGCCAACTAGTGGGCATCTTGATTTGACCAAGGACGGCAAATCGGTTGACCAAAAGGTTTACCGCTCTATGATTGGTTCATTGTTATATCTATGTGCCTCCCGTCCCGATATCATGCTAAGTGTGTGCATGTGTGCACGATATCAAGCGCCCCCCAAAGAATGTCATCTTAAGGCTGTGAAAAGGATAGTGAGATACTTAATACATACACCAAATTTTGGCATTTGGTATCCTAAGAGGTCCTCTTTTGATCTTGTTGGCTATTCCGATTCAGACTATGTCGGAGACAAGGTTGATAGAAAGTCCACTTCAGGTACTTGTCAATTTCTTGGTAGATCTCTTGTATCTTGGTCCTCCAAGAAACAAAATTCGGTATCCTTATCCACTGCCGAAGCGGAATACATTGCCGCCGGTTCATGTTGTGCTCAGTTACTTTGGATGACCCAAACTCTTAAAGATTACGGGATCAATGTGAAACATGTTCCATTGCTTTGTGACAATGAGAGTGCTATTAAGATCACCCACAATCCTGTGCAACATTCTCGAACTAAGCATATTGAAGTTCGTCATCATTTCATTCGAGATCATGTTGCTAAAGGGGACATTGATCTTAAACATGTTCGTACTGATAAGCAATTGGCAGATATAATCACCAAACCGCTTGATGAGAAAGTCTTTTGCCGTTTGAGAGGTGAATTGAACATCACTGATGCTTCAAACTTGGAGTAGGAACTCCATTCGGATACATGCAAGGCATGAATCTATGACTAATCTTTGATATTTCTCTTATGATGATATTCATATGTCTTGGATATATTTGCACCCTTGCATGTTATCTAACCCTTGTAGGTACTTGGATGAATCTAAATCCATGAGATTGCAACTCACTCACATCTTGAGCAATCTCTACATCACCAAGTCTCTACACAATGATGGTTGAAGACAAGGAAGCATGAAATCCCTCAACATATCCTTTGACAAATTCTATATATCAAATTTCATTTGGTATCAAATTTCATGATTGTCATTTTGGATACACAAGTGCTCTTCCTTGCAAAACTAACCCATGTAGGTAGATGAACTCAACTCCAAGTGGTGCTCCCAACCATTCTTGCGCTACATCAACCTTGAGCACCCCACGCAAGTTCAACTACATGATCAAGATCAACACCACCACCCAAGCTATGTCATTCCATCTTAGAGAAGCTTTACCTCAAGTCATAGGTCAAAGCAACTCAACATGATGTGAATACATCAAATGCTTAAACGAAAAATGGTAACCCCATTTTGAGCTTAAACGATGAGTATGACTTATGATCAAGTGTTTTCACTTGACTCCTTGGTCAATATACTCTAGAGAAAATTCCTTATTTGACACTATCTTAAAATCTGGTTCCTTATTTGACACTGGAAACGTTTTTCTTCCCTATTTGACACTAGTCCTAAATTTTATTCCCTATATGACACTTCCGTCCATTTTGACCCTAAATGACACCTGAAAAGACGATTTTGCCCCTCATGCGGTACGTGTGCGCGTGTGCGTGTGCTGTTGCGTGTGTGGGTCCACGCACATGATACGTCTCCAACGTATCTATAATTTTTGATTGATCCATGCTATATTATCTAGTGTTTTGGACTATACTGGGCTTTATTTTCCACTTTTATATTATTTTTGGGACTAACCTATTAACCGGAGGCCCTGCCCAGAATTGCTGTTTTTTGCCTATTTCAGTGTTTTGAAGAAAGGGAATATCAAACGGAGTCCAAACGGAATAAAATCTTCGGGAACGTGATTTTCTCACCGAACGTGATCCAGGAGACTTTGACCCTGCTCCAAGGAACAAAATAGGCGGTCACGAGGGTGGGCCCCCCTAGGGCGCGCCCCCTGCCTCATGGGCCCCTCGTTGCTCCTCCAGCGTACTTCTTCCTCCTATATATACACACGTACCCCCACACGATCAGAACAGGAGCCAAAAACCTAATTCCACCGCCACAACTTTCTGTATCCACGAGATCCCACTTGGGGCCTGTTTCGGAGCTCCACCGGAAGAGGGCCGTCATCACGGAGGGCTTCTACATCATCCTAGCCTCTCCGATGAAGTGTGAGTAGTTTACCTCAGACCTTCGGGTCCATAGTTAGTAGCTAGATGGCTTCTTCTCTCTCTTTGAATCTCACTACAAAGTTCTCCCCCTCTCTTGTGGAGATCTATTCGATGTAATCTTCTTTTTGCGGCGTGTTTGTTGAGACCGATGAATTGTGGGTTTATGATCAAGTCTATCTATGAATAATATTTGAATCTTCTCTGAATTCTTTTATGTATGATTGGTTATGTTTGCAAGTCTCTTCGAATTATCCGTTTGGTTTGGCCAACTAGATTGGTAGTTCTTGCCATGGGAGAAGTGCTTAGCTTTGGGTTCGATCTTGCGGTGTCCTTACCCAGTGCCAGAAGGGGCAGCAAGGCACGTATTGCATCGTTGCCATCAAGGATAACAAGATGGGGTTTATTTCATATTGCATGAATTTATCTCTCTACATCATGTCATCTTGCTTAAGGCGTTACTCTGTTTTTAACTTAATACTCTAGATGCATGCTGGATAGCGATCGATGAGTGGAGTAATAGTAGTAGATGCAGAATTGTTTCGATCTACTTGTCACAGACGTGATGCCTATATACATGATCATGCTTAGATATTATCATAACTATGCTCAATTCTGTCAATTGCTCAACAGTAATTTGTTCACCCACCGTAGAATACTTATGCTCTTGAGAGAAGCCACTAGTGAAACCTATGGCCCCCGGGTCTATTCTCATCATATCAATCTCCATCACTTTAATCTTGCTTTGCTTTTTTACTTTGCCTTTACTTTTTACTTTGCATCTTTATACCAAAAATACCAAAAATATTATATCTATCAGATCTCACTCTCGTAAGTGACCGTGAAGGGATTGACAACCCCTAATCGCGTTGGTTGCGAGTAGCTATCGCTTTGTGCAGGTACTAGGGACTTGAGCGTGGCCTCCTAGTGGATTGATACCTTGGTTCTCAAAAACTGAGGGAAATACTTACGCTACTCTGCTGCATCATCCCTTCCTCTTTGGGGAAAACCAATGCAAGCTCAAGACGTAGCAAGAAGGATTTCTGGCGCCGTTGCCGGGGAGTCTACGTAAAAAGTCAACATACCAAGTACCCATCACAATCCCTATCTCTCGCATTACATTATTTGCCATTTGCCTCTCGTTTTCCTCTCCCCCCAATTCACCCTTGCCATTTTATTCACCCTCTCTCTCTATCCTCCCTCTCTATTTGCCTCTTTTTGCCCGTTTGCTTTTTGTTTGCTCGTGTGTTAGATTGCTTGTTTGTCGCGATGGCTCAAGATACTACTAAATTGTGTGACTTCACCAATACCAATAATAATGATTTCCTTAGAACTCCGATTGCTCCTCTTACTGATGCTGAATCTTGTGAAATTAATACTGCTTTGTTGAATCTTGTTATGAAAGATCAATTCGCCGGCCTTCCTAGTGAAGATGCCGCTACTCATCTGAATAGCTTCATTGATTTATGTGATATGCAAAAGAAAAAAGATGTCAATAATGATGTCATTAAATTGAAGCTATTTCCTTTTTCGCTTAGAGATCGTGCTAAAGCTTGGTTTTCGTCTTTGCCTAAGAATAGTATTGATTCATGGAACAAGTGCAAAGATGCTTTTATCTCTAAGTATTTTCCTCCCGCTAAGATCATCTCTCTTAGAAACGATATTATGAACTTTAAACAACTTGATCATGAACATGTTGCACAAGCTTGGGAGAGAATGAAATTAATGATACGTAATTGCCCTAATCATGGTTTGAATTTGTGGATGATTATACAAATTTTTTATGCCAGATTGAATTTTGCTTCTAGAAATCTTTTAGAATCGGCCGCGGGAGGCACTTTTATGGAAATCGCTTTAGGAGATGCTACTGAACTCCTAGATAATATTATGGTTAATTATTCTCAATGGCATACTGAAAGATCTTCTAATAAAAAAGTGCATGCGATAGAAGAAATTAATATGTTGAGTGGAAAGATGGATGAACTTATGAAATTATTTGCTACTAAGAGTGTTTCTTCTGATCCTAATGATATGCCTTTGTCTACTTTGATTGAGAATAACAATGAGTCTATGGATGTGAATTTTGTTGGTAGGAATAATTTTGGTAACAACGCTTATAGAGGGAATTTTAATCCTAGGCCATATCCTACTAATCCTTCTAATAATTCTAGTAATTCCTACAACAACTCTTATGGAAATTATAATAAGATGCCCTCTGAATTTGTGAATAGTGTTAAAGAATTTATGAATTCACAAAAGAATTTTAATGCTTTGCTTGAGGAGAAATTGCTTAAAGTTGATGATTTGGCTAGAAACGTTGATAGAATTTATCTTGAGGTTGATTCCTTAAACCTTAGATCTATTCCTCCTAAACATGATATCAATGAGTCTCTCAAATCCATGAGAATTTCCATTGATGAGTGCAAGGAAAGAACCGCTAGGATGCGTGCTTCCAAAGATGCCTTTATTAAAGCGTGTTCTTCCAATTCCTATGAAAATCAAGATGAAGATCTAAAAGTTATTGATGTGTCCCCTATTAAATCTTTGTTTTGCAATATTAATCTTGATGAAACTGAATATGATATTCCTTTACCTAGAAGGCGTTCTAAAAATTCAGAGTATTTAGATCTTAATGATGAAATTGATGAAAGTGGGATTAAAAGAAATAAAATTCTAGATGTTGCTAAACCCACTATATTGGATTTCAAGGAATTTAATTATGAAAGTTGCTCTTTAATTGATTGTATTTCCTTGTTGCAATCCGTGCTAAATTCTCCACATGCTTATAGTCAAAATAAAGCCTTCACTGAACATATTGTTGATGCCTTGATGCAATCTTATGAAGAAAAACTTGAGTTAAAAGTTTCTATCCCTAGAAAACTTTATGATGAGTGGGAACCAACTATTAAAATTAAAATTAAATATCATGAGTTTTATTCTTTGTGTGATTTGGGTGCTAGTGTCTCTACTATTCCCAAGACTTTATGTGATTTACTAGATTTCCGTAATTTTGATGATTGCTCTCTAAACTTGCATCTTGCGGATTCCACTATTAAGAAACCTATGGGAAGGATTAATGATGTTCTTATTATTGCAAATAGGAATTATGTGCCCGTAGATTTCATTGTTCTTGATATAGATTGCAATCCTTCTTGCCATATTATTCTTGGTAGACCTTTCCTTAGAACGGTTGGTGCGATTATTGATATGAAGGAAGAGAATATTAGATTTCAATTTCCATTAAAAAATGGCATGGAACACTTTCCAAGAAAGAAAATAAAATTACCATATGAAACTATCATGAGAGCCACTTATGGATTGCCTACCAAAGATGGCAATACATAGATCTATCCTCGCTTTTATGCCTAGTTAGGGGCGTTAAACGATAGCGCTTTTTGGGAGGCAACCCAATTTTATTTTTATTCCTTGCTTTTTGCTCCTCCTTAGTAATAAATAAATTATTTAGCCTCTGTTTTGGTTATGTTTTTTGTGTTTAATTAGTGTTTGTTCCAAGTAGAACCTTTGGGAAGACTTGGGGAAAGTCTTGTTGAACTTGCTGTAAAAAACAGAAACTTTAGCGCTCATGAGAACTGCTGTCATTTTTATTTGAAGAGTGTTATTTAGTTAATTCTATTTTCAGATGATTAATAGATAAATTCCTCACGTCCATCAATTTATTTTAGAATTTTTGGGGTTCCAGATCTTGCGCTAGCTATAGATTACTACAGACTGTTCTGTTTTTGACAGATTCTGTTTTTCGTGTGTTGTTTGCTTATTTTGATGAATCTATGGCTAGTAAAATAGTTTATAATCCATAGAGAAGTTGGAATACAGTAGGTTTAACACCAATATAAATAAATAATGAGTTCATTACAGTACCTTGAAGTGGTCTTTTGTTTTCTTTCGCTAACGGAGCTCACGAGTTTTCTATTTTGAGTTTTGTGTTGTGAAGTTTTCAAGTTTTGGGTGAATTCTTTTGATGGATCATGGAACAAGGAGTGGCAAGATCCTAAGCTTGGGGATGCCCATGGCACCCCCAATATAATCCAAGGACACCAAAAAGTCAAAGCTTGGGGATGCCCCGGAAGGCATCCCCTCTTTCGTCCACTTCCATCGGTAATTTACTTGGAGCTATATTTTTATTCACCAACATGATATGTGTTTTGCTTGGAGCGTCTTGTATTATTTGTGTCTTTGTGTCTTAGTATTCCACAATCATCCTTGCTGTACACACCTTTTGAGATAGCCATACATGAATTAAAATTTGATAGAATACTCTATGTGCTTCACTTATATCTTTTGAGCTAAGTAGTTTTGCTCTATGTGCTTCACTTATATCTTTTGAGCTAGATAATTTTGCTCTATGTGCTTCACTTATATCTTTTGAGCGTTATAATTTTGCTCTATGTGCTTCACTTAGATCTTTTAGAGCACGGTGGTGGATTTGTTTTAAAGAAACTATTGATCTCTCATGCTTCACTTAAATTATTTTGAGAATCTCTCAATAGCATGGTAATTTGCTTAATAATAATATGCTTGGTATTCAAGATTTGTGAAACTTTCTTTTGAGTGTGTTGAATACTAAGAAAAGATTGAAGCATGATAATTGTTTTGAGATATGGAGGTGATAATATTAAAGTCATGCTAGTTGAGTAGTTGTGAATTTAAAGAATACTTGTGTTAAAGTTTGTGATTCCCGTAGCATGCACGTATGGTGAACCGTTATGTGACGAAGTCGGAGCATGATTTGTTTATTGATTGTCTTCCTTATGAGTGGCGGTCGGGGACGAGCGATGGTCTTCTCCTACCAATCTATCCCCCTAGGAGCATGCGCGTAATACTTTGCTTTGATAACTTCTAGATTTTTGCAATAAGTATATGAGTTCTTTATGACTAATGTTGAGTCCATGGATCATACGCACTCTCACCCTTCCACCTTTGCTAGCATCTCTAATACCGCGCACCTTTCGCCGGTATCATACACCTACCATATACCTTCCTCAAAACAGCCACCATACCTACCTATTATGGCATTTCCATAGCCATTCCGAGATATATTGCCATGCAACTTTCCACCATCTAGTTCATCATGACACATTCATCATTGTCATATTGCTTAGCATGATCATGTAGTTGACATAGTATTTGTGGCAAAGCCACCGTTCATAATTTCTTCATACTTGTCACTCTTGATTCATTGCATATCCCGGTACACCGCCGGAGGCATCCATATAGAGTCACAATTTGTTTTAGAATCGAGTTGTAATCATTGAGTTGTAAATAAATAAAAGTGTGATGATCATCATTCAATAGAGCATTGTCCCAATAAAAAAAGAGAAAGGCCAAAGAAAAAAGAAGGCCCCCCCCAAAAAAGGGGCAATGGTACTATCCTTTTTCCACACTTGTGCTTCAAAGTAGCACCATGATATAGCAAGTCTCATATATTGTGCTTCAAAGTAGCACCATGTTCTTCATATAGAGAGTCTCATATGTTGTCACTTTCATATACTAGTGGGAATTTTACATTATAGAACTTGGCTTGTATATTCCAATGATGGGCTTCCTCAAAATTGCCCTAGGTCTTCGTGAGCAAGCAAGTTGGATGCACACCCACTTAGTTTCTTTTTGAGCTTTCATACATTTATAGCTCTAGTGCATCCGTTGCAAGCCAATCCCTACTCACTCACATTGATATCTATTGATGGGCATCTCCATAGCCCGTTGATACGCCTAATTGATGTGAGACTATCTTCCCCTCCTTTTTGTCTTCTCCACAACCACCATTCTATTCCACCTATAGTGCTATATCCATGGCTCACACTCATGTATTGCGTGAAGATTGAAAAAGTTTTGAAAAAGTTAGAGTATGAAACAATTGCTTGGCTTGTCATCGAGGTTGTGCATGATTTAAATACTTTGTGTGGTGAAGATGGAGCATAGCCAGACTATATGATTTTGTAGGGATAAATTTCTTTGGCCATGTTATTTTGAGAAGACATAATTGCTTTGTTAGTATGCTTGAAGTATTATCATTTTTATGTCAATATAAACTTTTGTCTTGAATCTTTCTAATCTGAATATTCATACCATAATTAAGAAGATTTGCATTGAAATTATGCCAAGTAGCACTCCGCATCAAAAATTCTCTTTTTATCATTTACCTACTCGAGGACGAGAAGGAATTAAGCTTGGGGATGCCTGATACGTCTCCAACGTATCTATAATTTTTGATTGCTCCATGTTATATTATCTACTATTTTGGACTATATTGGACTTTATTTTCCACTTTTATATTATTTTTGGGACTAACCTATTAACCGGAGGCCCAGCCCATCTGTTTTTTGCCTATTTCAGTGTTTCGAAGAAACGGAATATCAAACGGAGTCCAAACGGAATAAAATCTTCGGGAACGTGATTTTCTCACCGAACGTGATCCAGGAGACTTGGACCCTGCTCCAAGGAACAAAAGAGGCGGTCATGAGGGTGGGGGGTGCCCCCCTGCCTCATGGGCCCCTCATTGCTCCTCCGGCGTACTTCTTCCTCCTATATATACACACGTACCCCCAGACGATCAGAACAGGAGCCAAAAACCTAATTCCACCGCCGCAACTTTTTGTATCCATGAGATCCCATCTTGGGGCCTGTTCCAGAGCTTCGTCGGAAGAGGGCCGTCATCACGGAGGGCTTCTACATCATCCTAGCCTCTCCGATGAAGTGTGAGTAGTTTACCTCAGACCTTCGGGTCCATAGTTAGTAGCTAGATGGCTTCTTCTCTCTCTTTGAATCTCAATACAAAGTTCTCCCCCTCTCTTGTGGAGATCTATTCGATGTAATCTTCTTTTTGCGGTGTGTTTGTTCAGACGATGAATTGTGGGTTTATGATCAAGTCTATCTACGAATAATATTTGAATCTTCTCTGAATTCTTTTATGTATGATTGGTTATCTTTGCAAATCTCTTCGAATTATCCGTTTGGTTTGGCCAACTAGATTGGTAGTTCTTGCCATGGGAGAAGTGCTTAGCTTTGGGTTTGATCTTGCGGCGTCCTTACCCAGTGACAGAAGGGGCAGCAAGGCACGTATTGCATCGTTGCCATCAAGGATAACAAGATGGGGTTTATTTCATATTGCATGAATTTATCTCTCTACATCATGTCATCTTGCTTAAGGCGTTACTCTATTTTTAACTTAATACTCTAGATGCATGCTGGATAGCGGTCGATTAGTGGAGTAATAGTAGTAGATGCAGAATCGTTTCGATCTACTTGTCACGGACGTGATGCCTATATACATGATAATGCCTAGATATTCTCATAACTATGCTCAATTCTGTCAATTGCTCAACAGTAATTTGTTCACCCACCGTAGAATACTTATGCTCTTGAGAGAAGCCACTAGTGAAACCTATGGCCCCCGGGTCTATTCTCATCATATCAATCTCCATCACTTTAATCTTGCTTTGCTTTTTTACTTTGCCTTTACTTTTTACTTTGCATCTTTATACCAAAAATACCAAAAATATTATATCTATCAGATCTCACTCTCGTAAGTGACCGTGAAGGGATTGACAACCCCTAATCGCGTTGGTTGCGAGTAGCTATCGCTTTGTGCAGGTACTAGGGACTTGAGCGTGGCCTCCTAGTGGATTGATACCTTGGTTCTCAAAAACTGAGGGAAATACTTACGCTACTCAGCTGCATCATCCCTTCCTCTTCGGGGAAAACCAACGCAAGCTCAAGACGTAGCAGCGCACATGTGTGCTGCTGCTGCATGTGTGTGTGCATGTGTGGTGCTGCGTGTGTGTTTGCTACTGCGTGTGTATGTGCGCGCGCGCGTGTGTGTGTGCTGTTGCGTGCCTATGTGCTGCCTGCGTGTGTGTGTATGTGGGTGTGTGCTGCGTGCGTGTGTGTTACTGCATGTGTGTGCGTGCGTGTGTGTGTGTGCACGCGCGCGTGCGTGTGTGTTGGTGCATGTGTATGTGTTGATGCGTGTGTGCTTCTGCCTTCGCACTGATGCTGCATGTGTGCGCTATTGCCCCCCACACACATACCACATTAGGGGCGAAAGAGTCTTTTCAGGTGTCATTTTGGCTCAAAATGGATGAAAATGTCATATAGGGAATAAAATTTAGAACTTGTGTCAAATAGAGAAGAAACACTATTCCATTGTCAAATAAGGAAGCACATTTTAAGATAGTGTCAAATAAGGAATTTTCTCTATACTCTAACATAGGTGACTTTGTCACCGCCCAATTCTAGATGAAGTTCTCTGGTGTTTCTTTGAGTTTTTGCATTTTGCCCTTTGCATATTTATCCCCTTTCCTTTTCCATCTAGATTTTCTTTTCTCTATTCAGTTCTGCATTCCCTGCATCCAATTCATTGCAAATCCTTCAGTTAATTCCTTGCAAATCTTTGTGAGATCCTATTTGCCTAGTGAGCTGAGGTGAGAAGTGTTCTCTCTGTGTTGAACTCGGTCATACTGATCTGTTGCTTTCGGTCACACCGAACCAATTTGGTACCACCGAAGACTACAACTCGGTATCACCGATTTCACTGCAGAGAAGACAATTTGCCATATGTTCCTGTAGTTTTATTCTAGCTCCACTCGATGATTCTTGTCCTCTACCAGCATCACAATCTATATGTTGCTTTGCTCTATGACTCAAGGACCAAACCTATTTTGACTCACACTCCAGAAGATCCCTTCTTGGAAATTGATGTCAAAGGGGGAGAGAGATCACATCAAATCTTATTCTCTTCAAAGGGAGAGAAAGAAAAAGGGGGAGAGAGAGAGAAAAAAGGGAGAGACAGGTAATCACTTCAAAGGCCCCAGATGCTTGGTGTTCAAGAGGAGAGAAGTCACATGTCTTTAAGAGGGGAAAGACATGCCTATGTTTATGTTTATGATCTGTTTTGCTCTAATTTTGCTTCGCTGTGTTCTCCCAGTATCTAGTATAAGATTCAGGGGAGAAAGACTACTAGGGAAGGAAATCTTTGAATTCATTGCATATCTTTACCTTTTGGGGACATGTCTACATCAAATAGAGAACTCAGTACTCACTCTCTACATGTCATCCCAGTCTTGGTACTCTTGTGGTTTCTTTTGGTTGCTCTGGCTTGTAGATGTACCTGTGTTATCTAACCTTGTTTACTCAGGTTCATCTCCTTCTAAGCCAACTCAAGACCACAAGGTAAGTATATGCATCACAGTCATGTGCATGAGGATTTCTTGCTGATGTACATATTGTTTGCAAGAAAGACTCATGAGCATGTTGTGACGCCCCAAGACCGGAGCTTCAGTTGCCTTCCAGGGTTTCCGGGTTTCATCGTGTGATTTTGTTTGGTTCATCGCTTTCATCTTTGCATCATGTGCATTGCATCATGCCATCATGTCATTTCTTTTCTTAACTCAACTAAATAAATTGCATGGATCTTCGGTCCATTTAAATCGAGGGATATTCACTATGGTGATTACTCTTTAAAACATATCCTCCCGATAGTAGGGAGCTATATTAAATATTTCTTCAATTTGAAATTCACCATAACACACTTGCAAAATCCCAATGCTTTAGTCATCACGTCTCTTGGCCTTTAACTTTGCCCATAAATTCTTTCGTCATTTTCCGGAGCTCCACCAAAAATCCGAACATTTTTGGACCTTCCAAACCCTCACTTCCTATTCGAACCATTTGAATTTAAATCAAATGAGTTTGAATTTAAACTTTCAAAAATGACCACTCCATTTTTCTTGGAACATGCGCATTTTTGCGAGTCCGGGAAATTTATTCCTGTGCCCAAATTCTTCCTCTAACCTTCTCTTTTCTCTTTTCCTTTCTCTTATTGTTCTCTGTTTTTTTAAAGAGAAGAATTAAGAGGGAAGAGAGAAGCCTAGCCAGCCTGGCCATTTGGGCCTCCAGCAGCCCCGTCCCACCAGTGGCCCAAGGCCCAGCCGGCCTCTGTCTAACTAACCCTAGCGAGCCCCGATCCCATCGCTCTCCCTCCGCCGCCAGGAGACCCTCGCTCGACCTCCTCCTTCTCTCGATCTCACTCTGGTGCCCGACCCCATCTCTCCCTCGCAGGCGCGATCCCCTTCTTCTCCCGATCTCCCTCTCGGTCCCTCCCTCGCACGAGCCTTCAAGGCATCTCGCCTCCGCCCAGACCAGCGCCACCCCTGCCCGCAGCCTTCCTCGCTCGGTCTTGAGCGCCTCGGTGCCGCACCTCGCTCACCTCCGCCTCCTCGCCATGGCCCCGCGCAACCGCTGCTCTACCTC
The DNA here is from genome assembly GCF_056163025.1 of Triticum urartu. Classification (NCBI taxonomy): domain Eukaryota; kingdom Viridiplantae; phylum Streptophyta; class Magnoliopsida; order Poales; family Poaceae; genus Triticum; species Triticum urartu. The sequence goes on along the minus strand of NC_141873.1, from coordinate 34,497,152 downwards.
GCGTCGCCTTATTCACTCCCCTTCATCAGCCCCGGAGATCACCGCTGCCAGAAATCGCCAGGTCCGGCGACCCCTCGTCCAGCAGGACCTCTCCTTCATCGCCGGCCTTCGCTATGCGCGACGCTGCCTCCCCTGCCTCGCACCAAGGCCGACGCCGGCCACTTCATCCTTCGCCGCCCCAAGGAGGCCTAAGCCATCAACCTCGTCGGGCCTCCTCCTCTGTTCCGTGCCGCAGCCAAACTCTGGTTCGAGAGGAGCTCGATCCCGAGCACCTTTCTGTCCGTCCATGCCGCCGTCATGTCCATGATGCAGCCCCGCGTCGTCTTCCCTTGCTCAGTAGCAGCTCGTCATCCCCAGCGCTGCCCCTGCTCGAGTCAAGTGCCACCAAGCCCCTGATGGATGCGCCAAGTCCCCGACGAGACCCGTTTTTCGTCTAGTTCAGCTACGTGGCTATGACCTCAGATTTGGACCGCAAGTGGCAAGTACCCCACCCGGCAAGACCACACGGACGCCCGAACGACTACGCGGATTCGCCAAGTACACCTTCATCAAGACCGATGCCCGAACAAGCACCGTTTGCGTGGATTACGTCAAGTTCAACTACTTTGACTATGAACGGTGACGACCCTGAACATCTACGGACGTGTACGACTATCGTTGCCGAAGAACCACGGGTCACAAATGCCGTGAACAACTACCGTCACCGAAGAATTATGAACAAAAAACTTCAAGTTCGACTACCGTCACAAGGACGAGACCGGCAAGTTCGAAGACCCCAAGTACCACGGCAACCTCGAAGAGTTTCAAGTTCGTCATGTTCGACTACCGATAAACATGTACTCACTACCGTTGCTGAGATCGCGAGAACCTCTACCATCGACCCTAGATCATGAGGGAATGACTACTTCCACTACGAACGTCCCGAGAACGTCTACTTCCCCTACACCGCATCGAACTCGAACCCCTTCGATAACGCACGCTTCGAAGGTATAACCTCGAGGCGACATACGTGAACGTATGTTTGCGATGTTTGAGATGCTCGTGTTTTGCACCCTGTTCAAATAGTCACTCGTTTCCTTGTCGCCAACTTGTGGAACACCCGGAATCCGGGAGCGCCCCACCATCTTTTGCACGCATCCGCACACTTCTCCTTTGCATCGGTATCTCAATCGAGTTACCGGAACTGGAACGTTGTCGTGGCACCGTTTTTCGTTATCGTTGCCGTGGCACCCCTTTTTGTTTCCGCCACGATAACAAATGCTTCATAATAATGCTCTTGTCAACTTTTAATAATAATTGCATAAACTTGTTCATGTCATCCGCATCATGATAACAACAATTAATATGTTTAAATTGTTGTTTGCTTTAGATTACTAATGCATATGGGGATTTACCGGATTTGTTGTTTGTTATATCCGGCCCATTTAAATGGTTTAAATGGTATGGTTTTGTTATGCTTCACCTCTTGCCATGCTTAACAACATTTAATATTGGTGAGTACCTAACCGAGAGAGAACTAAATAATTGATGTGGTGTTTCGTCAATATGCATCCCGATGCATATTGAGCTCCACTTAATTTGTAGGGTTGTTTGTGCACTTTGCCATTCCATGCTTCATTATACCGGACATGCATCATACTTGTTTGTGCATCATGCCATGTTCAAGTGATGGTTGTTTACTATGTTGTTTGCTCCTTTCCGGTGTTGCTTCTTCGGGTTAGTTTCGATAACTTCGCGTTTGTGAGGATTTGTTCAACTTCGTCCGTTTGTCTTCTTCATGGACTCGTTCTTCTTCCTTGCGGGATTCCAGGCAAGATGACCATACCCTCGAAATCACTTCTATCTTTGCTTGCTAGTTGCTCGCTCTTTTGCTATGCCTATGCTGCGATACCTACCACTTGCTTATCATGCTTCCCATATTGTTAAACCAAGCCTCTAACCCACCTTGTCCTAGCAAACCGTTGTTTGGCTATGTTACCGCTTTGCTCAGCCCCTCTTATAGCGTTGTTAGTTGCAGGTGAAGATTGAAGCTTGTTCCATTTTGGAACATGGATATTTTGTTGGGATATCACGATATATCTTATTTAATTAATGCATCTATATACTTGGTAAAGGGTGGAAGGCTCGGCCTTATGCCTGGTGTTTTGTTCCACTCTTGCCGCCCTAGTTTCCATCATATCGGTGTTATGTTCCCGGATTTTGCGTTCCTTACGTGGTTGGGTTATAATGGGAACCCCTTGACAGTTCGCTTTGAATAAAACTCCTCCAGCAAGGCCCAACATTGGTTTTACCATTTGCCACCTAGCCTTTTTTCCCTTGGGTTAGGCAAGCCCAAGGGTCATCTTTATTTTAAACCCCCCGGGCCAGTGCTTGTCTAAGTGTTGGTCCAAACTAGAGCCCCTTGCAGTGCCACCTCGGGGAAACTCGAGGGCTGGTTTTAGTTGTACGGATTGCTTATCCGGTGTTGCCCTGAGAACGAGATATGTGCAGCTCCTATCAGGATGTCGGCGCATCGGGTGGTCTTGCTGGACTTGTTTTACCATTGTCGAGGATGTCTTGTAACCGGGATTCCGAGTCTGATCGGGTCTTCCCGCTAGAAGGAATATCCTTCGTTGACCGTGAGAGCTTGTGATGGGCTAAGTTGGGACACCCCTGCAGGGTTTTGAACTTTCGAAAGCCGTGCCCGCGGTTATGGGCAGATGGGAATTTGTTAACGTCCGGGTGTAGAAAACCTGAAGTTGACCTTGATTAAAATACATCAACCGCGTGTGTTACCGTGATGGTCTCTTCTCGGCGGGGTCCGGGAAGTGAACACGGTGTTGGAGTTATGTTTGACGTAGGTTGTGCTAGGATCACTTCTTGATCATAGCTTCTCGAACGTGCTTTGCCTTCTCTTCTCGCTCTCATTTGCGTATGTTAGCCACCATATATGCTAGTCGCTTGCTGCAGCTCCACCTCATACCACTACCTTACCTTTAAGCTTAAATAGTCTTGATCGCGAGGGTGTGAGATTGCTGAGTCCCTGTGGCTCATAGATACTTCCAAAACCAGCTTGCAGGTGCCGAGGTTACCGTGCATATGACGCAACCAAGCTCAGGAGGAGCTCGATGAAGATCTTGTCCTTTGTGTTGTTTCGTTCTAGTTGATCAGTAGTGGAGCCCAGTTGGGGTCGATCGGGGATCTGTGTAGCTTTTGGGGTAGTCTTCTTTTATTTTGGTTTCGTAGTCGGACCTTGATTGTATCTGGATATGTAATGCTTTATTCATGTATTGTGTGAAGTGGCGATTGTAAGCCAACTATGTACCTCTGTCCCTTATGTATTACATGGGTTGTGTGAAGATTACCTCACTTGCGACATTGCTTTCAATGCGGTTATGCCTCTAAGTCGTGCTTCGACACGTGGGAGATATAGCCGCATCGAGGGCGTGACAAGTTGGTAATCAGAGCCTTCCCCGACCTTAGGAGCCCCACTGCTTGATCAAATTAGCTGTCGTTGTTGAGTCTAGAAAAATGTTTTGAGTCATTAGGAATATATATCGGAGAGTTTAGGAATTCTTTTTACTCCCCAGTCCCTTCATCGCTCTGGTAAGGCATCCTGACGTAGAGCTTTGACTCTTCTCTTCTCAAATTTTCACTAAATTTTTTTTAGGATCACGCGGGTATTTTGGAATCGTTCCGATGGTTTTGTGACGAGAACATTGTTCTTGGTGCCTCCTGTCATTTAGGGGTTGTGGCAGTGTCCCGGGGAGTTGAGCTCCGAGGTGTTGTCGTCACAATTTTATCGTTGCAGTTCTGGAATACCTGAGTTTAGTTCGCTGACATCGAAAATCTCTCTTTTATGCAGTTGTTGGTGAGATAACCTCGACGCCACCTAGTACTGGGGCGGGAGTTCGGGAGTATTGCCATAACTCGTATAAAGGATGCTTTTCGAAGGTTGAGGTAGACGATTTCCGAAGATTTCTTGGTTATGTGTTGAAGGATGGATACAACTGGATGTAGGATTTGTTAGATTGGGTGAGATATTATGCTTCCCCTGTATCCCCAACACCTGATTGCATAACCGGAAAGTTTCGGGAGTTTATAAGTGGGAATTCAAGTAGCTCTTAGGATATCTTTCCGACAGATGTATGATATGAAATTGGGGTTCGACGTCTAGTGGTCCGCCTATCCACGGTCGGTTTTACAGTGGTCTCGTTGTGTCTTAAAGAGTCCTTGGCTATGCCGACTCGGGGACACTTCGTATGTCATGTGCACTGCCTTGTACATGATGGTGCTATACGATCGAGCCCGTGTAGGCCCCACCACGAAAACTTCGGACGAAATCTCTATCATATGTTTGTTCCGGCTTATTCTGCAAGCCAATCCTTTGTTTTTGTTTGGAGTTGTGGTATTCGAGTTGCTTCAATGTCAAATGTTGATTCCATACCTTTCCTAAGTGGTGTTCTCACATTTCTATGTGAATGCAAATCCTTCATGACAATCGAGATTGTCATGTTAATTCTTTTTCAACTGGTGTGTTTTCTCTTCAAGTGAAGCCGATCATTTCAACATCCGCAAGATCAAGTATCAGTTTCTTCTGAACGGTGTTTGTTTCATCCGTCTCCAAGTTGCCTTTGTTTTCCCTCCCTCCCACCCTTCTCTTCAAGGACTCAGATTTCTTATTCAAGTATCATTTTGTTCATGGGAAGCCTCTCTATTCCTTTTCCGTCAATGTTCTTATCCGGTGATTCTCATGAAGATTCTAATGGAGCTTCAAGTTCGTCATTCTTCATTCTTTTCATCTTCGGTGGTTTCAAGTCAAGCTTTGTTGATCATATCCTTTCCTCGTTTCAATGTTTTCTCATGCCAGTGCACCTCTTAATCATCCACTTCTCGCTATTCAATTGTTCCGGAGTGCTCAAGATATCTCGAAGATTCGTGCATCCACTCTTCTTTCATTCAAGCTATTTCGAGGATGTTATATCATTCAAGCCTTTTATTCAACCGGTGCATTCTCCTTTTCAAGTAATCTTTTCAACGGTGTTTCTTTTGAGTGGTCCCTAACCCACAGGTCTTTTCCCAGGATTTTACCTGACTCTTCTTATTTTCCCGGAGCTATCCTCAAATTTCTTTTCGAAGTTTGACGTAAGAATGAATTATCATCAGTCTCATGTTTTTCTCCAAGATCTGTCGAATTCTTTTCATCGTTGGATCAACCTCTTCGTTGCGATACTTCCGGAGTGTCTAAATAATTCATGGTGGTGTTTCTCGTCGTAATTCTCAGATTATGAAGACCGAAGAAGAATTTTCTCTTAATCTTGCTCCATTCTCTTCAAGATTCATGGTGCTAGCTTGTTGCCATCCTCTCATAATTGTTTTGATCGTGAGAATTCTTTTCATCCATTCGGAGCATTTCATGAGTTGTTTTCTCTTTTCTTTTCCCCGAAGCCCATCATTTCAGAAGAATTAATCATTTCAGCTTTCAGATCTCTTTCTCTAAATCTTACCGGTGCATCATTCAATATTCTCTAATCAGTTCGTGATCCCTTCGTTCACTTGTATCTAAAATCTCTTGTGTATCTCTGTTCATTTGCTAATTCTTACCGGTGATTCATCCTTTACTTCATTCGTTTTCAATTCTTACGGTGTTTCGTTCAAGAGTTCTCGTCATTCGTTATCATATCAATTTATTCGTTGTTTCAATCCTTCCAGTGGTTCGTTGAAGACCTTTCCAAGTTGACGCTATATCTATCTTAATCCTTTCTACGAGAATAAGTAGTATGCCAAATCCGTTGCTTGTCATCAACTTAAATTGGTGAAGGATACACATAACAAAATTCTTATTCTTGCTTCATCCAAATGATGGATTCGTTCCTCCGGAGTTCGTTCACAATGACTAATTCTCGTTGTCAATTGTTCATCTTCTCTTTTTCCCGGAGTTCCAACCTCTTTCAATTATATCACCATGGAGATTCATCTAAATCGTTACAAGGATTCACCTTGTGTTTTCAACTCCTCTTTCTTTTCGTTTGATCTTCCTTTTGTTTTCCGGAGTTTTTCATGGAGGCACAACATGATGGTTCATCAAGGAGTTAATTCCTTCTCGAAGTGTTCATTGAGATTCTTTTCAGAGGAGCTCAAGCTTTCTCCATCTTGCAATCCGGAGTGCAATTCTTTCTACCGTATCATCGGAGGTGGTATTATGTCATTCTTGATAATTTGAGTTCATGTTTCATGATTCACATGTTATCAAGAATGAGATATTTTAAATCCATCAATCTCGTCATTGGAGTTATCTTGGGTCATATTTCACCTATAGCCTTCCCTAAGGATTTTTGCTATTTATGGTGCTTATAAATGACCCAATTTCTTCATTTATCCTCCCGGTGAAATAAGTTTCTCATCTTCTTGTTCATATCAATCCAATCTATCGTTTCCAGTAGTGGCAGAATGTCACCTCATAATTTGAGATGTATTCCATAAGACCATATCTAGCTTATTCTTTTCGTTGTTGGGTTTCCAATAACTCCGTTCGACCCTTCTCCTAAAGATGCCTTTTCAAGCTCTTTTGTGGCAGAAGTTGGCATTTTCTTCTCTATTCCCCTATTTCAATTATCTATCTTCTGTTCTTTTGTTCCGGAGGCATTTTCATGTTGCTCTTTTAAACCTATCATCTCGTTTTGTCAAAGATCATGTTCTTTTCATGCCTATCCATTTAACCGGAGCGTTGTGTCCTCTGCTCAAGTTCTTTTCGCCTTATCAAGCCTTGCATCTCTTTTCAACCGGAGTGCTGTCTGAGATCTTTCTTACCCCTTGTTCCATTCATTCAATAGTTCCGGAGGCAGTATGTTGTGATTTCATCAAGTATCTTCTCATCTTACCAAGTTCTTATTCAACTCCTTTTTCTTTTCAACCGGAGTGCTGCCCGAAGTTGTTCTTCCTTGTTCCTCTTTTCTACCGGAGTGTTTTCAACTTCGTTCATCTTCGTTGTATTCTTTTCTCAAAATGGCGTAACCACTCAAGGTTCTTTGGTTTCGCTCGTTTGTCAAAGAAGCAACTTAGTTTTACCTCTTCTCTTTTCTCTTCTGTTTTCCCTCCGGTGCTATCCTAGATCTCGGGACGAGATCCTCTCGTAGTGGTGGAGTGTTGTGACGCCCCAAGACCGGAGCTTCAGTTGCCTTCCAGGGTTTCCGGGTTTCATCGTGTGATTTTGTTTGGTTCATCGCTTTCATCTTTGCATCATGTGCATTGCATCATGTCATCATGCCATCATGTCATTTCTTTTCTTAACTCAACTAAATAAATTGCATGGATCTTCGGTCCATTTAAATCGAGGGATATTCACTATGGTGATTACTCTTTAAAACATATCCTCCCGATAGTAGGGAGCTATATTAAATATTTCTTCAATTTGAAATTCACCATAACACACTTGCAAAATCCCAATGCTTTAGTCATCACGTCTCTTGGCCTTTAACTTTGCCCATAAATTCTTTCGTCATTTTCCGGAGCTCCACCAAAAATCCGAACATTTTTGGACCTTCCAAACCCTCACTTCCTATTTGAACCATTTGAATTTAATTCAAATGAGTTTGAATTTAAACTTTCAAAAATGCCCACTCCATTTTTTTGGAACATGCGCATTTTTGCGAGTCCGGGAAATTTATTCCTGTGCCCAAATTCTTCCTCTAACCTTCTCTTTTATCTTTTCCTTTCTCTTATTGTTCTCTGTTTTTGTAAAGAGAAGAATTAAGAGGGAAGAGAGAAGCCTAGCCAGCCTGGCCATTTGGGCCTCCAGCAGCCCCGTCCCACCAGTGGCCCAAGGCCCAGCCGGCCTCTGTCTAACTAACCCTAGCGAGCCCCGATCCCATCGCTCTCCCTCCGCCGCCAGGAGACCCTCGCTCGACCTCCTCCTTCTCTCGATCTCACTCTGGTGCCCGACCCCGTCTCTCCCTCGCAGGCGCGATCCCCTTCTTCTCCCGATCTCCCTCTCGGTCCCTCCCTCGCACGAGCCTTCAAGGCGTCTCGCCTCCGCCCAGACCAGCGCCACCCCTGCCCGCAGCCTTCCTCGCTCGGTCTTGAGCGCCTCGGTGCCGCACCTCGCTCGCCTCCGCCTCCTCGCCATGGCCCCTCGCAAGCGCTCCTCTGCCTCGCGTCACCTTATTCACTCCCCTTCATCAGCCCAGGAGATCACCGCTGCCGGAAATCGCCAGGTCCGGCGACCCCTCGTCCAGCGGGACCTCTCCTTCATCGCCGGCCTTCGCTGTGCGCGACGCCGCCTCCCATGCCTCGCACCAAGGCCGACGCCGGCCACTTCAACCTTCGCCGCCCCATGGAGGCCTGAGCCATCGACCTCGTCGGGCCTCCTCCTCTGTTCCGTGCCGCAGCCAAACTCTGGTTCGAGAGGAGCTCGATCCCGAGCACCTTTCTGTCCGTCCATGCCGCCGTCATGTCCATGCTGCAGCCCCGCGTCGTCTTCCCTTGCTCAGCAGCAGCTCGTCATCCCCAGCGCTGCCCCTGCCCGAGTCAAGTGCCACCAAGCCCCTGATGGATGCGCCAAGTCCCCGACGAGACCCGTTTTTCGTCCAGTTCAGCTACATGGCTATGACCTCAGATTTGGACCGCAAGTGGCAAGTACCCCACCCGGCAAGACCACACGGACGCCCGAACGACTATGCGATTCGCCAAGTACACCTTCGTCAAGACCGATGCCCGAACAAGCACCATTTGTGTGGATTACGTCAAGTTCAACTACTTTGACTACGAACGGTGACGACCCCGAACATCTACGGACGTGTACGACTATCGTTGTCGAAGAACCGCGGGTCACAAATGCCGTGAACAACTACCGTCGCCGAAGAATTATGAACCAAAAACTTCAAGTTCGACTACCGTCACAAGGACGAGACCGGCAAGTCCGAAGACCCCAAGTACCACGGCAACCTCGAAGAGTTTCAAGTTCGTCATGTTCGACTACCGATAAACATGTGCCACTACCGTCGCCGAGATCGCGAGAACCTCTACCATTGACCCTAGATCATGAGGGAATGACTACTTCCACTACGAACGTCCCGAGAACGTCTACTTCCCCTACACCGCATCGAACTCGAACCCCTTCGATAACGCACGCTTCGAAGGTATAATCTCGAGGCGACATACATGAACGTATGTTTGCGATGTTTGAGATGCTCGTGTTTTGCACCCTGTTCAAATAGTCACTCGTTTCCTTGTCGCCAACTCGTGGGACACACGGAATCCGGGAGCGCCCCACCATCTTTTGCACGCATCCGCACACTTCTCCTTTGCATCGGTATCTCAATCGAGTTACCGGAACCGGAACATTGTCGTGGCACCGTTTTTCATTATCGTTGCCGTGGCACCCCTTTTTGTTCCCGCCACGATAACAAATGCTTCATAATAATGCTCTTGTCAACTTTTAATAATAATTGCATAAACTTGTTCATGTCATCCACATCATGATAACGACAATTAATATGTTTAAATTGTTGTTTGCTTTAGATTACTAATGCATATGGGGATTTACCGGATTTGTTGTTTGTTATATCCGGCCCCATTTAAATAGTTTAAATGGTATAGTTTTGTTATGCTTCACCTCTTGCCATGCTTAACAACATTTAATATTGGTGAGTACCTAACCGAGAGAGAACTAAATAATTGATGTGGTGTTTCGTCAATATGCATCCCGATGCATATTGAGCTCCACTTAATTTGTAGGGTTGTTTGTGCACTTTGCCATGCCATGCTTCATTATACCGGACATGCATCATACTTGTTTGTGCATCATGCCATGTTCAAGTGATGGTTGTTTACTATGTTGTTTGCTCCTTTCCGGTGTTGCTTCTTCGGGTTAGTTCCGATAACCTCGCGTTTGTGAGGATTCGTTCAACTTCGTCCGTTTGTCTTCTTCATGGACTCGTTCTTCTTCCTTGCGGGATTCCAGGCAAGATGACCATACCCTCGAAATCACTTCTATCTTTGCTTGCTAGTTGCTCGCTCTTTTGCTATGCCTATGCTGCGATACCACTTGCTTATCATGCTTCCCATATTGTTAAACCAAGCCTCTAACCCACCTTGTCCTAGCAAACCGTTGTTTGGCTATGTTACCGCTTTGCTCAGCCCCTCTTATAGCGTTGTTAGTTGCAGGTGAAGATTGAAGCTTGTTCCATGTTGGAACATGGATATTTTGTTGGGATATCACGATATATCTTATTTAATTAATGCATCTATATACTTGGTAAAGGGTGGAAGGCTCGGCCTTATGCCTGGTGTTTTGTTCCACTTTTGCCGCCCTAGTTTCCGTCATATCGGTGTTATGTTCCCGTATTTTGCGTTCCTTACGCAGTTGGGTTATAATGGGAACCCCTTGACAGTTTGCTTTGAATAAAACTCCTCCAGCAAGGCCCAACATTGGTTTTACCATTTGCCACCTAGCCTTTTTTCCTTGGGTTAGGCCAGCCCAAGGGTCATCTTTATTTTAAACCCCCCGGGCCAGTGCTTGTCTAAGTGTTGGTCCAAACTAGAGCCCCTTGCAGCGCCACCTCGGGGAAACTCGAGGGCTGGTTTTAGTTGTATGGATTGCTTATCCGGTGTTGCCCTGAGAACGAGATATGTGCAGCTCCTATCGGGATGTCGGCGCATCGGGTGGTCTTGCTGGACTTGTTTTACCATTGTCGAGGATGTCTTGTAACCGGGATTCCGAGTCTGATCGGGTCTTCCCGCTAGAAGGAATATCCTTCGTTGACCATGAGAGCTTGTGATGGGCTAAGTTGGGACACCCCTGCAGGGTTTTGAACTTTCGAAAGCCGTGCCCGCGGTTATGGGCAGATGGGAATTTGTTAACGTCCGGGTGTAGGAAACCTGAAGTTGACCTTAATTAAAATACATCAACCGCATATGTTACCATGATGGTCTCTTCTCGGCGGGGTCCGGGAAGTGAACACGGTGTTGGAGTTATGTTTGACGTAGGTTGTGCTAGGATCACTTCTTGATCATAGCTTCTCGAACGTGCTTTGCCTTCTCTTCTCGCTCTCATTTGCGTATGTTAGCCACCATATATGCTAGTCGCTTGTTGTAGCTCCACCTCATACCACTACCTTACCTTTAAGCTTAAATAGTCTTGATCGCGAGGGTGTGAGATTGCTGAGTCCCTGTGGCTCACAGATACTTCCAAAACCAGCTTGCAGGTGCCGAGGTTACTGTGCATATGACGCAACCAAGCTCAGGAGGAGCTCGATGAAGATCTTGTCCTTTGTGTTGTTTCGTTCTAGTTGATCAGTAGTGGATCCCAGTTGGGGTCGATCGGGGATCTGTGTAGCTTTTGGGGTAGTCTTCTTTTATTTTGGTTCTGTAGTCGGACCTTGATTGTATCTGGATGATGTAATGCTTTATTCATGTATTGTGTGAAGTGGCGATTGTAAGCCAACTATGTACCTCTGTCCCTTATGTATTACATGGGTTGTGTGAAGATTACCTCACTTGCGACATTGCTTTCAATGCGGTTATGCCTCTAAGTCGTGCTTCGACACGTGGGAGATATAGCCGCATCGAGGGCGTTACACATGTAGGTACATTTCCTATATTCACATCTTTTGCTCTGATGCATATAGCCAAGATACATGTAACACATTGCTTACTCTGTCATGCTTATGCATTCACATGCCCTTATATTCCATATTTACATGATTGCATACATATAGGGGGAGTCTATGCATGTTACATGTCTTTCCAAAGCTTTACTTGCTATTCTCTATATCTTTATCTAAAGCTTTGATATATGTTGTCATCAATTACCAAAAAGGGGGAGATTGAAAGCACAAGTGCTCATGTGTGATTTTGGTAATTAATGTCAACATATCTCTTGTCGGACTAATGCTTTCATCTAGTATGCTTCAGATAAGTTCAACAATGGAGTGGCATGGACTAGAGGGTGTGGAACCCTTTTGATGTGATAAGGACAAAGGATTGGCTCAAGCTCAAAGCTCAGGACTCTACATTTTTCATTTTAGTGATCGGAGATCACATTGAGTCGATAGGAAAGCCAATACTATTAAGAGGGAATGAGGTGTTGCTTAATGGCTTTGCTTTCTCAAAGTGCTTAGTGATATGCTCCACAGCCCTCAACCACTTTATCACATCCACATATGTCCCAAACCAAAAGTCAAACTCGGCCCCACCAAAATCTTCTATCCGGCGCCACCGAGTTCACTTGACATAGCCACTGCCAGAAACCCCAATCACTTCGGTCTCACCGATAGGGATCTCGGTCTCACCTAGATGGGATTGCAAACTCTCTGTTTCCCTTCATAACGTTTTGGTCTAACCGAGATGAGCGATCGGTCCCACCAAGATTGCAATGCAAACTCTCTGTTTCCCCTTCGTAACGTTTCGGTCTAATCGAGATGAGCGAATCGGTCCCACTGAGTTTGCCTGACCAACTCTCTGTTTGTCTATTACCAAAATCGGTCCCACCGAGTTTTTGTCATCGGTCTCACCGAGATTACGTTATGCCCTAACCCTAATGGAAACGGTCCCACCGAGTTGATCATGTCGGTCCCACTGAAATTCCTAACAGTCACATTATGAACCAAATCGGTCTGACTGAGTTTTATGATTTGGTCCCACCGAGTTTGGTGATTTGTGTGTAATGGTTAGATTTTGTGTGGATGCTATATATACCCCTCCACCCACTCTTCAATTTGATAGAGAGCCATCAGAATATGCCTACACTTCCAACATACATTTTCTGAGAGAGAACCACCTACACTTGTGTTGAGGTCAAGATATTCCATTCCAACCACATAAATCTTGATTTCTAGCCTTCCCCAAGTTGCTTTCCACTCAAATCATCTTTCTACCAAATCCAATCCTATGAGAGAGAGTTGAGTGTTGGGGAGACTATCATTTGAAGCACAAGAGCAAGGAGTTCATCATCAACATACCATCTATTACCTTTTGGAGAGTGGTGTCTCCTAGATTGGTTAGGTGTCACTTGGGAGCCTCCGTCAAGATTATGGAGTTGAACCAAGGAGTTTGTACGGGCAAGGAGATCGCCTACTTCGTGAAGATCTACCCTAGTGAGACAAGTCCTTCGTGGGTGATGGCCATGGTGGGATAGACAAGGTTGCTTCTTCATGGACCCTTCGTGAGTGGAGCCCTCCGTGGGCTCGCGCAACCGTTATTCTTCGTGGGTTGAAGTCTTCATCAACGTGGATGTACGATAGCACCACCTATCGGAACCACGCCAAAATCTTCGTGTCTCCAATTGCGTTTGCACACTCCAATCCCATCCCTTTACATTCTTGCAACTTGCATGATTTACGTTCCGCTGCTCATATACTCTTATCTTGCTTGCTTGATATGTATTGTGAATGTTTGAACTTGTGCTAAAACTCCACTTCAACTCAAAGTATTTAAAAACTGTAACTTTTCTTGCTAAGAGTCTATTCACCCCCCTCTAGACACCTCTTCTCGATCCTTTCAGTGGCGACAGCGGCACGTCCGCCATGTTGGCGTTGAAGTGCGCCTGCTCCATGGTGAAGCCGGCGTGCGCAGTAGGCGCGGGAGCCGGTGTGGAGTCATCGGAGCCCGTCTTCATCGTGGTGTCGTCCTCACCGGAGACCTTGGGTGAGCTAGCCGGCAAGCCGGCCTCGATCCGCCTGGCACGACGGCAATGCCAGGCGGCTACCGCGTGCTTCATCTCCGGCGACAGACTGTCCCACAGTGCTTTCCCACTAACGGTCATGGCAGATGTGAAGGAAAGGAGGAGGATGTGGGACGGGTGTGTTTTGCTGTGGAGATAGCCGGGGTTTGGCCATCCTTAAATAGCAGATTCCGGTGAGGCCAGGCGTCCGGATGCATCAATGCGTGACGTCGGAGTGGGTTTCTCGGCCGGCAAGTCTGCTTAATGGCGGCATATGGACAGACGGGGGATTGGACGGGGGCGGTAGATATCCGTTCCGTCCCGTCCAGTCACACGTCTCTGGCATTGAACAAGCGCGGACAACGGAGACGCGTCGCGAGCGGCGCCCTCGGCCGATGAGCCGCTTCGGATGTGAAGGAAAGGAGGAGGATGTGGGACGGGTGTGTTTTGCTGTGGAGATAGCCGGGTTTGGCCATCCTTAAATAGCAGATTCCGGTGAGGCCAAGCGTCCAGGTGCATCAATGCGTGACGTCGGAGTGGGTTTCTTGGCCGGCGAGCCTGCTTAATGGCAGCATACAGACAAACGGGGGATTGGACGGGGGGCGGTAGATATCCGTTCTGTCCCGTCTAGTCACGCGTCTCTAGCATTGAACAAGCGCGGACAACGGAGACGCGTTGCGAGGGGCGCCCTCAGCCGACGAGCCGCTTCAATGTCGGCGCCAGTGAGAGGTAGCATCCACTCAATGTGGAGCGACACGCTCTATAACGGCATGAATGCGGGCAGTTGGCACCGGCCGGGAACGCGCGTGGGTGCGGAAGGAGGTGTTTTGGTGGGCCAAGACAGTTAGAAGCGGGTTTGGGATCGGTTCGGACTCGCGCTCCCCACGTTTATCTCCGGTTTGGGGGATAAAACGCCAGACCGGTTAACGTAATAACTAGATGAATAAGAAAATAAGATGGCCTCCCCGGTCCGGACAGCGCTGTCCGAACGGTTGCGGGAGGTTTGCGAGTCCGCCTTGAAGATGCCCTACGTTATAACTATATGAATGAGAAAATAATTTTCTAATGCGTTATCATGCGTTGCACATGTAAACTTACTAGTCAATAAAAATCAGCTAAGTTTTCTCGTACAAATAACAAGTTTAAACCATGTAAGTTTTCTCATACAAATAACAAGTTCAAACCATATTTTTTTTAGCTTAGCAATGGCTAATTTTTGGGTATATATTCAGAATAAAACGCAACACACTGCAGAAGTTTATAAAAAGGGAAAAAATGCTCCACTTTAACCAGTTTAAACCATGTAAGTTTTGTCGTACAAGTAACAAGTTCAAACCATTTTTATTTAGCTTAGCAAGGGCTAATTTTTGGGTATATATTCAGAATAAAACGCAGCACACCGTAGAAGTTTATAAAAAGAAAAGAAAAAGTGCTCCATTGCCGGGATTTGAACCCGGGTCGCCTGGGTGAAAGCCAGGTATCCTAACCGGGCTGGACGACAATGGATT
Source organism: Triticum urartu (assembly GCF_056163025.1). Lineage (NCBI taxonomy): Eukaryota > Viridiplantae > Streptophyta > Magnoliopsida > Poales > Poaceae > Triticum > Triticum urartu. The sequence goes on along the minus strand of NC_141873.1, from coordinate 34,482,005 downwards.
GGTGGTTTGTTTTAAGATTCTTTGTATATATACTGATATCCAAACTACATGAGATGTTTTGCTACTCGGTCCGTGGAATCTAGGAGATATATTTAGTCATGGTTACCAAATTTTTTAAAACAGTCATTTTGGGGGTATACAAATACAATGTATTATACCTAATTTTTTTTTAACAATATGGCAGATTTTGCTCACTTCTGGCATTGGGCGGAAACGGGGAGCCGGATCCTGGCCTGGATGTTAGGATTTTGGGCCCAGGCCTTTGGGCCAGTCTGTCCATAAACAGGTTCACTCCTTTATGTTCGTGTTTATAAGGCCCAATACATTTCCTAAAAAAAGGTCCAATACATAATTCGAGATTTAATTTTCAATCTATTGCAAGTTCTTGGGAACAATGCAACACACTTGACGACCAGAAGCATACATCGGCTTCCCAATCAGTAAAGCACAGAGTGAAATAATTACAGATCACTGCAAATAATCGATCTTATGCAGTACATGCAAATGTCACCTGCAGTCGTACTCATCTTATTCATGCCAAGATTTTGATCATGCAGCTAGCAGAGAAAATCAAAGAATGGACAAACTACAAATGTGAAAGAGGAAGAGACGCATACTCAACAACAACACAACATAATAATTCATATGTACCACAGCTAGTAAAATTTCGGTTCTTTTTCTCCCTCCCCCTTGCATGCTTTTGCAGCTTCTGATCAGGATAAGTACATGAAGAATCGCCCATGGATGGAAGCCCGGCGGCCCTCAGTGATGCAACGGGTTCGGGCCTGTCGGGACGAGGCGCTTCTCCACGCCGTACCGCGGGTCGACCTCCTCGCCGTCCCCGGGAGCGGCGGACGGCGGGACTCTCTGCCAGTTCCATTTGCTTGGGAGGCGGTGGTGCCGTTGACGATGGTGGTGACCAGCACGATGATGATGGTGGTGCTGGTGGTGGTGGTGGTGTTGATCTTGTGGAGCACCGGCGGCCGACGAGGGGTCGAGGCTCCGGCTCTCCACGGCCAGAAGCATCTTCCTGGGAAGAGAGGCCGGACGACGATCCCGCTCAACCACGGCCACCGAGCTTCCGCAACGGAGGAGGCCGCCGCCGCAGCCGTGGAAGGCGAAGGTGAGCGCGGCGAGCCAGAGGAGGAGGACGACGACGGGGGCGGCGCCGCCGGGTCGTCTCATGGCCTCCGCGCGCAGGCCTGGGGAGTCATGGAGCGCGGCGAGCCACAGGAGGACAAGGTAGCTAGCTAGCTAGCCCAGCCGGGTGGCAGGAGATGGACGTCGCACTGGCTCTGCACGGGCGTACGAAGCCGGCCGGTCGGTCGAGGAAGCTTGCGGGGTTAGCTATGGCGTATGGTGGAGGGGACGGACGGACGGACGGACGCTGGCGTTGATTGGGATTCAATGTGGCGTTAAGAGGGGAGTGGTTGCTTCCATGGGACTCCTGAGCCAGCTGCGAGCTAGCGAGCGTATGGAATGGGCCGGCGCCGGTGATCCCGCCTTCACGGAAGCGTGGCACCAGTTTTACTACTCCTCCTACGCTCTACCTCTAGCTAGCTGGATGCACACTGACTACTAGCTCGAGTAGAAGCCGGGAAATGAGGAGTATTATTCGGTTAAAAACTGGGGCTTGCGTATGTGCTACGTAGATGGCGGGTTATTTTGATTTTCTGGGGGGGCTCTAGCCTCCAGGTTGTTGGAGGCCGGGTCAAATTCTCAGGTTTAGCGGCAGGCACGAGACGCCTGCCTGCCCGCCCGCTCCCAATGCATCCATGCAAGGAAATTCAAGCTAGATCAGCACTCAGCAGTACAAAAAGGTGAGATTCAGAAAACGCTGGCTCACTCTTGAAGGAACGTGCTGTGCTGTTGGCTTCACGCAACGTACGCCCCGGCTTTGACTTCCAGGGGTCGCCACTTGTTGCGGAATTTGGGATAGATTTGGGAGGTGCCATGTTCAAGCCCGCCAGCTATTGCGATTCATTCACACGCACTGACCGAACGGACCAATTTTCGCGGCTTTCGTTCTTAATTAATCCGCGGTTTCTTTTGCGGGACGACATCGAAATGGAAAGGTCAGAGCGGGGGTGATGACAAGTCAGAACTTGTGTGGATTGTTGCTTCGCGCTTTGTGATTGATCTTTGGTTTGATTTGATTAGTGGAGGTCAATGAGTTCAGGCTGGCAACATGTGGTGTACGCTACATGTACATGTTACATGGGTCGATGCGGTGGCACCGCTGGCACGAGTCGCCATCGGTTCTTATATATGTAGAGACTTGTCATGTTTTTTGCTTTAAGATTTCTTTCTCTTGAGGAAATACTCCTGCTTGTCAAGATTAAGTTTCAGCTCAGGGTGGACTGCAATGCGGCAACAGGCTGGACAAGATTCCTGCCTGATTGCACAAGCACAGCTCAGGACCGGCTACCTCCGCCTTCCCGTGATCGGCACAGCGATCCTCGCGCTTTCAGAACCCGCGCGCGCTCTGCCGCGGCCACGGCGAAGGCTTCAGCTTCACCCTGCCCGCCATCTGCACGGACGCTGCACTAGCTTTTATATTCCGCATCTTCATCACAAGGTACAGTAGTACTCCCTCCGTTCCTAAATATAAGTCTTTGTAGGGATTCCACTATGAACCACATACGGAGCAAAATGAGTTAATCTACACTCTAAAATGCATCTACATACATCCGTATGTGGTTCATAGTGAAATCTCTACAAAGACTTATATTTAGGAACGGAGGGAGTATATGTTAAGGGCCCAGATATCACACACGAGCCACTCCTAATCCCAACAAGTTATTGAGGGAGATCTTACAAGTAGAGAACCGAGTCCGGTCTGGGGAATTCAGTCTGGTTACACAAGGGGAAAAGTGATGAGCAGAGCATAGAGCAGAGTGGGTGAGATTCAGAAATACAGGGAGATGAGAGAGTTCCTTCTTCAGGTTCTGGTCCAACCACGCGACTTGGCGAGCGCCCTCTCCCTGTCGGTGTTCTGAGCGCGTCCAGGTTGGATTGCACGAGTGGTACGCCTGGGTCGCACCGGCCGGAGCCATGGCCGGCCCCCTCCTTGTCTTCAGTTAACCGATCACCATCAGTTAACTGAACTCCTGCTTCAGCTTCAGCTTCAGAAGCAACAGCAGTAATTAGGGGTCGTAACGTTGCATTTTCAAGCTGAGCTTGGTGATGACACCGGGAGGATGGAGGAAGCCTTGAGTTCTGCTCTTCTCAGAATTTGAGGCGAACTTCACTCACATGAGCCGCCGCGCGCGGCAGCATCCTCTGCGGAGCATAGAAAAGGAATAAATCTGTATAGGTGTCTGGACCTTCATCCGCGAGAAGCAGGGGCGTCTCTGCATCTTCGGTGTCAAACAAAATCTTCAGTCTTCCGCTGAGCTACACTGATTGTAACACATATTCAGTGTTCTTTGGTTCCATATGTATGTTTGACTATCTCATGCTGGAAACATGGTGACTTCATTTTTCTTTTTCTTTTTGCGGATGGTGACTTCATACTGAACCTCCATATCTCACATAAAAACAGTTGTGTTGTGAACACAGAAAATATACAAGGCCCTGTGTCACCAAAACTTATTGGAGATTCTTTTTTTTTTGTGTACGGACAAAACCGAGTTATTTTCGAATAGTATCAGCATGGCCAAGGAAGCAGCATACTAGAAGCTAGTATTTGGAACCTTTAAGACCATACTACACAATAGAAAATCCTGTCTCAGCTCAAGCTACTCTTAACTTTCTGCAATCAACACAAACATTTATTTAGTTTTCCGTAATTCTCTTTTGCAAATGTACACAACAAAATGCAACGGGAAGTAATGTATAAGGCAGGAGCATTTCTGATCTCAAAGGAAAACATAGGGTTCTTTAGTTTTTGAAAAATCGAAGGACAACAACGGACTTTTTCTGAATATTACCAATGCTCCCCAGGTTACTCGAAAATCCAAAGAGCAGAAACATTTTGGCAAGGGGCAACCTGAAGAACGTAAGTTATTATTGGATACATTACACGAGAAGACAATTCATTACAAATGCTACTTGCGATGGCAATATATTTCTTTATTTTTATTTTTGGATGTAGTTTAATTGAGAGCATGCTTTTATGTGCAACAACAACATCTGGGAATTAGCACAGATTCCAACTAGTATCTAGGTTCCACAGTGTGGCAACCACAAACTAGCCCATACGACAAAAATCTCAGACCTTCATTTTTTCTCTTTCAAAATAAAAGTTGTGTACAGATACAACACATATAAATCCTAAGGCAATATCAAGCTGAGAAGCTATTTGGTTCATAACTCAACACAGTATAGGCCAAGCAGTGTTTCAATTAACACTGGCTTCGATGCATACGTCAATTTTACAGCATGCAATTTTCTCCATAATTCACCAATTTACTTTTTAATCAAGGCCTTGTGACTTATGCACACAAATGATATTAGGGTATGATTTGAGCATAGTGCAGATCAACTAATGAGTAAATTTTAAAGATCTGCTGAAGGCAGAGGCGGAACCAATTTACGAATTTTGGCAATTAGACATGACATGAAGCTTATTGGACTAGTATAGCTACAAGACATAATATTATGCATCTAAATTGACTAAGATGGAAAAGTATAAAACGAAGATTCAGGTACTCTCATAAGTGATAACATAGGGAGAGGCTTTCAGAAATAAGGGAAAAACATAGGGAGATGATATGTCAGTGCTAGTTCGAGCACAAACTGTTAGATTGATCTCTTCCCAAATGGGCCCAACGGCCCATTGGACCCTTGACCCACGCCCTGATCGGGGGCGTCCAGCCCAAGTAAGGTTGGTGGGCCCCTGTCGCGTAGTGCCATATAGAGGAGGTGGGGACCATGGCACGAGGTACGAGGTTCGCCGCCGCCACTGTTCCCCACTTCTAACCCTAGTCCGATTGAGAGGGAGGCACTGAAGCGATGGGAATCCCACCGATGCCACGACTACCTTGAAGTCGCCCTCTACACCGACCGCCGCTGCCCGTGCGCAGACATTCACCGACGAACCAGCGATCGCCGGAAGGCAAAGGTACACACCCGAATACAGTCAATATCCCACTGATCTACTCCTAGTCGATCCAGCAGACATAACAATGGTATCAGATCGCCTGTCTAGTGAATAGATCGAGTTGGGAAAGAAATATTCGAAAATGAATCAAAACAGAACATCAAACATACACAGATAAGATTTCGATCTCGAATCGAAGGAGAAAGAGGAAAAGGTCGAAACCCTAACCCTATATCAAAAGGACGCGGGGAGAAGGACCTAGTAGGGATTTCCTCTGCAGTCACGATCGCCATTGTGCGGCAAAGGAACCCGCCGCCGTGTGGGTCACAGACCGAGTCACCGCTTGTCGCCGCACCGCTGGCGCGAGGGTTGGGGATCAGGGCGTCGCAGCAAAACCGCTCGACAGCGGCGCGCTCCCCAGCGAGGAACGCGCTCGCCGGCGAGGGGACCCACAGCGGCGCCACCCTCCGTCCCCGGTGCCATGGACGTCTCTGGATCTCGCATGGCGCGGACTAGAGAAGGGGGCAGATGAAAAGAAGGGAAAGTGCTCGCGCGGCACGGTAGCGCGACGTCGTTGATGTCTACTACACAACTTTCTTTTTGTAGACGTTGTTGGGCCTCCAAGTGCAGAGATTTGTAGGATAGTAGCAAATGTCCCTCAAGTGGATGACCTAAGGTTTATCAATCCGTGGGAGGCGTAGGATGAAGATGGTCTCTCTCAAACAACCCTGCAACCAAATAGCAAAAAGTCTCTTGTGTCCCAAACACACCCAATACAATGGTAAATTGTATAGGTACACTAGTTCGGTGAAGAGATGGTGATACAAGTGCAATATGGATGGTAGATAAAGGTTTTTGTAATCTGAAAATATAAAAACAGCAAGGTAGCAAGTGGTAAAAGTGAGCACAAACGGTATTGCAATGCTAGGAAACAAGGCCTAGGGTTCATAGTCTCGCTAATGCAAGTTCTCTCAACAATAATAACATAATTGGATCATATAACTATCCCTCAACATGCAACAAAGAGTCATTCCAAAGTCACTAATAGCGGAGAACAAACGAAGAGATTATGGTAGGGTACGAAACCACCTCAAAGTTATCCTTTCTGATCAATCTATTCAAGAGTCCGTAGTAAAATAACACGAAGCTATTCTTTCCGTTCAATCTATCATAGAGTTTGTACTAGGATAACACCTTAAGACACAAATCAACCAAAACCCTAATGTCACCTAGATACTCCAATGTCACCTCAAGTATCCGTGGGTATGATTATACGATATGCATCACACAATCTCAGATTCATCTATTCAACCAACACAAAGAACTTCAAAGAGTGCCCCAAAGTTTCTACCGGAGAGTTGATACGTCTCCGTCGTATCTACTTTTCCAAACACTTTTGCCCTTGTTTTGGACTCTAACTTGCATGATTTGAATGGAACTAACCCGGACTGACGTTGTTTTCAGCAGAATTACCATGGTGTTATTTATGTGCAGAAACAAACATTTTCGGAATGACCTGAAACTTCACGGAGCCACTTTTCAGAAAATTAGAAAAATACCTGCAAAAGATGAAGGCCAGGGGGCGCACCACCTCTCCACGAGGGTGGGGGCGCACACCCCTACCTCGTGGGCCCCCTGTTGCCTCTCCGACTCCAACTCCAACTCCATATATTGTGTTTCGGGGAGAAAAAAATCAGAGAGAAGAAATCATCATGTTTTACGATACGGAGCCGCCGCCAAGCCCTAAAACCTCTCGGGAGGGCTGATCTGGAGTCCGTTCGGGGCTCCACAGAGGGGAATCCGTCGCCATCGTCATCATCAACCATCCTCCATCACCAATTTCATGATGCTCACCGTCGTGCGTGAGTAATTCCATCATAGGCTTGCTGGACGGTGATGGGTTGGATGGGATCTATCATGAAATCGAGTTAGTTTTGTTAGGGTTTGATCCCTAGTGTCCACTATGTTCTGAGATTGATGTTGCTATGACTTTGCTATGCTTAATGCTTGTCACTAGGGCCCGAGTGCCATGATTTCAGATCCGAACCTATTATGTTTTCATCAATATATGAGTGTTCTTGATCCTATCTTTCAAGTCTATAGTCACCTATTATGTGTTATGATCCATTAACCCCGAGGTGACAATAATCGGGATACTTACCGGTGATGACCGTAGTTTGAGAAGTTCATGTATTCACTATGTGTTAATGCTTTGTTCCGGTTCTCTATTAAAAGGAGGCCTTAATATCCCTTAGTTTCTGTAAGGACCCCGCTGCCACGGGAGGGTAGGACAAAAGATGTCATGCAAGTTCTTTTCCATAAGCACGTATGACTATATTCGGAATACATGCCTACATTATATCAATGAACCGGAGCTAGTTCTGTGTCACCCTAGGTTATGACTGTTACATGATGAACCGCATCTGGCATAATTCTCCATCACTGATCCATTGCCTACGAGCTTTCCATATATTGTTCTTCGCTTATTTACTTTCCCGTTGCTATTGCTATCATCACTACAAAATACCAAAAACATTGCTTTTACTAATGTTACCTTTTGCTACCGTTATCACTACTATCATATTACTTTGCTACTAAACACTCTGCTGCAGATATTAAGTTTCCAGGTGTGGTTGAATTGACAACTCAGTTGCTAATACTTGAGAATATTCTTTGGCTCCCCTTGTGTCGAATCAATAAATTTGGGTTGAATACTCTACCCTCCAAAATTGTTGTGATCCCCTATACTTGTGGGTTATCAAGACTATTTTCTGGCGCTGTTGCCGGGGAGCATAGCTCTATTCTTTGAGTCACTTGGGATATATATCTGCTTATCATTATGAAGAACTTGAGAGATCCAAAAACCAAGATCTATCCCTCAACTACGAGGGGAGGTAAGGAACTGTCATCTAGCTCTGCACTTGATTCACCTTCTGTTATGAGTAAGTTTGCGACACCTACACCTGCTTCTGCTATTCGTTCTGATATGTCGCATGTTATTGATGATGCTACTTCTGCTATGCATGATACTTATGATGAAACTACCTCTGCCGGTGTACTAGAGTAGGGGTACCCTAGTATCCCGAACTTGTGCACGGGCAGTCGCAGCGTCCCGCGGCAAGGCTTGCCGGGTGACCGCCAAGGTCCTCCGTGGTTCCTTTGGAGCCATTCAAGAACAAAGTATCCAAGTCAAAGAGACAAGACCCCGGCAAGAGGAGCTTGCCGGGAAGGCCAACCAAGGCACTTCAAGACCCCGGCAAGAGGAGCTTGCCGGGAAGGCCAACCGAGGCATCTCAAGGAACTTGCCGCGGCGCACCACGCGTCCCGGCAAGGCCCGGTGAGCGACAAGCTCCCGGGCGCGACAAGACAACAACCGCGGCAAGACACCACTGTGCCCACGCTCCAGCACATCCACCAACGTGTCGCTCTGGGACCCCTCCAGGCGTACGTGGCGGAAGGCTGTGCAGCTTGCGGTGCGCGGTGGCAAGCGGCGCTGACAAGATCGCCATCATGGCGAACGGTGGCGTCCCTGGCGGTCCTTTTTTGCACTGTTTAAGCGACACAGACGGGCATTTAAGGCCCTTGTCCCCTGCCGTCAGGGTTAGGTATGATACACTGTAGCAGGTAGCTGTGCCTACCACAGCACCTTTCCATTTCTACCCTTTACCTCCGTTGCCACCTGTCGGTGACCCCTTGAGCATATAAAAGGAGGCCCGTGTGCAACGTAGAGGGGGGTTCGAACACTCACGCTCGGTCTCGCTAGCTGCTGGTGTGTACTGTAGCACTCCGCGCTCCCGAGCAAGAAATCAATACAAATCACAAAGCAGGAGTAGGGTTTTATGCATCCGTGCGGCCCGAACCTGGGTAAATCGCTCGCGTGCATCGCCTCGATTTGCTCTTTGCACTACCTCCGCCCCCGCCGAACCGAAAGGGACCCGGTCCGCCGGTCCCATAGGTGCCCGTGGATCAGTACCCCGGCATCTTTGGCGCGCCAGGTAGGGGGCGTCGAAGTTGTGTGAACCAGATCCGACGTTCTCGCGAGCTAGATCTTCATCATCTTCACCAACATGCCGCCGAAGAAGAAGGCTTCGGAGGCGGCTGCTCCGTCCGTGCCGAACCCACCATCGCCGGAGCAAACGGCTGATGGGGCAGGCGCCGGCGGAAGAACGCGCGTCGACGAGGGAGCTCACGGTGCTGCCAGGTCCAAGGACAGGGCTGCACTACCCATCGGCGGCGTAGCCGGCTCCCACAACGACCGGGCGCACTCCAAGACCTCGGCGTCCGTACATGCACCGCGCCCATCTCAGGAGGCGCGGGACTGGCAGCGTCATGGTACTCACGGTACCATGCGTTTGCTAGACCAAGATCGAGCTGGTGGATCTCGGAGCGCTCACGACCACCATGTACGCCAACATGCTGGCACGAGCGAGGCACGGTCGCCTGGACGGGATACTGCTCCTTCTAACGTGGTTAGAAGTCCGAGCATATCCCGCTCCTCGCACCGTTCGCCACCGCCACCTGCCACTGCAGCAGAAGCTTTGGCGCGAGCTCAGCTGCTCCTAGACTACCCTCCAACGGCGGACAAGATCGACGATTGGAGGGCCACCATCCAGAGTCTCATCGGCTTCGCCAACGGCGACACTCCACGGCAGCCGAGCACGTCGCAGCCGCGGCAAGCCAGCCAGGCGCGAGCCAGAGACGACAAGACTGGTGGGGGTGCAACTACTGTGCACTCTCCGCCCCGAAGGCCAAGATCGCCGACTCGCCGGATCCACCTCGACAGCGACTCCACCGCGTCGTCAGATCCGCGAGCTCGTCACGATTAGCGCCAAGTTCTTCAAGAACGACAACAAGAAGACGCTCGTACTCGCATCGAGCGCCGAAGAGAAGCGCGACGTCAATCAGACCAGCGCGCTGGGCCCTCTGTTGACATGCATGCACCAGGGGAACCAGGAGACTTGCCGTACGCGGTAGGTTGCCCTGCGTTCACTCGTGAGCTGCGGCAAGTCCAGTGGCCCAGCACGAAGAATTTCAAACCAGATGTACCGGAGAAGTACGACGGCAAGACGCATCCGTCGGAGTTCCTCAGCATCTACACCATCGCGGTGCAGGCTGCCGGGGGGCAAGACGACAAGATCCTTGCCAATTACTTCCCGTTGGTGCTCAAGCCCAACGTCAGGTCCTGGCTCATGCACTTGCCGGATAACTCCGTATCCTCCTGGGCGGACCTGTGCCATCAGTTTGTTGGCGCCTTTACAGGCGGCCACAAACCTCATGGCCAAGAGAGTGACCTTCATCTGCTCGCCCAGAAGGAAGGAGAGCCCCTGCGCAAGTACATTCAGAGGTTCAGCCGTGTAAAGTATAACATCCCTGACGTCCACCCCGCCGCGGTCATCAGCGCGTTCCATCAGAACGTGCGTAACTGCATGATGCGGGAGGAGATGGTGATGTGCAGGATCAGAGACGTCAGCGAGCTATACGCCCTGGCCGACAAGTGTGCACGTGCTGAGGAAGGGAGGAAACTCCCCGGAGAGAAGACCGGAGCAGAAGGATCTGACAGTGAGGATGCTGCCCCGGCAATGAAAAACCGGCGGCGCAACAGGAAGAAGAAAGGCAAAGAGGTGCTAGTCGTTGAGCAATCCGGCAACGAAGGTGGCGCCAAGAAGGCTACAGTTGGTAGCTCCGGCAAGGAGATTGCCGCGTGCGCCAACTGCCAGGCTGTGGCGGTCGCCGACAAGCAGGACGACCTCGACAAGCAGTACTGCAAGATTCACCGCACCAAGGGCCATGACCTCCAGAGCTGCAAGAAAGTTGAACAGCTTGTTCAGCAGCAAAAGGCTGAGTACGAGCGACGCGACAAGGAGAGGGCCCAAGGAGGTGCTGGAGAATCCGGCAAGAAGCGCGCCGGCCGGGGAGGACGCCGCGGCAAGGCCAAGCAGCGGCAAGGAGATAGACCTCCCCGCGGCCGCGACAACGATGAAGACGACGACGACGACGAAGACATGGATGATGTCGAGACTAGTGAGCAGGAGTTTCAGAAAGCCACAGAGGTCTTGTGCGTTGACGGTGGTGCTTCTCTGCATACTTCGCACCGCCAACTCAAACAGTGGGTGCGGGAAGTCAATGCAGCAGAACCACCTATCGAATCGCGCAAGCTTCTGAAATGGTCCAGCACGCCTATCATCTTTGATATTGAGGACCACCCTGATCACACAACTGCGGTCGGGTGCTTGCCGATGTTGGTTTCACCAACTATCCGCAACCTCAAGGTCACTAAGATGCTAGTTGACGGCGGGGCCGGCTTGAACCTGATCTCCTCCGCTGTACTCCAAAAACTCCAGATCCCTGACAACGAGCTCGAAGAGACCGGCACATTCCAAGGAATCAATCCGGGAAGGAGCAAGCCGAAGGGGAAGGTCACGCTGCCGGTGACATTTGGCAGCGAGCTCAACTTCAGGACTGAGAGGGTCACTTTTGACGTTGCTGATATTCCATTGCCTTACAATGGGATACTTGGCCGTCCAGCACTCGCCAAGTTCATGGCAGCCTCTCATTACGCATATAACATGCTGAAGATGCCAGGCCCGATAAGCGTCATTTCTGTCCCCGGCGACAAGAAGGATGCTCTTATCTGTGCCGACAAGATCTACCGGGAAGCAACAGCCGCAGCAGATCGCAAGCCACTTGCCGCTGAAGCTCCCGGGGGGAAGAAGACCAAGTCCGGCAAGAGTTCTGATGCCCACTCCGGCAAGCGCACCTCTTCGGAGTGCTGCGCTGCTGTCGAGGACGCACCATCGAGCTCCACCGGCAAGTGTAAGAAGACGATGGCAGCTCCGCCAGAGACGAAGAAGGTGTCCGCCAAGGAGGACGGCACTGGTGGTACCTTCACCATCAGTGCCAATCTCGACCCCAAATAGGAAAGCGCGCTCGTTGCTTTCCTGCGGGCGAATGTCGACGTGTTTGCGTGGCAACCGTCTGACATCCCCGGCGTTCCCAGGAAAGTGATTGAGCACCACCTTGCCGTTTGTCCTTATGCGCGGCCCGTCAAGCAGAAGGTCAGGAAGCAGGCAGTGGAGCGCCAAGAATTCATTGCAGAAGAGATCAAGAAATTGGAAGCAGTAGGCCTTGTTAGAGGAGTGCTCCATCCCACGTGGTTGGCCAATCCTATAGTCATGCGCAAGGCGAATGGGAAATGGAGACTTTGTATCAATTTTACCGATGTTAACAAAGCTTGTCCCAAAGACCCATTTCCTTTGCCGCGGATTGACCAGATTGTTGACTCCACAGCCGGATGTGATTTGCTTTCATTTCTTGACGCATATTCAGGATACCATCAGATCTTCATGGCAGAAGAGAATGAGGAGAAGACCGCATTTATTACTCCATGTGGCACGTACTGTTTCGTACGGATGCCTTTCGGATTAAAAAATGCTGGTTCAACATTTGCAAGGGTAGTTCATGTCGCTCTTGAGCCGCAAATACACAGAAATGTGGAAGCATACATGGATGATATAGTGGTCAAGAGCAAGGACAGAGCAACTTTGATCCAAGATTTAGACGAGACCTTTGCAAATCTGCGCAAGATCAGCCTCAAGCTCAACCCAGAGAAGTGTGTGTTTGGAGTTCCCTCCGGCAAGCTTCTCGGGTTCTTCGTGTCTCAGCGGGGAATTGAAGCCAATCCCGACAAGATCAAGGCCATTGGGCAGATTGAAGCACCCAAGCGCGTCAAGGATGTACAAAGACTTGCCGGTTGTGTGGCTGCTCTCAGCAGGTTTATCTCTCGGTCTGCTGAGCGCGCCCTGCCGTTTTTCAAATTATTGAAAAAGGCAGGTCCAATGAGATGGACTTCGGAAGCGGAGGCTGCGCTGCAAGACTTGAAGAGATACCTGTCCTCCCCTCCAATACTTGTCGCACCTAAGCCACAAGAGAAGTTGCTGCTGTATATAGCGGCAACCAATCAAGTGGTTAGTGCTGCGTTAGTAGCAGAGAGGGAGGCAGATGACGAGCCTGCAACCATGGCAAGCACATCCAGCGATAAGCAGGGGGCTTCCCCGACAAGCTCTGGTCCCGACAAAGATGGATCTGTGCAGATGCGAGAAGAGATACAGAAGAAAATGGTGCAGCGCCCGGTTTACCTTGTCAGTTCCCTTCTGCAGGGGGCTAGGTTAAGGTACTCTGGCGTGCAGAAATTGCTTTTCGGCCTTCTCATGGCCTCGAGAAAGCCGCGCCATTACTTCCAAGCACATGAGATCACAGTTGTCACTCGCTTTCCGCTGAAGAGGATACTGCAGAATCCAGAAGCGACAGGCAGGATTGTTGAGTGGGCACTGGAACTGTCAAGCTTTGGCCTCAAGTTTGAAAGTACTTCAACTATACAGAGCAGAGCATTGGCAGAATTTATAGCAGAATGGACGCCAACACCAGATGAAGAAATTCCAGAAACGAGCATCCCCAACAAGGAAGTAAACAAAGAGTGGCTGATGTACTTTGATGGTGCCTTTTCGCTGCAAGGCGCCGGCGCTGGTGTGCTGCTTGTCGCACCCACCGGAGAGCACCTCAAGTACGTAGTCCAGATGCACTTTCCCAAGGAGCAAGCAACAAACAATACTGCAGAGTATGAAGGCTTGCTTGCCGGTCTCAGGATCGCGGCAGACCTTGGGATCAAGAAGCTCATTATTAGGGGTGACTCACAGCTTGTCGTCCGCCAAGTAAACAAGAGCTATCAGAGTCCGTTGATGGAAGCTTACGTTGACGAAGTGAGAAAGCTAGAAGAGCACTTTGACGGCCTGCAGATGGAGCATGTTCCAAGAGCTCAGAACGCCATTGCAGATGGCCTGTCAAAGTGCGCCGCACTTAAGTTACCTGTGAAACCAGGGATCTTTGTGCTCAAGCTGACTCAGCCGTCCGTAACACCATCAACTGGACAGAGCAAAAAGAGGAAGTTGGTTTCTGGTGACTATTTGCCGGCAGAGCTTCCTGAAGCCGCCGCCAAGAAAGTCCCTAAGATCAACGCCAAGAGCGCTGAGGAGCAGTCTGCTCCGGCAAGCCCTAGGGTTTGTTCCGTTGTAGCAGAAACTCCCGACAAGTTTTCCTCCGACAAGCTTGCCGGGGAACGTCACGCTCTGGCGGAGCCGCAGGTTCTCGCCGTAGAAGCGGATGTTCCCGCAGCGGTCCCCAAGATCAACACCAAGAGCGCTGAGGAGCAGTCTGCTCCGGCAAACCCCAAGGTTTGTTTCGTTGAAGCAGAAGCTCCCGACAAGTTTTGCTCCAGCAAGCTTGCCGGGGAACGTCATGCTCCGGCCGAGGCTCAGGTTCTCGCCGTAGAAGCAGACATTACCGCAGCCGCAGATTTGCCTTTGGTCCTTGTTGTCGAGCCACAAGCTCCAGCATGGGCGCAGCAGATTGTCCGTTTCCTTTAGACAGGAGAACTTCCCGAGGAGCAAGAAGAAGCGGAAAGAGTAGCCCGGCAGTCAAGTATGTACTAGTTTGTCGACAAGACACTGTACAGAAGAAGACTGAACGGTGTGAAATTGAAGTGTATTCACCGGGAAGATGGACAAAAGCTGTTGGCAGAGATACATGGAGGCATATGTGGTCACCACATTGGCGCAAGAGCACTTGTCGGCAAAGCATTCTGGCAAGGTTTCTTCTGGCCAACAGCCCTCCAGGATGCAACTGCACAAGTAACCAAGTGTGAAGCGTGCCAGTTTCATTCCAAGCAGATACACCAGCCAGCTCAAGCTCTCCAGACGATCCCTTTATCCTGGCCATTTTCGGTCTGGGGGCTCGACATCCTCGGTCCCTTTCCCCGAGCTGTCGGGGGCTTTGAGTACTTGTACGTTGCAATCGACAAGTTCACAAAGTGGCCGGAAGTGGAACCAGTGAGGAAGGTGACGGCACAGTCAGCAGTCAAGTTCTTCAGGTCGATTGTTTGCCGCTTCGGGATCCCTAACAGGATAATCACCAACAACGGCACGCAATTTACGAGCCGCACCTTCATGCAGTAGGTCCAAGATCTTGGCGCCAAGGTCTGCTTCGCTTCTGTTGCTCACCCGAGAAGCAACGGTCAAGCGGAGAGGGCAAATGCTGAAGTGCTGCGCGGGTTCAAGACCAGAACTTTCGACAGGCTGCACAAGTGCGGAAGAAACTGGATCGAGGAGCTGCCGATGGTTCTTTGGTCGATCAGGACGACGCCAAATCGAGCCACTGGACAGACACCTTTCGCTCTAGTCTATGGAGCAGAAGCAGTTATCCCCACGGAACTCGTATATGGGTCACCTCGAGTGCTCGCTTATGATGAGCTTGAGCAAGAGCAGCTACGACAAGATGACGCGCTGCTCCTTGAGGAAGACCGTCTTCAGGCTGCTGTGCGAGCTGCTCGCTACCAGCAAGCTTTGCGCCGCTACCATAGCCGCAAGGTTAACGCCAGAAGTCTCGAGGAAGGCGACCTTGTTCTTCGGCGCGTTCAGTCCGCCAAGAATTCCAACAAGTTGACGCCGAAGTGGGAAGGCCCTTACCGGGTGAAACGAGTCACAAGGCCTGGCGCTGTCCGCCTTGAGACCGAAGATGGCATTCCGGTGAGCAACTCCTGGAACATTGAGCATCTTCGTAAGTTTTACCCGTAAGGCACGGTCGTCGGAACCTGTTCCGGCAACCACCTTTTGTACAAGTCTTGCCGCTGTTGCATGTAATCCTTTGTACAAAGCCGGGCGCAGATCCCGTGCATAAATAAAGCTCATGTGCACCGCACATTTTGTCGATTTTATGCTTTCTATTTTTTGGCATATATGATCTGACACTTTGTGCAGCACCTACTCCACGGTAAGCAATAACGAGCCGTAAAGCTCCATATCTGCATTTGTCTCTTCTTTCTTTTGAAAGGAAGTTTCCCCTCGCCCACAAGTTTGCCGGGGGGAAAGGAGAAGACGATGGTATGGACCAGGCGTCGTTCAAGAAAGTTTCGCCTTGCCGGGAAGCAAACAACAGAAAAGCTAAGTTGCCAAAGTTTAAGCAATCAAATTTTTTAAAATTTTAAGTTATCTCCCTTGAACGACCACACTTTGTGTGGAAAACCTGTGCGCGGAGGAACCAACTCGTAGCTAGTTGCGCCTTTACTTTGTTTCGAGTCCGCTCAACAACTTAAGCGAGCTGCTAGCGCCCTTACTTTGCTTCGAGTCCGCTCAGCAACTTAAGTGAGCCGCCAGCACCCTTACTTTGTTTCGAGTTCGCTCGGCAACTTAAGTGAGCTGCAACTAGTTGCGACAAGGTTTCTTGCCGGTAGCGGCACCGCCAGCAGGCTACTGACGTCCCGCACTCAGCGCTCGCGGCCCAGGTGCCTGCACCGGCAAGTTCCCTAAAAGCGTAGGGTAAAAAGACATACAAAGGGGGGAGTCAAGTAAAGGAAATAACGTTGCAATCATTGCCCAGAATAAAAGTTATATTACAAGGATAGCTTGTCGCGGCTCTAATAGTTTGTTTTCATAACATGCCAAACAGCGACAAGGAAAGAAGAAATGGGCGGCCTAATCTACGCGATCGCCTTCAACCCTCTTGATCCCGCTCACCTTGTCCACAATGGGTGCGACAAGGGCCTTGAGCTCCTCCAGATCGGCCTCCGGCGGCAAGGTCCTGAGGATGTTGGTGAGGCGGAGGCCCGGATTGCGGAAGGCCACCTTCATCAACACTTTCTCGAGGGCTCCTACGCAGATCTTGCGCGATTTGTCGGCCAGCTGCTTGGGGATCCTCTCCCGGAGTCGCTGGAGGGCTGTCGCCACGCCCTTGAAGAACAGGACGAGCTTGGCGCTGGGCTGGAGGTTGTCGTCGGAGGGATCCCCAAGATCCTCCATTCCCAGCTGCGCCAGCTCCTTGTCGATATCTGTGGCGGCGTTCACCAGACTCTCCGTCCAGTGCGTCACAGTCTCCCTGAAGGCGTTCTGGGCGGCGGCAGCGCTCTCCAACAGCGCCTTGTCGGCCTTGATCTCCTCCTTCAAGGCCGCCTCCCGCTTCTTGGCGCTGTCCAGAGTCTTGGTCAAAGTGGTTAGCTTCAACTCAAGATCCACGTTGGAGACCTTGGCGGCGATGAGCTCTCTGCCCTTCTCGGTGAGATCGGCTTCTAGCTGCGCCACCTTCGTCTTCAACTCCTCCTTGGCGGCTTCGGCGGTGGCGGCGGCATCCTCTGCTTGTTTGAGGGCTTCGCCGAGCTTTCCCTCGCGCGCGGCAAGCTCCTCCTCGTGGGCGTCAAGATTGACCTTCTGCTGCGCCAGCTCGCCCTCTTCCGCGGCTAGCTGCACAGCGGCAAGTCGTTGCCGCTCTTCGGCTTCAGCCTTCTCGAGGAGAAAGGCCTTCCGCGCTTCACCGAGCTGCTCCCGCTCCTCCGCCAGGGATCGGAGGGCTTCCCGATGGAAACCCCCGAGCTCTTCTGCGCGCTTTTCGATGTCAGCTCCCGCCTTTGCGATAAGTGCCTCGCGGGACTCCAGCTTGGCTTGCCACGCGCGGTAGAGCGACATCAACTTCCGCAGCAGCCGCTCTTCTTCGGGCTCGTTGCTGCTGCTGCTTGGCGCGTCGACCAGCGTCAGTCCCGCGGAGGCAAGCACTTCTCCGTCGAAGATCTCCCCCTCGACCGGCGCTCCGGAGCTTGATGCCCAGGGAAGATTGATGAAGACGTCGTCGCCGGCCTTCAAATAGACGCCCGGCTGGGGCTCCTCGGAGCTTGGCGCGGCGGCTTCGGCGGACGGGTCGGCGGTCGGCGTAGCGCCTGGCGCTCCTGCGGCCTCTGGGCCGTCAGTACGATCGCCGGACCCCTCGCCAGTTGCTGCGGCGTCAGCCTTGGCAGCCTCTGCGCCGGCGGCATCTCCAGCACCGGTTGCCTCGTCGGCGGCGTCCTCGGTCTCCATCTGCTCCGCAGCGGATGGATCTGACGGCCGGAAAAGGGGAAAGAGTCAAGCAAAATCCAGCAAAAACTCAAGAAGATCAAAAGAAGAAGAACCCGAGAGAAGTTTTGAGGCAAGAGGAGTACCTGCACCAGGCTCTGCAGTCGTGGTCTCCGCTGTCGGAGGGCCGCTGGTGCTGTCCCTTGTCGGGGAACCCTCCCTTGCCGGAGACTTCTCCCTTACCGGGAAGCCATCCCTTGCCGGAGAGTTCTCCCTTGTCGGGGGATTCTCCCTTGGCTCCTGGTGGGGCTGCTCGGCTCCTACACAAGTTGACAAGCAGATATCAGCAAAGACAAGTACCCAAGCGCGCCTCGCAGCAGAAAGTAAACCACACTTACGCTGGGGGCTGCCCTGGAGGAAAGTCGTCGGGTCCGGCAAGGTTGTCTCGGGCGCGCCACCTGCTGTCGCAGTGGGCTCGTCCTTGATGACGATCACCGGGACCTTGGCTCTCTTTGCCGCTCTCTGGGCCAGAGTCCTAAAAAGGAACAAGTTCAGAAGAAAAGCAAGTGAGAAACAAGATCAACAGCAAGAATTGAGGAACTACAAGTACAGCAAGAGAAGCTTACTCTTCTTCTTCTTCCTCGTCGGAGCTTAACGCGGAGAAGTCGAAGCCCGGCGCGCGCCCGGCGGGAGGAGGCGGAGGAGAAGCTTCCCTTGGCCGCTTGGCGGGAGCAGTGGCGGCGGTCTGAGATGACCCCGCTCCGGCTGTCGGCGCGGCATGAGCAGCGGCAGGAACTGAAGCGGTGGTCCGGCTAGACTCCGCTCCAGTTGCCGTCGTAGCATGAGGCGCTCCCGCGGCAACGGTGTTTGCCGCGGTGGAGCGTGTCACGCGGCGTGGCGACTGTTGACCCGCTTGCCGCTCCGCCACGTCACCGACCTTGCGGAGACGCCTTCTTGGTGGGGATGGAGGCTCTGCTTGCGGTGGGCTGTCTGAAGACGAGGTGGAAGAGGAGTTGATTTCCAACGAGCCGCTCGTGTCCTTGGCGGGCTCGCTCGGCTCGGCGCCACGCCCGGCAAGCTCCTTCTTGCCGGCGGGCTCCCCTCGCTCGGCACGGCTTGCCGCCTCTGCTGCGTCTGCCTCCTCCACCGTGAACCCAAACTCGCCCGCGGCTGCGGCTGCTGCTGCCTCCTCCATCCTAGTGGCGATGAGCGCCATCTCTGCGTCGGTGGTGTCGCGGGTGAGGCCATCCTTCTCGTCGGAGCGGATTGGCACTTCTACCAAGTCGTCGAAGAACTGCTACACGACCTCGTCTGCAGGCTCCTGCCAAGTTGGCACAATTCCATGCGAGTCGCACTCCGGCATCATTGTGCGGATGCGGTCGAGCGAGGAATTGTTGCACAACGGCACGACACCCCCCGGCAACCTAAACACCTCGGGATGTTGGGGGTCATACTTGAACTGTTCCTGCAGCATCGCGTTGAGCTCCAGGACTGTGAAGTTGTAATTGAGGCCCGGCCGCAGCCTCATGATGTCTGCCGCATTCTTGAACTCCCAAGTGGGCCTCCCCCGTTCCTGCAGGGGGGCGATGCGGCGGCGAAGGAAGTCTGCGCCAACAGCGCCAACAGTAAGCCCGGCAAGCCTGAGGCGCAGGATCCTGGTGACGGCAATCTTCAGCCTGTCGTCCTCCGGGGCCAAGTCACTCCAATCGCTGCCGCGCGCTACTGGGGTTTTGCGCCGAGTGGTGAATGGCTGCGGGCTCTCCTCGTCAATCCAGCACCAATCAGCTCTCCACTCCTCCCACTTGCCGCGGAATTCTCCCTCCAGATACGTTTCCTTCTTGCCGGTCCTTGAGATCCAGGCGATTCCGCCGGATAGAGCCTCTCCTCTCTCTACTCGGGGTATGAAGAAGTGGCGGAAGAGGGCTACGTTGGGAAGGACTCCGACAAAGTTTTCGCAGAGATGTGCGGAAACTGCCATCGTCAGAACGGCATTGGGAGTGAAGTCAAGGAGGTGGAATCCATAGGTATTCATGATGTCGCAAAAGAACTCAGAGAAAGGCGGGCAGAGCCCGCAGTAGAAGAACAGAGCAAAAAAGGGGTATCCATTCGGAGCCTTCTTCCAAGCGGCGGCGGGGAGTACCTTTGTGCGCGGATGCGCGCGCGTCTCCGCCGACCAGAACAGGTAATAGTTCTCCCTCAGCTCCTTCGCGCCAAGCTTGGGGGGGGGGGGGAAGACGACCCGCTCCTTCCGCAGCGCCGCGAGCCGCTGCGCCTCGGTCGACTTCACGGCCTTCCCCTTGTCGGCTTTCGGAGCCATGGCGGAAGCAGTGGAGGAGGTCGACGGCGTTGGTGGTGCTGGTGGTGATGTGGGGGCGGAGCGCTGCTCTCTCTCTCTCAGTTTTGGGAAGGCGAGGGAGCGGCGGAGATTTCTGAGATTGGAACGGCAACGGGCAAGTGGGTGAACTGCCCCTATTTCCCCTGCTTATAAAGAGGGAGGGGGCGGACGTTCCGCATTTCCGAATAAAGAAACCACCCACGTCCTCTCCCACGACGCCGCATTCAACGCGTGCCGTTCGGGGAGGGCGCGGTGGATACGGAGTGAGATATGGCGTAACCTAGGCCGCGCGTGCCCGTGCCCTTCTTTTGGGCCTGGCCCAACAGCGCTTGGCACCGTGTATGGCCCAGGCCTGGGGGCTCCTGTCGGTGTACTAGAGTAGCGGTACCCTAGTATCCCGAACTTGTGCACGGGCAGTCGCAGCGTCCCGCGGCAAGGCTTGCCGGGTGACCGCCAAGGTCCTCCGTGGTTCCTTTGGAGCCATTCAAGAATAAAGTATCCAAGTCAAAGAGACAAGACCCCGGCAAGAGGAGCTTGCCGGGAAGGCCAACCAAGGCACTTCAAGACCCCGGCAAGAGGAGCTTGCCGGAAGGCCAACCGAGGCATCTCAAGGAACTTGCCGCGACGCACCACGCGTCCCGGCAAGGCCCGGTGAGCGACAAGCTCCCGGGCGCGACAAGACAACAACCGCGGCAAGGCGCTTGCCGCGGCAAGACACCATTGTGCCCATGCTCCAGCACATCCACCAACATGTCGCTCTGGGACCCCTCCAGGCGTACGTGGCGGAAGGCTGTGCAGCTTGCGGTGCGCGGTGGCAAGCGGCGCTGACAAGATCACCATCGTGGCGAACGGTGGCGTCCCTGGCGGTCCTTTTTTGCACTGTTTAAGCGACACAGACGGGCATTTAAGGCCCTTGTCCCCTACCGTCAGGGTTAGGTATGATACACTGTAGCAGGTAGCTATGCCTACCACAGCACCTTTCCATTTCTACCCTTTACCTCCGTTGCCACCTGTCGGTGACCCCTTGAGCATATAAAAGGAGGCCCGTGTGCAACGTAGAGGGGGGTTCGAACACTCACGCTCGGTCTCGCTAGCTGCTGGTGTGTACTGTAGCACTCCGCGCTCCCGAGCAAGAAATCAATACAAATCACAAAGCAGGAGTAGGGTTTTACGCATCCGTGCGGCCCAAACCTGGGTAAATCGCTCGCGTGCATCGCCTCGATTTGCTCTTTGCACGACCTCCGCCCCCGCCGAACCGAAAGGGACCCGGTCCGCCGGTCCCATAGGTGCCCGTGGATCAGTACCCCGGCAACCTCTATGCCTGATACTACTATGCCACTTAGTGATTTTCTTGATGAACAACTTGCTAGGGCTAGAGAGATTGAAAATATTAAATCTGATGATACTGATGAAAGTGATGATGAAGAATCACTTGTTATTCCTAAGGGTTATGTCTTTGATCAAGAAGCTTCTTTAGCTATTTTAGCTTGCCAAAATAGAAATGAACTCAAAAGGTTATTAGCTAAATGGAGTAAGCAATCTTTAAATGCTAGAATGAAACCTGACCCTGATTTTGCTACTTCACCTATCTTTGTTACTGATAAGGATTATGAATTCTCTATTGATCCTGATATAATTACTTTGGTTGAATCTGATCCTTTTCATGGTTATGAATCTGAAACTGTTGTGGCACATCTTACTAAATTGAATGATATAGCCACCCTGTTCACTAAAGATGAGAGAACTTGTTACTTTTATATCCTTAAAATATTTCTGTTCTCATTAAAGGGTGATGCTACGATATGGTTTAATTCTCTTGATCCTGGTTGTGTGCGTAGTCCCCAGGATATGATTTATTACTTCTCTGCTAAATATTTCCCTGCTCATAAGAAACAAGCTGCTTTAAGGGATATATATAATTTTGTGCAAATTGAAGAAGAGAGTCTCCCACAAGCTTTGGGGAGGCTTCTCCAATTACTTAATGCTTTGCCTGATCATCCTCTTAAGAAAAATGAAATACTTGATATCTTTTATAATGGACTAACCAATGCCTCCAGAGATTACCTGGATAGTTGTGCTGGTTCTGTTTTCAGGGAAAGAACACCGGATGAAGCTGAAATTCTATTGAATAATATGTTGACAAATGAAAATAATTGGACACCTCCGGAGCCAATTCCTGAGCCTATTCCTAAACCAACTCCGAAGAAGAGGGGTATTCTATTTCTCAGTCCTGAAGATATGCAAGAGGCAAAGAAATCTATGAAAGAAAAAGGCATTAAAGCTGAAGATGTTAAGAATTTACCTCCTATTGAAGAAATACATGTTCTTAATTTACCGCCTTTGAAGAAACATATAATCTTAATCCGTTACCTATTGAAGAAACTCATGGTCTTGATAACCCGACACAGGTAGTAAAGGTAAATTCTCTCTATAGATATGATAAAGCTGTAATCCCATTTACTAAGTTTGCTAGCCCATGCTTAGATGAGTTTGATAAATTTATGGCTAAGAAAGAAGACTTTAATGCTTATTTTGGTAGACAATTGAAAAACAATTCAAATATGCTTGAACACTTCGGTGATTATATGGCCAATGTTAAAGGTGAACTTAAACTTATTAGTAAACATACTTCTATGGTTACCACTCAAGTAGAACAAGTACTTAAAGCTCAAAATGATTTGCTCAATGAATTGAATAGTAAAGATAATGATTATGCTGTTAGAGTGGCTACTAGAACTGGTAGAATGACTCAGGAACCTTTGTATCCTGAAGGCCATCGTAAGAGAATTGAGCAAGATTCTCAGAGAAATAACATAGATGTACCTAGTTCTTCTAAAAAGAATAAAAAGAAAAATGATAGGACTTTGCATGCTTCTAGTGATCCTATTGTTGAAACACATGAGAATCCAAATAATATTTCTATTTCTGATGCTGAAACTCAATCTGGTAATGAACCTGAAACTAGTGATAATGTTAATGATAATGTTCATGATGATGCTCAACCTAGTAATGATAATGACATAGAAATTGAACCTGCTGTTGATCTTGATAACCCACAATCAAAGAATCAACATTATGATAAGAAAGACTTTGTTGTTAGGAAACATGGTAAAGAAAGAGAGCCTTGGGTCCAGAAACCCATGCCTTTTCCTCCCAAATCATCCAAGAAAAAGGATGATGAGGATTTTGAGCGCTTTGCTGAAATGATTAGACCTATCTTTTTGCGTATGCGATTAACTGATATGCTCAAAACCAATCCTTATGCTAAGTATATGAAATATATTATTACAAATAAAAGAAAGATACCGGAAGCTAAAATTTCCACCATGCTTGCTAATTATACTTTTAAGGGTGGAATACCAAAGAAACTGGGAGATTCCGGTGTACCAACTATACCATGCTCCATTAAAAGAAATTATGTTAAAACTGCTTTATGTGATCTTGGAGCCGGTGTTAGTATTATGCCTCTCTATATCGTAGACTTGATTTGAGTAAGTTGACACCTACTGAAATATCTTTGCAAATGGCTGATAAATCAACTGCTATACCTGTCGGTATTTGTGAGGATGTGCCTGTTGTAGTTGCAAACATTACTATTTTAACGGACTTTGTTATTCTTGATATTCCCGAGGACGATAGTATGTCTATTATTCTTGGAAGACCCTTTTTGAATACTACAGGGGCTGTTATTGATTGCACTAAAGGCAATGTCACTTTTCATGTTAATGGTAATGAGCATACGGTACACTTCCCGAGGAAACAACCTCAAGTTCATAGTATCAACTCTATTGGGAAAATTCCATCGATTATATTTGGAGGTTTTGAATTTCCTCTTCCTACTGTCAAGAAGAAATATGATATTCTTATTATTGGGGATGTGCATATCCCCGTTGAGGTAACATAGTGTTATTCGAAATTTCTTCGGTTTCATGTTATTCGGAATGAGTTCGTTAACAAGACTTGATCAACCTTGTTAGTGGATTCCTTTTGATGATCGTGAGGTGGATGAAACTAGAAGGCACAACCTTCTGTACTCCACTTTTACTTTCTGTTATTTATAATAAATAAAATAAAAATAAATATTTTTCTGTCTATCATCTGATTATCCGTGCAATATAAAAATACCTCAAAAATAAAAGATCTCCAAATGCCTTGAAATTTAAATATGATTTTTTCCAGAATATTTGAGAATATTTGGCACTGAGAACACAACAGGGGGGTCAACCACCTGCCGACAAGGGTGGAGGGCGCGCCCCCTGCCTTGTGGGACCACGGTGGCCCTCCTCCACTTATTCCTGCACCCACACACTTCATCTTCCTCCCACAAACACGAATATCCAGCTCAAGCACGAGTTCTAGCTCATCTTGCTGCCATTTTCGATCTCCTTGCTCAAAGCACCTTTCACAAAACTGCTTGGGGAGATTGTTCCTTGGTATGTGACTCCTCCATTGGTCCAATTAGTTTTTGTTCTAGTGCTTTATTCATTACAAATTTTTGCTGCTTAGGTGACCCTGTTCTTGAGCTTGCATGTCAAATTTATATGGTCAAGAGTAGTTTTGATGCATGATATAGGTCCTAGGCACTTGCAAGAGTAGTTGCTATCAATATTATTGAGTTTGGTTCACTTTTATTTTGAAGTTACTAAAAAATTTCAGAATTTTTTAGAGAAAGAAATATGCTTAGGAAAATGTTCCAAGGTGGTTCTTCAAGGAAGCAAGGACCCAGGCTTGCAATGCGTGATGCTGATGACGAGCCACCAAGAGACGCTCCAGTGCGTCCTTATGAATGGCCCTCTGAGAACTTTATGGATCGAGCGGGAATTAAGGAAGAATTCAACGGATATTGCATAACGCTGATCTTGTGAGCTTCGAGGAAGAGAAGTGCAGCCAGTATCACAACCTCACCAGTACCTTTGTGAGGAGGTTTGAATTTTCAACTTCATGTAATTCTCCAACTGTCCTGTTTGATCTTTATGATAATTCTTACACCATGGACTGAGAGGATTTTACCACTGCTTGCAAACTTCCACAATGGGGTAGTATAAGGGATCCTTGCAAATCTGAATTTAGAGATTTTCTTGCAAGCATAACTATGGGGGAATCTAGAGATATTACACAAGCTACCATAGGGAGCATTCACTTTCCTGCTATACATTATTTTGCTCTCTTCATAGGTAGATGCATTAATGGTAAAGATGGGGCATGTCACATGTGTGTCCCTGATCTCAGTATTCTTAGAAGTGCTGTGTTAGGAGATAAATCTTATAATTTGGGAGCCATTGTTGCACGTAGGTTGCATCTTAACAGATTTAATGGAGATTTCTTTGGTGGAATTTATGCAACCCGCATAGCTAATTTTCTTGGTATAGCCATATGCGAAGATGTTATTGAATTACCTCCTGCTTATCTAGACTTTAATGCTATGATTCACCACCAGTTTGTCGAGAGGAATGAATCACCTCTCCAGTATCGACTAATCTTTGATAGACGCCGTGCTGTCCATATTACTCTCCCTGCTCCTGCCTTCTTTGATCATCTGGCAAAAGGAAGATATACTATTACCAGAGAGGAGGCAGATGAGTACGAGAGGAGAGCGGAGGCTGCTCGTCGCCACACTGCAGCTCAGCAGGCGATAGCCGCTGCATCGCAGTACGACCCAAACTATTATTATGGATATCAGCCAGGCCAGCCGTGGCCATAGACCAACTTAGGCCAAAAGCCTAAGCTTGGGGGAGTACGTATTTCCCACTGACATTACATTTATGTTCACACACTCATTGCTAGATGTCGGTGCTCATACTTTTTCATTGTATCATCCTTGCTAG
The DNA here is from genome assembly GCF_056163025.1 of Triticum urartu. Classification (NCBI taxonomy): domain Eukaryota; kingdom Viridiplantae; phylum Streptophyta; class Magnoliopsida; order Poales; family Poaceae; genus Triticum; species Triticum urartu. The sequence continues at coordinate 34,455,932 of NC_141873.1, read as the reverse complement.
TTTATTTACCTTTTTATGCTTTTTTCTTGTGTGTTTAATAAACCTTAAGAAAAACAAAAAAAATAGTTGTAGCTTTTAATCAATTTAATTTCCATGCTTGTAGTAGTAATTAAAAAGAAAACCCAAAAATATTTCCTGTTCTTCTTTTGCTTGTTGGGAGCTTTCCCGTGTAAATAGTTTTATTTCCTTTCTTTTCTTTCGGGGTCGATAGGAGAAGACCATAGTTAAATTGTTGAAGTGGCTCTTATATGCATTATTGTTGATCTGACAAAAGAGCCCATATTGCCTTGTCTTCTCCTGTTTATTGAATGCCTGCAGATTCCAGCTTAGTCCAATGCACGTGGACTATTATTATTATTCACATCATTCGATCGTGCAAGTGAAAGGCAATTATGATGATATATGATGGACTGGCTGAGATGAGAAAAGCTGGTATGAACTCGACCTCTTTTGTTTTTGTAAATATGATTAGTTCATCGTTCCTGATTCAGCCTATTATGAATAAACATGTTTGCAATGACAATTAGAGATCATAGTTTCTTGTGCCATGCTTGATTAGCTATGACTTATAATGGTTTACCTTGCGTGCCAACATGCTATTGAGATAGTTATGATGTGGTATGATAGGGTGGTATCCTCCTCTGAATGATTTAAGTGACTTGACTTGGCGCATGTTCACGCATGTAGTTGAAACAAAATCAACATAGCCTTCACGATATTTATGTTCATGGTGGATTATATACTACTCATGCTTGCATTAGGTGTTGATTAATTTTAATGCATGTTAATGTCTGTTGTCGCTCTCTAGCTGGTCGCTTCCCAGTCTTTTGCTAGCCTTCACCTGTACTAAGCGGGAATACTGCTTGTGCATCCAAACTCCTTAAACCCCAAAGTTATTCCACATGAGTCCACTATACCTACCTATATACGGTATCTACCTGCCGTTCCAAGTAAATTTGTATGTGCCTAACTCTAAACCTTCAAATAAATATCCTGTTTCGTATGCTCGAATAGCTCATGTATCAACTAGGGCTTGTTGGGGATCGTAGCAGAAATTCAAAAAAATTTCCTACGTGTCACCAAGATCAGTCTATGGAGAGACTAGCAACGAGAGAGAGGAGTGCATCTTCATACCCTTGAAGATCGCAATGCGGAAGCGTTACAAGAACGCGGTTGGTGGAATCGTACACGCAGCGATTCAGATCGCGGTCGATTCCGATCTAAGCGCCGAACAACGGCGCCTCCGCGTTCAACACACGTACAGCCCGGTGACGTCTCCCACGCCTTGATCCAGCAAGGAGAGAGGGAGAGGTTGGGGAAGACTTCGTCCAGCAGCAGCACAATGGCGTGGTGATGGTGGAGGAGCGCGGTACTCCAGCAGGGCTTCGCCAAGCACTACGAGAGACGAGGAGGGAGAGGGGTAGGGCTACGCCAAGAGAGATATCAAATCACATGTGTTGGGCAGCCCCATACCTCAAGTATATATATGGGGGGGGGGGGGGGAGGGGCTGCGCCCCCTCTAGGGTTCCCTCCCCAAGGGGGGCGACAGCCCTAGATCCCATCTAGGGTGGCGGCCAGAGGGGAGAGGGAGAGAGGGGGGCGCCCTAGGGTGGGCCTTAAGGCCCATCTGGACCTAGGGTTTGCCCCCTCCCACTCTCCCTGCGCCTTGGGCCTTGGTGGGGGGGTGCACCAGCCTACCTGGGGCTGGTCCCCTCCCACACTTGGCCCACGCAGCCTTCTGGGGCTGGTGGCCCCACCTGGTGGACCCCCGGGACCCTCCCGGTGGTCCCGGTATGTTACCGATAGCACCCGAAACTTTTCTGGTGACCAAAACGGGACTTCCCATATATAAATCTTTACCTCCGGACCATTCTGGAACTCCTCGTGACGTCCGGGATCTCATCCGGGACTCCGAACAACATTTGGTAACCACGTACATACTTTCCCTATAACCCTAGCGTCATCGAACCTTAAGTGTGTAGACCCTACGGGTTCGGGAACCATGTAGACATGACCGAGACAACTCTCCGGCCAATAACAAACAGCGGGATCTGGATACCCATGTTGGCTCCCACATGTTCCATGATGATCTCATCAGATGAACCACGATGTCAAGGATTCAATCAATCCCGTATACAATTCCTTTTCTCTATCGGTATGATACTTGCCCGAGATTCGATCATCGGTATCCCGATACCTCATTCAATCTCGTTATCGGCAAGTCTCTTTACTCGTTCCGTAATACATCATCCCGTGATCAACTCCTTGGTCACATTGTGCACATTATGATGATGTCCTACCGAGTGGGCCCAGAGATACCTCTCCGTTACACGGAGTGACAAATCCCAGTCTTGATTCGTGCCAACCCAACAGACACTTTCGGAGATACCCGCAGTGCACCTTTATAGCCACCCAGTTACGTTGTGATGTTTGGTACAACCAAAGCATTTCTACCACTAGTAGAAAAGGGGGCAAAGGTCCAGGCCGGGTCAGCCCATTAGTCCCGGTTCAGTCACGAACCGGGACTAATGTGAGCATTGGTCCCGGTTCGTGCGGCTAAGGCATTAGTCCCGGTTCACCTGAGCCCTTTAGTCCCGGTTTGTGGCACGAACCGGGACTAAAGGGTGCGATGCCCTTTAGTCCCGGTTTGTGTTTCAAACCAGGACTAAAGATTAGACCTTTAGTCCCGGTTTTAGACACAAACCGGGACTAGAGGGTGCAATGCCCTTTAGTCCCGGTTTGTGTCTCAAACCGAGACTAAAGGTCCCATTTTCAAACTCTACCCCCCCGGTGGATCGCCTTTTTTGTTTTGAAAAAATCAAAAGAAAATGATAAAAACTTCAAAAAATAAAATCCTTCGAGAGGTAGTTATAGTGCTACATCTACTAGTTAGGAAAATTTAAAAACTTAAATTTGGACATGTTTTGCAAAAAATGTAGGGAAAATGTAAAACGGCTATAACTTTTGCATACGATGTCGGGAAAAAACGTATAATATATCAAAATGTTCAGAACGAAAATCCGCTTCCGATTTAGACAGCATACGGCATGTTTGCAAATTTTTAGAATCCTCAAATTCTAAAAGGAAAAAAAGTTATGCTCAAATTTCAGTTTTTTTTGAATTTTTGTTAAATCTGGTCAAACTATGGTCAAACTACTTATTCAAGAAGTATTAGTGTTATTAATAATTATTCAAGAATATTAGTGTTACTAAATAATTATTTCTCATTTTTGCATTTTGGTCAACTATGGTCAAACTGTGGTCAAACAATGGTCAAACTACTTATTCAATAAATATTAGTGTTACTGAATAATTATTTCAATTTTTTGAATTTTGGTCAAATCTGGTCAAACTATGGTCAAACTAGGGTCAAACTGTGGTCAAACTACTTATTCAAGAAATATTAGTGTTACTAAATAATTATTGATTTTTAGAACAATAGTTTCAAACTCAAACGGTGAAATGTGTGACTTCATGTTCAAGCTAAATTCCTGAGGGTTAATAGGATTGACATCTTACTATTGTCAGGAAAACAACAAGTGCAGACTTGGAAACGAGGGAGAATAGAACCCGGAAGTTAAGCGTGCTCAGGCTGGAGTAGTGAGAGGACGGGTGACCGTTCGGAAGTTAGATGATTTGGAATGATGAGGGGTGATTAGAGATTAAAGGTTAAATTGAGCAGTGATGAGGGGTAATTAGAGATTAGAGGTTAAAATAAATTCAGAAATTTGAAATTCAAAAAAAAATTCAAAAAAAAAATTCAAAAAAAATTCATAAAATTTCCTTTAGTACCGGTTGGTGTTACCAACCGGGACTAAAGGTGGACCTCCAGGCAGCGGCCACGTGGAGGGCCTTTAGTCCCGGTTCTAGTAAGAACCGGGACTAAAGGGGGAGGCTTTAGTACCGACCCTTTAGTCCCGGTTCCAGAACCGGGACTAAAGGCCTTTTTTCTACTAGTGTACGGTATCCGGGAGTTGCACAATCTCATGGTCTAAGGAAATGATACTTGACATTAGAAAAGCTTTAGCATACGAACTACACGATCTTGTGCTAGGCTTAGGATTGGGTCTTGTCCATCACATCATTCTCCTAATGATGTGATCCCATCATCAACGACATCCAATGTCCATGGTCAGGAAACCGTAACCATCTATTGATCAACGAGCTAGTCTACTAGAGGCTTACTAGGGACATGGTGTCTTCTATGTATCCACACATGTATATGAGTTTCCTATCAATACAATTCTAGCATGGATAATAAACGATTATCATGAACAAGGAAATATAATAATAACTAATTTATTATTGCCTCTAGGGCATATTTCCAACAGTCTCCCACTTGCACTAGAGTCAATAATCCAGTTCACATCGCTATGTGATTAACACTCAAGGTCACATCCCCATGTGACTAACACCCAAAGTGTTTACTAGAGTCAATAATCTAATTCACTTTACCATGTGATTAACACTCAATGAGTTCTGGGTTTGATCATGTTATGCTTGTGAGAGATGTTATAGTCAACGGGTCTGAACCTTTTAGATCCGTGTGTGCTTTACAAATCTCTAGGTCATCTTGTAGATGCAGCTACCACGCTCTTTTTGGAGCTATTCCAAATAACTGTTCTACTATACGAATCCGGTTTACTACTCAGAATCATCCAGATTAGTGCCAAAGATTGCATCGGCGTAACCCTTTACGACGAACTCTTTTTCCACCACCATAATCGAGAAAATTCCTTAGTCCACTAGTCACTAAGGATAACCTTGACCGTTGTCCTGTGATCCATTCCTAGATCACACTTGTACCCCTTGACTGACTCAAGGCTTAGCACGCTTCAAGTGCGGTACACAACATTGCATACTTTAGAGCCTACGTCTAAAGCATAGGGGACGACCTTCGTCCTTTCTCTCTATTCTGCCGTGGTCAGTTCTTGAGTTTTACTCAATACTCATACCTTATAACACAGCCAAGAACTCCTTCTTTGCCGATCTATTTTGAACTCCTTCAAAATTTTGTCATGGTATGTGTTCGTTTGAAAGTACTATTAAGCGATTTTGATCTATCCTTATAGATCTTGATGCTCAATGTTCAAGTAGCTTAATCCAGGTTTTCCATTAAAAAAACACTTTTCAAATAACCCTGTATGCTTTCCAGAAATTCCACATCATTTCTGATCAACAATATGTTAACAACATATACTCATCAAAAATTCTATAGTGCTCCCACTCACTTCTTTGGAAATACAAGTTTCTCATAAACTTTGTATAAACCCAAAATCTTTGATCATCTCATCAAAGCATACATTCCAATTCCGAGATGCTTACTCCAGTCCTTAGAAGGATTGCCGGAGCTTTGCATACTTGTTGGCATCTTTCAGGATTGACAAAACCTTCTGGTGGTATCACATACAACCTTTCCTCAAGAAAAACGTCGAGGAAACAATGTTTCGACATCCTATCTGCAAGATTTCCTAACATAATTCCAACAGACTCTTAGCATCGCTTCGAGTGAGAAAGTCTCATCGTAGTCAACTCCTTGAACTTGTCGGGAAACATCTTAACGACAAGTCGAGCTTTCTTAATGGTGACACTTACCATCATTGTCCGTCTTCCTTTTAAAAATCCATCTGCATCCAACAGCCTTACGACCATCAAGTAGTTCTTTTCAAAGTCTATACTTTTTTTATACATGGATCCTCTCTCGGATTTTATGGCCTCGAGCCATTCGTCGGAATCCGGGCCCACCATCGCTTCTCCATAGCTCGTAGGTTCATTGTTGTCTAGCAACATGACTTCCAAGACAGGATTATGTATCACTCTGATGTAGTACACATCCTTGTCGACCTATGAGGTTTGGTAGTGACTTGATCTGAAGTTTCATGATCACTATCATAAGCTTCCACTTCAATTGGTGTAGGTGCCACAGGAACAACTTTCTGTGCCATGCTACACACTAGTTGAAGTGACGGTTCAATAACCTCATCAAGTCTCCACCATCCTCCCACTCAACTCTTTCGAGAGAAACTTTTCCTCGAGAAAGGACCCGTTTCTAGAAACAATCAATTTTGCTTCCGGATCTGAAATAGGAGGTATACCCAACTGTTTTGGGTATTCTATGAAGATGCATTCATCCGCTTTGGATTCGAGCTTATCAGCCTGAAACCTTTTCACATAAGCATCGCAGCCCCAAACTTTTAAGAAATGACAACTTAGGTTTCTCTAAACCATAGTTCGCACGGTGTCGTCTCAATGGAATTGTGTGGTGCCCTATTTAAAGTGAGTGCGGTTGTCCCTAATGCCTAACCCATCAACGATAGTGGAAATTCGATAAGAGACATCATGGTATGCACCATATCCAATAGGGTGCAGTTGTGATGTTCGGACACACCATCACACTATGGTGGTCCAGGTGGTATTAGTTTTGAAACAATTTCCACAATGTCTTAATTGTGTGCCAAACTCGTAACTCATATATTCTTCTCTATGATCATATCATAGACATTTTATCATCTTGTCACGACGATCTTCAACTTCACTCTGAAATTACTTAAACCTTTCAATATTTCATACTTGTGTTTCATCAAGTAAATATACTCAGCATCTACTCAAATCATCTGTGAAGTAAGAACATAACGATATCCACTGCGTGCCTCAACACTCATTGGACTACACACATCAAAATGTATTACTTCCAACAAGTTGCTTTCTTGTTCCATCTTACTGAAAACGAGGCCTTTCAGTCATCTTGCCCATGTGGTATGATTTGCATGTCTCAAGTGATTCAAAATCAAGTGAGTCCAAATGGTCCATCTGTATGGAGTTTCTTCATGCATATCTACCAATAGACATGGTTCGCATGTCTCAATCTTTTCAAAAACGAGTGAGTCCAAAGATCCATTAACATGGAGCTTCTTCATGCGTTTTATACCAACATGACTCAAATGGCAGTGCCACAAGTATGTGGTACTATCATTACTATCTTATATCTTTTGGCATGAACATGTGTATCACTACAATCGAGATTCAATAAACCATTCATTTTAGGTGCAAGACCATTGAAGGTATTATTCAAATAAACAGAGTAACCATTATTCTCTTTAAATGAATAACCGTATTGCGATAAACATAATCCAATCATGTCTATGCTCAATGCAAACACCAAATAACAATTATTTAGGTTTAACACCAATCTCGATGGTAGAGGGAGCATGCAATGCTTGATCACATCAACCTTGGAAGCACTTCCAACACATATCGTCATCTCACCTTCAGCTAGTCTCCGTTTATTCCGTAGCCTTTTATTTCGAGTTACTAACACTTAGCAACTGAACCGGTATTTTAATACCCTGGTGCTACTAGGAGTACTAGTAAAGTACACATTAATATAACGTATTTACAAAATACTTCTGTCGACCTTGCCAGCCTTCTCATCTTCCAAGTATCTAGGGTAGTTTTGCTTCAGTGACCGTTCCCCTCATTACAGAAGCACTTAGTCTCGGGTTTGGTTCAACCTTGGGTTTCTTCACTAGAGCAGCAACTGATTTGCCATCTCATGAAGTATCCCTTCTTTCTCTTGCCCTTCTTGAAACTAGTGGTTTAACCATCAACAATTGATGCCCCTACTTGATTTCTACTTTCGCGGTGTCAAACATCGCGAGTTGCTCAAGGATCATCATGTCTATCCCTGATATGTTATAGTTCATCACGAAGCTCCAATAGCTTGGTGGCAGTGACTATGGAGAATAATCACTATTTCATCTGGAAGATTAACTCCCACTCGATTCAAGCGATTGTAGTACTCAGACAATCTGAGCACATGCTCAACGATTGAGCTTTTCTCCCTTAGTTTGCAGGCTTAAGAAACTTGTCAGAGGTCTCATACCTCTTGACATGGGCACTAGTCTGAAATCCCAATTTCAGTCTTTGGAACATCTCATATGTTCTGCGACGTTTCAAAAACGTCTTTGGTGCCACAATTCTAAACCGTTAGTATTACGCACTGAACTATCACGTAGTCATCAAAACATCTATGTCAGATGGTTCCCAACATCTATAGACGACGCTCGAGGTTCAACGCACTGAGCGGTGCATTAAGGACATAGCCCTTCTGTGCAGCAACGAGGACAATCCTCAGTTCATGGACCCAGTCCGCATAATTGCTACTGTCAACTCTCAACTAAATTTTCTCTAGGAACATAACTAAAACAGTAGAACCAAAGCGTGAGCTACGACATAATTTGCAAAGACCTTTTGACTATGTTCATGATAATTAAGTTCATCTAATCAAATTATTCAATGAACTCCCACTTAGATAGACATCCCTCTAGTCATCTAAGTGATACATGATCCGAGTCAACTAGGCCGTGTCCGATCATCACGTGAGACGGACTAGTCATCATCGGTGAACATCTTCATGTTGATCGTATCCACTATATGACTCATGTTCGACCTTTCGGTCTTCCGTGTTCCGAGGCCATGTCTGTACATGCTAGGCTCGTCAAATCAACCTAAGTGTTTTGCATGTGTAAATCTGGCTTACAGCCGTTGTATGCGAACGTTAGAATCTATCACACCCGATCATCACGTGGTGCTTCAAAACAACGAACCTTCGCAACGGTGCATAGTTAGGGGGAACAATTTTCTTGAAATTTCAGCGAGGGATCATCTTATTTATGCTACCGTCGTTCTAAGCAAATAAGATGTAAAAACATGACAAACATCACATGCAAATCATAAAGTGACATGATATGGCCAATATCATCTTGCGCCTTTTGATCTCCATCTTCAAGGCGCAGCATGATCACCTTCGTCACCGGCATGACACCATGATCTCCATCATCATGATCTCCATCGTCGTGTCTTCATGAAGTTGCCTCGCCAACTATTACTTCTACTACTATGGCTAACGGTTAGCAATAAAGTAAAGTAATTACATGGCGTTTTCATTGACACGCAGGTCATAAATAAATTAAGACAACTCCTATGGCTCCTGCCGGTTGTCATACTCATTGACATGCAAGTTGTGATTCCTATTACAAGAACATGATCAATCTCATACATCACATATATCATTCATCACATCCTTTTGGCCATATCACATCACATAGCATACCGTGCAAAAACAAGTTAGACGTCCTCTAATTGTTGTTGCATGTTTTACGTGGCTGCTATGGGTTTCTAGCAAGAACGTTTCTTACCTACGCAAAACCACAACGATGATATGCTCCGATCCGACTAAAGTGGGAGAGACAGACACCCGCCAGCCACCTTGCATCAAGTGCATGTCAGTCGGTGGAACCAGTCTCATGTAAGCGTACGTGTAAGGTCGGTCCGGGCCGCTTCATCCCACAATGCCGCCGGATCAAGATAAGACTAGTAACGGTAAGCAAATTGAATAAATCATCACCCACAACTGCTTTCTGTTCTACTCGTGCATAGAATCTACGCATAGACCTAGCTCATGATGCCACTGTTGGGGATCGTAGCAGAAATTCAAAAATTTTCCTACGTGTCACCAAGATCAATCTATGGAGAGACTAGCAACGAGAGAGAGGAGTGCATCTTCATACCCTTGAAGATCGCAATGTGGAAGCGTTACAAGAACGCGGTTGGTGGAGTCGTACACGCAGCGATTCAGATCGCGGTCGATTCCGATCTAAGCGCCGAACAACGGCGCCTCCGCGTTCAACACACGTACAACCCGGTGACGTCTCCCATGCCTTGATCCACCAAGGAGAGAGGGAGAGGTTGGGGAAGACTCCGTCCAGCAGCAGCACAACGGCGTGGTGATGGTGGAGGAGCGCAGTACTCTAGCAGGGCTTCACCAAGCACTACGAGAGACGAGGAGGGAGAGGGGTAGGGCTGCACCAAGAGAGAGATCAAATCACATGTGTTGGGCATCCCCATACCTCAAGTATATATATGGGGGAGGGGAGGGGCTGCGCCCCCTCTAGGGTTCCCTCCCCAAGGGGGGCGGCAGCCCTAGATCCCATCTAGGGTGGCGGCCAGAGGGGAGAGGGAGAGAGGGGGGCGCCCTAGGGTGGGCCTTAAGGCCCATCTGGACCTAGGGTTTGCCCCCTCCCACTCTCCCTGCGCCTTGGGCCTTGGTGGGGGGGGGGGCGCACCAGCCTACCTTGGGGCTGGTCCCCTCCCACACTTGGCCCACGCAGCCTTCTGGGGCTGGTGGCCCCACCTGGTGGACCCCCGGGACCCTCCCGGTGGTCCCGGTACGTTACCGATAGCACCCGAAACTTTTCCGATGACCAAAACGGGACTTCCCATATATAAATCTTTACCTCCGGACCATTCTGGAACTCCTCGTGACATCCGGGATCTCATCCGGGACTCTAAACAACATTCGGTAACCACGTACATACTTTCCCTATAACCCTAGCGTCATCGAACCTTAAGTGTGTAGACCCTACGGGTTCGGGAACCATGTAGACATGACCGAGACAAGTCTCCGGCCAATAACCAACAGCGGGATCTGGATACCCATGTTGGCTCCCACATGTTCCACGATGATCTCATCGGATGAACCACGATGTCAAGGATTCAATCAATCCCGTATACAATTCCCTTTGTCTATCAGTATGATACTTGCCCAAGATTCGATCGTCGGTATCCCGATACCTCGTTCAATCTCGTTACCGGCAAGTCTCTTTGCTTGTTCTGTAATACATCATCCCGTGATCAACTCCTTGGTCACATTGTGCACATTATGATGATGTCCTACCGAGTGGGCCCAGACATACCTCTCCGTTACACGGAGTGACAAATCCCAGCCTCGATTCGTGCCAACCCAACAGACACTTTCGGAGATACCCGCAGTGCACCTTTATAGCCACCCAGTTACGTTGTGACGTTTGGTACACCCAAAGAATTCCTACGGTATCCGGGAGTTGCACAATCTCATGGTCTAAGGAAATGATACTTGACATTATAAAAGCTTTAGCATACGAACTACATGATCTTGTGCTAGGCTTAGGATTGGGTCTTGTCCATCACATCATTCTCCTAATGATGTGATCCCGTCATCAACGACATCCAATGTCCATGGTCAGGAAAACGTAAGCATCTATTGATCAACGAGCTAGTCTACTAGAGGCTTACTAGGGACATGGTGTTGTCTATGTATCCACACATGTATATGAGTTTCCTATCAATACAATTCTAGCATGGATAATAAACGATTATCATGAACAAGGAAATATAATAATAACTAATTTATTATTGCCTCTAGGGCATATTTCCAACAGGGCTGCCTGTATCTTCCATGTTAGGCGGGTTATTCTCAAGAGGAGTGGACTCCGCTCCTCACTCACGAGATAAATGGCTGGTCACCGGGATGCCCAGTCCCCTGCTTTATGCAAACTAAATCAAAATAATTGCAAACAAAACTCCCCCTGGGACTCTTGTTAGTTGGAGGCACTCGTTGTTTCGAGCAAGCCATGGATTGATGCTTCTTGGTGGAAGGGGGAGTATAAACTTTACCATTCTGTTTGGGAACCGCCTATAATGTGTGTAGCATGGAAGATATCGCCATCTCTTGGTTGTTATGTTGACAATGAAAGTATACCGCTCAAAATATTATTCACCTCTGTTTCAAAACCGAGCTCTGGCACCTCTACAAATCCCTGCTTCCCTCTGCGAAGGGCCTATCTATTTACTTTTATGCCGAGTCATCCTCTTATTAAAAAGCACTAGTTGGAGAGCACCGCTGTCATTTGCATTCATTACTGTTAGTTTACATTGAGTATGACTTGACTGGATCTCTTTTACCATGAATTACAATGTCTAGTCAGTCCTTGATCTTTAAAGGTGCTCTGCATTTATGTTTTGCGGTCTCGGAAAGGGCTAGCGAGATACCATCTTATTATATCATATTATGATTGTTTTGAGAAAGTGTTGTCATCCGAGATTTATTATTATGGCTCGCTAGCTGATTATGCTATTGATATGAGTAAACTTGAGACCTATGCGTTATTGTGAATGTGGTTAGTTATAATCTTTGCTGAAAACTTGAATGCTGGCTTTACATATTTACAACTACAAGAGCAAACAGAGTTTGTAAAAGTTTTTCTTTATCACTTTCAGTTTGTCAACTGAATTGCTTCAGGACAAGCAAAGATTTAAACTTGGGGGAGTTGATACGTCTCCGTCGTATCTACTTTTCCAAACACGTTTGCCCTTGTTTTGGACTCTAACTTGCATGATTTGAATGGAACTAACCCGGACTGACGCTGTTTTCAGCAGAATTACCATGGTGTTATTTATGTGCAGAAACAAACGTTCTCGGAATGACCTGAAACTTCACGGAGCCACTTTTCAGAAAATAAGAAAAATACCTGCCAAAGATGAAGGCCAGGGGGCCCACCACCTCTCCACGAGGGTGGGGGGCACGCCTGCCCCCTAGGGCGCGCCCCCTACCTCGTGGGCCCCCTGTTGCGTCTCCGACTCCAACTCCAACTCCAACTCCATATATTGTGTTTCGGGCAGAAAAAAATCAGAGAGAAGAAATCATCGCGTTTTACGATACGGAGCCGCCGCCAAGCCCTAAAACCTCTCGGGAGGGCTGATCTGGAGTCCGTTTGGGGCTCCGGAGAGGGGAATCCATCGCCATCGTCATCATCAACCATCCTCCATCACCAATTTCATGATGCTCACCGCCGTGCGTGAGTAATTCCATCGTAGGCTTGCTGGGCGGTGATGGGTTGGATGGCATCTATCATGTAATCGAGTTAGTTTTGTTAGGGTTTGATCCCTAGTGTCCACTATGTTCTGAGATTGATGTTGTTATGACTTTGCTATGCTTAATGCTTGTCACTAGGGCCCGAGTGCCATGATTTCAGATCTGAACCTATTATGTTTTCATCAATATATGAGTGTTCTTGATCCTATCTTGCAACTCTATAGTCACCTATTATGTGTTATGATCCGTTAACCCCGAGGTGACAATAATCGGGATACTTACCGGTGATGACCGTAGTTTGAGGAGTTCATGTATTCACTATGTGCTAATGCTTTGTTCCGGTTCTCTATTAAAAGGAGGCTTTAATATCCCTTAGTTTCCGTAAGGAGCCCGCTGCCACGGGAGGGTAGGACAAAAGATGTCATGCAAGTTCTTTTCCATAAGCATGTATGACTATATTCGGAATACATGCCTACATTATATCAATGAACTGTAGCTAGTTCTGTGTCACCCTAGGTTATGACTGTTACATGATGAATCGCATTCGGCATAATTCTCCATCATTGATCCATTGCCTACGACCTTTCCATATATTGTTCTTCGCTTATTTACTTTCCCGTTGCTATTGCTATCATCACAACAAAATACCAAAAACATTGCTTTTACTACTGGTGCCTTTTGCTACCGTTATCACTGCTATCATATTGCTTTGCTACTAAACACTCTGCTGTAGATATTAAGTTTCCAGGTGTGGTTGAATTGACAACTCAGCTGCTAATACTTGAGAATATTCTTTGGCTCCCCTTGTGTCGAATCAATAAATTTGGGTTGAATACTCTACCCTCGAAAACTGTCGCGATCCCCTATACTTGTGGGTTATCAAGAGTCAAGACAAAAACGTGTGCCAACCCCTATGCATAAGTTCACGAGGTCACGGAACTCGCAAGTTGATCACCGAAACATACATCAAGTGGATCATGTGATATCCCATTGTCACCATAGATAAGCACATGCAAGACATACATCAAGTATTCTCAAATCCTTAAAGACTCAATCCGATAAGATAACTTCAAAGGGAAAACTCAATCCATTACAAGAGAGTAGAGGGGAGAAACATCATAAGATCCAAATATAATAGCAAAGCTCGCGATACATCAAGATCATGCCGACTCAAGAACATGAGAGAGAGAGATCAAACACATAGCTACTGGTACATACCCTCAGCCCCGAGGGTGAACTACTCCCTTCTTGTCATGGAGAGCGCCGGGATGATGAAGATGGCCACCGGAGAGGGATTCCCCCTCCGGCAGGGTGCCGGAACGGGTCTAGATTGGTTTTCGGTGGCTACGGAGGCTTCTGGCAGCGGAACTCCCGATCTAGGTTTCTTTCTGGAAGTTTTGGGTTATATAAGAGGTGTTGGAGTCGGGAACAAGGCAGGGGGGCTCCGGGCTGTCCACGAGGCAGGGGGCGTACCCAGGGGGTGGGCGCGCCCCCACCCTCGTGGGCAGCCCGAGACTCTTTTGGCCCAATTCTTTTACTTCCTGGCCTTCTTCTGGTCCAAAAATAAGTTCCATGAAGTTTCAGGTCAATTGGACTCCGTTTGGTTTTCCTTTTCTGCAATACTCAAAAACAACGAAAAAACAGAAACTGGCATTGGGCTCTAGGTTAATAGGTTAGTCCCAAAAATCATATAAAATAGCATATAAATGCATATAAAACATCCAAGGTTGGTAATATAATAGCATGGAACAATAAAAAATTATTGATATGTTGGAGACGTATCAAGCATCGCCAAGCTTAATTCCTGCTCGTCCTCGAGTAGGTAAATGATAAAAACGGAATTTTTGATGTGGAATGCTTTCTAGCATGTTCTTCAATGTATTTTTCTCTATTGTGGCATGAATGCTCAGATCCGAAAGATTCAAGATAAAAGTTTATTGTTGACGTAAAAATAGTAATACTCCAAGTATGCTAATCAAGCAATTATGTCTTATCAAAATAACATAGCCAAAGAAAACTTATCCCTACAAAATCATATAATTTGTCCATGCTTCATTTTTGTCACACAAAATGCTCTCATCATGCACAACCTCGATGACAAGCCAAGCAATTGTTTCATACTTGGTGTCGTGGCTTTGTCACGGCAGATGTCCTAGAGAAAGGACTTAGTCGTGGAGCCATTGCGACGGGTTAGCTTGAAGGGGTTAAAGCGGACTCAGGGACGCAAGAGAGTTTATACTAGTTCGGCCCCTTCGATGAAGGTAAAAGCCTACGTCTAGTTGTGATGGAATTGATGGGGTTTCGATGACTAGGGAGCAAACAAGCTTCGCCTATGTCTCGAGTTGTTGTCCCTCTCTGAACCGCCGCCGAGTCGTCCCCTTATATACACGGGTGACACCCGTCGGCTCACAGAGTCCTAACACCGGTCGATATTCGTATTCCGGGTTGGTCTCTCCTTATTCCTAACTTACAGTACAAGTTTATATACAAATCCCGGTTTATAGCTACAAGTCTTGAACCGGCTACGGGCCTTAGGCCCTCATCTGCCTTCTTGGGCTTTATCACTCTGGAACTACTGATGAAGTTGACCCGGCCCAGATAGGCCGGTTTACGCCCAGCAGTAATATCCCCAACATTAGGCCCCAGATTGATTTGAATGGGCTCATGTCAATCCTTTAACAAAAGCTTCATCTTCAACATCTTCTCATAAATTGGTAAACCACCATGATGTCATCTTCTCTGATTGCTGTGAACCGGAGTGACGTCACCTGTCATAACGAAGCTATCCATTATGCTTCTTTGTTTAATAGATCTGCGGAAATTGAGGCGACAGCTCCGTTTCGTGGCCCCTTGATTGTCGCGCCTGACACCTGTTCTTTCGCCTTATAAATAGGACCGAAGGGTCATTTATTTTCTCCCCTTCATGCCTTTCTTCTTCGTCTTCCTCGCGTTGCCAGCCTCGGAGCTCCGCCGCCGCCGTCGACCTCTGCCTCAACCTTGGTCGCTGCATCAACCTGGGCGCACCAGAGCATCGCGGCAACCTTCCGCGTCTTCCTCAGCTCCGGTAAATCTTCTATCCTTTCCCCCGCAGATCTGACCTAGGGTTTCACAGTTCTTCAGTGTTCATCGTCTGCCTCTTGCTCATACGATAGATCTTTAGATGACTCCGCAAATCTTTATTCTATGCAATGGTAGTTGTTTACCCTTCGCCTTCACTTACACATCTCAAAACCATAGATCTGTATGTACATCTTGCTCATTGATTCGGTACTGCTCCTTTTGGACCTCTGAATATTTATCTTTTTCTGAACTTGCTTCAGATCCATCGCTGTAGAGAAATCTTACGAAATCTGTTTCTATAAACTTACTCATCTGCTTCAATGTTTAAACCAGGCAGTTTAACCTTGTAGAAAAAAATTGCCAAACCGGTATATACCATTAGTCCCCTTGTTGAACCGCCAGATGTTGTTGCTTCATAAAACTTCGGTTCAGATAGTTCTGTCTCCGGTTTAACATTGCACATACCAATGTACCTTGATCAAATGCATTTTTGAACCGGGATCTTTTACCTTGTAGATTCCATCATGGCCAAGCAAGTATATGAGTGCAATTGGGTTCCTTCTCACGTCACAGAGGCTCAGCTGGACGATCTAGTCCTGATCGGCGCTTTAGGCAGCAAAGATACCATCCATTGGAGGGCTCCTGGCAAAGAATGCCCTCCCACTCCTCAAGAAGGAGAGGTTGTTGTTTTCGTAGATCACTTAGCTCGGGGCTTTAAGCCGCCCGGTTCTAAATTTTACCGGGATGTTTTGGCCGATTTCCAACTCCATCCACAAGACACTGGCCCCAATTCTGTTACAAATATGTGTCACTTCCAAGTGCTCTGTGAGGCGTTCTTTCAAGAGGAGCCCATAGTGGAATTGTTCAGAGACCTTTTCCATCTAAACCGCCGTACTGAGTTTACTGACGGCTCCAATACGGAGTTGGGTGGCGTGGCGATCCAGAAAAGGAAAGAGGTCACATACCCTCACGCCAAACTGCACAGCCACCCCAAAGAATGGAATCAGACATGGTTCTATTGCAAAGACACCTCCCCTGCTGGTGAGAATCCCTTGCCTGGCTTTCGTCCGGAGCGGCTCAGCAATACACACCCTTTTCCGCAAAGATTGACTGCCCAGGAGAGAAGCAAATATGCTCCTCAACTGTCGAAGCTCAGAGCCTTTATGGCCAACGGTTTAATAGGGGTTGATCTCGCTCGCTGTTGGATATCATGGAGCATACTGCCCCTTAGTCAGCGCTCCGGTTTGATGTGCGAGTATACTGGCAGTGTTGATGACCCACCACAACATTCCAAAATCCAGCTCACCGATGAAGAAATCATAGAGGCTGTGAATAAGATGCTGAATGAACTGGAACATATCTGTGCTAAAAATAGCCTGCTTCCCTTCTGTGCTACCAACAAACCGCCAGCTGTAAGACCTTGATTTTTCCTTTTGCTGAATCTGTTATTGATATATCTGGTCATTGTTTAATATCAGTGTCTGTGTAATCAGGGCAATGACCCGTTTTGGAGAAAGAAATTGCCGCAGGAGAAACCAGAAAAACCAGACAAACCGGAAAGAGCAACCCGGCAAAAGACTAAAGCTGTAAAGAAGACTGCCCACAAGAAAAGAACTACTGCATCTTCTAATCCGGCCCCTGATGATGATGTGGATAATCCGGACCTTGAGGTAGAGCTTGACTCACTTGGCTTATTTTTCATGCGTCTTATTGATGATGATATTTGTCTGGATGATGCCGAAGCCAGCCACGCTGATGCTGCAGAGGTAATTATTCTCTCTTCCGATTCAGAACCTTTGCCTTCGCTAAAAATCCTTCAGGCAAACCGAAAAGTTAAATTTTCTCATCCTCTTGCTTATTTGGATCCCAAATTTCTTATGAAGACCCAACAGCACGAAGCTCGTCGCACAACCCGGCACAGCGGCCAGGTAGTTACCTCCGCCGGGTTACCGAATAGTCCGGTTCGGAAACGCCGTTCAGAGGTCTCTAATTTGCTTGTTAGTGATTGTCCTAAAGCGGGCTGCTTTCGTCAACCTCTTAATCCATCTGACTCCGATTACCAGGTTACTTCCCACTCATCTTCTGGCGAGTCATCGGCTACTCAGCTGCCACCGCTCAAAACGGTGCTTGGGTAAGCTATACTTATTATGATATTTGCAGCACATCGCCTTAGAACATATGCTGTATTTGATTTTGTTATTCTTTTCAGGGCCAGACCTAGGCCAAGCAAGAAGGCCCGCCTGGACAAAGCGGCCGAAGAAGATGCCGTTCTTGAGCCAGGCAAAACACCCGATCTTGAAACGGCTAGTCTTGAGGATATAACCAACGATCCACCGCAGCAAGACGACGATCTTATTGCTGAAGAGAGACCTACTGATGCCTCAGGTCCTGTCAATCAGCCCACAGGCTCCATCCAGATTGAGAGATCCACCGGTCCAGCAAAACCTACTGACAAGCCAACAGCCCTGGTGCAAACCGGCGATACTCAGGAGGATGAGGTTGTCATTACTGGCACTGGCCATACCGAGCCAAGCAATCCTGTTGCTTTGTCCAAACATTCTGCCAAGGAAGAATTTGCTGCCTTTGGTAAAGGCAAGTGGAATGCTGATCTGGCAACTTACGCTGCTCTGAACGCCCAAGATATCCATTCCGGCTACCTGAACCGGCTGTATACCAGCCGTGACTATGAAGCCAGTCTGGTTAATATGATGAAGGATAAATACGAGGTAACTTCCATATGCTCTTTCCTGCTTGTATGCTTCAATACTTGCTGACTCTCCTAGCCCCCAAGGGCCGGTTTGTAATCTTCTTTCAAACCGGGACTTACTAACATAAATCTTAATACTTTGAAATTCGCCGATGTAGCCCCCAAGGGCCGGTTCAACTTAGCGTAGTTAAACCGGTACTTTAAGTAATTGAGATTGCCACATCAGAATATATATACGAGTAAATAGCCATTAGCCCCCAAGTGCCAAGTTGAATACTTGTATTGATCTTGGGACTTTGTAAGCAATTGAAAGATGAAGATCGAATATGCATTAGCCCCAAGTGCTAAGTGGAGGAAATATGCCCTAGAGGCAATAATAATGTTATTATTTTATTTCCTTATATCATGATAAATGTTTATTATTCATGCTAGAATTGTATTATCCGGAAACATAATACTTGTGTGAATACATAGACAAACCAAATGTCACTAGTATGCCTCTACTTGACTAGCTCGTTAATCGATGATGGTTATGTTTCCTAACCATAGACATGTGTTGTCATTTGATTAATGGGATCACATCATTAGGAGAATGATGTGATTGACATGACCCATTCCATTAGCTTAGCACCCAATCGTTTAGTATGTTGCTATTGCTTTCTTCATGACTTATACATGTTCCTATGACTATGAGATTATGCAACTCCCGTTTACCGGAGGAACACTTTGTGTGCTACCAAACGTCACAACGTAACTGGGTGATTATAAAGGAGCTCTACAGGTGTCTCCAAAGGTGAATGTTGGGTTGGCGTATTTCGAGATTAGGATTTGTCACTCCGATTGTTGGAGAGGTATCTCTGGGCCCTCTCGGTAATGCACATCACATAAGCCTTGCAAGCATTACAACTAATGAGTTAGTTGCAAGATGATGTATTACGAAACGAGTAAAGAGACTTGCCGGTAACGAGATTGAACTAGGTATTGAGATACCGACGATCGAATCTCGGCCAAGTAACATACTGATGACAAAGGGAACAACGTATGTTGTTATGCGGTCTGACCGATAAAGATCTTCGTAGAATATGTAGGAGCCAATATGAGCATCCAGGTTCCGCTATTGGTTATTGACCGGAGACATGTCTCGGTCATGTCTACATGGTTCTCGAACCCGTAGGGTCTGCACGCTTAAGGTTTCTATGACAGTTATATTATGAGTTTATGAGTTTTGATGTACCGAAGTTAGTTTGGAGTCCCGGATGTGATCACGGACATGACGAGGAGTCTCGAAATGGTCGAGACATAAAGATTGATATATTGGACGGCTATATTCGGACACCGGAAGTGTTCCGGGTGATTTCGGAGAAAACCGGAGAGCCGGAGGGTTACCGGAACCCCCCCGGGAGAAGTAATGGGCCATATGGGCCTTAGTGGAGAGAGGGAGGGGCAGCCAGGGTGGGCCGCACGCCTCCTCCCCCCTGGTCCGAATTGGACTAGGAGAGGGGGGAGGCGCCCCCTTTCCTTCTTCCTCCCCACTTCTTTCCCCCTCCTAGTAGGAGTCCTACTCCTACTAGGAGGAGGACTCCTCCTTGGCGCGCCATAGGGGCTGGCCGGCCTCCTCCCCTTGATCCTTTATATACGGGCGCAGGGGCACCCCATAGACACACAAGTTGATCCATGTGATCATATTCTTAGCCGTGTGCGGTGCCCCCTTCCACCATAATCCTCGATAATATTGTAGCGGTGCTTAGGCGAAGCCCTGCGACGGTAGTACATCAAGATCGTCACCACGCCATCGTGCTGACAGAACTCTTCCCCGACACTTTGCTGGATCGGAGTCCGGGGATCGTCATCGAGCTGAACGTGTGCTAGAACTCGGAGGTGCCGTAGTTTTGGTGCTTGATCGGTCGGGCCGTGAAGACGTACGACTACATCAACCGCGTTGTGCTAAAGCTTCCGCTGTCGGTCTACAAGGGTACGTAGATCACACTCTTCACTCGTTGCTATGCATCACCATGATCTTGCGTGTGCGTAGGATTTTTTTTGAAATTACTACGTTTCCCAATAGTGGTATCAGAGCCTAGGTTTTATGTGTTGATGTTATATGCACGAGTAGAACACAAGTGAGTTGTGGACGATATAAGTCATGCTGCTTACCAGCATGTCATACTTTGGTTCGGCGGTATTGTTGGACGAAGCGGCCCGGACCGACATTACGCGTACGCTTACGCGAGACCGGTTCTCCCAACGTGCTTTGCACAAAGGTGGCTAGCGGGTGTCAGTTTCTCCAACTTTAGTTGAACCGAGTGTGGCTACGCCCGGTCCTTGCGAAGGTTAAAACAGCACCAACTTGACAAACTATCGTTGTGGTTTTGATGCGTAGGTAAGATTGGTTCTTGCTTAAGCCCGTAGCAGCCACATAAAACTTGCAACAACAAAGTAGAGGACGTCTAACTTGTTTTTGCAGGGCATGTTGTGATGTGATATGGTCAAGACATGATGCTGAATTTTATTGTATGAGATGATCATGTTTTGTAACCAAGTTATCGGCAACTGGCAGGAGCCATATGGTTGTTGCTTTATTGTATGCAATGCAATTGCGCTGTAATGCTTTACTTTATCACTAAACGGTAGCGATAGTCGTGGAAGCATAAGATTGGCGAGACGACAACAATGCTATGATGGTGATCAAGGTGTCACGCCGGTGACGATGGTGATCACGATGGTGCTTCGGAGATGGAGATCACAAGCACAAGATGATGATGGCCATATCATATCACTTATATTGATTGCATGTGATGTTTATCTTTTATGCATCTTATCTTGCTTTGATTGATGGTAGCATTTTAAGATGATCTCTCACTAATTATCAAGAAGTGTTCTCCCTGAGTATGCACCGTTGCGAAAGTTCTTCGTGCTGAGACACCACGTGATGATCGGGTGTGATAGGCTCTACGTTCAAATACAACGGGTGCAAAACAGTTGCAGACGCAGAATACTCAGGTTATACTTGACGAACCAAGCATATACATGTATGGCCTCAGAACACGGAAACCGAAAGGTCGATCGTGAATCATATAGTAGATATGATCAACATAGCGATGTTCACCAATGAAACTACTCCATCTCACGTGATGATCGGACATGGTTTAGTTGATTTGGATCACGTAATCACTTAGAGGATTAGAGGGATGTCTATCTAAGTGGGAGTTCTTTAGTAATATGATTAATTGAACCTAAATTTATCATGAACTTTGTACCTGATAGTATCTTGCTTGTCTATGTTTGATTGTAGATAGATGGCCCGTGCTGTTGTTTCGTTGAATTTTAATGCGTTCCTTGAGAAAGCAAAGTTGAAAGATGATGGTAGCAACTACACGGACTGGGTCCGTAACTTGAGGATCATCCTCATTGCTGCACAGAAGAATTACGTCCTAGAAGCACCGCTGGGTGCCAGGCCTGCTGTTGGAGCAACACCAGATGTTATGAATGTCTGGCAGAGCAAAGCTGATGACTACTCGATAGTTCAGTGTGCCATGCTTTACGGCTTAGAATCGGGACTTCAATGACGTTTTGAACGTCATGGAGCATATGAGATGTTCCAGGAGTTGAAGTTAATATTTCAAGCAAATGCCCGAATTGAGAGATATGAAGTCTCCAATGAGTTCTATAGCTGCAAGATGGAGGAGAACAGTTCTGTCAGTGAGCATATACTCAAAATGTCTGGGTATAATGATCACTTGATTCAATTGGGAGTTAATCTTCCAGATGATTGCATCATTGACAGAATTCTCCAATCACTGCCACCAAGCTACAAGAGCTTCATGATGAACTATAATATGCAAGGGATGAATAAGACTATTCCCGAGCTCTTCGCAATGCTGAAAGCTGCGGAAGTAGAAATCAAGAAGGAGCATCAAGTGTTGATGGTCAATAAGACCACTAGTTTCAAGAAAAAGGGCAAAGGGAAGAAGAAGGGAACTTCAAAAAGAACAGCAGGCAAGTTGCTACTCAAGAGAAGAAACCCAAACCTGGACCTAAGCCTGAAACTGAGTGCTTCTACTGCAAACAGACTGGTCATTGGAAGCGGAACTGCCCCAAGTATTTGGCAGATAAGAAGGATGGCAAGGTGAACAAAGGTATATGTGATATACATGTTATTGATGTGTACCTTACTAATGCTCGCAGTAGCACCTGGGTATTTGATACTGGTTCTGTTGCTAATATTTGCAACTCGAAAGAGGGACTATGGATTAAGCGAAGATTGGCTAAGGACGAGGTGACAATGCGCGTGGGAAATGGTTCCAAAGTCGATGTGATCGCGGTCGGCATGCTACCTCTACATCTACCTTTGGGATTAGTATTACACCTAAATAATTGTTATTTGGTGCCAGCGTTAAGCATGAACATTATATCTGGATCTTGTTTGATGCGAGATGGTTATTCATTTAAATCAGAGAATAATGGTTGTTCTATTTATATGAGTAATATCTTTTATGGTCATGCACCCTTAAAGAGTGGTCTATTCTTATTAAATCTCGATAGTAGTGACACACATATTCATAATGTTGAAGCCAAAAGATGCAGAGTTGATAATGATAGTGCAACTTATTTGTGGCACTGCCGTTTGGGTCATATCGGTGTAAAGCGCATGAAGAAACTCCATACTGATGGGCTTTTGGAACCACTTGATTATGAATCACTTGGTACTTGTGAACCATGCCTTATGGGTAAGATGACAAAAACACCGTTCTCCGGTACTATGGAGAGAGCAACAGATTTGTTGGAAATCATACATACAGATGTATGTGGTCCGATGAATGTTGAGGCTCGTGGCGGATATCGTTATTTTCTCACCTTCACAGATGACTTAAGCAGATATGGGTATATCTACTTAATGAAACATAAGTCTGAAACATTTGAAAGGTTCAAAGAATTTCAGAGTGAAGTTGAAAATCATCGTAACAAGAAAATAAAATTCCTACGATCTGATCGTGGAGGAGAATATTTAAGTTACGAGTTTGGTGTACATTTGAAACAATGTGGAATAGTTTCGCAACTCACGCCACCCGGAACACCACAACGTAATGGTGTGTCCGAACGTCGTAATCGTACTTTACTAGATATGGTGCGACCTATGATGTCTCTTACTGATTTACCGCTATCGTTTTGGGGATATGCTCTAGAGACGGCCGCATTCACGTTAAATAGGGCACCATCAAAATCCGTTGAGACGACGCCTTATGAACTGTGGTTTGGCAAGAAACCAAAGTTGTCGTTTCTGAAAGTTTGGGGCTGCGATGCTTATGTGAAAAAGCTTCAACCTGATAAGCTCGAACCCAAATCGGAGAAATGTGTCTTCATAGGATATCCAAAGGAAACTATTGGATACACCTTCTATCACAGATCCAAAGGCAAGACTTTTGTTGCTAAATTCGGAAACTTTCTAGAAAAGGAGTTTCTCTCGAAAGAAGTGAGTGGGAGGAAAGTAGAACTTGACGAGGTAACTATACCTGTTCCCTTATTGGAAAGTAGTACATCACAGAAACCAGTTTCTGTGACACCTAGACCAATTAGTGAGGAAGCTAATGATAATGATCATGAAACTTCAGAACAAGATACTACTGAACCTCGTAGATCAACCAGAATAAGATCCGCGCCAGAGTGGTATGGTAATCCTGTTCTGGAAGTCATGCTACTAGATCATGATGAACCTACGAACTATGAAGAAGCGATGGTGAGCCCAGATTCCGCAAAATGGCTTGAAGCCATGAAATCTGAGATGGGATCCATGTATGAGAACAAAGTATGGACTTTGGTTGACTTGCCCAATGATTGGCAAGCAATTGAGAATAAATGGATCTTCAAGAAGAAAACTGACGCTGACGGTAATGTTACTGTCTACAAAGCTCGACTTGTCGCAAAAAGTTTTCGGCATGTTCAAGGGATTGACTACGATGAGACCTTCTCACCCGTAGCGATGCTTAAGTCTGTCCGAATCATGTTAGCAATTGCCGCATTTTATGATTATGAAATTTGGCAAATGGATGTCAAAACTGCATTCCTGAATGGATTTCTGCAAGAAGAGTTGTATATGATGCAGCCAGAAGGTTTTGTCGATCCAAAGGGAGCTAACAAAGTGTGCAAGCTCCAGCGATCCATTTATGGACTGGTGCAAGCCTCTCGGAGTTGGAATAAACACTTTGATAGTGTGATCAAAGCATTTGGTTTTATACAGACTTTTGGAGAAGCCTGTATTTACAAGAAAGTGAGTGGGAGCTCTGTAGCATTTCTGATATTATATGTAGATGACATATTACTAATCGGAAATGATATAGAATTTCTGGATAGCATAAAAGGATACTTGAATAAAAGTTTTTCAATGAAAGACCTCGGTGAAGCTGCCTACATATTGGGCATCAAGATCTATAGAGACAGATCGAGACGCTTAATTGGACTTTCACAAAGCACATACCTTGACAAAGTATTGAAAAAGTTCAAAATGGATCAAGCAAAGAAAGGATTCTTGCCTGTGTTACAAGGTGTGAAATTGAGTAAGACTCAAAGTCCGACCAATGTGGAAGATAGAGAGAAAATGGAAGATGTTCCCAATGCTTCAGCCATAGGCTCTATCATGTATGCAATGCTGTGTACCAGACCTGATGTGTGTCTTGCTATAAGTCTAGCAGGGAGGTACCAAAGTAATCCAGGAGTGGATCACTGGACATCGGTCAAGAACATCCTGAAATACCTGAAAAGGACTAAGGATATGTTTCTCATATATGGAGGTGACAAAGAGCTCATCGTAAATGGTTACGTTGATGCAAGCTTTGACACTGATCCGGACGATTCTAAATCGCAAACCGGATACGTGTTTACATTAAACGGTGGAGCTGTTAGTTGGTGCAGTTCTAAACAAAGCGTTGTGGCGGGATCTACATGTGAAGCGGAGTACATAGCTGCTTCGGAAGCAGCAAACAAATGAGTCTGGATGAAGGAGTTCATATCCGATCTAGGTGTCATACCTAGTGCATCGGGTCCAACGAAAATCTTTTGTGACAATACTGGTGCAATTGCCTTGGCAAAGGAATCCAGATTTCACAAGAGAACCAAGCACATCAAGAGACGCTTCAATTCCATCCGGGATCTAGTCCAGGTGGGAGACATAGAGATTTGCAAGATACATACGGATCTGAATGTAGCAGACCCGTTGACTAAGCCTCTTCCACGAGCAAAACATGATCAGCACCAAAGCTCCATGGGTGTTAGAATCATTACTGTGTAATCTAGATTATTGACTCTAGTGCAAGTGGGAGACTGAAGGAAATATGCCCTAGAGGCAATAACAATGTTATTATTTTATTTCCTTATATCATGATAAATGTTTATTATTCATGCTAGAATTGTATTATCCGGAAACATAATACTTGTGTGAATACATAGACAAACCAAACGTCGCTAGTATGCCTCTACTTGACTAGCTCGTTAATCGAAGATGGTTATGTTTCCTAACCATAGACATGTGTTGTCATTTGATTAATGGGATCACATCATTAGGAGAATGATGTGATTGACATGACCCATTCCATTAGCTTAGCACCCGATCGTTTAGTATGTTGTTATTGCTTTCTTCATGACTTATACATGTTCCTATGACTATGAGATTATGCAACTCCCGT
Source organism: Triticum urartu (assembly GCF_056163025.1). Taxonomy (NCBI): domain Eukaryota; kingdom Viridiplantae; phylum Streptophyta; class Magnoliopsida; order Poales; family Poaceae; genus Triticum; species Triticum urartu. The sequence continues at coordinate 34,429,798 of NC_141873.1, read as the reverse complement.
TTACCGGAGGAACACTTTGTGTGCTACCAAACATCACAACGTAACTGGGTGATTATAAAGGAGCTCTACAGGTGTCTCCAAAGGTGAATGTTGGGTTGGCGTATTTCGAGATTAGGATTTGTCACTCCGATTGTCGGAGAGGTATCTCTGGGCCCTCTCGGTAATGCACATCACATAAGCCTTGCAAGCATTACAACAAATGAGTTAGTTGCAAGATGATGTATTACGAAACGAGTAAAGAGACTTGCTGGTAACGAGATTGAACTAGGTATTGAGATACCGACGATCGAATCTCGGGCAAGTAACATACCGATGACAAAGGGAACAACGTATGTTGTTATGCGGTATGACTGATAAACATCTTCGTAGAATATGTAGGAGACAATATGAGCATCCAGGTTCCGCTATTGGTTATTGACCGGAGACATGTCTCGGTCATGTCTACATGGTTCTCGAACCCGTAGGGTCCGCACGCTTAAGGTTTTGATGACAGTTATATTATGAGTTTATGAGTTTTGATGTACCGAAGTTAGTTCGGAGTCCCGGATGTGATCACTGACATGACGAGGAGTCTCGAAATGGTCGAGACATAAAGATTGATATATTGGACGGCTATATTCATACACCGGAAGTGTCCCGGATGATTTCGGAGAAAACCGGAGAGGCGGAGGGTTACCGGAACCCCCCCCGGGAGAAGTAATGGGCCATATGGGCCTTAGTGGAGAGAGAGAGGGGCAGCCAGGGTGGGCCGCGCGCCTCCTCCCCCTGGTCCAAATTGGACTAGGAGGGGGGGCGGCGCCCCCCTTTCCTTCTCCCTCCCCACTTCTTTCCCCCTCCTAGTAGGAGTCCTACTCCTACTAGGAGGAGGACTCCTCCTTGGCGCGCCATAGGGGCCGGCCGGCCTCCTCCCCTTGATCCTTTATACACGGGGGCAGGGGGCACCCCATAGACACACAAGTTGATCCACGTGATCATATTCTTAGCCGTGTGCGGTGCCCCCTTCCACCATAATCCTCGATAATATTGTAGCGGTGCTTAGGCGAAGCCCTGCGACGGTAGTACATCAAGATCGTCACCACGCCGTCGTGCTGACAGAACTCTTCCCCGACACTTTGCTGGATCGGAGTCCGGGGATCGTCATCGAGCTGAACGTGTGCTAGAACTCGGAGGTGCCGTAGTTTCGGTGCTTGATCGGTCGGGCCATGAAGACGTACGACTACATCAACCGCATTGTGCTAACGCTTCCGCTGTCGGTCTACAAGGGTACGTAGATCACACTCTTCACTCGTTGCTATGCATCATCATGATCTTGCGTGTGCGTAGGAATTTTTTTGAAATTACTACGTTTCCCAAGACTAAGTGCATAACTTGTTATGTGGTTGGTACTTCAATCCTTGTACCGTTTTGTTGAAGCATATAACTGTCTGCATGCAGGCGGAGCTGAAGACGAAAGAAAGCCAAGTTGCCGATCTCCAAGAAAACATGAAAACCCAACAAGCTGAAACCTGCAAAGAAAAAGAGGAATTAGCCAACGCTTTAAGCGCCATGGAACATCTTAAGGAGAGCTTTAAGAAGAAGCGGGCGGATTGGGCCACTGAAAAGTCCGCTTTAATCAAACGAGCAGAGGATGCTGAGGCTATACTAAAACCAGTGGCGGATGAACTGACCAGCATAAAGCGGCACGTGCATGCCATGACTACTGCTATCTTTGGTAAGCCAGTCTGTCTTCTGAATTGGCTCTGCCTTCTTACAGAGTTGCCAGTTTATTAACCCTTTATGGTATTTCAGGGACACACATTGGTCACTTGGGGTCAGATGTGCGGAAGAAACTGAAAGCCGCCTACACATTGGTTGAACAATTGTATACTGGTGCCCAGCGGATCATCTGTACAGCATCCCATAACAAACCGGCGCCCACTTTGATTCAAGACACTCTGATGAAACTGTTGGTGCTTCCTGCCAGGGTTGAAGAGCTGAAGAAATCTGCTGCTCGAACCGGTGCGATCAATGCCTTAATCCGGGCAAAAGCCTGGGTGCCGGATTTTGATCCTATTGAAGCGGCTCGGGGCTATCCCAGCTTGAAGGAAGACGGGTCAGAGTTTGGTGAAGCGGATCTGCGAGCAATAAACCAGGAGGTACGTCCGCTAGCTTGTCAATTGGCTGAAGAAGCAGACTTGTCTCATTATCAAGCCCAATATGACAATCAGAACAAGCGAATAGCTGCACCAATCCATGAATTAGAAAATCTGATCCCTCCAATACGTAAGCATACTTACGCTCCCGATATTGACCCATCATTGCTGATCCATGATGAAGATGTTTTTCAAGCATTAATGGGAATCGACTGGACAACTATTGATTTCCAGCCACTGGGTAGAGAAACGGAGGCTGAAGCGGCGCAGGATGACCCACAACCATCAGGCCAGGCTGGTGACCAAGCTTGAACCGGAAGCCGGTTTTAAAACTGCCTCTCCTTTGCGAAAAACAATGATATTATTATGGGCACCATGTTGCCTTGTAATAGGCTAGCTGATACTTTTGATGTTGATATGCCTTCATGCATAATCTGTTCTTCCTGTGATGATGAACTTTCCAAAGCACTTTCTGCAATAAGAAACTCCTCAAGTGCCACCGCGATTGTACCATCAGGCGGAATATGATGTCTGCATATATGAAGTCAAAACATCCAAAAAAATTTAAGTATATGACCAAATTTTTGAGATACATAATACCTGTCATCGTTGAGCGTGAAGTTGGCTTGGCCAATCTTGAAGCGGAGTTTTGCAAACCCACACTATTGGAGGAGATAACAGCTCCTGTATATATATGACGCTAGTTTACCATGTAAACCGTGCCGGGTTATAATAAACACCGTGTTACTCCATAAGAGGATGTTAACAATAAGGATCAAACCGGGCAAATAGTCTCCGGATTGACGTGAACTGTGTTCCGTCAATTGATTGGTTGAAAACTTTGTCGGTTTAAAAAAACACAATAAAAAAAGAAAAAAGTATCTTGCAAAGAAAAGTGCGAAGCAAAAGCAATGACAAAACCGTTTGAAAAAAGGTTTATTTGAGCTGATCAAATGGCGTTACCATGGCCGAACACGACCAAGCTCCCGTTAGGTGTAACTATGGTTCTAGTCAGCCAGGTCCCCAAATGAAACCGTGGCATTTATGCCGACCAAGTGGCATGGCAATGGTTCGGGTTCTACCAAGCCCCCAAGTGATTCTGTGGCCTTAGGCCGATCAAGAGGCATGACTGGTTCAGACGTGACCAAGTCCCCAAGTGATCTGGTGGCTCTCGCCTATCAAGAGGTATGGTATTGGTTCGGACACGACCAAACCTCCAAGTGATATAACATGATGCTTTTAAAAAGCGAACTCAAGGGGTAAACCGGAGGCCGCTTTAGAACAACTCCGTGTAACCACACATGCTGTAAAAGAACAGATACCCCGCTTTAGTTGAGGTTCCGGTTTATTATATTTAATCATAATATATACATCATTGTAATATGTACATAAGTAGAACCAATGGCTCAGGTATAATAAGGCCAAAGATGAGCTATGTTCCACGGCCTGTTGGTCTCCTCCTCTGATGTACGTGAGTCCTTATGCTCTCGAATATCGATCAGATAGTATGACCCGTTGTGCAGATTCTTGCTGACCACGAAAGGCCCCTCCCAAGGTGGGGATAACTTATGCATATCAGTCTGATCTTGGATGAGCCGAAGCACCAAATCTCCTTCCTGGAAGGTTCTGGTTCTGACTCGGCAACTGTGATAACGACGAAGATCCTGTTGGTAAATCGCCGATCGGGCGGCTGCTATGTCACGCTCTTCATCCAACCGGTCCAAAGCATCTTGCCGTGCTGTCTCGTTGTCCGCTTCAATATAAGCCGTCACACGAGGTGAATCATGACGGATATCACTGGGGAGAACCGCCTCCGCTCCATAAACCATGAAGAACGGTGTGTATCCTGTTGACCTGTTGGGTGTTGTATTGATGCTCCATAACACAGATGGTAATTCTTCTACCCAACAACCCGGCGTTCTCTGCAAAGGAACCATGAGCCGGGGCTTGATGCCTCTCAAGATCTCTTCATTAGCTCTTTTTGCTTGACCATTGGACTATGGGTGTGCCACTGATGAAACGTCGAGCCGGATGTGTTCCCGTTCGCAGAACTCCTTCATGGCACCTTTGGACAAATTGGTACCATTATCTGTGATGATACTGTGTGGAAAGCCAAACCGGAAAATCACTTTTTTAATGAACTGAACCGCCGTGGCCGCATCACACTTGCTAACAGGTTCTGCCTCCACCCACTTTGTAAACTTGTCAACCGTCACCAGGAGGTGGGTCTTCTTATCTTTGGACCTTTTGAAAGGCCCAACCATATCTAGCCCCCAAGTCGCAAACGGCCAAGTAATTGGAATCATTCTCAATTCTTGAGCTGGTACATGAGCACGTCTCGAGAACTTTTGGCAACCATCACATCGTCTGACCAGATCCTCTGCATCAGCATGAGCAGTTAACCAATAGAAGCCATGGCGAAATGCTTTAGCCACCAGAGATTTTGAACCGGCGTGGTGACCACAATCTCCTGCGTGGATCTCACGCAAAATTTCACGGCCTTCTTCAGGAGACACACAGCGTTGAAATGCTCCTGACACACTGCAATGATGCAACTCGCCGCTGATAATAGTCATGGACTTGGATCGCCGGATTATCTGTCTGGCCAGAGTCTCATCCTCTGGTAACTCGCCCCGATTCTTGTACGCCAGGTAGGGAAGCGTCCAATCCGGAATAACATGAAGAGCTTCCACCAATTGAGCCTCCGGATCAGGAATAGCCAAATCCGCTTCACCGGGGATCTTGACTGACGGGTTGTGCAGCACATCCAGAAAAACATTGGGCGGAACCGGTTTGCGCTGAGAGCCCAGCCGGCTTAAAGCGTCCGCCGCTTCATTTTTCCGCCGGTCCACATGGTCCACCTGATATCCTTTGAAATGACCTGCAATAATATCCACCTCACGACGATATGCCGCCATGAGTGGATCCTTAGAGTCCCAAGTGACGGACACTTGCTGAGCCACGAGGTCCGAGTCACCGAAGCACTTAACTCGACCTAGATTCATCTCCTTAGCCATCCGGAGACCATGGAGCAAGGCTTCATACTCAGCTGCATTGTTAGTACAAAGGAACATTAAGCGGAGAACATAACAAAACTTATCACCTCGTGGGGAAGTTAATACGACTCCAGCCCCCGAACCTTCCAATTGCCTGGATCCGTCAAAATGGATGGTCCAATATGTGTGATTCGGCTTTTCTTCAGGTGCTTGCATTTCCGTCCAATCATTGATAAAATCAACCAGTGCTTGAGACTTAATCGCCGTTCGAGGCACATACTTCAAATCGTGCGGCCCAAGCTCTATAGCCCACTTGGCAATCCGGCCAGTTGCTTCCCGGTTCTGGATGATATCCCCCAAAGGAGCAGAACTGACCACCGTAATTGGATGCCCTTGGAAGTATTGTTTAAGCTTCTGGCTTGCCATAAAAACTCCATACACCAGCTTTTGCCAATGCGGATACCTTTGCTTGGACTCAATGAGCACCTCGCTGATATAATAGACCGGACGTTGAACCGGATGCTCCTTACCTGCCTCCTTTCGCTCCACCACAATAGCCACACTGACCGCCCGAGCATTGGCAGCAACATATAGCAGTAACGGCTCCTTGTCAATGGGAGCGGCGAGCACAGGCGGATTGGCCAATTGCCGCTTTAAGTCCTCAAATGCTTCATCAGCAGCAGAACTCCATACAAACTGATCCGTCTTCTTCAACATCTGATACAAAGGGATTGCCTTCTCACCAAGACGACTGATAAACCGGCTTAACGCGGCAATCCGTCCTGCCAGGCGTTGAACATCATTGATACACTTCGGTTTAGCCAGGGAGGTGATGGCTGCGATCTTCTCCGGATTAGCCTCGATTCCCCTATTGGACACCAGGAAGCCTAATAACTTGCCCGCCGGTACACCAAAGACGCATTTGTCCGGATTAAGCATCATCTTGTATGTCCTCAGGTTATCAAAAGTTTCCTTTAAATCACCAATCAGAGTCTCCTTCTCCCTGGATTTAACCACGATATCAACCACGTAGGCATGTACATTACGGCCAATCTGTTTGTGTAGACAATTTTGCACACAACGTTGATAAGTTGCCTGGGCACTCTTGAGCCCAAAGGGCATAGACACATAGCAGAAGGCTCCAAAGGGAGTTATGAATGCCGTTTTCTCCTAGTCCTTAACTGCCATTTTGATCTGATGATAGCCAGAATATGCATCCAAAAAACTTAAACGCTCACAACCCGTCGTAGCATCAATAATTTGATCAATACGGGGGAGGGCAAAAGGATCTGCTGGACAAGCTTTATTAAGATCTGTGTAATCCACACACATGCGCCAGGTGCCGTTTTCTTAAGGACCAGCACCGGATTGGCAAGCCACTCAGGGTGAAAAACTTCAACAATAAAACCAGCTGCTAAGAGCCTAGCTACCTCTTCTCCAATTGCCTTGCGTCTTTCTTTGTTAAACCGGCGGAGGAACTGTTTCACCGGTTTATATTTAGGATCCACATTAAGGGTGTGCTCAGCGAGTTGCCTCGGTACACCTGGCATGTCAGAGGGCTTCCATGCAAAAATGTACCGATTCTCACGGATGAACTCGATGAGTGCGCTTTCCTATTTCGGATCCAAATTAGCACTGATGCTGAACTTCTTGGACGAATCGCCAGGTACAAAGTCAACAAGCTTAGTTTCTGCTGCTGATTTGAACTTCAGGGCCGGATCATGCTCCGTAGTCGGCTTCTTTAATGGAGTCATGTCCGCCGGATCAACATTGTCCTTATAATACTTCAGCTCATCGGTGGCACAAACCGACTCTGCATAGGCCGCATCACCTTCATCGCACTCCAAAGCGATTTTGCGGCTTCCATGAACCGTTATTGTCCCCTTGTGACCCAGCATCTTGAGCTGCAAATACACATAACAGGGCCGTGCCATAAACTTGGCGTAGGCCGGTCGCCCAAATAGGGCGTGATATGGACTTTGGATTTTCACCACTTCAAACATCAACGTCTCCGACCTGGAATCATGATCATCCCCAAAGGCCACTTCCAGAGCTATCTTACCAACAGGATATGCTGATCTGCCAGGTACTACACCGTGGAACACCGTATTAGACGGTTTAAGATTTTTATCTGTCAGTCCCATACGACGGAAGGTCTCATAGTACAAGATATTAATGCTGCTACCTCCATCCATGAGCACCTTGGTGACCTTGTAACCTCCCACCTGAGGCGCCATCACCAGAGCCAACTGACCCGGATTATCGACCTGGGGAGGGTGATCCTCTCTGCTCCATATGATTGGCTGTTCAGACCAACGTAGATAACGGGGTATGGCCGGTTCAACAGAGTTGACCGCCCACCTCTAAACCTTCCGGTCTCGCTTGTCCAAGCTAGTGGTGAAGACATGGTACTGCCCACTACTCAACTGCTTTGGGTTGCTCTGGTAACCTGACTGTTGCTGCTGTTGGTTGTAACCACCCTGGTTGTTCTGACTATTTTGACAATTATGTCCGCCCAGATTACCACTAAATCCTGAACCGGAACTTCCTCCACCGTAACCCGGCCCGGATCCTGAGCCACCGCCTGATTCGTGATCATACCAGAAATTATTAGAATTCTTGAACTCCTGCATAATAAAGCAATCCTTCCAAAGGTGGTTTGTTGGCGCCTCCTTCGTCCCATGTCTTGGACAGGGATGGCTTAGCAGATAGTTTAGGCGGTCTGGGTTAGGGTTGGGTGCCCCATTACGATTTTTCGGTTTACCCTTGCGTCGCTGGCCATTGTCCTGTGTGTTGGTATTAGCCACAAAGTCCATGTTATCATCCGCTTTACGCTTGCCTCCACCACCATTGCCTGCCAGTGATGCTGCTGACCTTTGGAGTTGTTGTTCCTCTTTCCCTTCCCTGTCTTGTCATCATCAGATTCGGGATCCTTGGTACTATCAGAATCAGCATATTTCACCAAAGCGGCCATGAGGGTCCCCATGTCAGTGCAATGACGCTTCATCCGTCCCAACTTCATCTTTAGGGGCCCAAACCGGCAGTTGCCTTCTAGGGTTAATACTGCGGTGTCAGCGTTGATGCGGTCTGAAGAGTGCAACACTTGTGAAACCCGGCGCACCCAATGAGTCATTGATTCTCCTTCCTCCTGGACGCATGCAGCTAAGTCCACTATCGACATAGGCTGTTTACATGTATCCTTGAAATTGCTGATAAACCGGGATCGTAATTGGGCCCATGAACTGATAGAATTAGCCGGCAAGCTTTTTAACCAAGTACGGGCCGTTCCTTCAAGCATCATGGTGAAGTATTTCGCACACGCCGCGTCATCCACATCAAGCATCTCCATGGCCATCTCATAGCTCTCCACCCATGTCTCTGGAGGCTAATCCGCCGTGTAATTTGGTACCTTGCGCGGGCCCTTGAAATCCTTGGGCAGGCACATTGCGTAAAGCGGGGATAAGGCAAGGCACCCCCAAAGAACTAGAAGTAACACCAGGTTCGATCGAGATGGTTGGGCGAACCGGCGTGAGCTGCCGAGCCTGATGCTGTGTGGCTAACTCGGCCTCCCTGCGCGCTCGGGCCCGGTTCACCACTTCCTGAGCGTTATCAGCACCACCCATCGGGTTGTTGCCACGGGGTGCTCCACGTCGTTCGTTACTCGACACTGCCGGTTCATCCATATGTCTGCTATAGCTCCGGCTTGGACGGGGGGTCGAGTGGATCCGATCGCGGTTGTACGAGTATGCTTCCTATTGGACCAAAGCTGTCCTCAGAAGCTCCTTGACCCGTCACGTCTCTACTGCCTGCGGCGAATCACCTTCAATTGGAATGGCCTCTAGCCGTGCAGCAGCGGCAACGAGATTGTCCATCGGGTTGGAGTAGTGACCCGAAGGTGTTAAAACAGCCTGAGGTATAACGGTGTTTTGACGAGGCGGGTCCATCTGACGAGGCTGAACTGGTGCATCGGTCCCGGGAGCTTCCGCCCGGTTTCCCTCCAGCGGATTGTCGGTTCCTACTCCTGGAGTGTTGAAAAGGTCTCAGGCCTAAAAAATCGGAGGCAAACGGGATCGGTACTTCCTACTCATGACTTCCCGCGATGCACTCTGGTCCAACATGAGCCTGTAGGCTTGTGCGTCCAAAGCGGCCCGCTCCGTGGCCATCCTGGTGTCCTCAGCTGCCAGATCTGCCTTGGCCTGGGTGATCTGTCCCTTCACTTTTGCAATCTCGGCGTTGTGAACGCCCTGATCTGCCGGATTAGCCTGCGCCATAAGCACAGCCAATGCATCAAATAGCTCTGATAGAACTTGAGCCGGCGGGCGCAAAGGGCCTCCTGCCCCGGCAGCCATCGCCGCTGCTGAACCGGAGGTTGTTGCCGCAGCGGTCGAAGGATGAAGCGCTGCTTGTGTGCCAGTCATGAATATTCCAACCCGGTTGGGCAGATCAGAGGGGTCCGGAATACTGTCGCCATCGGAACAGCCCCCAATCCGGCCGTCTTGTAGCTGATAAAGAGATTTGGTTTCTCCGGTTGATGACTCGTCATCGGAACAAACGACGGTATCGCCGCGAGATTCCGATCCATCCTCATAACTTCCTCCATGGATGACTCCCACGAAGGCACGCTTCATGGCCGGTTTAACCCGGGCGGATCGCACACGCTGAACCGTCTCGACAAGGTCGGTGCAGATGTCCGGCTCAGGGCCCGGTTCACCGATCTTGCCAATGAAAACGTGAATGCCACCAAAGGGGACCCGGTACCCGTACTCAATTGAGCCGGCCTCGGGGCCCCAGCCTGCGTCGTCGATGTAGAACTTGCCGCGACGACTCTTAGTCATCCGGCCTACAGCGTAGCCCTCGCGTCCTTCAAAGCGTCCCTCCAAGAACCGGAAACCATCATGCGATAGCCCCACGGTGGGCGCCAACTGTCGTGGCTTTGTCACGGCAGATGTCCTAGAGAAAGGACTTAGTCGTGGAGCCATCGCGACGGGTTAGCTTGAAGGGGTTAAAGCGGACACAGGGACGCAAGAGAGTTTATACTAGTTCGGCCCCTTCGATGAAGGTAAAAGCCTACGTCTAGTTGTGATGGAATTGATGGGGTTTCGATGACTAGGGAGCAAACAAGCTTCGCCTATGTCTCGAGTTGTTGTCCCTCTCTGAACCGCCATCGGGTCGTCCCCTTATATACACGGGTGACACCCGTCGGCTCATAGAGTCCTAACACCGGTCGATATTCGTATTCCGGGTTGGTCTCTCCTTATTCCTAACTTACAGTACAAGTTTATATACAAATCCCGGTTTATAGCTACAAGTCTTGAACCGGCTACGGGCCTTAGGCCCACATCTGCCTTCTTGGGCTTTATCACTCTGGAACTACTGATGAAGTTGACCCGGCCCAGATAGGCCGGTTTACGCCTAGCAGTAATATCCCCAACACTTGGCCTTTTCAAACTCTTTCAACTTTTACGTGATATATGAGTGCGAACCATGGACATAGTGATACGTGTCCAACGTATCTATAATTTTTGATTGCTCCATGCTACATTATCTACTATTTTGGACTATATTGGGCTTTATTTTCCACATTTATATTATTTTTGGGACTAACCTATTAACCGGAGGCCCAGCCCAGAATTGCTGTTTTTTTGCCTATTTCAGTGTTTCGAAGAAACGGAATATCAAACGGAGTCCAAACGGAATAAAATCTTCGGGAACGTGATTTTCTCACCGAACGTAATCCAGGAGACTTGGACCCTGCTCCAAGGAACAAAAGAGGCGGTCACGAGGGTGGGGGGTGCGCCCCCTTAGGGCGCGCCCCTGCCTCCTGGGCCCCTCGTTGCTCCTCCGGCGTACTTCTTCCTCCTATATATACACACGTATCCCCAAACGATCAGAACAGGAGCCAAAAACCTAATTCCACCGCCGCAACTTTCTGTATCCACGAGATCCCATCTTGGGGCCTGTTCCGGAGCTCCACTAGAAGAGGGCCGTCATCACGGAGGGCTTCTACATCACCATAGCCTCTCCGATGAAGTGTGAGTAGTTTGCCTCAGACCTTCGGGTCCATAGTTAGTAGCTAGATGGCTTCTTCTCTCTCTTTGAATCTCAATACAAAGTTCTTCCCCTCTCTCATGCAGATCTATTCGATGTAATCTTCTTTTTGCGGTGTGTTTGTTGAGACCGATGAATTGTGGGTTTATGATCAAGTCTATCTATGAATAATATTTGAATCTTCTCTGAATTCTTTTATGTATGATTGGTTATCTTTGCAAGTCTCTTCGAATTATCCATTTGGTTTGGCCAACTAGATTGGTAGTTCTTGCCATGGGAGAAGTGCTTAGCTTTGGGTTCGATCTTGCGGTGTCCTTACCCAGTGACAGAAGGGGCAGCAAGGCACGTATTGTATCATTGCCATCGAGGATAACAAGATGGGGTTTATTTCATATTGCATGAATTTATCTCTCTACATCATGTCATCTTGCTTAAGGCGTTACTCTGTTTTTAACTTAATACTCTAGATGCATGCTGGATAGCGGTCGATGAGTGGAGTAATAGTAGTAGATGCAGAATCGTTTGATCTACTTGTCACGAACGTGATGCCTATATAAATGATCATGCCTAGATATTCTCATAATTATGCTCAATTCTATCAATTGCTCAACAGTAATTTGTTCACCCACCGTAGAATACTTATGCTCTTGAGAGAAGCCACTAGTGGAACCTATGCCCCCCGGGTCTGTTCTCATCATATCAATCTCCATCACTTTAATATTGTTTTGCTATTTACTTTGCCTTTACTTTTTATCTTGCATCTTTATATCAAAAATACCAAAAATATTCTATCTATCAGATCTCAGTCTCGTAAGTGACCGTGAAGGGCTGGACAACCCCTAATCACGTTGGTTGCGAGTAGCTATCGCTTTGTGCAGGTACGAGGGACTTGAGCATGGGCTCCTACTGGATTGATACCTTGGTTCTCAAAAAACTGAGGGAAATACTTACGCTACTCTGCTGCATCATCCCTTCCTCTTCGGGGAAAACCAACGCAAGCTCAAGACGTAGCAAGAAGGATTTCTGGCGCCGTTTTCGGGGAGTCTACGCAAAAAGTCAATATACCAAGTACCCATCACAATCCTTATCTCTCGCATTACATTACTTGCCATTTGCCTCTCGTTTTCCTCTCCCCCCAATTCACCCTTGCCGTTTTATTTGCCCTCTCTCTCTATCCTCCCTCTCTATTTGCCTCTTTTTGCTCGTTTGCTTTTGTTTGCTCGTGTGTTAGATTGCTTGCTTGTCGCGATGGCTCAAGATACTACCAAATTATGTGACTTCACCAATACCAATAATAATGATTTCCTTTGCACTTTGATTGCTCCTCTTACCGATGCTGAATCTTGTGAAATTAATACTACTTTGTTGAATCTTGTTATGAAAGATCAATTCGCCGGCCTTCCTAGTGAAGATGCCGCTACTCATCTGAATAGCTTCGTTGACTTATGTGATATGCAAAAGAAAAAACATGTCAATAATGATGTCGTTAAATTGAAGCTATTTCCTTTTTCGCTTAGAGATCGTGCTAAAGCTTGGTTTTCGTCTTTGCCTAAGAATAGTATTGATTCATGGAACAAGTGCAAAGATGCTTTTATCTCTAAGTATTTTCCTCCCGCTAAGATCATCTCTCTTAGAAACGATATTATGAACTTTAAACAACTTGATCATGAACATGTTGCACAAGCTTGGGAGAGAATGAAATTAATTATACGTAATTGCCCTACTCATGGTTTGAATTTGTGGATGATTATACAAAAAATTTATGCTGGATTGAATTTTGCTTCTAGAAATCTTTTAGATTCAGCCGCGGGAGGCACTTTTATTGAAATCACTTTTGGAGATGCTACTAAACTCCTAGATAATATTATGGTTAATTATTCTCAATGGCATACTGAAAGAACATCTAATAAAAAAGTGCATGCGATAGAAGAAATTAATGTGTTGAGTGGAAAGATGGATGAACTTATGAAATTATTTGCTACTAACAGTGTTTCCTCTGATCCTAATGATATGCCTTTGTCCTAATAGTATGTGAATTTTGTTGGTAGGAATAATTTTGGTAACAACACTTATAGAGGGAATTTTAATCCTAGGCCATATCCTAGTAATCCTTCTAATAATTATGGGAATTCCTACAACAACTCTTATGGAAATTATAATAAGATGCCCTCTGATTTTGAATCTAATATTAAAGAATTTATTTCTTCGCAAAAGAATTTTAATGCTATGATTGAAGAAAAATTGCTTAAGATTGATGATTTGGCTAGGAACGTTGATAGAATTGCTCTTGATGTTGATGCTTTGAAACTTAGATCTAGTCCACCTAAGCATGATATTAATGAGTCTCTAAAATCCATGAGAATTTCAATTGATGAGTGTAAAGAAAGAACCGCTAGGATGCATGCTTCCAAAGATGCCTTTATTAAGGTGTGTTCTTCCAATTCCTATGAAAGTAATGATGAAGATCTAAAAGTTATTGATGTGTCTCCAATTAAATCTTTGTTTTGCAATATGAATCTTGATGAAACTGAATATGATCCTCCTTTACCTAGAAGGCGTTCTAAAAATTTCGAGTGTTTAGATCTTAATGATGAAATTGATGAAAGTGGGATGGAAAGAAATAAAAATCTAGATGTTGCTAAACCCACTATATTGGATTTCAAGGAATTTAATTATGAAAATTGATCTTTAATTGATTGTATCTCCTTGTTGCAATCCGTGCTAAATTCTCCACATGCTTATAGTCGAAATAAAGCCTTTACTGAACATATTGTTGATGCATTGATGCAATCCTATGAAGAAAAACTTGAGTTGAAAGTTTCTATCCCTAGAAAACTCTATGATGAGTGGGAAACAACTATTAAAATTAAAATTAAAGATTATGAGTTTTATGCTTTGTGTGATTTGGGTGCTAGTGTCTCTACTATTCCCAAGACTTTGTGTGATTTACTAGATTTCCGTAATTTTGATGATTGCTCTCTAAACTTGCATCTTGCGGATTCCACTATTAAGAAACCTATGGGAAGAATTAATGATGTTCTTATTGTTGTACATAGGAATTATGTGCCCGTAGATTTCATTGTTCTTGATATAGATTGCAATCCTTCTTGCCCTATTATTCTTGGTAGACCTTTCCTTAAAACGGTTGGTGTGATTATTGATATGAAGGAAGGGAATATTAGATTTCGATTTCCATTAAAAAAGGGCATGTAACACTTTCCAAGAAAGAAAATAAAATTACCAAAACTATCATGAGAGCCACTTATGGATTGCCTACCAAAGATGGCAATACCTAGATCTATTCTTACTTGTTATGCCTAGCTAGGGGCGTTAAACGATAACGCTTGTTGGGAGGCAACCCAATTTTATTTTTATTCCTTGTTATTTGCTCCTGTTTAGTAATAAATAAATTATTTAGCCTCTGTTTAGGTTGTGTTTTTTGTGTTTAATTAGTGTTTGTGCCAAGTAGAACCGTTGGGAAGACTTGGGGAAAGTCTTGTTGAACTTGCTGTAAAAAACAGAAACTTTAGCGCTCACGAGAACTGCTGTCATTTTTATTTGAAGAGTGATATTTAGTTAATTCTTTTTGAAGATGATTAATAGATAAATTCCTCACGTCCAGCAATTTATTTTAGAATTTTTGGGGTTCCAGATCTTGCTCTAGCTACAGATTACTACAGACTGTTCTGTTTTTGACAGATTCTGTTTTTCGTGTGTTGTTTGCTTATTTTGATGAATCTATGGCTAGTAAAATAGTTTATAATCCATAGAGAAGTTGGAATACAGTAGGTTTAACACCAATATAAATAAATAATGAGTTCATTACAGTACCTTGAAGTGGTCTTTTGTTTTCTTTCGCCAACGGAGCTCACGAGTTTTCTATTTTGAGTTTTGTGTTGTGAAGTTTTCAAGTTTTGGGTGAATTCTTTTGATGGATCATGGAACAAGGAGTGGCAAGATCCTAAGCTTGGGGATGCCCATGGCACCCCCAATATAATCCAAGGACACCAAAAAGTCAAAGCTTGGGGATGCCCCGGAAGGCATCCCCTCTTTCGTCCACTTCCATCGGTAATTTACTTGGAGCTATATTTTTATTCACCAACATGATATGTGTTTTGCTTGGAGCGTCTTGTATTTTTTGTGTCTTTGTTTGCTAGTATACCACAATAATCCTTGCTGTACACACCTTTTGAGAGAGCCATACATGAATTAAAATTTGATAGAATACTCTATGTGCTTCACTTATATCTTTTGAGCTAAGTAGTTTTGCTCTATGTGCTTCACTTATATCTTTTGAGCTAGATAATTTTGCTCTATGTGCTTCACTTATATCTTTTGAGCGTTATAATTTTGCTCTATGTGCTTCACTTAGATCTTTTAGAGCACGGTGGTGGATTTGTTTTAAAGAAACTATTGATCTCTCATGCTTCACTTAAATTATTTTGAGAATCTCTCAATAGCATGGTAATTTGCTTAATAATAATATGCTTGGTATTCAAGATTTGTGAAACTTTCTTTTGAGTGTGTTGAATAATAAGAAAAGATTGAAGCATGATAATTGTTTTGAGATATGGAGGTGATAATATTAAAGTCATGCTAGTTGAGTAGTTGTGAATTTAAAGAATACTTGTGTTAAAGTTTGTGATTCCCGTAGCATGCACGTATGGTGAACCGTTATGTGACGAAGTCGGAGCATGATTTGTTTATTGATTGTCTTCCTTATGAGTGGCGGTCGGGGACGAGCGATGGTCTTCTCCTACCAATCTATCCCCCTAGGAGCATGCGCGTAATACTTTGCTTTGATAACTTCTAGATTTTTGCAATAAGTATATGAGTTCTTTATGACTAATGTTGAGTCCATGGATCATACGCACTCTCACCCTTCCACCTTTGCTAGCATCTCTAATACCGCGCACCTTTCGCCGGTATCATACACCTACCATATACCTTCCTCAAAACAGCCACCATACCTACCTATTATGGCATTTCCATAGCCATTCCGAGATATATTGCCATGCAACTTTCCACCATCTAGTTCATCATGACACATTCATCATTTTCATATTGCTTAGCATGATCATGTAGTTGACATAGTATTTGTGGCAAAGCCACCGTTCATAATTTCTTCATACTTGTCACTCTTGATTCATTGCATATCCCGGTACACCGCCGGAGGCATCCATATAGAGTCATACTTTGTTTTAGAATCGAGTTGTAATCATTGAGTTGTAAATAAATAAAAGTGTGATGATCATCATTCAATATAGCATTGTCCCAATAAAAAAAGAGAAAGGCCAAAGAAAAAAGAAGGCCCCCCGCCCCCCCAAAAAAGGGGCAATGGTACTATCCTTTTTCCACACTTGTGCTTCAAAGTAGCACCATGATATAGCAAGTCTCATATATTGTGCTTCAAAGTAGCACCATGTTCTTCATATAGAGAGTCTCATATGTTGTCACTTTCATATACTAGTGGGAATTTTACATTATAGAACTTGGCTTGTATATTCCAATGATGGGCTTCCTCAAAATTGCCCTAGGTCTTCGTGAGCAAGCAAGTTGGATGCACACCCACTTAGTTTCTTTTTGAGCTTTCATACATTTATAGCTCTAGTGCATCCGTTGCAAGCCAATCCCTACTCACTCACATTGATATCTATTGATGGGCATCTCCATAGCCCGTTGATATGCCTAATTGATGTGAGACTATCTTCCCCTCCTTTTTGTCTTCTCCACAACCACCATTCTATTCCACTATAGTGCTATATCCATGGCTCACACTCATGTATTGCGTGAAGATTGAAAAAGTTTTGAAAAAGTTAGAGTATGAAACAATTGCTTGGCTTGTCATCGAGGTTGTGCATGATTTAAATACTTTGTGTGGTGAAGATGGAGCATAGCCAGACTATATGATTTTGTAGGGATAACTTTCTTTGGCCATGTTATTTTGAGAAGACTATGTGCTTCACTTATATCTTTTGAGCTAGATAATTTTGCTCTATGTGCTTCACTTATATCCTTCGAGATAGATAATTTTGCTCTATGTGCTTCACTTAGATCTTTTAGAGCACGGTGGTGGATTCGTTTTAAAGAAACTATTGATCTCTCATGCTTCACTTAAATTAATTTGAGAGTCTCTTAATAGCATGGTAATTTGCCTAATAATAATATGGTTGATATTCAAGATTTGTGAAACTTTCTTTTGAGTGTGTTGAATACTAAGAAAAGATTGAAGCATGATAATTGTTTTGAGATATGGATGTGATAATATTAAAGTCATGCTAGTTGAGTAGTTGTGAATTCAAAGAATACTTGTGTTGAAGTTTGTGATTCCCGTAGCATGCACGTATGGTGAACCGTTATGTGATGAAGTCGGAGCATGATTTATTTATTGATTGTCTTCCTTATGAGTGGCGGTCGGGGACGAGCGATGGACTTTTCCTACCAATCTATCCCCCTAGGAGCATGTACGTAGTACTTTGCTTTGATAGCTTCTAAATTTTTGCAATAAGTATATGGGTTCTAATGTTGAGTCCATGGATTATACGCACTCTCACCCTTCCACCCTTGCTAGCCTCTCTAATACCGCACAACTTTCGCCGGTATCATACACCTACCATATACCTTCCTCAAAACAGCCACCATACCTACCTATTATGGCATTTCCATAGCCATTCCGAGATATATTGCCATGCAACTTTCCACCATCTAGTTCATCATGACACATTCATCATTGTCATATTGCATATCCCGGTACACCGCCGGATGCATTCACATAGAGTCATATTTTGTTCTAAGTATCGAGTTGTAACTGTTGAGTTGTAAGAAAAATAAAAGTGTGATGATCATCATTATTAGAGGATTGTCCCAGTGAGGAAAGAATGATGGAGACTATGATTCCCCCACAAGTCGGGATGAGACTCCAGACAAAAAAGAGAGGCCAAAGAAGCCCAAAAAAAAGAGAAAGGCCATAAAAAAAGAAGAAGAAAGGCCATATAAAAATAAAAAAATAAAAAATGAGAGAAAAATAGAGAAGGTACAATGTTACTATCCTTTTACCACACTTGTGCTTCAAAGTAGCACCATGGTCTTCATAGTAGAGAGTCTCTCATGTTATCACTCTCATATACTAGTGGGAATCTTTCATTATAGAACTTGGCTTGTATATTCCAATGATGGTTTTCCTCAAATTGCCCTAGGTCTTCATGAGCAAGCAAGTTGGATGCACACCCACTTAGTTTCTTTTTGAGATTTCATATACTTATAGCTCTAGTGCATCTGTTGCATGGCAATCCCTACTCACTCACATTGATATCTATTGATGGGCATCTCCATAGCCCGTTGATACGCCTAGTTGATGTGAGACTATCTTCTCCCTTTTTGTCTTCTCCACAACCACCATTCTATTCCACCTATAGTGCTATATCCATGGCTCACGCTCATGTATTGCGTGAAGATTGAAAAAGTTTTGAAAAAGTTAGAGTATGAAACAATTGCTTGGCTTGTCATCGGGGTTGTGCATTATTTAAATACTTTGTGTGGGGAAGATGGAGCATAGCCAGACTATATGATTTTGTAGGGATAACTTTCTTTAGCCATGTTATTTTGAGAAGACATAATTGCTTTATTAGTATGCTTGAAGTATTATTATTTTCTATGTCAATATAAACCTTTGTCTTGAATCTTTCTAATCTGAATATTCATACCTGTCGGGGGTTAGGTGCGACATATGCCAAAGGATGGCTTATCATGGTGGGGGCGAGTAGAACGTCGCCGGTGCCTGGAAACGGGATGAGGCGAAGACATGCACGCCGGCAAATCTTACCCAGCTTCAGGGCTCTCTGGGAAGATAATACCCCTACTGCTGCTCTGTGGGGTCTCCGCATGATCACTATGGCCAAGTGTTTACATGATTGCTCTTTGAGCTGTTTTCTGGAGGTAGGAGAAGGCAAGGCTAGCTCTCTCCCTCCTATATGATTTGGTATAGAGCTAATGGGTTCCAACCCTTTGCATGGGTGCCCTGGGGGGTTTATATAGGCTTACCCCCCAGGGGTACAATGGTAATCCGGCTGGACGCGGGCCCAGCCGTCAGCGCCTCTGGCCTCCGTCTTCTCCGCCAACTGGTGGGCCCCGCCGACTGGCCTGGTACGGAGCCGACAGGCCGCGTCCACCGCGGGCGGGTCTTGCCGGCTGCTGATTACTGTAGCCGTGCTTCTGATGACGCGGGCTTGGTCATGGGGTCGTGGCAACAGCCCCGCCGCCTGGCGGGCGATCACTATTTCCACTCTCCATCACATCTTGATTAATGGTGCATGGGCCCCGGGGGAGGGCTCGGCCGACTCCCTGGGGCCGGCTCCCAACGGGTCCGACTGGTGGTCCTCCTGCCGTTTCCTGGGGTCTCACTGACTGGTGGGACCCGCTGCCTCTGGGCCGTACAGACAAGCCGTCGTGGGTGCAGGATTCGATCCTGTGGTGCTGATGTCAGGGCCGGCATGGCAACAGTGCCACGCCGCACGGAGATCTTCCGGGGTACGGCGTGCTGTGGCCATGCCTGCCCTTGTTAAGGGGCGGGAGTGGGCTTCACTGTAGCCACTCCCCTGCCCCGTCCCTCTTGATGAGGTCATGGGGTTTGTTGGAGTCACAGGCCGACTCCCCAAGCCGGCTTCTCTGGAAGTCGCCGGTCAGGAGCCGGCTTACCCTGAGTCATCCCTGGGACTCGACCGTGAGTGGGCAGTCGGCCGTCTTGCCGTCGACTCCTTAGAAGGCGGCTCTTCGCCCTGGGGTCTTGAGGGGCGCAGCCTGCCCCGATGTCTTGAAAGGTTCTGGGGCTCGGGTTGGCCTACCCATGGCCCATTACTCCGACAGTAGTCCCCGAAGCTGGTGAGGCGCCGCGGACGATCGGCCGAGAAGCCTCAGCAGTTTCTCTTTTCGGGTGCTCAACACATGGTTCTTGGTTGACTTCTGCCGGGCCGGCTAGAAGGAGTCGGACTCGCCCAACTCTGACTCGCACAATATTTCAAACGTCACGGCGGGATCCAAGTAGCGTGCTAGCTAAGCCTCCAGGCCGCCGCCCGTTCTAGGCCCATCATACGATGACACGTGGCTGGGCCATTCTGCCAGCCTACGCGCGCGACGGGACAGGCCACTAGGCGGGGCCCACCACTACCGCGCCTCGGCGCCCGAGCAGATCCGTTGCGGCCCCGGCGGACGGTTGGGATTCCCGTGGAGTTACTGCACGCAGTAACTTTGTCATGGAACGTGGGGGTCGTGGGGCTGTGGGCACAGTAAATCCCACGACCGCCCCGTCGGCTTCGCAGCCCACGAGGCTATAAGTAGGGGAAAGAGGGGGGCACGCACACCCCTCCTTCCCACTACTCCTCGCTCTCCTCCTTCTCACTGCTCCTCGCTCTCCTCCTTCTTCTTCTTCGCTCCGCCGCGCGCCCAAGCTTCGACGAATGCCGCGGCGATCAGCTCGCGATGAGTTCTTCCTCTGCCGCCGCGCCTCCCCCGGTGCGCTCCGGCACTTGGGACGGCTCCGAAGTTCACGACGACCACATCGAGTTCCTCCGCAAGACTCGTCAGCTCCCCGGCGAGGATCACGTGCGGGTGCGTCTTGCGCCGAAGGGGGAGATTTCCCCGCGCCGCAGGAGGGCGAGTGGGTCATCTTCCGCTCGCACTGCTTGCGCGGGTTGGGGCTGCCGGCGAGCAGTTTCTTCCGCTCCTTCCTGGAGTTCTACGGCCTCCAGCCGCACCACCTCACCCCCAACATGGTGGTGCTGCTGTCCACCTTTGTGGCCTTGTGCGAAGGCTTCCTCGGAGTCCCCCCAACCCTCGAGCTCTGGGGGGAGTTCTTCTTTTCCAAGCTCGGCACCCAGGCTGCAGGCGTGCCGGCTCAATGCGGCGCTTTCATCGCCGTGCGAAGGTTGGGGGCCGACAACCCCTTCCCCACCATCTCGCTGATTAAGTCGGTGAAGATGTGGCAGAGATCGTACTTCTACGTCAGGAGTGTCTCTGCGAGGGGCGACTGGGTCAACCTGCCGGCTTTCGAAGTCAGCCCGCCGGCTGGGAGGCTGCCCAACTGGTCGTACCGGGCCAAGTCGCTGACGCCGGCAGGAGCCGAAGCCATTGCGTGACTCCGAGTGCTGACACAGTCGGAGGGCTTGACTGGTCCAGACCTGCTGGCCGCCTTCGTGGCGCGCCGAGTTCTCCCGCTCCAAGGTCGCCCCCACATGATATGCCAAATGAGCGGGCGTCATGGCCCGAGTTGGATGTGCACCAAGGACATGCCTCACGAGGAGGTGACCTACATGGTGAACTACCTCTCGGACAGCAAGCTCCTGGAGGATTGGCGGTTCGGCAAGGAGCCGTACTCCCGCGCCAACCCCCCGCCCGTGGTGAGTTGCCCTTTCTTTCTTTCTTTGGATTGTCTTCTTTCTTGCAGAGTTTGTTTTGACCAGTCGGCTTTGGTCAGAATCCCCTCCTCCATCCACCAACCGGCACCTCGGGGCCGGCCCACGAGTTCCTTGCCGACCGGGCGGAGAGCGATGTCGACGACCCCGATCTGGGGGCGGCGGATCTGGAGGACGACGCCAAGGGAGGAGGAGGAGCAGCAGGCGGCTCCAGGCCTTCGGCCACTTTCGCCGACTGGCCTGACGATGATGCCATGGGAGAAGTCGCCCCCCGCCATCGGCCAGGAGCCAGCCAGCCTGGCGCGGGCTCTTCTGCCGCGCCGGGCGCTCCGGGCGGCGAGAAGAAGCGTAGGGCTGTGCCGACTTTGTTCGGCAGTCGGCCGAAGAAACCCAAGGGTTTGGCCGCGGCGACCCGGCGGGACGAGGCGGCTGCGAAGGCCATACGCTTCCGTAAGGAAGTGAAGAAGCCGCCGCTGGTCTCCGCGTGAGTATTCTGTCTTAACGCTTTATTCTTTCTTTGTGGCTTTATCCGAGTCTTTTGCTTGCTTCCCTTGCTTCAAGGCTCCCCTCACTCTTGAGAGGGTCACCGCCGCCTCCGTTATGGGGTCAGCGGAGACGTCCGCCACCACCCGGCGGATTGACCCCGCTGCTGACCTCCGGGAGGCAACAGAGCGAAATGCGCAGGAGAAGCGCAATGAATAAGAGGCCGCTCGCCTGGCGGAGGCCGAAGCCGTCGCCGCGACGAAGCGGTAGGCTGAGGAGGCCGCGCGCCGCCAATCGGCGGTGTTCGTCACCCCGCTGAACTCTGCACCGCCGCCTCCGGAGTTCACGGGGCAGACTGGGGAAGCCAGCGGCGAGAACCCCGTCATGGAGAGGGAAGGCGATGACTCCTCTACGCCGGACGTGATCGTTCCGCCGCCGCCTCCGCCGCCGTCTGGGAGCCCGCAAGGCAAACAGCCAGCGGACCCTCTGGTGCCGCCGACCGAAGACGAGGACGTGGCGAGGCTACTCCTCCAAGTCAGCTCACCAACGCGCCGCCGTCTGGAGAAGGCGACTTCGGCACCCCGCCCCCTGGAGGCCGGCACCGCCAGCTTGGCGATCCCAGACACCGAAGCGACGAGCGCCGCGCCCATTGGGTGGGTGCGAGGAGGCGGCACAGGGCCACTGAACCAGGCGCTTCTGGACGTCCAGGCGAAGCTTCGTGCTGAGGGCGACACTCTCCAGAATTGGACCAAGGCGTACCTGGCATCACGGGCAGCCGTCCAGGTATGTTTTTTCCTTTGGTCCTTGTTTTCTTGTTCCTCTCTGTGGCGGCGCGCCAGCGCACCCACTGGGTGTAGTCCCCGAGTTTCGGGCTGGCTGCTGAGCAGGCGGCCCGGAACTCCAATTGATGAACTCTGGGTATTAACTTTTTGTCTGAAACGCTTGTCGTAGGATTACCACAACCTCCGCGTCACTGCCTTCAACCGTAACGTTGAAGAGCTGGGCAAGCGGACCACCGATTTGTTGGAGAGCCGGAGTAAGTCCTTTTTCTTCTTTGTGGGGGCGCGCTGGCACACCCGTGGGCTGTAGTCCCCGAGATTCGGGCCGACTGCTGATGACTTAACGCCTTCTTTCTTCCTTCTTTTCAGGAGCCAACGCTGCTCTTCAACAGCAGCTGAGCGAAGCCAACTCCGCATTGCACGCCAAAGGGGAGGAGTGCAGCAAGCTCGCCATAGAGCGCGATCTGCTGGCCACTCAATTGGCAGAGCAGAGGGAGCTGCTTGCGAAGACGCAGAGGGAGGCGGAAGAGACGGAAACCGCCCTCCTGGCCGAGTTCGCGAGCGAGCGCTCCTCCTGGTCTGACAAGGAGGCGATGCTGGCCTCCGGCTTCCATGAGATTGAAGACATCGTTGATGGTGAGTTTCTTTACTTTCTTTCTTCGAGCTGCCGATTATAAGTCGTGCCGACTCCTGGTTTTTGACTTGCTTCTTAGTTTCTTCCGTCTTGGCAGACTTCTTTCCTGGGCACTCGCAGGCCGCCATCCAAGCCATCGAGGCTGACCGTGAAGGTCGGAGGGCGGAGGGCGCAGAGATCGCCGCCGACGCCCCCCGAACCCTTGACGAGCACATCCTGAGCATCGAGGCTCGCCTTCAGCCGACTCACCGGATGCTGCGCCGGCTTCAGCGTGTCAGTGCCCAGGCGATTGCCGCCCTGTGGCCGGACATGTAGGCTCCGCGCACCCCCAGCCTGACGGCCGACTGGCTAGAGGTCGCGGCTGGTCGTCTTGAGGCCTGGAAGGGTTCTTCGGCCCGAGCTGGAGCACGCCGGGCCTTGGAGTTCATCAAGGCATGGTATCCGGGGCTAGATCTAGACTGGCTGGCCACACTTCGGTCGGAGGCCCAGCCGGAGCTGGCAGCTGCGGAAGACGCCCTCATCAAGCGTGCTGCGGCGATCGCCGAGTACACCGACACCAGCATCTTCGTCCCCGAGCGGTCTGAAGACGGCGAGGAGGTACCGCCGGAGTGGTTTGGGATGAACCCAGACTACGGCGAGGACTCGGCAGAGGTGATTGGCTCCAGCGTCGAGGAGGAAGGCGAGGCGGAGGACGGAGGCGAGACGGAGGCACCAGAAGACGGAGCAGACGGCCAGCCTCAGCTCGACCACGCCTCCAGCAACGAGCCGCGTGCGACCGAGCCGACTACCGCTGGAGGCGATCAAGCCGAGACTACCCAGACGGCCGCCCCGACGCCTGACGCTGCCGCCTCCTCCGACCCTCTGAATCCGTCTGCTGCTTCCTAAGCTGCCGCCTTATCTTTATTTTATCCGCTTTAGTAGTCTTTGAAGAACTTGTTAATTCGCACAATTCCACCCGCGGGGTGTATTTTGAACTTCTGCTCGAAGATTCGGCCAAGGGCCTACGTTATGTAAATATATTTATCCGAGTTCTATCTTTTCTTGCTCATTGCTCTTTTGGCTTTTTTCCTTTGCCGCTTTCTCTTAGTTGCCTACCTTGCCAATCAGACAGCCGCTTTGTGGACTGCCGCTGGATCAAATGCTTGGCTACTTTGGGAAGGCAAGTACTTAGCCATTTTTTAAGATTTTTTTAGCAAGTTGAATAGAAGGCGGCAATCCGACTATTCGAGAGTCGGTTTGCGAAAAAAGGCTGGAAGCCGTCTTGACCTATGTTTTATGCTTTGAGTCCTTAGCCATTTTTCATGCGAACGCCCATTCTACCTTACTTCTGCCAACCGTACAGTCGCTCTGCGAGTTGCGGCTTCTGACAGGAGACAGTTTAGGTGTTACACACTACTTGTCCGGCTGCAGGAAGCATTTCACAGTGCAAGGTGGCAAGTCCCCGGGCCGACTTGTCGAGCCCAGTGCCAAGCGGCATAACAAAGAGTAACATACTTGTAGGCATAATTTTTATCATACAGACAAAAGAGGGCAGTCCCCGAGCTCGTCTCGGGGGGCCCGAAGTCTTGGTACTTTAATAAAAAGGTAGCGTGGTACATACTGCCTCAACTGTAAAATCTTCGGAGGAGATTTGCATTCCATGGCCGCTCTGTCTCCTTGCCGGAGTCATCCCTCTTGCGTGCTCGGGGCTTCTGAGCGTCAATCAGGTAGTAGGAGTCGTTGCCCAGTACTTTGCTGATGATGAAAGGGCCTTCCTAAGGCGCCGATAGCTTGTGTTGGCCGGCTGTTCGCTGGATCAGCCGGAGCACAAGGTCGCCTTCTTGGAAAGATCTTGGCTTGACCTTCCTGTTGTGGTATCGGCGCAGGCTCTGCTGGTAGATGCTGGACCGGCTGAGTGCCAACAGCCGGCCCTCTTCCAGCAGATCGACAACGTCTTGTCGTGCTTCTTCTGCTTCCTCCTCGGTGTACATGGTGACTCGTGGGGAGTCGAACTCTATGTCCGTTGGGATGACGGCTTCGGCACCGTAGATGAGGAAGAAAGGCGTGAAGCCAGTTGACTTGTTTGGAGTCGTGCGCAGACTCCAGAGGACGGCTGGTAGCTCATCGAGCCAGCAGCCAGCTGAGCGCTCTAGAGGCTCGATCAGCCGGGGTTTGATGCCGAACAGGATGAGGCCGTTTG
Source organism: Triticum urartu (assembly GCF_056163025.1). Classification (NCBI taxonomy): domain Eukaryota; kingdom Viridiplantae; phylum Streptophyta; class Magnoliopsida; order Poales; family Poaceae; genus Triticum; species Triticum urartu. The sequence goes on along the minus strand of NC_141873.1, from coordinate 34,404,141 downwards.
CTCGTTCCACCTGGCCGTTTGACTGTGGGTGGGCGACGGATGCTAGGTCCAGTCGGATGCCCTGTGTTGCGCAGAAACGGACCAAGGCGCCTTTGGCAAAATTTGTGCCGTTGTCGGTGATGATGCTGTGTGGTATGCCGTACCGAATTGTGATGTCGGAGATGAAAGTTACGGCAGTCGGACCGTTCAGCTTCTTGATTGGCTTCGCTTCTATCCACTTGGCGAACTTGTCCACTGCGACAAGTAAGTGAGTTAAACCACCTCGTGCTGTCTTGAATGGTCCCACCATGTCTAGAACCCAAACTGCGAAAGGCCAAGCAATGGGGATGGTCTTGAGTGCAGAAGCCGGCTGGTGCGGCTTGGAGCTGAACTTCTGGCACCCTTTGCATTTTTGGACCAACTCCTTGGCCTCTTCTAAGGCAGTCGGCCAGAAGAAACCATGTCGAAAGGCTTTGGCGACGAGTGCTCTTGAAGCCGCATGGTGGCCGCACTCGCCTTGATGGATGTCTTTGAGAATTGCTTGCCCTTGCTCTGGCTCTATGCAGCGCTTGTAGACACCAGTGACACTGCGCCTGACCAGCTCTCTGTTGATTATGGTGTAGGCTACCGCCCGGCATTGTATTTGCCGAGCTGAGGTCTCATCAGTCGGCAGCTCTTTGCTCACCAGGAATTTGAGGATGGGCTGGGCCCATGAGGGTGCTGCTATTTCTTCGACTGCCAGAACTGCGACTTGGATGAGGGCGGTTGGGCTAGGAGGCGGCGAGTTGGAGTCAACAACCGCTTGCTGGGTTAATGAAGTCCCCAGGCCGACTGGAGCGGCCCTTGGGTCGAGTTCTAGAGTCTTCGAGTCCGCCGCCGTAGTCCCCGGGCCGGGCTCGACTATGGCGGCTTTGGAGCCATCTTCCAAAATCCCCGTACTGTCTGCCGGGGCTCTGGAGTCGGATCCGACGTCTTCGGGAGGAGCCGGCACAAAGATGGAGTCTGATTCTGGTGAAGCCTTGATGGACGGCTTGAGGAGGCGTTGAAGGGCGGCGCCGGATGGTATTGCTTGGCGGGTAGATCCGATTCGTGCCAAGGCGTCTGCTTGGTTGTTGTCGTTTCTTGGCACATGGAGGAACTCACACCCTTCGAAATACCCGCTAAGTTGCTGCACGAGGAAACGGTAACTCGCCATGTTTGCACCTTTCGCGTCCCAGTCGCCAGATGACTGCTAGACCACTAAGTCCGAGTCGCCATAACACAAGATCCGGCGGATGCCAAGTTCCTTGGCAAGCCGGAGCCCGTGAATGAGCGCCTTGTACTCGGCGACGTTGTTGGAGGCGGCAAAATGGATTTGCAGTGCGTATTTGAGCTTGTCGCCTTTAGGAGAGGTGAGGACGACGCCGGCTCCCAAGCCGGTGCGCATCTTGGAGCCGCCGAAATGCATCCGCCAATGGGTGGAGTCAGGCGCTGGAGGTAGGTACTGGGTCTCGGCCCAGTCGATGAGGAAGTCGGCCAGTGCTTGTGACTTGATGGCGGTGTGGGGCTGGTAATGGATGGTGTAGGGAGCCAGCTCTATGGCCCACTTGGCCACTCGACCAGAAGCATCTCGGCTTCCGATGATCTCAGCAAGTGGGGCCGTGCAGACTACAGTGATCGGATGCTCTTGAAAGTAAGGCTTCAATTTCTTGGCAGTAAAGTGTACGCCATAGCACATCTTCTGGTAGTGGGGGTAGTTCTGCTTGGAGGTCGACAGTACTTCGCTCAGGTAATATACCGGTCTCTGGACAGGTAGTGCCTTGCCTTCCTCCTTGCGTTCCACTATAATGACCGTGCTGACTACCCGGCTGGTGGCGGCGATGTACAGGAGCATAGGTTCCTTGGGAGTCGGAGCCACCAGGACGGGTGGAGTAGTCAGCGTCTTCTTCAACTGGAGAAAAGCTTCGTCCGCCTTATGGTTCCACTCGAAAAAAGTGGTCTTCTTCATGAGTTGGTATAAGGGGAGAGCTTTCTCGCCCAGCCGACTGATGAATCGGCTGATGGACGCCAAGCAGCCGGTGAACTTTTGCACATCCAGCAGTCGGCTGGGTACCTCCATTCTCTCAATGGCCTTGATCTTTACAGGGTTGCACTCTATGCCGCGTTCAGAGACCAGGAAGCCAAGGAGCTGGCCGGCTGGTACCCGAAGACACACTTCTCGGGATTGAGCTTGATCTGGAATCGGCGCAGGTTCTCAAAGGTCTCCTTGAGGTCTTCCAGCAGTGTTCCACGCTTTTCCGTCTTCACCACCACGTCGTCCACGTAGACGTGGGCGTTCCTGCCGAGCTGCTTGAGGAGGCACTTCTGCATGCAACGCTGAAAGGTGGCACCGGCATTCCTTAAGCCGAATGTCATGGTGAGGTAGCAGAAGGCTCCAAACAACGTGATGAATGCGGTCTTCAGTCTGTCAGCCGGGTTCAGCTTGATCTGGTGATATCCTGAGTATGCATCCAAAAAACTCAACAGCTCGCATCCGGCTGTGGAGTCTATCACCTGATCAATTCTTGGTAGAGCAAACGGGTCCTTAGGGCAGGCCTTGTTGAGGCTCGTGTAGTCAATACACATTCGCCACTACTTGTTCTTCTTTAGTACCAGGACCGTATTTGCTAGCCATTCTGGAAAGAATACTTCCATAATGAAGCCGGCTGCTAGGAGTCGGGCTATCTCTTCTCCGACAACTCTTCTCTTCTCTTCTGATAGGCGGCGCAGGGGCTGCCTGACCGGCTTTGCATCAGATTGGACATGTAACTTGTGCTCGGCAAATTCCATCGGTACACCTGGCATGTCTTTGGGGGACCATGTGAAGATGTCCCTATTCTCACGGAGGAAATTGACGAGCTCGCCTTCCTATTTGCTGTTGAGGTTTGCGCCTACGACAGCGTACCTTTCTGGGTGCTCCAGATCCAAGGGTATCTTCTTTGTCTCTTTGGCCGGCTTGAACGAACCCTCAGCCTCCGAATCCTTCGGGTTGGGCGATACCTCTGGCTGCTTGCCGGCCATCGCCACAACTCGCTCAAGGAACCGCTTCTCGGCCGCGATCACCAGGGACTCGGCTAGCCGACTGCTCTCAGCCGCACAGGCAGACGACTTCCGGAAGTCACCGGCTACAGTCAAAGTTCCCCTGGAACTGGGCATCTTCATTTTGAGGTAGGCGTAGTGGGGGACCGCCATGAACTTGGCCAAGGCGGGTCGGCCGAGTAGCGCATGGTATGGGCTCTCAAGGTCCACCACTTCAAACCAAACCGACTCTCGGCGGAAGTGATCTTTGTCTCCGAAGAGGACGTCCATCAAAATCTTGCCGATTGGTGACCAGGAAAGCCCAGGAACAATGTCGTGGAACACAGTCCGGCTGTTCTGAAGCTGTCTTTGCTTGATTCCTAACTTCTCCATGGTGTCCTTGTACAGGATATTGATGCTGCTGCCTCCGTCTATCAGAACTCGCGAGAAACGCGCGGCTCGTCTATCCGTAGCAAAGGTGGCGTCCAGGCCCAAGGCATAGGAGCCCGGACTCGGCAGCACCTCTGGGTGGTCAGCCCTGCTCCAGCTGATGGGCTTCTCAGACTAGTGCATGAACTCTGGCGTCTCTAATGCTACTGCATTCACCTCTTGTCGCTGCAGCCGCCTGCTGCGTCGATCATCAGCCATACTGGTAAACACCACGTAGGCTCCATGTTCTTCAGGGTATTCGTCTTGTACTGTGCCGACTGGCCTGACAGCCGGCTGCTGGGGCGGAGGCGGAGGCGGCTGCCCAGCAGGCGGAGGAGGCAGGAGGCCGTCTCCCTTGGCGATCCTGGCGAGCCAGTGGCACTTCCGGGTGGTGTGATTCGACGGCTTCGCGCCGCTATGGAACTTGCAAGGTCCATCCAGAGTCTGCTCGTAGGAGAAGGTCGGCAACCAGTTGGGCTTGCCGCCTTTCTGTCGCTTGGGCGGAGGCTGCCCGTCCGGCTGCTGGGCTTCGACGGTCGCGACCTGCCGGCTGCTGGAAGCCGGTAGCGGGGCCTTGCGCTTGTGGTCGCCCTGCTGTTGTCGCCGATTGGCGTCTCCCGCTGGAGTTCTTGGAGCTTGAGGAGCCACTTTGCCAGTTGTGTTGACTTGAATCTCTGCCTTCATGGAGGAGTCGGCCGTGGCGTACTTGTCCGCTATGATCAGCAGCTCGTCGAGGGTTTTTGGCTCATCGCAGAGGAGCTTGTGCTTGAGGAGGGTGCCTTCTCTGCACCCGGCCGTGAAGTACTCGATGGCCTGCACCTCGTGCACGCCCTCGCAGGAGTTCCGAAGCTCGGACCAACACATGAGGTAGTCGCGAGTCGACTCGTCGGGACCTTGCATGCACAAGGAGAGCTGACGAGGCTTGGGAGGACGCTTGTACGTGCCGGTGAAGTTGCGGACGAACGCTTCGGTGAAGTCGACCCAGCTGTTGATGCTGCGGGGCTTCAGGCTATTCAACCACGTCCGTGTCGTGCCCTAGAGCATGAGCGGAACGTATTTTACGGCGACACGCTTGTTGCCATTTGCTATGTTGACAGCCGTGGAGTAGTCGACCAGCCAGTCTTCCGACTTCATGGAGCCGGTATACTTGGGCGTGTCTCTTGGGAGCGTGAACCCTCTGGGAAAGGGCTCGTCTCGAATGCGGGGTCCGAAACAAGGAGGACCCAACTCGTCTTCTTCTTCCAGCGCTAGGGATCGGTGAAGTCGGTCGATCCGGTGGCGGGCGTCATTTTCTCCGACTCCCTCTCGGCAGCCAAGGCGATCGCCGAGAGTCGGATGGTCAACAGGTGGCGGGGAGACTCGCCTCTCCTTGCGAGGAGGAGGAGGCGGACAGTCGTCCCGTCGTTCCACTGCTCTCGGGCGGCCGTCTCGGTCGCGCTCTATGGTAATGTGAGTCCGACTGAGGCTGACAGCCGGGCCCTTGTCTCTTCTTCCTCGGGCACCGCCAGTCGGCGTCCGAGACGCCGCGCCTTGATCTTGGCGAAGGTCATCATTTTGCCACTGCGGTGCCTCCATGCGGCAGCCGACCTCGTTCTGCGCGGCAGCCACATCGAGGAGCCGCTGGACTCGCTCCATCATCAGGCGGCGTTCTTCGCCCTCGAAATTGTCCAGCTCGTCCGCCGCTGCCTGGGCGGCTCGGATGTTCTCCGTTGGTGTAGCGTACACAGGGCGGCTGGCCCCAAACAGGTTGGCGATGGCTACGCCGCGCTGCCGGACCGTGCCAAGGCGGCTGGGCCCTGCCGGGGCCGGCGAGCCGCCAACGGCGCGATCCATCTCCCGCTGGTAGGCTTCAGACAAGCGTCTCATGCTGGCCAGCTTCTTCGCGCCTTCGACGAGCTGAAGGTGGCGCGCCTCCAATGTCTCTGCGTCAGCGTCTTCCGGAATGGGCGCAGTTAGGTCTTGTAGCGCCGCGCCGAGTGAGTCATGCGCTCCTCCGCCGGGGAGCTCATCATGACTGATGACGAGCACCTCGGTGACGGTGCTTCCGTCGCTCTCCGCGCGAGGGAGAGGTTCGTCCTAGACCACCACATTAGTGGGGAACGCGTCGAGCGACGCGGTGTCGGAGTCGACCAGCATCGGGTCGGTGGAGCCTACAGACTCCAAGTCTATGGCAGGCTCGCCGGAAACGTGGAGTTGATCAAGGAGGCCCGCGAGGAGGCTCTCGGAGCCGCCCGTGCCTGCGTTGGATGCAGGTTCGTCGGAGAGGCGAACCTCTTCGACAAGTTCGGCGAGGCAACTGGCTGCCCAGACGATCTCAACGCCATGCAGCGCGTCGACGCAAACTCCGTCTGGCGTGCCTGGCTGGCTGCGCTCGCCAGGGAGGAAAAGGGTTCCCGTCTAGAACAGGTCTCCAGACGGCGGTGCACCAGGCCCCACGGTGGGCGCCAAATGTCGGGGGTTAGGTGCGACATATGCCAAAGGATGGCTTATCATGGTGGGGGCGAGTAGAACGTCACCAGTGCCTGGAAACGGGATGAGGTGAAGACATGCACGCTGGCGAATCTTACCCAGCTTCAAGGCTCTCCGGGGAGATAATACCCCTACTGCTGCTCTGCGGGGTCTCCGCATGATCACTATGGCCAAGTGTTTACACGATTGCTCCTTGAGCAGTTTTCTGGAGGTAGGAGAAGGCAAGGCTAGCTCTCTCCCTCCTATATGATCTGGTCTAGAGCTAATGGGTTCCAACCCTTTGCATGGGTGCCCTGGGGGGTTTATATAGGCTTACCTCCCCAGGGGTACAATGGTAATCCGACTGGACGCGGGCCCAGCTGTCAGCGCCTCTGGCCTCCGTCTTCTCCGCCGACTGGTGGGCCTCGCTGACTGGCCTGGTACGGAGCCGACAGGCCCCGTCCGCCGCGGGCGGGTCTTGCCGGCTGCTGATTACTGTAGCCATGCTTCTGATGACGCGGGCTTGGTCATGGGGTCGTGGCAATAGCCCCGTTGCCTGGCGGGCGATCACTATTGCCACTCTCCATCACATCTTGATTAATGGCGCGTGGGCCCCGGGGGAGGGCTCGGCCGACTCCCCGGGGCCGGCTCCCAACGGGTCCGACTGGTGGTCCTCCTGCCGTTTCCTGGGGTCTCACTGACTGGTGGGACCCGCTGCCTCTGGGCCGTACAGACAAGCCGTCATGGGTGCAGGATTCGATCCTGTAGTGCTGATGTCAGGGCCGGCATGGCAACAGTGCCACGCCGCACGGAGATCTTCCGGGGTACGGCGTGCTGTGGCCATGCCTGCCCTTGGTAAGGGGCGGGAGTAGGCTTCACTGTAACCACTCCCCTGCCCCGTCCCTCTTGATGAGGTCATGGGGTTTGTTGGAGTCGCAGGCCGACTCCCCAAGCCGGCTTCTCTAGAAGTCACCGGTCAGGAGTCGGCATACCCTGAAGTCGTCCCTGGGACTCGGCATGAGTGGGCAGTCGGCCGTCTTGCCGTCGACTCCTTAGAAGGCGGCTCTTCGCCCTGGGGTCTTGAGGGGCGCAGCCTGCCCTGATGTCTTGAAAGGTTCTGGGGCTCGGGTTGGCTTACCCGTGGCCCATTACTCCGACAATACCACAATTAAGAAGATTTGCATTGAAATTATGCCAAGTAGCACTCCGCATCAAAAATTCTCTTTTTATCATTTACCTACTCGAGGATGAGCAGGAATTAAGCTTGGGGATGCCTGATACGTCTCCAACGTATCTATATTTTTTGATTACTCCATGCTATATTATCTACTGTTTTGGACTATATTGGGCTTTATTTTCCACTTTTATATTATTTTTGGGACTAACCTATTAACCGGAGGCCAAGCCCAGAATTGTTGTTTTTTGCCTATTTCAGTGTTTCGAAGAAACGGAATATCAAACGGAGTCCAAACGGAATAAAATCTTCGGGAACGTGATTTTCTCACCGAACGTGATCCAGGAGACTTGGACCCTGCTCCAAGGAACAAAAGAGGCGGTCACGAGGGTGGGGGCGCGCCCCCCTACCTCGTGGGCCCCTCGCTGCTCCTCCTGCATACTTCTTCCTCCTATATATACACACGTACCCCCAAACGATCAGAACAGGAGCCAAAAACCTAATTCCAGCGCCGCAACTTTCTGTATCCACGAGATCCCATCTTGGGGCCTGTTCCGGAGCTCCGCCAGAAGAGGGCCGTCATCACGGAGGGCTTCTACATCACCATAGCCTCTCCGATGAAGTGTGAGTAGTTTACCTCAGACCTTCGGGTCCATAGTTAGTAGCTAGATGGCTTCTTCTCTCTCTTTGAATCTCAATACAAAGTTCTCCCCCTCTCCCGTGGAGATCTATTCAATGTAATCTTCTTTTTGCGGTGTGTTTGTTGAGATCGATGAATTGTGGGTTTATGATCAAGTCTATCTATGAATAATATTTGAATCTTCTCTGAATTCTTTTATGTATGATTGGTTATCTTTGCAAGTCTCTTCGAATTATCCGTTTGGTTTGGCCAACTAGATTGGTAGTTCTTGCCATGGGAGAAGTGCTTAGCTTTGGGTTCGATCTTGCGGTGTCCTTACCCAGTGACAGAAGGGGCAGCAAGGCACGTATTGTATCGTGGCCATCGAGGATAACAAGATGGGGTTTATTTCATATTGCATGAATTTATCTCTCTACATCATGTCATCTTGCTTAAGGCGTTACTCTGTTTTTAACTTAATACTCTAGATGCATGCTGGATAGCGGTCGATGAGTGGAGTAATAGTAGTAGATGCAGAATCGTTTCGATCTACTTGTCACGGACGTGATGCCTATATACATGATCATGCCTAGATATTCTCATAATTATGCTCAATTCTATCAATTGCTCAACAGTAATTTGTTCACCCACCGTAGAATACTTATGCTCTTGAGAGAAGCCACTAGTGAAACCTATGGCTCCCGGGTCTATTCTCATCATATCAATCTCCATCACTTTAATATTGTTTTGCTATTTACTTTGCCTTTACTTTTTATCTTGCATCTTTATATCAAAAATACCAAAAATATTCTATCTATCAGATCTGACTCTCGTAAGTGACCATGAAGGGCTTGACAACCCCTAATCGCGTTGGTTGCGAGTAGCTATCGCTTTGTGCAGGTACGAGCGACTTGAGCGTGGGCTCCTACTGGATTGATACCTTGGTTCTCAAAAAACTAAGGGAAATACTTACGCTACTCTGATGCATCATCCCTTCCTCTTCGGGGAAAACCGACGTAGCACATAGCAGTATGGGTGGAATAGAATATGATGATTGAGGTTGTGTGAGGAGACAAAAAGGGAGAAAGTCTCACATTGACGCGACTAATCAATGGGCTATGGAGATGCCCACCGATTGATGTCAATGCAAGAAGTTGGGATTGCCATGCAACGGATGCACTAGAGCTATAAATATATGGAAGCTCATCAAAGAAACTAAGTGGGTGTGCATCCAACTTGCTTGCTCAAGAAGACCTAGGGCATTTGAGGAAGTCCATCATTGGAATATACAAGCCAAGTTCTATAATGAAAAATTCCCACTAGTATATGAAAGTGACAAAATAAGAGACTCTCTATCATGAAGATCATGGTGATACTTTGAAGCACAAGTGTGGAAAAAGGATAGTAACATTGTCCCTTCTCTCTTTTTATCTCTTATCTTTTTTGGGGGCCTTATTTTTTTATGGCTTCTTTTTTTATTTTTATTTTTATTTTTCGTCCAGAGTCTCATCCCAACTTGTGGGGGAATCATAGTCTCCATCATCCTTTCCTCACATGGGATAATGCTCTAATGATGATCATCACACTTTTATTTACTTACAACTCAAGAATTACAACTCGATACTTAGAACAAAATATAACTCTATGTGAATGCCTCCGGCGGTGTACCAGGATTGCGATGAATCAAGAGTGACATGTATGAAAAATTAAGCATGGTGGCTTCGCCACAAATACAATGTCAACTACATGATCATGCAAAGCAATATGACAATGATGATGCGTGTCATAATAAATGGAACGGTGGAAAGTTGCATGGCAATATATCTCGAAATGGCTATGGAATGCCATAATAGGTAGGTATGGTGGCTGTTTTGAGGAAGATATAAGGAGGCTTATGTGTGATAGAGCGTATCATATCACGGGGTTTGGATGCACCGGCGAAGTTTGCACCAACTCTCAAGGTGAGAAAGGGCAATGCATGGTACCGAAGAGGCTAGCAATGATGGAAGGGTGAGAGTGCGTATAATCCATGGACTCAACATTAGTCATGAAGAACTCACATACTTATTGCAAAAATCTACAAGTCATCAAAACCAAGCACTACGCGCATGCTCCTAGGGGGATAGATTGGTAGGAAAAGACCATCGCTCGTCCCCGACCGCCACTCATAAGGAAAGCAATCAAAGAACACCCCATGCTTCAAATTTGTCACACGATATTTACCATATGTGCATGCTACGGGAATTGCCAACTTCAACACAAGTATTCATCAATTTCCCAATTACTCAACTAGCACACCTCTAATATTACCACCTTTATATCTCAAAACAACTATCAAGCATCCAACTTCTCTTGGCATTTAAAATTTATAACCAAAGTAAATTACCATGATGTTCTAAAGGACTCTCAAAATGATATAAGTGAAGCATGAGAGGTCAATTATTTCTATAAAATAGAACCACTGCCGTGCTCTAAAAGATATAAGCGAAGCACTAGAGAAAATGATAAACTACTCTGAAAGATATAAGTGAAGATCAATGAGTAGTCGAATAATTATGCAACTATGTGAAGACTCTCTAACATTTAAGAATTTCAGATCTTGGGATATTATTCAAACAGCAAGCAAAACTAAATAAAATATAATGACGCTCCAAGCAAAACACATATCATGTGGTGAATAAAAATATAGCTCCAAGTAAAGTTACCGATGAACGAAGACGAAAGAGGGGATGCCTTCCGGGGCATCCCCAAGCTTAGGCTTTTGGTTGTCCTTGAATATTACCTTGAGGTGCCTTGGGCATCCCCAAGCTTAGGCTCTTGCCACTCCTTATTCCAGAGCAGGCTATCGCGCGGGCGAAGGGGTTCGGAGAAATTTCCAAATTTTTGCCCGTGACTATATATAGCCTGACCCTGTCGGTGTGACCGAGTGGAACAACTCGGTGGCACCGAGATGCAAAACTGTATACAGTTGTTGCAACTCGGTGTGACCGAATGGTTCAAATCGGTTGCACCGAGATCGAAAACTTAGATCAACTTAATGATCTCGGTAGGACCGAAAGTGGGGTATCGGTCAGATCGAGAATCATAAAGAGGTTTTGGAAGTTTAAGTCTATGACGAATCGGGGACTCCGAGCGCTCCTCACACAGAGTGGTTCGAATCTGACTTGATCAAATTTTGTGATGTAGCATGAATAGAGTTTGAGACAAGAAAAGCATAGATAGCTAGAGGAGGTTCTTAGGCATTCTTGTCCATCCACTTGGCAAAAGGAAATAAAACCAAACAATCAAAACAACAAGTAGATGTCCTCGAATGAGTAAAATATGCAACCAGCATGCTCACACAATAAGATGGCAAATTAAATATGTGACAAGGCATGCACAACCAATTCTAGCATCTATCAAGAAATTTGCGATGACAAGGTCATCTATATATGAGTATATTGACTTAGGAGTCAAGTGAGAACACTTGATCATAGGTCATACTCATCGTTTAAGCTCAAGTGGGGTTACCACTTTTACATAAAGCATTGTTGTGTTCACATCTTTAGAGTTGCTTTAGCTCAAGTCTTAGAGTAAAGCTCCCCCTAGATGTGATATCCCCCCTTAGAGGGATGAACTAACCTCGGGTTTTGTCGATGATGACTTCATGTAGATGTTGAAGATGTGGATGCTCAATGTTGATGTAGATCACTTGGAGCTATCCATTTGAGTGAATTGCACTTTCAATACCTACATGGGTTAGTCCCACAAGGAACAAACAAGGATATCCATAGACATAGAGTGATGCACACACAAGATGATGTCCATGAAAACTTTTAGGTTACCTTGTCCCTTGTCTTACCAACAAGAGGGTTTGTGACTCCTTGAACTAGTGCAAGATGTGGAAGTTGATTGCACTTGTTCTTGCCAAAATGATAAGAGTGAAGTATGTTGGCGGAGTCACCCTCAAGAACTCTCTAGCTCTTCTTCTTTTGGATCCACACCATCTTGATGGGAATCCTTGGAGTTGTAGTCGTACTTGATGAAGTGGAACTTGAAGTAGTCTTGGGAATCCACTTGACTAAGGTCTTAGGAGCTTCTTCAAATGCATCAATTTCCTCTTGAAGCTTGTCCTTGCCTTTTTGCTTGTAGTCTTGTGGTGGAAGATCATCTTGAGCTTGTGTCCCCTTGAAAGAAGTATCATACTTCTCTTGTTGAGGAACAAACTTTGTCTTGGGGTATTGATCTTCTTCCCACTCAACTCCATTGGCATTGAACTTTCGTTCAAAACCAACACTTGATTCTTCCGGTGCATTCCTTGCTTGCGCACAATTTCCTTGAATTGCTTACTCCCAGCAAGGCTTTTGTACACTCCTTTCTCTATAATTCCCTTCAATAAGCTATTTTCTTGCTCAAGTGTAACTTGGCTAAGAGAATCATTAGTGGAATCAAGAGAACTACTAGAAGCAACAATATTGGATTTAGCATGATCATTGTTACTGCTAGAGGAAGAATCTTTCTTGTTCTTGTTACTAGACTTGACTTGAGGCATGTAAGTGGATAAGAGTAAACGCTTGGCAATGTAAGAAGAACTTTTCTTGCAGAGATCATCATTGATTGCTTTTAAGAACTCATGCTCTTGCTCAAGATTGAGCTTTTTAAAGCGTAATTTCTCATGAGCTCTTAAAAGTTCTCGATGATCTTCGAAGATAGTTTCATGAGCTAACTTAAGAGTGTTTAGTTCTTTAGTTAGAGCCTCAATCTTCTCCTTATCATTGTCATTCGTTTTATCTTGATTAGCATGATTAATTGACGTTTCATCATAGTATTAATCACTAGAGTTGTCAACAAGCAAATCATCACCTAACAAGTCATCTTCATCACTATTGAAATCAACATACTCGGGGTGTGTTACCTTAGGACCTTTGGCCATGAAGCATCTTCCAATTCCTTCATTTGGTGAGTCAAATATGTCGTAGGAGTTGGTTGACACAAGTGCTAGACCGGCAACACCTTCATCTTGAGTATCTTCGGAGTCGGAGTGATAACTTCTCTCGGAGTGGCTGTCGGAGTCGGAGCCAGATACCCATTCACCAACATGAGCTTGATGTCTTCGTTTTGTGTAGCTCCTTGATGATTTTTCCTTCCTTTCCGAATCCTTGCTTCTCCGTGAGTATCTTTGTTCATAATGATCATCTCTACTCCTTCTCTCTCTCTTGGTGGTGATTCTTTGCTTCTTCTTTTTGGAGAATCTTCTCTTCTCTTGTAGGGAGCCATACACTCATTGGAATAGTGTCCGGGTCTTCCACAACTGTAGCAGTTTCGCTCTCGACTAGAAGATTTTTTTCATTGTAGGACCTTGACTTGAAGCTTCTATCTTTGCTTCTACTCTTGTGGAACTTGTTGAAGTTCTTCACCATTAAGCTCAATTCTTCATTGAAGTTTTGTTGCTCACTTGATGATGTAGGGGCTTCACATGAGGCTTTGTAGGCACCACTTGATTTGTTGTGAAGTTCCTCTTTATCCTTAAGTGACATCTCATGAGCAACAATTCTTCCAATCACCTCCGTTGGCTTGAGATCTTTGTAATTGGGCATCATTTGGATCAATGTGCACACGGTATCATATTTTCCATCCAAGGCTCTTAGAATCTTCTTGATGATGAATCTATCGGTCATCTCTTCACTTCCTAAGCCGGCAATCTCATTTGTGATGAGAGAAAGCCTAGAGTACATTTCAGCGACACCTTCACCATCCTTCATTTTGAACTTGTCAAGTTGACTTTGAAGCACATCCAACTTGGATTCCTTGACGGAGTCGGTACCTTCGTGCATATCAATCAAAGTGCCCCAAATTTCCTTTGCACTCTCAAGACGGCTGATTTTGTTGAATTCTTTGGGGCACAATCCGTTGAAGAGAATATCACAAGCTTGAGCATTGTATTGCAACATCTTCAACTCATCCGCGGTAGCTTCACGGTTTGGTTCTTTCCCATCAAAGAAGTCACCTTGCAAACCAACACACACAATAGCCCAAACGGCGGGGTTATGTCCAAGAATATGCATTTTCATTTTATGCTTCCAACTAGCAAAATTAGTACCATCAAAGTAAGGACCTCTACGGTGATAATTTCCCTCGCTAGACGCCATACTCTCCTAGGTTGTGAAACCAAGGCTATGACCACCAAAAGCTATGGAGATCAAAGCAAATGGAGACCAAAGCTCTGATACCACTTGTAGGATCGAAAGTATGTCTAGAGGGGGGGTGAATAGACTACTTGACCAAATAAAAACTTAACCTTTTCCCAATTTTAGTTCTTGGCAGATTTTAGCTATTGTAGGACAAGTCAAGCAATCATCACACAATTCAAGCAAGCATGCAAAGAGTATATTGGCAGCGGAAAGTAAAGCATGCAACTTGCAAGAATGTAAAGGGAAGGGTTTGGAGAATTCAAACGCAATTGGAGACACGGATGTTTTTCCCGTGGTTCGGATAGGTGGTGCTATCCTACATCCACGTTGATGGAGACTTCAACCCACGAAGGGTAACGGTTGCGCGAGTCCACGGAGGGCTCCACCCACGAAGGGTAATGGTTGCGCGAGTCCACGGAGGGCTCCACCCACAAAGGGTCCACGTAGAAGCAACCACCCACGAAGGGTCCATGAAGAAGCAACCTTGTCTATCCCACCATGGCCATCGCCCACGAAGGACTTGCCTCACTAGCGGTAGATCTTCACGAAGTAGGCGATCTCCTTGCCCTTACAAACTCCTTGGTTCAACTCCACAATCTTGTCGGAGGCTCCCAAGTGACACCTAGCCAATCTAGGAGACACCACTCTCCAAGAAGTAACAAATGGTGTGTTGATGATGAACTCCTTGCTCTTGTGCTTCAAATGATAGTCTCCCCAACACTCAACTCTCTCTCATAGGATTTGGATTTTGTGGAAAGAAGATTTGAGTGGAAAGCAACTTGGGAAAGGCTAGAGATCAAGATTCATATGGTAGGAATGGAATATCTTGGTCTCAACACATGAGTAGGTGGTTCTCTCTCAGAACATATGAGTTGGAATTGTGTATGTGTTCTGATGGCTCTCTCTACGAATGAAGAGGAGGTGGAGGGGTATATATAGCCTCCACACAAAATCCAACCATTACACACAGTTTTCCAATCTCGGTGGGACCGACTCAACAAACTTGGTCGGACCGAAAAGGTAAACCTAGTGACCGTTAGAGATTTTCGGTGGGACTGACATGCAACTCGGTAGGACCGATATGGTTAGGGTTTGGGCATAACGTAATCTCGGTGAGACCGATTACACAAACTCGGTGAGACCGAGTTTGGTAATAAGCTAACCAGAGAGTTGGTCAGGCAAACTCGGTGGGACCGATTTGCTCTTTCGGTGAGACCGAAAAGTTACAAAAGGGAAACAAAGAGTTTACATTGCAATCTCGGTGGGACCGATTCACTCTTTTGGTGAGACCGAAAAGTTATGAAAGGGAAACAGAGAGTTTGCAATCCCATCTCGGTGAGACCGAGATCCCTATCGGTAGAACCGAATTGCTAGGGTTTGGCAGTGGCTTATGACAAGTGAAACTCGGTGGCGCCGGATAGAAAGAATCGGTAGGACCGAGTTTGGCTTAGGGTTTAGGTCATATGTGGATATGGGAAAGTAGTTGAGGGTTTTGGAGCATATCACTAAGCACATGAAGCAAGAGGCTCATTAAGCAACACCTCATCCCTCCTTGATAGTATTGGCTTTTCCTAAAGACTCAATGTGATCTTGGATCACTAAGATATAAAATGAAGAGTCTTGAGCTTTTGAGCTTGAGCCAATCCTTTGTCCTTACATTTTGAGGGTTCCACTTTCACATCCATGCCATGCCAATCATTGAGCTTTCCTGAAATAGTCATCTTGGAATAGCATTAGCTCAATGAACTATATGTTGTTATGAATTACCAAAACCACCTAGGGATAGTTGCACTTTCACATGGGTATCCAGATCCCGCTGTTGGTTATTGACCGGAGAGTTGTCTCGGCCATGTCTGCATGACTCCCGAGCCCGTAGGGTCTACACACTTAAGGTTCGATGACGCTAGGCTTATAGGGAATAGATGTACGTGGTTACCGGATGTTGTTCGGAGTCCTGGATGAGATCCTGGACGTCACGAGGAGTTCCAGAATGGTCCAGAGGTAAAGATTTATATATGGGAAGTCATCATACGGTCACCGGAATAATTCGGGGGTTACCGGTATTGTACCGAGACCACCGGAGGGGTTCCGGGGGTCCACCGGGAGGGTCCACCTACCCCGGAGGGCCCTATGGGCTGTATGTGGAGAGGGACCAGCCCCTTAGTGGGCTGGGCGCCTCCCCCCTAGGGCCCATGTGCCTAGGGTTTGGGGGAACCCTAAAGGGGGGGCGCCCCCCTTGCCTTGGGGGGCAAGGCAACCCCCTTGGCCGCCGCCCCCTCCTCAGATTGGATCTGAGGGGGCCGGGCCCCTCTACCTTGCCCCTATATATATGTGGGGGGTGGAAGGGCAGCCGCACCCAAGTTCTGGCGCAGCCCTCCCTCTCCCAAGTCCTCCTCTTCTCCTACGGTGCTTGGCGAAGCCCTGCAGGATTACCACGCTCCTCCTTCACCACCATGCCGTCGTGCTGCTGCTGGATGGAGTCTTCCCCAACCTCTCCTTCTCCCCTTGCTGGATCAAGGCATAGGAGACGTCACCGGGCTGTACGTGTGTTGAACGCGGAGGTGCCGTCCGTTCGGCACTAGGATCATCGGTGATTTGGATCACGACGAGTATGACTCCATCAACCCCGTTCACTTGAACGCTTCCGCTTAGCGATCTACAAGGGTATGTAGATGCACTCTCCTTCCCCTTGTTGCTAGATTACTCCATAGATTGATCTTGGTGATGCGTAGAAAATTTTAAATTTCTGCTACGATCCCCAACAGTGGCATCATGAGATAGGTCTATGCGTAGTTTCTATGCACGAGTAGAACACAAAGCAGTTGTGGGCGTTGATTTTGTCAATTTACTTGCCGTTACTAGTCTTATCTTGATTCGGCGGCATCGTGGGATGAAGCGGCCCGGACCGACCTTACACGTACGCTTACGTGAGACTGGTTCCACCGACTGACATGCACTAGTTGCATAAGGTGGCTAGCGGGTGTCTGTCTCTCCCACTTTAGTCGGATCGGATTCGATGAAAAGGGTCCTTATGAAGGGTAAATAGAAATTGGCATATCACGTTGTGGTTTTCGCATAGGTAAGAAACGTTCTTGCTAGAAACCTATAGCAGCCACGTAAAAACTTGCAACAACAATTAGAGGACGTCTAACTTGTTTTTGCAGCATATGTCGTGTGATGTGATATGGCCAAAAGGATGTGATGAATGATATATGTGATGTATGAGATTGAACATGTTCTTGTAATAGGAATCACGACTTGCATGTCGATGAGTATGACAACCGGCAGGAGCCATAGGAGTTGTCTTAATTTATTTATGACATGCGTGTCAACATAAACATCATGTAATTACTTTACTTTATTGCTAAAGCGTTAGCCATAGTAGTAGAAGTAATAGATGACGAGACAACTTCAAGAAGACATGATGATGGAGATCATGATGATGGAGATCATGGTGTCATGCCGGTGACAACGATGATCATGGAGCCCCGAAGATGGAGATCAAAAGCAGCAAAATGATATTGGCCATATCATGTCACTATTTGATTGCATGTGATGTTTATCATGTTTTACATCTTATTTGCTTAGAACAACGGTAGCTTAAATAATATGATCCCTCACTAAAATTTCAAGAAAAGTGTTCCCCCTAACTGTGCACCGTTGCGAAGGTTCGTCATTTTGAAGCACCACGTGATGATCGGGTTGTTGGGGAACGTAGCATAAATTCAAAATTTTCCTACGTGTCACCAAGATCAATCTATGGAGTCATCTAGCAACGAGGGAGGAGTGGATCTACATACCCTTGTAGATCGCGCGCGGAAGCGTTCAAGAGAATGGGGTTGATGGAGTCGTACTCATCGTGATCCAAATCACTGATGATCCTAGCGCCGAACGGACGGCACCTCCACGTTCAACACATGTACAGAGCAGCGATGTCTCCTCCTTCTTGATCCAGCAAGGGGGAAGGAGAGGTTGATGGAGATCCAGCAGCACGACGGCGTGGTGGTGGAAGTAGCGGGATTCCAACAGGGCTTCGCCAAGCGCTGCGGGAGGAGGGAGATGTGTCATGGGAGGGAGAGGGAGGCGCCAGGGCTCAGGTGTGGTTGCCCTCCCTTCCCCCCACTATATATAGGGCCAAGGGAGAGGGGGGGAGGCGCAGCCTTGGCCCTTCCTCCAAGGAAGGGTGCGGCCAGGGAGGAGTCCCTCCTCCCCAAGGCACCTCGGAGGTGCCTTCCCCCTTTAGGACTCTTCCTCTCCCTTGATTCTTGGCGCATGGGCCTCTTGGGGCTGGTGCCCTTGGCCCATGTAGGCCAAGGCGCACCCCCTACAGCCCATGTGCCCCCCCGGGGCAGGTGGCCCCACCCGGTGGACCCCCGGGACCCTTCCGGTGGTCCCGGTACAATACCGGTGACCCCGAAACTTGTCCCGACGGCCGAAATAGCACTTCCTATATATAATTCTTTACCTCCGGACCATTCCGGAACTCCTCGTGACGTCCGGGATCTGATCCGGGACTCCGAAAAACTTTCGGGTTACCGCATACTAATATCTCTATAACCCTAGCGTCACCGAACCTTAAGTGTGTAGACCCTACGGGTTCGGAGACATGCAGACATGACCGAGATGACCCTCCGGTCAATAACCAACAGCGGGATCTGGATACCCATGTTGGCTCCCACATGTTCCACGATGATCTCATCGGATGAACCACGATGTCAAGGACTTAATCAATCCCGTATACAATTCCCTTTGTCTAGCGGTACGATACTTGCCCGAGATTCGATCGTCGGTATCCCGATACCTTGTTCAATCTCGTTACCGGCAAGTCTCTTTACTCGTTTCGTAACACATCATCCCGTGATCAACTCCTTGATCACATTGTGCACATTATGATGATGTCCTACCGAGTGGGCCCAGAGATACCTCTCCGTTTACACGGAGTAACAAATCCCAGTCTCGATTTGTGCCAACCCAACAGACACTTTCGGAGATACCTGTAGTGTACCTTTATAGCCACCCAGTTACGTTGTGACGTTTGGCACACCCAAAGCACTCCTACGGTATCCGGGAGTTGCACAATCTCATGGTCTAAGGAAATGATACTTGACATTAGAAAAGCTTTAGCATACGAACTACATGATCTTGTGCTAGGCTTAGGATTGGGTCTTGTCCATCACATCATTCTCCTAATGATGTGATCCCGTTATCAATGACATCCAATGTCCATGGTCAGGAAACCGTAACCATCTATTGATCAACGAGCTAGTCAACTAGAGGCTTACTAGGGACATGGTGTTGTCTATGTATCCACACATGTATCTGAGTTTCATATCAATACAATTCTAGCATGGATAATAAACGATTATCATGAACAAGGAAATATAATAATAACTAATTTATTATTGCCTCTAGGGCATATTTCCAACACGGGTGTGATAGATTCTAATGTTCGAATACAACGGGTGTAAGCCAGATTTACACACGCAATACACTTAGGTTGACTTGACGAGCCTAGCATGTACAGACATGGCCTCGGAACACGGAAGACCGAAAGGTCGAGCATGAGTCGTATAGAAGATACGATCAACATGAAGATGTTCACCGATGTTGACTAGTCCATCTCACGTGATGATCGGACACGGCCTAGTTGACTCGGATCATGTTTCACTTAGATGACTAGAGGGATGTCTATCTGAGTGGGAGTTCATTAAATGAACTCAATTATCATGAACATAGTCTAAATTGTCTTTGCAAATATGTTGTAGATATATAGCTCACATTGTAGCTCCCTGTTTCAATACGTTCCTAGAGAAAGATTAAGTTGAAAGATATTGTAAGCAATGATGCGGACTAGGTCCGTAGTCCGAGGAGTGTCCTCACTGCTACATAGAAGGCTTACATCTTTGATGCACCGCTCGATGTGCAAACCCCTACAACATCGTCTGTGGATGTTGTGAACACCTGACAGACACATCCTGATGACTACTTGATAGTTTAGTGCACCATACTTTACGGCTTAAAATCGGGATTCGAATGATGTTTTGAACGCCATAGAACATATGAGATGTTCCAAGAGCTGAAATTGGGGTTTCAGGCTCATGCCCATGTTGAGAGGTGTGAGACCTCTGACAAGTTCTTTTGCCAACAAGATGGAGGAGAATAGCTCAGCTAGTGAGCATGTGCTCAGAATGTCTGGGTGCTACAATCACTTAAATCAAGTGGGGGTTAAACTTCCAGATAAGATAGTGATTGATAGAGGTCTCTAGCCACTATCACTAAGCTACTAGATCTTCATGATGAACTATGACATGCAAGGGATGAAATTGATCCCGGAGCTGTTCGCGGTGCTTAAGACCGCAAAAGGTAGAAATCAAGAAGGAGCATCAAGTGTTGATGGTTTAACAAGACCACTGGTTTCAAGAAGGGCAAGGGCTAGAAGGGAAACTTCATGGATGGCAAACCAGTTGCCGCTCCAGTAAAGGAACCCAAGGTTGAACCCAAACCCGAGACTGAGTGCTTCTATTGTAAGGGGAACAGTCACTGGTAGCGGAATTACCCCAAATGTATGATAGATAAGAAGGCTGGCAACTTCAAAAAAGTATATACGTGTTATTAATGTGTACCTCACTAGTACTCCTAGTAGCACCTGGGTATTGGATACCGGTTCAGTTGCTATTATTGGTGACTTGAAGCAAAAGCTACAGACTAAACAGAGACTAGCTAAGGGCGAGGTGACGATGTGTGTTGGAAGTGTTTCCAAAGTTGATGAGATCACCATCGCACACTCCATCTGCCTTCGGGATTAGTATTGAACCTAGATAAATGTTATCAGGTGTCTACGTTGAGCATGAATATGATTAGATCATGTTCATTGCAATATGGTCATTCATTTAAGTTAGAGAATAATGGTTATTCTGTTTACATGAATGATACCTTTCATGGTCATGCACCCTATGTGAATGGTTCATTGAATCTCGGTCATGGTAATACACATGTTCATGCCAAAATATGTGGAGTTAATAATGATAGTACCACTTTCTCGTGGCACTGCCGCTTAGGTCATATTGGCGTAAGATGCATGAAGAAACTCCATGTCGATGGATGTTTGGAGTCACTTGATTTTGAATCGCTTGACACATGCGAGCCATGCCTCATGGGCAGGATGACTAAGACCCCGCTTTCAGGTACAATGAAACGGGCAAGTGACTTGTTGGAAATCATACATGCTGATGCGTGTGATCCAATGAGAATTGAAGCGTGCGGTGGATATCGCTATTTTCTCATCTTCACTGACGATTTGAGTAGATATAGGTATATTTACTTAATGAAGCACAAGTCTGAAACGTTTGAAAAGTTCAAGCGATTTCAGAGTGAAGTTAAGAATCATCATAACAAGAAGATCAAATTCCTACGATCGGATCAATGAGAATATCTGAGTTATGAGTTTGGCAAACACTTAAGACATTGTGGAATTGTTTCACAGTTGAAGCCACCTGGAATACCACTGGGTTATGGTGTGTCCGGACGTCGTAATCGAACCCTATGAGATATGGTGCGATCTATGATGTCTCTTACCAATCTACCGTTTTCATTTTGAGGTTATGCGTTAGAGACAGCTGCATTCACTTTAGATAGGACACAATCTAAGTCCGTTGAGACGGCGTCGTATAAACATTGGTTTGGCAAGAAACCAAAGTTGTCGTTTCTTAATGTTTGGGGCTGCGATGCTTAAGGCTTCAGCCGGAGAAGCTCGAATCCAAAGCGGACAAACACATCTTCATAGGATACCCAAAGGTGATAGTAGGGTATACCTTCTATCTCAGATCCGAGGGAAAATTGTTTGTCGCTAAGAACGGGTCCTTTCTCGAGAAGGAGTTTCTCTAGAAAGAATTGAGTGGGAGGAAGATAGAACTTGATGAGGTTGTCGAACCTTTACTTCAACCAGAGAGTGATGCAACACAGAAAGATGTTTTCTATGGCGCCTACGTCTGTTGAATAGGAAGTTAATGATAGTGATCATGAAGCTTCGGATCAAGTTGCTATCGAACCTCGTAGGTCGACAAGGATATGTACTACTCCTAAGTGGTACGGTAATCCTGTCTTAGATATCATGTTGTTAGACAACAATGAACCTACGAGCTATGGAGAAGCGATGGTGGGCCCGTATTCCGACAAATGGTTAGAAGCCATGAAATCCGAGATAGGATCCATATATCAGAACAAAGTATGGACTTTGGTGGACTTGCCCGATGATCGGCAAGCCATTGAGATAAATGGATCTTTAAGAAGAAGACGGACGTGGGCGGTAATGTTACCGCCTATGAAGCTCGACTTGTGGGAAAGAGTCTTTTCACAAGTTCAAGGAGTTGACTACGATGAGAATTTCTCACCCGTAGTGATGCTTAAGTCCGTCAGAATCATGATAGCATTAGCTGTATTTTTTGATTATGAAATCTTACAGATGGATGTCAAAACAAGTTTTCTTACCAGTTTTCGTAAGAAAAGTTGTATGTGATACAATAAAAGGTTTTGTCGATCCTAAGGATGCTAAAAGGTATGCTGGCTCCAGCAATCCTTCTATGGACTAGAGTAAGCATCTCGGAATCGGAATATATGTTTTGATGGAGTGATCAAAGCTTTTAGGTTTATACAATGTTTGCTAGAAACTTGTATTTACAAGAAAGTGAGTGGGAGCACTACAATATTTCTGATAAGTATATGTGGATGACATATTGTTGATCCAAAATAATGTAGAATTTCTGGAAAGCATAAACGGTTGTTTTAAGAGTGTTTTTCAAAAGAAGACCTGGATAAAGCTGCTTACATATTGGGCATCAAGATCTATAGAGATAGATCAAGACACCTGATGGTAATTTCAAAGAACGCACACCTTGACATGTTTTTGAAGGAGTTCAAAATAGATCAGTCAAATAAGGGGTTCTTACCTGAGTTGTAAGGTGTGAAGTTGAGTAAGACTCAAAGCTTGACCACGGCATAAGAAAGAGAAAGGACGAAGGTCGTCCCCTATGCTTTTGTCATAGGCTCTATACGGTATGCCATGCTGAAGTACCGCACCTGATGTGTGCCTTGCCACATGTCTGGCAAGAGGGTACAAAGGTGATCTAGTAGTAGATCACCAGATAGTGGTCGAAATTATCCTTAGAGGAATAAGGAAATGTTTCTCGGTTATGGATATCATAAAGAGTTCAACGTAAAGAGTGTCGATGCAAGCTTAACACCTATCCGGATAGCTCTGAGTAGAGATACCGGATACGTATATGGAGCAATAATTTGGAATAGTTCCAAGTGGGACGTGGTAGCAGCATCTACGATATAAAGTTATGCGAAATACATAGGGATCTGAATATGGCAAGACCCGATGACCACAATCTCTCTCACAAGCATAACATGATCAAACCCAGAACTCTTTGAGTGTTTATCACATAGTGATGTGAACTAGATCATTGAGTCTAGTAGACTCTTGGATGTTGGTCACATGGCGATGTGACCTGTGAGTGTTAATCACATAGCGATGTGAACTATATTATTGACTCTAGTGCAAGTGGGAGACTGTTGGAAATATTCCCTAGAGGCAATAATAAATTAGTTATTATTATATTTCATTGTTCATGATAATCGTTTATTATCCATGCTAGAATTGTATTGATAGGAAACTCAGATACATGTGTGGATACATAGACAACACCATGTCCCTAGTAAGCCTCTAGTTGACTAGCTCGTTGATCAATAGATGGTTACAGTTTCCTGACCATGGACATTAGATGTCGTTGATAACGGGATCACATCATTAGGAGAATGATGTGATGGACAAGACCCAATCCTAGGCCTAGCACAAGATCGTGTAGTTCGTATGCTAAAGCTTTTCTAATGTCAAGTATCATTTCCTTAGACTATGAGATTGTGCAACTCCCGGATGCCGTAGGAGTGCTTTGGGTGTGCCAAACATCACAACGTAACTGGGTGGCTATAAAGGTACACTACAGGTATCTCCGAAAGTGTCTGTTGGGTTGGCACGAATCAAGACTGGGATTTGTCACTCCGTGTAACGGAGAGGTATCTTTGGGCCCACTCGGTAGGACATCATCATAATGTGCACAATGTGACCAAGGAGTTGATCACAGGATGATGTGTTACGGAACGAGTAAAGAGACTTGCCGGTAACGAGATTGAACAAGGTATCGGGATACCGACGATCGAATCTCAGGCAAGTATCGTACCGCTAGACAAAGGGAATTGTATACGGGATTGATTGAATCCTTGACATTGTGGTTCATCCGATGAGATCATCGTGGAGCATGTGGGAGACAACAAGGGTATCCAGATCCCGCTGTTGGTTATTGACCGGAGAGTTGTCTCGGCCATGTCTGCATGACTCCCGAGCCCGTAGGGTCTACACACTTAAGGTTCGATGACGCTAGGGTTATAGGGAATAGGTGTACGTGGTTACCGAATGTTGTTCGGAGTCCCGGATGAGATCCCGGACGTCACGAGGAGTTCTGGAATGGTCCGGAGGTAAAGATTTATATATGGGAAGTCAGCATACGGTCACCGGAATAATTCGGGGGTTACCGGTATTGTACCGGGACCACCGGAGGGGTTCCGGGGGTCCACCGGGAGGGTCCACCTGCCCCGGAGGGCCCTATGGGCTGTATGTGGAGAGGGACCAGCCCCTTAGTGGGCTGGGCGCCTCCCCCCTAGGGCCCATGCGCCTAGGGTTTGGGGGAACCCTAAAGGGGGGCACCCCCCTTGCTTTGGGGGGCAAGGCAACCCCCCTGGCCGCCGCCCCCTCCTCAGATTGGATCTGAGGGGGCCAGGCCCCCTCTCCCTTGCCCCTATATATATGTGGGGGTGGGAGGGCAGCCGCACCCAAGTTCTGGCGCAGCCCTCCCCCTCTCCCAAGTCCTCCTCTTCTCCTACGGTGCTTGGCGAAGCCCTGCAGGATTACCACGCTCCTCCTTCACCACCATGCCGTCGTGCTGCTGCTGGATGGAGTCTTCCCCAACCTCTCCTTCTCCCCTTGCTGGATCAAGGCGTAGGAGACGTCACCGGGCTGTACGTGTGTTGAACGCGGAGGTGCCGTCCGTTCGGCACTAGGATCATCGGTGATTTGGATCACGACGAGTACGACTCCATCAACCCCGTTCACTTGAACGCTTCCGCTTAGCGATCTACAAGGGTATGTAGATGCACTCTCCTTCCCCTCGTTGCTAAATTACTCCATAGATTGATCTTGGTGATGCGTAGAAAATTTTAAATTTCTGCTACGATCCCCAACAAAGTAAAAGATTAAATTGTTGCTTCTCTAATGCATTTTTGAACCAACCGGTTAAAATTGCTTAGAAAGTAAAAGAGTACAGAATTGTTTCCGAATAGATTCAGAAAGTTTCCGCTGCAAAGTAAAAGTTTTATCCTCCAATTAAATTGGAACCAATGGGCAAATTTAATTGGAAGAACTGTTCTTAGCAATGTTTTTCCCCTGTGGGTGAAATAAGATTCAGATAATTTCCACTATGACTACAGAAAGATATTTGTTTTGAAGTTAAAATATGGTATTGTTATGTTCTGACCAACGTTGATGTTCAAAGCTTAAATCTCTGATAAATTTTGTGTCAAAGTGATCAATTTTCAGAGAATAGATAAAGATCAAGAAATGCTCTTGAACTAGAGAAATGTATATTTCTTGTTCCCGCTGCAATAAAGTTGATGATGATTATTATTTCTTAGCAAAGTTGTTTAATAGAAATACTATCATCACATTGTTTATGAGTTATATGCATTATTTCCTTTTCCGCCCAACGGTGATATGGAATTAATGTAGAAGGACGATGTTTTATTTTAATTCTGCCACTACGGTGATTTAGAATCTAAAAAGAAAGTTTTAAATGTTTAATGTGCGTATTTTTTAACCAGACCAACATAGGGTTATTTTTTATGCTCAATATTGTTGATTATTGGCTAAGTTTTCTCAGACTAAAAGTTTTTCATGCTTTCATTCGTGAAAGAGAATGGCTGGGTACTTGTGACCCGAAAGATGACCAAGAAAGGTCATAACGTGAGGAAGTATGTTCTCTCTAAAGAATGGCTTCAAAAGAAAAGAGATAGATCATTGATAGTCTTGGTTGACGAATGTCTTTCATGTACTCTCTATGAAGAAGATTATTCAATCAACATGATTTGAGTTGAAACAAGCAACATGCGTGTTTAATTTGACTAACGTCGGATCAAGCATGTGTGTCAAAGAGCATTCAAATTTATTTCTGAATTTGATGATTGAATATCAGTCAAAAGAGCCAATTCTGGCATTTATGTCCCTTACAAGGAATTACCCGCATAGCGAGAAAATATAATTATGATAAAACCCGCATGGCGGGAAAAGTATGGGAAAATACCTGCGCAATGGTGTAAAGTTGACATAGTATTATGTCAAAAATCATGTATGATGGGAGAAATTTTGGCAAAGGACTTATACTGTATGACAGGAGAAATGTATGATGACTCATGTGCTTTTAATGTGTCCCACTCTGGGAGAAAAGTATGGAGTAGCTATTATGCTTTCCTAGTATCGACCGTACACCTTATGTGTAACGGTCATTAAGCACTCAATAAATCCAAAGAGAATAAAAGTTACAGGCGAACCTAAAGATAAGAATGATATACAAGTGTGACTTGCAAAAGTACTAATGATAAAGAACTCTGTTGAGTTTCCGAAATGGAATGAGGAAAAAGTACTCCCATACCAATTAACGGATAACTTCATTTCGTATGAAGTAATTAGATGAATGAAGTAAATAATCGAAGTTTCCTCAATTCACAAGAGTTATGTATGGTTTTCAAAATTGTGGCAAAAAAGTTCTTGCCACATTTCGAGGGGGAGAAAGAAATATGAGATAAACTAAGAATGATGAAACTCCCCTATACTTTAGATAATGTGATGAAGAATGTGATCGTCTGGGGGAGTACGACGATCATAATAATACCCCTAAAGAAAAGAAATAGATGTATTCCTGGATCTTTTACAATTTCGAAAGCAGGCTAAGGAATACTAAGACGGTGCTTAAAGTGCCATAAAGAAGAAAGTTTTAACAGAATAAACCCAAATAATAAAGTTTAAAATTAACCCATTTTTAGTGAAGATGGATTTATCTAGGGGAGCATGGTATGAAAATACCTAAGACTCGAATAGATTGTACCCGGGGGAGCATGTTGTATGACTTATACAACACCTGTTGTTAGCTCTATAAAAGAGGAATGAGTAAACATGGATCTTGTGATAAAGGTCCCTGTAAAACATATTGCCTCTTGGAAATGAAAGACTATACAATTAATTTGCCTCTTGGCAATGATAGAGTAACAACAGCCCCATATGAAAGAAGTGCCAGTATCTGAGACACAGATGGTCTCAAGGAATGAGAAAATCAGATACTTCTGATTACTATAAAGCCTATGTTAGTGAAATTCAAATGGAGGTTGATTGCACCTCATTTAGAGCGCTCAATCGAGATTTGAGAAGTGTCTGTTTGTCTAAATGATAAGATACAATGAGTGTTGGTGGCACATCATGACCGACATCATGATCTGAGTTACATCGAATGAAAGTAAAGAACACAAGGGTAACTGCTTCAAGAAGTCTTTTATGGACTAGAGCAAGTCTCTAGACAATGGCATTTAAAGTTAGAAGAATCAGATGTTATTTTGGGTTAAGGAAAATAAGAGGACAATTGTATTCATGCAAAGTTATAGAATAGGAAATTCATTCTAATCTCGTGCATGCGGATGACGTCCTACTTGCTGGTGGTCATGTCAATCTACTACAGGAGGAGAAAAGAAGTTCTTGTCCTCAAAGTTCAAAAGAATGTTCTCAGTAGAGTGTCTCTCGTTATAATTATCGAGATTCACCAAGAAAAGAATAAAAGGGGGTATTAGAAATGTCGCATGGACATGCTAAGAAAGGTCTCTAAAGTATGCATGCGAGAAAACATACGCCTGTTCTTATAGTCAAGGGTAATGGAACTGGAAACTTTGGTGTTCCAAAAGTTAATGAGAAAAGATTGAAAATGGATATGGTGTCATATGCTTCAGTTGTTGGAAGCTCAATATATTACATAGTTCACGTATCCGGGTTGTTTTGGCAATGTCCAGTCCATATATAGATCACTGGAATGGAGTCAAGAATATCGGCCTCATGCTGAAAGAAATAAGTGCTCTCAAAAGATTGTGAGTACAAAGACAGGACTTGTGAAATGTATAGCGAAATCCACAATTGTCTCTAACTTTCACACTTGGAGTTTTTTGCGTGGAGAAGCTCCAAAGAGTGAAACAATTACCATCAATGTGACGCAAAAACATGTTATGGCTTGATATGAGGCTGAGGGATAGGCAAAATGGTTAAGGAGACCTATGCCCGGAGTTGATAATGGTTGACAACAACGATAACCATTTTAAGATTTTCGCTCCTATGACAACGAGTCAAGTGTTGATGCCAAACACACTAACACAGAGTTATGCGTTGTAAAGGAGAAAGTCCGAAATTATGTAGAAATGCTTGAAGTATAAAAGCAACAGACAAGTGTTTGCAGATCTGCTTATTAAAGACTTACCGCCCAGTGTGTTCGGAGAACACACAGTTGACATGGGTTTTATGGTATAGTCTATGATTTCCGGACAATAAAAGGGCCCAAGGTTAAAGAATCTGTTTCAAAACAGAGGAGTGTGTTGTAGGTGTTGATTCTATCGGGATAGACCGTGATGATGAGACATGCACAAAGTTATTTCAAAGTATAAAGTTGAAAGTATATGGTGAGATCAAGGGGGAGAATGTTAGATTGATCTCTTCCCAAATGGGCCCAACGGCCCATTTGACCCTTGACCCATGCCCTGATCGAGGGCGTCTAGCCCAAGGCTGGTGGGCCCTTGTCGCGCAGTGCCATATAGAGGAGGTGGGGACCATGGCACGAGGTACGAGGTTCGCCGCCGCCACTGTTCCCCACTTCTAACCCTAGTCCGATTGAGAGGGAGGCACTGAAGCGATGGGAAGCCCACCGATGCCACGACTACCTCGAAGTCGCCCTCTACACCGACCATCGCTGCCCGTGCGCAGACCTTCACCGACGAACCAGCGGTCGCCGGAAGGCAAAGGTACACACCCAAATATAGTCAATATCCCACTGATCTACTCCTAGTCGATCCAGTAGACATAACACAAACAGCTTTCGCCGTGCACGGAACAGAGTCAAAATGAACAACAGTGATGATACAAATGTTGCTTTCATGCTGGAAAGTTGTTTCAAAGTTGTTGCGGATGTTGGTTCCTACGTTGCATAAGTTCTGATGATTATCCTTGGCTGTTTTGATGTAACCTAAGAGGATTTGTTGCTTATGTACATAAGAAATTTATGTTGTATGTATGTTCTAAAAAGTCTTTCACATACCATGAGAAAAAAAATATTGCAAGGATGTTGCATATGTAGGGGAAAGATGTTGCACACTAGGATTTGTGGTTGCGGCAATTGGATGCACCAGCATCTAAGATTAGGCGAGATCGGATGGACTGGAAGACGGAGGATTGTGTGCTCCCTTGCCCAACCAATGCCTAGAGTCTTCCTTTGCAACTACTGTACAGAATTTGGTATTTGTAAATTATTGTTTTTCATGGGTTCAACAATAGTGCAAATTAGTACTACTATTTACCTTGAAACCTGCTAGCGATCTTAAGCAAAAATTTGAACCTATCTCATTCAAAACTGATCGGCCTTGCAATCATGGGACAGAAGGCGTGATCCACACCGGCGGCACCGAGAACATGCCGTACGGCCGCCCGAGCGCCTCCATCTTCTTCACTGTGTCATCCCCGAGGCTGTACACCCCGAGGGCCCGAATGTCGGAGTCGACGGGCTCATCATCGCAACTTTTGTTGGACCACGATGATAGGTCCTTGGTCTTGCGCAGCTCCGCGGCCCATGGTTCATCGTTGGTGAAGTAGATGCACCCGGCCTTGATCTCCGGGTGCCCCCTCGTCGGCACGCACATCGAGTTGTTCACCCCGACGAACAACGCGGCATCGCCGATGTCCCTCGTCCCCTTCCACTGCCCGTCGTCGCCGAGGACATGGACCTTGAAGGAGCACGTCCACCTGTCCTGGCTGTGCAGATCCTTGATCACTTGGGCGTACTTGAGCACCACCATCAGCCGCCCACCCGGCGCCGCGGCCAGGTACTTGCGGTGGCATGGCGAGCGGCTTCCTCGATGTCCAGCCTAGGCGTGACAGCCGTGCTCGTGAACGCGCCGGACTCCGTGTCACGTTGCCACGCCTCCACGATGCCGGAGTAGGAGACGGAGTAGAACTGGCCGTCATGATAAATGGCGTCCTCGACGCCGTCGCGCGACGGTGCCAGCTTCCACGCGGCGTCCTCGGCCGTGGCGAAGGCCGGGGCGCCGAAATCACGATGCAGGATCATCATGGCAGTGCCATAGCTGCCGTGGCGGCTCGGGGAGACCGAGAGGACGACCTTCCGGTAGAACCAGACGCCCCATGTGGTCGGCGGTGACCGTGCGCGCGCCGTGCCCCTCAGGCCCCCAGAAACTATCCTCGCCGCCGAACCGGACGGTCATGAAGCGCTTCAAGCACACGGTGAACCACTGGCAGGGCGTGCGGAGGAAGACGCCCATGGTGGCGACGTGCGGGAGCGCGTGCTGCTCGCCGGAGGCGGGGTTGACGAGGTAGATCTGGCCCCGGCCGTCGGCGGTGGCGAGCCATCCGCGGGAGGAGCGGATGACGAGGTGGTCGCGCAGCGCGGGGTACGGGGCGCGCACTGTGGCCGCGCGGCGGTCGGCGACGGAGAAGAGCTAGCGTGGCCGTCTTCGTGTTCCCCTCGTTCTTGCCGGGGAGGAGGAGCCACGGCGCCGATGGGCTGAATACGTCGGTGGATGAGACGAAGACCGCGGCGAAGGCGATGCGGTCGAGGAACCCCAGGCGGTGGTGGATGTTGGCCAGCAGCTCCGGCGGGAGGCTGGGGCGTAGTCTCGGGCCGGCGGCCTTGATGCTGGGGCCGGCGATCGCTTCCCTGGCCACGGCGGCCTTCCTTCGCCCGGCGGCGGCGCCCTTGCTTCTGCCCATTGACGACACGTACTCCTACAGATCGATCGATCTATAGAGAGAGGTGCGGGCTGATCGGCTGACGCGATCATGTCGTCAGTTGTCACGTCCGACTGTAGCTCTTATTATCTTCTCTACCTCAAAAAAGAAAACTCTTACTATCTTTTTTCGAGGTGAAAAAAAACTCTTATCTCCTCTTTCTATTTTGATATTATTTTTTTCATTTCATCTCTGGTTTTTCCATTGGTGTTCCCTAAAAACCTCATAAGCCCGAGCTCGTCTACTCCTGGATTCACAATTAATTCTACTTTTTTACATCAAAGACGATCAAGTTTTCTAGTTGTACGCAATTTGTCGTGCCAATATGACTTATGCGGTGCTCTATAAAAGCAAAATCAGTGATTCAAAACGTCTTTTTTTCCTTTGTCTAGAGCTCCATTGATGTCATGTCGCTACAAAAAAAGTCGGAAGTACTTACAGAATTGAGCATCTTTGGTGCTAATATTTTTAGCATTATTTCTTCCTTTTTTATTCAAATTTAGTGTTCACGTCGGGTGTACATGAGCTCCAACTCCAAAATGCTATCCTCATTTTTTTCCTTCTCGTATATCTTTTATTCATTTCACGTACAAAGAAAGTGTTTCAGATCATGTTTTTTTTTTCTACCATGTGCAGCTGACACATGTTGAGTTTAACGTTGCTCAGTCAGACTAATGAATACTACATATTCCAAAATTTTCCAATCGAATGACTCGTAGAGGCCCTTGTATCTCGTGGCAACAAGAACATATTGTTTTGAGGTATAATCTAGTTTCAAATATTGGGTTTTAGAAATATTTCGGCCATAGCCGAACTCATTGAAGTTCACTAAATTTCAATGATTTCAGTTATCAGTGTGGTTACTAAAATCTTCAATTGAATTCCATGATAATTCGATAACAAAAAAACTAAAATTTTGAAAAGTAAGTAGAAAAGTATTTGGATTTGAGTTCACTGCCGTGATTGCTAAAATATTTTGATCGAAGGGCGATTTTTTTAGTATCATAGAAATGACCGGAATTTCTGGAATTTGTGTGAAATTTCATTGAAATGGAAAAGCGATTGAAGACTCAGTCTACAGTTCATATTTGTATGGTGCCAAAGCCGGATTCTCGGTGGTGGAAGGGAGAGGAAACAGTGTCGAGAAAGGCCCTAAAGTTTTTATATCTAACCTAAAGATTGTTCTCGTTTCATCTGTTGTCCTGAAGTTTCTTGTGTGTCTTGCTCTGTACCGTGTCTTGTAATTCTTCTGCTCTGGATTGATCGAAGCTGTGGTTTGCTTAAAAGGAAGCGAAAACGTTGGAGCGCAAGTGCTGGTTTGGATCAACTAAGATTGTACGAAACAAATAGCAATCAAGTCGTTGTAGTATAGTGGTAAGTATTCCCGCCTGTCACCCGGGTGTCCCTGGTTCGATCCCCGGCAACGGCGATATTTTTGTCACGTTTTTAATCCCTACTTACTACAGACTTTATTTTGCTTGTTTGGTGTCCCTGGTTCGATCCCCGGCAACGGCGATATTTTTGTCACGTTTTTAATCCCTACTTACTACAGACTTTATTTTGCTTGTTTTGGTCTTTTGTCAGCCAGTTTTTTTATTTGTAAGCTGGAATTGACTCCCTAATTCTGTCCTACAGACTTTATGTCTTGGCTGAAATATACGTAATGACTTCATGTCTTGAAACTCTTGATACATAAAAATTCAGACTTACTCCCTCTGTCTGAAAATACTTATCATCAAAATAAATAAAAGGAGATGTATCTAAACGTATTTTAGTTATAGATACATCCCTTCTTATTCATTTTGATGACAAATATTTTTGGATGGAGGGAGTAGCAGTTGTCGACACATCGAAAATTAGCAGTAGTGTGCGTTGTGCCAAATCATCAATATTTACACTCAGACAACCCATTCATGCGCCCAGTTGCCAGCCATCCAAAAATGATCCAATGGCTCACGTTGGCCCAAGTGAAAACAGCCCGCACTTTGACGTCCGAGAACCAGGCAGTCAGCGCAACAGAACACAAAGCGCGCGCTTCAGACTCGGCCATCAGACAAAACAAAACAGCAGTTTTTTGAGTCATTTTATAAGAGTGCAAACAGCATTCATATATTAAGATTTAGGTACCGAATTTGATACATTAAAATTCAGACTTAGCAGTCCTTTGACACATCGAAGAATATATAGCAGTAGCATATGTCGTGCCAAATCATCAATATTTACACTCTGACAACACATTCATCACAAGAAACTCAGAAGCACTTGGTTGAGATTCAGTACCACTTGTCATTGAAATTCAGAAGCACTAAACATTCATATTTTGTGCCAACCAAGTGCTGCTACCCATCTGGTTAACAATAAACAAAACAAGCAGACAGGCCCACAGGCACAGATGCGGAAGAAAAGGAAAACGTTGGAACCTCTCTAAATTGAAATGCATGATTAATTGGACTTCAGGTGGAAACATGAGCAGAGAAGATACTTCAGCTATTTGAAATCGATGCGAGCCAAGGATACTGTTTTAAGTAGGATATGCCAAATAAATGAAAGGGTGCTAGCTGCAGATATGCACTTTTATTAAGACTAAGACAAGCAGTCAGGCAGTACATTTGGAGCGTTTGTACAGCTGATCTGGTGTACTAGTAAGACCATCTTCAGCCAAGCTAAAAGTTCAGAAAATGTTACAGGCTGAATATGAACAAGCAGGGTGCTCACGACACAACTGCCCGAGGAGGTTTACGTAGAATAGCGCGGTGCACATGGACTTCTGTGGTTCCACCTATGTGATTGGGTGATCCTCGGCCTCCTTTTTTGATGATCCCATCACCATGGACTTCTCTTTCACCTATGTGATCGGGTGATCTTCGGCTCC
Source organism: Triticum urartu (assembly GCF_056163025.1). Classification (NCBI taxonomy): domain Eukaryota; kingdom Viridiplantae; phylum Streptophyta; class Magnoliopsida; order Poales; family Poaceae; genus Triticum; species Triticum urartu. The sequence goes on along the minus strand of NC_141873.1, from coordinate 34,370,262 downwards.
TTTCTTCCTATCCTAGATTAATTTCCCGCATGGCCAACTAGGCCTCCTTCAGAAGCTCATCGTCGCCCGAAGCTAGGCCATTCGATAGCCAATCAAACCATCAATCCCAGATGTTCCCGTGTGTACACCGTACATGGATTGGGGGTCCAGGTAGTTTCACGGCCAACCGTGATGTCATTTTCCTCCATATGCACTCGGGCATGGGCAAACGGGTAGCATGGGTCAATGCTTGTTAACCATGTTCGCGCTGATGAGATGTCGGTTATGGGTGAGCTGTGTACATGTATGACAATGCAACTTGACACGCGGGAAAAGAGTGTATGGCCACATAAAAGCTCATATACAAGTTTTTGTTCCAAGGCCGACTTTTCTTTTGGCGTCGGCGGTTGCAGAACTATCTCTAGGTCATCATTGGTGGTGTGGGTGCTGGTAGTACGGGGCTGTTTGGTTGGAGGCCTGAGAAAATTTGCCTGGCCCGACCTCCCTAGAACGTGCATGTGCCTTGTTTGGTTGGTTTTTTTTTTTGGAAATGGAGGCTTACTCCCATGGAACGTGCATGTGCCTTGTTTGGTTGGTGACCTGAGAAATAACTTCAAGAGGCTGTTTGGTTGGCTTCCATAAAAACCTGCCTGACTCAGGCATCAATCTCAGGCGTTGAATTTTGAAGGCCTGAGGCCAGGATCGTTGACTGAGCAAGGAGTTGCCTGTTAGGCCTCCATCCAAACAGCCCCGAAGAGCCTGGCCGCTGCCTGAGCTCTAATCACAACCGAAACAAGGCACCCACATGAGCCTAATTATTTTTAAATGGGAAAGCATCTAGCAGCTAAACACTTCACAGGCTAGGTTACCAACCAAACAACATATTCTCAAACTTGTCTGGCCAGGCAAAAATCACATGACTCACCGGCTGCTGTCGGGCAGTGATTTTTCTTAGGCATGATTCTCAGGGTGGCAACCAAACAACCCCTACTACAACAACTGCTTGCTTTGCAGTCCGCGTGTTGCCATCCGAAGAGTATTTATACTTTCTCGCGTCTCTCCTCTAGTGGCATCTCAAATTCATGGATGCTTCTTTTGCATATCCGATGTGCTAAGAAATTAGCTCGCCGGTGGGAGGTGCAAACATACTATTGTTGCTCGAAGAAAAGTGCTCGCCGCTGTAATCTTACATAGCAATGATGACCAAAAGTGCAAGCTCACCACTGGTAGGTCTCTCGTTACCATGACGAATGAATTATCGTGCGCGTCACTGGTAAGTGACGCCTAGCCATTTTTGTACGCCACTTGTAATTTTATCGGTTACTAGTGATGAGCTATTTTTGTGCACACATCACGATACAATTCTGTAGTACTGGAAACATGATAGAGATGATGAATACGATATGGTACGACTAGATAAAACCATTTGACAAGATAATAGAAAGGTTCACTATACCAATCACATGACTACGAGGATATACCATACTGGGTATTTGAATGGTTGGGGTGTATCAAGCAGGGTGCTCACGACACAACTGCCCGAGGAGGTTTACGTAGAATAGCGCGGTGCACATGGACTTCTGTGGTTCCACCTATGTGATTGGGTGATCCTCGGCCTCCTTTTTTGATGATCCCATCACCATGGACTTCTCTTTCACCTATGTGATCGGGTGATCTTCGGCTCCTTTCTTCCTATCCTAGATTAATTTCCCGCATGGCCAACTAGGCCTCCTTCAGAAGCTCATCGTCGCCCGAAGCTAGGCCATTCGATAGCCAATCAAACCATCAATCCCAGATGTTCCCGTGTGTACACCGTACATGGATTGGGGGTCCAGGTAGTTTCACGGCCAACCGTGATGTCATTTTCCTCCATATGCACTCGGGCATGGGCAAACGGGTAGCATGGGTCAATGCTTGTTAACCATGTTCGCGCTGATGAGATGTCGGTTATGGGTGAGCTGTGTACATGTATGACAATGCAACTTGACACGCGGGAAAAGAGTGTATGGCCACATAAAAGCTCATATACAAGTTTTTGTTCCAAGGCCGACTTTTCTTTTGGCGTCGGCGGTTGCAGAACTATCTCTAGGTCATCATTGGTGGTGTGGGTGCTGGTAGTACGGGGCTGTTTGGTTGGAGGCCTGAGAAAATTTGCCTGGCCCGACCTCCCTAGAACGTGCATGTGCCTTGTTTGGTTGGTTTTTTTTTTTGGAAATGGAGGCTTACTCCCATGGAACGTGCATGTCCCTTGTTTGGTTGGTGACCTGAGAAATAACTTCAAGAGGCTGTTTGGTTGGCTTCCATAAAAACCTGCCTGACTCAGGCATCAATCTCAGGCGTTGAATTTTGAAGGCCTGAGGCCAGGATCGTTGACTGAGCAAGGAGTTGCCTGTTAGGCCTCCATCCAAACAGCCCCGAAGAGTCTGGCCGCTGCCTGAGCTCTAATCACAACCGAAACAAGGCACCCACATGAGCCTAATTATTTTTAAATGGGAAAGCATCTAGCAGCTAAACACTTCACAGGCTAGGTTACCAACCAAACAACATATTCTCAAACTTGTCTGGCCAGGCAAAAATCACATGACTCACCGGCTGCTGTCGGGCAGTGATTTTTCTTAGGCATGATTCTCAGGGTGGCAACCAAACAACCCCTACTACAACAACTGCTTGCTTTGCAGTCCGCGTGTTGCCATCCGAAGAGTATTTATACTTTCTCGCGTCTCTCCTCTAGTGGCATCTCAAATTCATGGATGCTTCTTTTGCATATCCGATGTGCTAAGAAATTAGCTCGCCGGTGGGAGGTGCAAACATACTATTGTTGCTTGAAGAAAAGTGCTCGCCGCTGTAATCTTACATAGCAATGATGACCAAAAGTGCAAGCTCACCACTGGTAGGTCTCTCGTTACCATGACGAATGAATTATCGTGCGCGTCACTGGTAAGTGACGCCTAGCCATTTTTGTACGCCACTTGTAATTTTATCGGTTACTAGTGATGAGCTATTTTTGTGCACACATCACGATACAATTCTGTAGTACTGGAAACATGATAGAGATGATGAATACGATATGGTACGACTAGATAAAACCATTTGACAAGATAATAGAAAGGTTCACTATACCAATCACATGACTACGAGGATATACCATACTGGGTATTTGAATGGTTGGGGTGTATCAATCAAAAAAACTTACATAAACTCCCTAAAAACGCTAGTGCTAGACGAACAGTCTTTGCTTGATGCTTTTTCTAATCTTGACTTGCCATCAACTTACCATTCACGTTGGATGTGCCATAAATATGAGGGGTGCCTCTTTGAGATTGTTCCACTAATGCTAATTGGCTAATGTGTATGTAGTTGCCAATGTCTCTAGATCAAGACAACCTACAAAGAATAGCCTCACACGTGAGTTCCAACCTTTCTATTATAGAGCGATCAACAACCTTGATTAAGTGGCGAACAATCGCTTTAATGCCATCATCATCAACATCATTGTTATTTGCTTCCTTTCAATGATTATGACAATGACAAAAGGTAGATTGTTCGCCACTTACTCGGGATTGTCAATTGTTAAACAATAGAAAGACTGAAGCTCATATGTGAGGCTACTCTTTGCAAATCTCTTGTTGTAGAGATAGTGGCAAGTACATATGCAATAGTTGATCATCATTAGTATAACAATATCAATGGGGCGCGTCTCAAATTCAAGGCATATAAAACGAGAATTGGTAAGTTGGTGAGAATGCAAGATTACGACAACCTCATAAGAAAGACCTAGTATAGCACCAGAGATATTCAAGACTGTTTCTAATTTCCCTAAAAATCAGTATGGTAGCTCATCGCAGTCACGTGACTGATATACAACACACCTTTTGATTTTCTTATACATACAATGAATTTTTTAGTCATATGTTATGTTAATAATTTCTCATGTTTGACTTAGTGTATTTCAAGAAACTGTGTACATAAGTCATTCGATCTAGTATGTCATGACGTGTAGGGAGGATCAATTATCACTAATGCATGTTGTTGATGAATGTGCTACACATTTCGAATAACACAACGTACATAAGACAACAATGATGATATGCCAAAATTATTACATGTTCTCATCCACACAAACATGTATTGCCAAACAGAGAGTTTAACTGTAGCCCCACGACCCTATAAGCGTCAAACTGCTAAGTCACCAAGCTAGCAATATTACACCACATGCTTCATGTGAACAACTAAAAGTAAATTAGGGATCAATGCGAATCAAATTAAGAATTGTGGTATCATGAGCTTATTGCTCTCTTAACGTTATTGGATTTTATCCCACTAATGTATAAAATGGTGTGGTGATTACATGAGCCATGTGACTAATTTTGTGATGCTATCTTTGATGGATATTTAATATGTTTTGCTAATGCATATAATTAATAAGCACCTTAGGCAGACCAATTCTAAAAAGATGAAATGTGCAATGAATCAAGAGGACACACCATAAAATAGGAAGGAAAAGGGTGAGGGAATGTAATTAGTTAACTACCATGGCATTAGAAATGAGGAGGATGGCCGGAAATCTCACAAAGATATGAATGGACAAAATAAATGCATACAAATCAAATCAGCGAAGGGAGTTGATTCTTGACCTATGAGTTATGAAATAATATATGATAAGCTCACCCGGAGCCTCCAATGTGACATAGAGATGATGAAAGTAGAGGGGGCATCGATATCCATGCAAGTCCTTCTAACCTCTACTTCCAGGGCGCCCCACCTCCACCAACGACCTTTGAGGTTACCTCTGTGCTAACACGTGAATTCGATGAGAGGAGAGCAAGCGGAGATCTAAACCTTTTTGCCACCATAATGGCCTGGATCACATGACGCATGGTCTCGACCTTCCATGCATCTTGTTCCTAATATCTAGGTAGGTAGGGTGAGGGGAAGGGGAGAAATAGATTAAGGAGGCAAGGACCATGCTAATGCCTAGGGAGAGACAACAAACCGCTTGAAGCCTTGAGTGTAGTCGATCTGCTATTGAGGGAATCCTTCTTCGTCCCCTTTCCCTGTCAATTTCCCTTTGTGCATACATGCTCACGCCACCACACTCGCTTTGCATAGGGATGAACAAAGAGCCTCCTTATTGCCGCTTCTCCGCTCGCCATCTCGCCACACTCATCAGCACTCTAAAGAGACAAGGAGACAAGGATGGAAAAGCGAGGATAAAGGTGGAGGCAGCAAGAGACATCGGCCTGGAAGGGCACAAGAGTGAGCGAGAGGAGGAACACTCGTGGCGGCGCGCGAGGAGGAGGTGAAGTGGAGAGATGTAGGGGCTAGGGTTTTTTGTGCATTGCCTTTTTATATACGTCCTATTTGAGCATCAACGGCTGTGAACAACTAAAGAAAAGATCAAATGGTCACGAGAATCTTGGTGAGGTGGCATATCACCCCCCCAATTCCCTCATGTACTATTATCGGTAATTATTGAACAACTCTAGATGAGGACGAAGTTATTTAGGACAGTAAAACTGAGTCTAATCTAAGCCCTCGCATGACCTAAGTGTTTTTGGCCATCAGTTCGCGTGATCTGGTTGATCTGAGCCGTTAAATTTGCTGCCAATTCCAAGCTCCATCGCAGATCTTTGTTCTTGGGCTCACTGTCCTAAAAGGGCTGCTACCCCAAAAGAAAAAAACTGATATCGGTGATGCACTAGGCATTTGTGCTGGCCCATTTAGCTAACCCTCATGCGAGACATACACATGTCGCTAACCTGAGAGTTCTAAAAAAAGGCCACTAACCTGAGCGCTATACCATGAACCCCCCGAAACAAAAGCGCTCAACCCATTCGAGGTGGTGGCGAGGACGAGCACCGGAGATGGGACGGACAAGCGGAGGCGCCGACGGGAGAAGGAAATGTTAAGGTATTTTCTTATGGAGGAGGAAAGAGAGGGCCCTTGTTCTTTCTTTGATGCATGCTTTGAAGAGTGGACTACCAGGACCTCATTGACAAGTTCTCCAAGAGGCAAAATGTTCTCCTGACTTGCAATTTGTGGGAGATTTATGAAATAGAGGGCCTCACAAAGCATTGAGATTGCTTGGTTCAATGCTAATATTTGGCATGCAGGATGTGTTGATATGTTTTAAAAGTTGGCTAACCAAATTTCAAAAAAAATCTTATGTAAATTGGTTATTTTCAAGTCTAGTTAAACCGTGTCTCATGTAAATCTTCAAGTGTTACTCACTTCTCCCCAAAGCCTCCCCATAAGTTATGTACGACCAAGTAACAGTAGCATACAGAAAACCAAAGAGAAAAAAAATTCAAGACAACACCATGCCCAATTGGAAGCAAGAACCGCCAACGGTTGTTGCACTAGTAGCTTCTCCTCCACCACCCATGCCGACCGCAGATGAAACCAGGTATGAAGACACAAATACTAGGTAGGAGACGAGGAAGTAGCATTGGTGGACAATTGATTTTAAGGGAAGCCGGTTCTGTTCACACACATCACGACTGATTCGGTGAATTGTTAGCAATTTTTGTTGGATGGCAGGAAATTAATTCGTGTAATGCATATGTCACACAAGGTGGAGATCATGCAGAGCATGTCGACCGACCTTACCGGCTACCAAGGCGTAAACGCGGTCGGGCAGCCTGTGAGGGCTCCGACATCACGCACCTCATGGATCTATGACGTGCCTAACACACCGTCCTTATTTTTGTTGATGGAACAATCCTCATATACTTCTATGAACAAGCTCGTCACTACTATGTCGGCAGGGTCGGCCGGTCCTTAGCCAACATTTTTCCCGAAAACCCGTGACACAAGGAAGGAAGGAGAAGAAACACTTCAAGATTCACGCCCAGGGCACGCGTTATGCTTTTCAAAAAAAGGGACAAGGAAATATACCATGTTTTATAGGATATTTTTCCAAAAAAGCAATAAATTCTTACCAACCTCTAAAAATGTTGTCAACTTTTGGTTTTGCCCAATGTTGGCATCAAATCAAATGTCTACATCAATGAAAATGAGCTATTTTTCATTAAAAAAGGAGAGAGAGAGAGAGAGAGCGCCAAGTTCAAACTTAGCAGCAATTTTTGGTGATATGGAGTAGCTAGCAAGTGCTACAATTTGGGTATAATAAAAAAAGTAGAAAAAAAGGCTCCATTGCCGGGATTTGAACCCGGGTCGCCTGGGTGAAAGCCAGGTATCCTAACCGGGCTGGACGACAATGGATTTGTGTTTCGTTTCGATCCGTTACTTACTTAACAGCGATTCCGTCCGTAAACTTGGACCGACACGTCCCTGAACCGACGCATCCACAGACCCCCGTCGTCGTGTTAAAATAAGAAGAGTCGAAACAAATCACAAATCTCCTTTTCCTCTGCCCGCCGCTCGCCCGGAACCTCCCCGTCGCCGCCGCCGCCGCCGCTCGCCCGAGACCTCCCCGTCGTCGCCGATATCCCGGAGCCACCGCACCTCCGCTCGTCGCGCCGCTCGTATCCTCCTCCTCCGCCTCCTCGCCGGAGACAACATGGTACGATCAGCTCTATTCGCCTCTCTCGATTTCGACCTCTCCTCACCCCCAAATCCTAGGGTTTCCCGAATCCGGGGGCTTCTGGGGTAGCCCGGCTGACGATCCTTCATGTCCGCCGAGACGATTTGACTGATTTGTTGTATCCTGCAGTCGACGCTTGCCGCGGCGAGGGCCGACAACTTCTACTACCCGCCCGAATGGAGCCCGAAGAAGGTACTACGGATCTTCCTCGGCGAATTCGTGCAGCTCTTCGTTTTGTTCTACTTTCTTATGGTTGCTGATGCCGCTGCGTGCTTGTCTTTTTGTTCCTGTTTGGTTAAATCAGGGTGGGCTGAACAAGTTCCACGGCCAACATGCCCTCAGGGAGCGGGCGAGGAAGCTGGATCAGGGCATCCTGATTATAAGGTTTGTTTCCCTTGATATGTAGCCTGTTTTCTTATATGATCGTCCGTTCGGACATAACATGATGATGTGAAGCTAGAAATGCGTCGGACCTGGGGCCTTTTATCTAAACAGGCTTATAATGTGGATGGTTGGGCAATAGAGTTGGAGTTATGTGGGTTGATTGAGGTTTAAAGAATGGTGGGATGCCAAAGTAAGAGGGTGTGAATTTGGAGTAGGGAAGGAGTATGTGCCACCAAAATATTTGGGCCATGACTTGTATTTTACAGATGTTATGACAACTGTTGACATTGTTCCGTTACCAAACCGTGCTGATAAGATAGATTCATCTCAAAATATCTGTCTTGCAAATCAATTTTGTTAGTTTTTCACGGTCATATACCAATTAGTTAACCAATCTTGTTGAGAATTGTGAAATACTGTTTGGTTGATTTGGCAGTTCGCTTGATTGCCTTAAGTGCTAGAATCATGTATGAACTCATTCTTCTGCCCAGTTCCACACATATCTATCTCAATATGTTTTATCTGGCATAACACATTAGTACATGATAGAGAGATTGTTCCTTTGATGCATGTTAAAGTTGATTTTACCTTTATGCTTACTTTTTTGTAGAAACATCTTGTTGAAGTGTTTATCTAGCTTATTAACTCAATTGGTTTGTTCTGTTCTGCAGATTCGAGATGCCTTTCAATGTCTGGTGTGGTGGATGCAGCTCCATGATAGGGAAGGGAGTAAGGTTTAATGCTGAAAAGAAACAAGTTGGAAATTATTACTCTACCAAGGTTCGTGTCCAATCTTAACATGTACCGCATCATCACTGCTGTTCATTTAACTTTCTCTTCTGTGAATGGTGGAAGCTGTTTGTGCTTGAATTAGCGCAGCATATCCTCTCCCTATGTCTTTTCTTTCTTTCTTTCTGAAAGCCTCTCCCCATGTTATCACTTATCAGAGCAATTGAATCTTGGTTTTATGGCTTACCATCTTTACTCAATTAGTTGCATAGTATTATGTTTCTTCTAGCTATGCCATGTCTAAATGCAAAATTTTGTAAAATTGGTTCAGCGTCAGCCTCGGCTGATCTCTTAAACTCACTCATTAGTTGATCTGCACCATCCTCAAATCATATCCTAAACTACAATTTGTGCGCATACGTTGCAAGGATAATTGGAGAAAATAATTAAAAAGTGAGTTGGTGAATTCTGGAGAAAATTTCGTATTCTAAACTGGCGTCAGCTTCCAAGCCAATGTGAATTGAAACAATGTTAAGGATGCGTAGTGTGTTTAGTTACAAACCAAATAGCTTCTCGACCTGATATTGCCTTGGGATTTATATGTGTTGTTTTTCTACACAACTGGGATTTTTTCCCACAAAAGTGAAGATAGATATATGAGATTTTTGTCATCACCGTAAACGCTAGTTTGTGGTTGCTGCGCTTGTTGGGAAGAAAACACACACAAGTACACACGGAGACTTTTTTGTGGCACACACGCACTTGCCTTTTCTCTTGTTCACTTCTCACACCACAGGGCAATTAATTGGGGCTTTTATAGCCATACACACACGGCTAACATGTATCCACTTACCAACTAACTAGCATGCACACACTCACACATGGTCAAGCCACTAATGGCTTGCTCCACTAATCACTCCACTAGCTGCGCACGCACATATTTAGCACTTACGCAACTTCTCAAACAGCCACATGACTCGGCCAAATGCATGCAGCTACATGTGAGGATGCATGCAGCTCATCTGAACTCATTCCTGGAGCTAATCTCACGCTGGGCACACACATCTTTATCGTCATAACTAATTATTCCTTCTGGATAGAAATGGATGTATCTAGAACTAAAAATACGTCTAGATACATCCATTTCTGCGACAAGTAATTCGGGACGGAGGTAGTACTTCTTATTGCATTTTGCTGTGTACATTCGCAAAAGAGTATTGAGGGTAATCATAAAATGTTTAAGGGGTTGTTGGCATTTAAATAAATATTCCCTCTGTAACTTAATATAAGACTTATTTTGACTCTGTCAGACTCTAAAAATGTCCTATAAAAGTTACAGAGGTAGTATTTGTTTTGATTGTAGATAAGTTAAAATAGCTTGAATTGAACCTACATATTTCCGAATAGCTTCTATGCTGCTTCCTTAGCCATGCTAATATTATTAGAAAAGAGAACTCAGTTGTACTTGCTTCTGCTAGCTGTGTAATGTATGTGTTAAAGAACCTCCAATAAGTTCTAATGACTTGGGGCCTTGTATATTTTCTGTGTTTATTCCCTGAGAAACTGCAGTACTATAATTTTCTACTCCACAGTTGTGACAGATTTCTGCTTAAAATCATTTACCCGTATGCTGTTCTGATATTGTTTCACAACTTTTTCCTATGTCAGATATGGAGCTTCAGTATGAAATCACCATGTTGCCAGCATGAGATAGTCATACATACGGACCCGAAGAATACTGAGTATGTTATAATCAGTGGGGCTCAGCGGAAGACTGAAGATTTCGATGTTGAAGATGCAGAGACGCTCCTGCTCCCTGCGGATGAAGGTTCTGACACCTAGTACAGATTTGTTTCTTTTTTATGGTTTTCCTTGTGATTCAAATGCCTGATGGTTTATTGTACTTGCTTCAGAAAGAGACAAGCTTGCGGATCCCATGTATAAGCTTGAACACCAGGGAGAGGATATTCGGAAGAAGAAAGAAGAGGAGCCTGTTTTAGTTCGGCTTCAACGCCTCTCTGATAGCCGTCATTCTGATGATTATTCCCTGAACAGAACCCTCCGCGACCGCCTTAGGGTCATCTAGTGAATTCCTTTGTATAATTTTTCATCAGTAAGTTGTCTAACTGTCAGGATTCTTATCCACTTGTTGTCCTATTATTTATGTAGAGCCAAAAGAAGAGAGTTGCTGAAGAGAAGAAATCAGCGAGGAAGATGGGGCTCGGAGTACGCCTTCTGCCACCCTCCGCAGAGGATGCTGCCGCTGCAGCTCGTGTGAGGTTCGCCTCGAATTTCGAGAAGAACAGGAAGGACAAGAGAGCAGCGATCAAGGCCGCCTCCATCTTCCCGGAGCCATCAGGCTCAGCTTCGAAAGACAAGCTAGACCTTGCGCTGAAGAGGCGGAATATAAAAGCTAGTGCAGCGTCGGCGCTGATGGCGGGCAGGGCAAAGCCGTCGTCGTGGTCGCGGCAGAGCACCGGTTCTGGAAGTACAAGGACTGCTGTGCCGATATTGGCAAGGCGCAAGTAGAGCCACACCTCGAGTTGTGCTTGCGCAACCAAGCAAGAATTTTGTGATCTTGTCCGGTCTGTTGCTCAGTACACCCCATGTATACGTGTATCTTGTGTAGTACCTTCATTGATCTAGCAGTGTACTGTAACCTTGGTGTTATGTCCTGCTGTCGTGGCTGGGGCTGTGAGCCTGTGACATATCATGAGAAACTGATTTTGCCTTGTAACTGATGGTTCTGGACTGAGTAACTGATTTGCGTTTTTTCTCATTTTTTTAGTCACTTTTCGTATAGATCACTGCTAACCTGCATATCACGTTCTCTGTCAACCTGCAAGAGCTAAATTTAAACTTATGTCAACCTGCAAGGGCTAAATTTAAGCATGTTACTTTCTCTGTCAACCTGCAAAGCTAAATTTAAACTTATGTTTTTGCAGGGAAATCAGCCAAGTTTTTTCTCGTACTAAAAACAAGTTTAAACTTCTGTTTGTGTGTCTAGGGCTAAATTTTGGGTAATATTCAAAATAAAGGGCAGCGTAACACAGAAGTACAAAAAGCAAAGAAAAAGAAAAAGGCTCCATTGCCGGGATTTGAACCCGGGTCGCCTGGGTGAAAGCCAGGTATCCTAACCGGGCTGGACGACAATGGATTGGTGACAATTTTAAGATTCCACACTTATATACGAGAAGCACAGCATCTGGGATGTCCGTTCAGAGACTGATGTGTTTTTCTCGAGCAATTTGGGGTAAAGAATGCAGGTGCTATCTGCTTCAATTCCTCGTTGATGCTGCACAGCAGGCGAGTATGTCCGTTTCAGGCCATCTCCGTGGCAGCACCGACCCTCGCGCTGTCGCTGCGTCGCCTCATCGAGCCGTAGTGAGTGTGACACGCGATAGATCTCCGCCGCCGCCCGAGGTCGTCCCCGCGGCTACACCGACTCGCGCGCCGCCGTTGCGTCGCCCCTTCGTGAAGAAAATATGCCCTAGAGGCAATAATAAAGTTATTATTTATTTCCTTATATCATGATAAATGTTTATTATTCATGCTAGAATTGTATTAACCGGAAACATGATACATGTGTGAATATATAGACAAACAGAGTGTCACTAGTATGCCTCTACTTGAACTAGCTCGTTGATCAAAGATGGTTATGTTTCCTAGCTATAGACAAAGAGTTGTCATTTGATTAACGAGATCACATCATTAGGAGAATGATATGATTGACTTGACCCATTCCGTTAGCTTAGAACTTGATCGTTTAGTTTGTTGCTATTGCTTTCTTCATGACTTATACATGTTCCTATGACTAAGAGATTATACAACTCCCGTTTATCGAAGGAACACTTTGTGTGCTACCAAACGTCACAACGTAACTGGGTGATTATAAATGTGCTCTACAGGTGTCTCCGAAGGTACTTGTTGGGTTGACGTATTTCAAGATTAGAATTTGTCACTCCGATTGTCGGAGAGGTATCTCTGGGCCCACTCGGTAATACACATCACTTAAGCCTTGCAAGCATTGCAACTAATGAGTTAGTTGCGGGATGATGTGTTACAGAACGAGTAAAGAGACTTGCCGGTAACGAGATTGAACTATGTATTGAGATACCGATGATCGAATCTCGGGCAAGTAATATACCAATGACAAAAGGAACAACGTATGTTGTTATGCGGTTTGACCGATAAAGATCTTCGTAGAATATGTAGGAGCCAATATGAGCATCCAGGTTCCGCTATTGGTTATCGACCGGAGACGTGTCTCGGTCATGTCTACATAGTTCTCAAATCCGTAGGATCCGTACGCTTAAAGTTCGATGACGATTATATTATGAGTTTATAGTTTTTTGATGTACCGAAGGTAGTCCGGAGTCCCGGATGTGATCATGGACACGACGAGGAGTCTCGAAATGTTCGAGACGTAAAGATCAATATATTGGACGACTATATTTGGATACAGGAATGGTTCCGAGTGAGATCGGGATAATACCGGAGCACCGGGAGGTTATCGGAACCCCCCGGGAGGTTATGGGCCTTAATGGGCTTTAGTGGAAAGGAGGGAAAAGGAGCAAGGGAGGGGACGCCCCCCGCCCAAGCCCAATCCGAATTGGGAAGGGGGCCGGCCCCCCTTTCCTTCCTCCCTCCTTCCTCTTCCTTCCCTCTCCCTCTCCAAATAGGAAAAGGAGGAGTCCTACTCCCGGTGGGAGTAGGACTTCCCCCTTGGGCGCGCCTCCTCCCCTTGGCTGGCCCTCTCCTCCCCTCCTTTATATACGGAGGAGAGGGGCACCCCATAGACACAACAATTGATCTCTTGGATTTTTTAGCCGTGTGTGGTGCCCCTCTCCACCAGAGTCCACCTCGATAATATCGTAGCGGTGCTTAGGCGAAGCCCTGTGACGGTAGGACATCAACATCGTCACCACGCCGTCGTGCTGACGGAACTCTCCCTCAAAGCTCGGCTGGATCAGAGTTCGAGGGACGTCATCGAGTTGAACGTGTGTAGAACTCGGAGGTGTCGTGCGTTCGGTACTTGATCGGTCGGATCGTGAAGACGTACGACTACATCAACCGCGTTGTGCTAACGCTTCCGCTTTCGGTCTACGAGGGTACGTGGACACACTCTCCCCTCTCGTTGCTATGCATCACCATGATCTTGCATGTGCGTAGGAACTTATTTGAAATTACTATGTTCCCCAACAGTGGCATCAGAGCCAGGTTATATGCGTTGATGTTATATGCACGAGTAGAACACAAGTGAGTTGTGGGCGATACAAGTCATACTACTTACCAACGTGTCATACTTTGGTTCGGCGGTATTGTTGGATGAAGCGGCCCGAACCGACATTACGCGTACGCTTACACGAGATGAGACTGGTTCTACCGACATTCTTTGCACACAGGTGGCTGGCGGGTGTCAGTTTCTCCAAATTTAGTTGAACTGAGTGTGGCTATGCCCGGTCCTTGAGAAGGTTAAAACAACACTAACTTGACGAACTATCGTTGTGGTTTTGATGCGTAGGTAAGAACAGTTCTTGCTCAGCCCGTAGCAGCCACGTAAAACTTGCAACAACAAAGTAGAGGATGTCTAACTTGTTTTTGCAGGGCATGTTGTGATGTGATATGGTCAAGACATGATGCTATATTTTATTGTATGAGATGATCATGTTTTGTAACCAAGTTATTGGCAACTGACAGGAGTCATATGGTTGTCGCTTTATTGTATGCAATGCAATCGCCCTGTAATTGCTTTATTTATCACTAAGCGGTAGCGATAGTCGTAGAAGCAATAGTTGGCGAGATGACAACGATGCTACGATGGAGATCAAGGTGTCGCGCCAGTGTCGATGGTGATCATAACGGTGCTTCGGAGATGGAGATCACTGATGACCCACAAGTATAGAGGATCTATCGTAGTCCTTTCGATAAGTAAGAGTGTCGAACCCAACGAGGAGCAGAAGGAAATGATAATCGGTTTTCAGCAAGGTATTCTCTGCAAGTACTGAAATAAGTGGTAACAGATAGTTTTGTGACGGGATAAATTGTAACGAGCAACAAGTAACAAAAGTAAATAAAGTGCAGCAAGGTGGCCCAACCCTTTTTGTAGCAAAGGACAAGCCGGAACAAACTCTTATAATAGGAAAAGCGCCCCCGAGGACACATGGGAATATCGTCAAGCTAGTTTTCATCACGTTCATATGATTCACGTTCGATACTTTGATACTTTGATATGTGGGTGGACCGGTGCTTCGGTGCTGTTCTTACTTGAACAAGCATCCAACTTATGATTAACCCCTATTGCAAGTATCCGCAACTACAACAAAAGTATTAAGGTAAACCTAATCATAGCATGAAACATGTGGATCCAAATTTGCCCCTTACGAAGCAACGCATAAACTAGGGTTTAAGCTTCTGTCACTCTAGCAACCCATCATCTACTTATTACTTTCCAATGCCTTCCTCTAGGCCCAAATAATGGTGAAGTGTTATGTAGTCGACGTTCACATAACACCACTAGAGGCTAGACAACATACATCTTATCAAAATATCAAACGAATACCAAATTCACGTGACTACTAATAGCAAGACTTCTCCCTTGTCCTCAGGAACAAACGTAATTACTCACAAAGCATATTCATGTTCATAATCAGAGGGGTAATAATATGCATATAGGATCTGAACATATGATCTTCCACCAAATAAACCAACTAGTATCAACTACAAGGAGTAATCAACACTACTAGCAACCTACTAGCACCAATCCCGGACTTTGAGACAAGAATTGGATACAAGAGATGAACTAGGGTTTGGAGATGAGATGGTGCTGGTGAAGATGTTGATGGAGATTGCCCTCTCCCAATGAGAGGAGCGTTGGTGATGACGATGGTGACGATTTCCCCCTCCCGTGACAAGTAGACCGAAATGATTCTGCATCTACTACTATTACTCCACTCATCGACCGCTATCCAGCATGCATCTAGAGTATTAAGTTAAAAACAGAGTAATGCTTTAAGAAAGATAACATGATGTAGAGAGATAAATTCATGCAATATGAAATAAACCCCATCTTGTTATCCTCGATGGCAATGATGCAATACGTGCCTTGCTGCCCCTTCTGTCACTGGGTAAGGACACCGCAAGATCGAACCCAAAGCTAAGCACTTCTCCCATGGCAAGAACTACCAATCTAGTTGGCCAAACCAAACGGATAATTCGAAGAGACTTGCAAAGATAACCTATCATACATAAAAGAATTTAGAGAAGATTCAAATATTATTCATATATAGACTTGATCATAAACCCACAATTCATAGGTCTCAACAAACACACCGCAAAAAGAAGATTACATCGAATAGATCTCCACAAGAGAGGGGAGAACTTTATATTGAGATTCAAAGAGAGAGAAGAAGCCATCTAGCTACTAACTATTGACCCGAAGGTCTGAGGTAAACTACTCACACTTCATCGGAGGGGCTAGGATGATGCAGAAGCCCTCCGTGATGACGGCCCTCTTCCGGCGGAGCTCCGGAACAGGCCCCAAGATGGGATCTCGTGGATACAGAAAGTTGCGGCGGTGGAATTAGGTTTTTGGCTCCCGTTCTGATCGTTTGGGGGTACGTGTGTATATATAGGAGGAAGAAGTACGCTGGAGGAGCAACGAGGGGCCCACGAGGCAGGGGGGCGCGCCCTGGGGGGGGGGGCGCCCCCCACCCTCGTGACCGCCTCTTTTGTTCCTTGGAGCAGGGTCCAAGTCTCCTGGATCACGTTCGGTGAGAAAATCACGTTCCCGAAGATTTTATTCCGTTTGGACTCCATTTGATATTCCGTTTCTTCGAAACACTGAAATAGGCAAAAAACAACAATTCTGGGCCGGGCCTCCGGTTAATAGGTTAGTCCCAAAAATAATATAAAAGTGGAAAATAAAGCCCAATATAGTCCAAAAAAGTAGATAATATAGCATGGAGCAATCAAAAAATATAGATACGTTGGAGACATATCAGGCATCCCCAAGCTTAATTCCTGCTCGTCCTCGAGTAGGTAAATGATAAAAAGAGAATTTTTGATGCGGAGTGCTACTTGGCATAATTTCAATGTAAATCTTCTTAATTGTGGTATGAATATTCAGATTAGAAAGATTCAAGAAAAAAGTTTATATTGACATAAAAAATAATAATACTTCAAGCATACTAACAAAGCAATTATGTCTTTTTAAAATAACATGGCCAAAGAAAGTTATCCCTACAAAATCATATAGTCTGGCTATGCTCCATCTTCACCACACAAAGTATTTAAATCATGCACAACCCCGATGACAAGCCAAGCAATTGTTTCATACTCTAACTTTTTCAAAACTTTTTCAATTTTCACGCAATACATGAGCGTGAGCCATGGATATAACACTATAGGTAGAGAATAGAATGGTGGTTGTGAAGAAGACTAAAAGGAGAAGATGGTCTCACATCAACTAGGCGTATCAACGGGCTATGGAGATGCCCATCAATAGATATCAATGTGAGTGAGTAGGGATTGCCATGCAACAGATGCACTAGAGCTATAAATGTATGAAAGCTCAACAAAAGAAACTAGTGGGTGTGCATCCAACTTGCTTGCTCACGAAGACCTAGGGAAATTTTGAGGAAGCCCATCATTGGAATATACAAGACAAGTTCTATAATGTAAAATTCCCACTAGTATATGAAAGTGACAACATATGAGACTCTCTATATGAAGAACATGGTGCTACTTTGAAGCACAATATATGAGACTCGCTATATCATGGTGCTACTTTGAAGCACAAGTGTGGAAAAAAGGATAGTAGCATTGCCCCTTTTTATTTATTCTCTTTTTTTGGGCCTTCTTTTTTTCTTTGACCTTTCTCTTTTTTTATTGGGACAATAATCTATTGAATGATGATCATCACACTTTTATTTATTTACAACTCAATGATTACAACTCGGTTCTAAAACAAAGTATGACTCTATATGGATGCCTCCGGCGGTGTACCGGGATATGCAATGAATCAAGAGTGACAAGTATGAAGAAATTATGAACGGTGGCTTTGCCACAATACTATGTCAACTACATGATCATGCTAAGCAATATGACAGTGATGAATGTGTCATGATGAACTAGGTGGTGGAAAAGTTGCATGGCAATATATCTCGGAATGGCTATGGAAATGCCATAATAGGTAGGTATGGTGGCTGTTTTGAGGAAGGTATATGGTAGGTGTATGATACCGGCGAAAGGTGCGCAGTATTAGAGATGCTAGCAAAGGTGGTAGGGTGAGAGTGTGTATAATCCATGGACTCAATATTAGTCATAAAGAACTCATATACTTATTGCAAAAATCTAGAAGTTATCAAAGCAAAGTATTACGCGCATGCTCATAGGGGGATAGATTGGTAGGAAAAGACCATCGCTCGTCCCCGACCGCCACCCATAAGGAAGACAATCAATAAACAAATCATGCTCCAACTTCGTTACATAACGGTTCACCATACGTGCATGCTACGGGAATCACAAACTCTAACACAAGTATTCTTTAAATTCACAACTACTCAACTAGCATGACTTTAATATTATCACCTCCATATCTCAAAACAATTATCATGCTTCAATCTTTTCTTAGTATTCAACACACTCAAAAGAAAGTTTCACAAATCTTGAATACCAAGCATATTGTTATTAAGCAAATTACCATGCTATTAAGAGATTCTCAAAATAATTTAAGTGAAGCATGAGAGATCAATAGTTTCTTTAAAACGAATCCACCACCGTGCTCTAAAAGATCTAAGTGAAGCACATAGAGCAAAATTATAACGCTCAAAAGATATAAGTGAAGCACATAGAGCAAAACTACTTAGCTCAAAAGATATAAGTGAAGCACATAGAGCAAAACTACTTAGCTCAAAAGATATAAGTGAAGCACATAGAGTATTCTATCAAATTTTAATTCATGTATGGCTTTCTCAAAAGGTGTGTACAGCAAGGATGATTGTGGCATACTAAGACACAAAGACACAAATAATACAAGACGCTCCAAGCAAAACACATATCATGTTGGTGAATAAAAATATAGCTCCAAGTAAATTACCGATGGAAGTGGACGAAAGAGGGGATGCCTTCCGGGGCATCCCCAAGCTTTGAATTTTTGGTATCCTTGGATTATATTGGGGGTGCCATGGGCATCCCCAAGCCTAGGCTTTTGCCACTCCTTGTTCCATGATCCATCAAAAGAATTCACCCAAAACTTGAAAACTTCACAACACAAAACTCAAAATAGAAAACTCGTGAGCTCCGTTAGCGAAAGAAAACAAAAGACCACTTCAAGGTACTGTAATGAACTCATTCTTTATTTATATTGGTGTTAAAACTACTGTATTCCAACTTCTCTATGGATTGTAAACTATTTTACTAGCCATAGATTCATCAAAATAAGCAAACAACACACGAAAAACAGAATCTGTCAAAAACAGAACAGTCTGTAGTAATCTGTAGCTAGCGCAAGATCTAGAACCCCAAAAATTCTAAAATAAATTTCTGGACGTGAGGAATTTATCTATTAATCATCTACGAAAAGAACTAACTAAATAGCACTCTTCAAATAAAAATGAAAGCAGTTCTTGTGAGCGCTAAAGTTTCTGTTTTTTACAGCAAGTTCAACAAGACTTTCCCCAAGTCTTCCCAACGGTTCTACTTGGCACGAACACTAATTAAACACAAAAAAACACAACCAAAACAGAGGCTAAATAATTTATTTATTACTAAGCAGGAGCAAAAATCAAGGAATAAAAATAAAATTGGGTTGCCTCCCAACAAGCGCTATCGTTTAACGCCCCTAGCTAGGCGTAAAAGCGAGGATAGATCTAGGTATTGCCATCTTTGGTAGGCAATTCTTCGATGAGGCATCTATTTCCCTTAGGAATTTATTTATTTCTAGTGATTATCAAACTTTTAGGCACATGATCGAAAAATTTATTTGTAGCAATTGGTTCCTTAATGATAGCAAAAAGATCGGGATGAATACTTATAGATTTAAGATCCGCAGTTTCCTTACTAGATGATTCACCCTTATTTTTAGGAACATACATAAGCTTGGCAATTTTAGTAGGAGGACTTGGAGTATTCTTTACGGAAGAAAAAGCGGTTCCCAAGTTTGTAATGATACCCTCAAGTTTATCAATTTTAGTAGAATCTAAGTTTATCTTCTCATTAACTATGGGTTCCTTTTCCTTAATATTTTTCAGAGTCATTCCTACCTTAGATCCATATTGAGTAATTTGATTGTGGATCTTTTTATCTAGATTTTCAATTAATTCAGTAGTAGAAATTTTATTTTCAATAATTTCAAGTCTTTGCATAACATGCTCCAAAGTTAACATGGTTCCATTAACCAAAAGAGGTGGTGAGCCAAATAAATTTAGCATAGCATTATAAGAATCAAAAGTATGGCTACCCAAGAAGTTCCCTCCGGTAATGGTATCGAGGATATATCTATACCAAAGATTAACACCTACATAAAAATTGAGGAGAAGAACTAAGGTAGATTGCTTCCTGGTAGATCTATTTTGAGCATTGCAAATTCTATACTAAGCATCTTTTAGATTTTCTCCCTCCCTTTGTTTAAAATTTAGAACTTCACTCTCGGGAGACAACGGAGAAGATACGAGACTAGCCATGACGACAAGCAAACAAACTAGCACGCGAGCAAACAAGAGGCAAATAGAGAGGGAGGATAGAGAGAGAGAGGGCGAATAAAACGGCAAGGGTGAATTGGGGGGGAGAGGAAAACGAGAGGCAAATGGCAAATAATGTAATGCGAGAGATAGGGATTGTGATGGGTACTTGGTATGTTGACTTTTTGCGTAGACTCCCCGGCAACGGCGCTAGAAATCCTTCTTGCTACGTCTTGAGCTTGCGTTGGTTTTCCCCGAAGAGGAAGGGATGATGCAACAGAGTAGCGTAAGTATTTCCCTCAGTTTTTGAGAACCAAGGTATCAATCCAGTAGGAGCCCACGCTCAAGTCCCTCGTACCTGCACAAAGCGATAGCTACTCGCAACCAACGCGATTAGGGGTTGTCAAGCCCTTCACGGTCACTTACGAGAGTGAGAACTGATAGATATAATATTTTTGGTATTTTTGGTATAAAGATGCAAAGTAAAAAAGTAAAGGCAAAGTAAAAAGCAAAACAAGATTAAAGTGATGGAGATTGATATGATGAGAATAGACCCGGGGGCCATAGGTTTCACTAGTGGATTCTCTCAAGAGCATAAGTATTATACGGTGGGTGAACAAATTACTGTTGAGCAATTGACAGAATTGAGCATAGTTATGAGAATATCTAGGCATGATCATGTATATAGGCATCACGTCCGTGACAAGTAGACCGAAACGATTCTGCATCTACTACTATTACTCCACTCATCGACCGCTATCCAGCATGCATCTAGAGTATTAAGTTAAAAACAGAGTCACACCTTAAGCAAGATGACATGATGTAGAGAGATAAATTCATGCAATATGAAATAAACCCCATCTTGTTATCCTCGATGGCAACGATACAATACGTGCCTTTCTGCCCCTTCTGTCACTGGGTAAGGACACCGCAAGATCGAACCCAAAGCTAAGCACTTCTCCCATGGAAAGAACTACCAATCTAGTTGGCTAAACCAAACGGATAATTCGAAGAGACTTGCGAAGATAACCAATCATACATAAAAGAATTCAGAGAAGATTCAAAGATTATTCATAGATAGACTTGATCATAAACCCACAATTCATCGGTCTCAACAAACACACCGCAAAAAGAAGATTACATCGAATAGATCTCCACAAGAGAGGGGGAGAACTTTGTATTGAGATTCAAAGAGAGAGAAGAAGCCATCTAGCTACTAACTATGGACCCGAAGGTCTGAGGTAAACTACTCACACTTCATCGGAGGGGCTAGGATGATGTAGAAGCCCTCCGTGATGACGGCCCTCTTCCGGCGGAGCTCCGGAACAGGCCCCAAGATGGGATCTCGTGGATATAGAAAGTTGCGGCAGTGGAATTAGGTTTTTGGCTCCCGTTCTGATCGTTTGGGGGTACGTGTGTATATATAGGAGGAAGAAGTACGCCGGAGGAGCAACGAGGGGCCCACGAGGCAGGGGGCGCGCCCTAGAGGGGGCCACCCTCGTGACCGCCTCTTTTGTTCCTTGGAGCAGGGTCCAAGTCTCCTGGATCACGTTCGGTGAGAAAATCACGTTCCCGAAGATTTTATTCCGTTTGGACTCCGTTTGATATTCCGTTTCTTCGAAACACTGAAATATTAATAGGTTAGTCCCAAAAATAATATAAAAGTGGAAAATAAAGCCCAATATAGTCCAAAACAGTAGATAATATAGCATGGAGCAATCAAAAATTATAGATACGTTGGAGACGTATAAAGTATCCCCGGCAGAACAGCTCTGCCAGAGCTCTAGATTGGTTCCGCCTCGTGGCGGCGGAGTCTCGTCCCGAAAAGTTCCTTCTTATTTTTTTCTCATCGAAAGGCTTCATATAGGAGAAGATGGACGTCGGAGAGCCACCAGGGGGCTCACGAGGTAGGGGGCGTGCCCTAGGGGGGGGGGGGCGCCCCACCCTCGTGAGCAGGGTGTGGGCCCCCTGGCCTTCATCTTTGCCGTGGAGTTTTCTTTATTTATTTTAAGATGTTCCGTGGAGTTTCAGGACTTTTGGAGTTGCGCAGAATAGGTCTCTAATATTTGCTCCTTTTCCAGCCCAGAATTCCAACTGTCGGCATTCTCCCTCCTTATGTAAACCTTGTAAAATAAGAGGGAATTGCCATTAGTATTGTGGCATAAAGTGAAATAATAGTCCATAATGCAATAAATATCTCTATAAAAGCATGATGCAAAATGGACGTATCAATCACAAGCACAAGATGATGATGGCTATATCATATCACTTATACTGATTGCATGCGATGTTTATCTTTTATGCATTTTATTTTGCTTTGATTGATGGTAGCATTTTAAGATGATCTCTCACTAAATTTCAAGATAAAAGTATTCTCCCTGAGTATGCACCGTTGCCAAAGTTCATTGTGCCCAGACACCACGTGATGATCGGGTGTGATAAGCTCTACGTCCATCTACAACGGGTGCAAGCCAGTTTTGCACACGCAGAATACTCAGGTTAAACTTGACGAGCCTAGCATATGCAGATATGGCCTCGGAACACTGAGACCGAAAGGTCGAGCGTGAATCATATAGTAGATATGATCAACATAATAATGTTCACCATTGAAAACTACTCCATTTCACGTGATGATCGGTTATGGTTTAGTTGATTTAGATCACGTGATCACTTAGATAATTAGAGAGATGTCTATCTAAGTGGGAGTTCTTAAGTAATATGATTAACTGAACTTAAATTTATCATGAACTTAGTACATGATAGTATTTTGCATGTCTATGTTTGTTGTAGACAGATGGCTCGTGTTGTTGTTCCGTTGAATTTTAATGCGTTCCTTGAGAAAGCAAAGTTGAAATATGATGGTAGAAATTACACGGACTGGGTCCGTAACTTGAGGATTATCCTCATTGCTGCACAGAAGAATTACGTCCTGGAAGTACCGCTGAGTGCCAAACCTGCTGCAGGAGCAACACCAGATGTTATGAACACCTGGCAGAGCAAAGCTGAAGACTACTCGATAGTTTAGTGTGCCATGCTTTACGGCTTAGAACCGGGAATTCAATGATGTTTTGAACATCATGGAGCATATGAGATGTTCCAGGAGTTGAAGTTAATATTTCAAGCAAATGCCCGGATTGATAGATATGAAGTCTCCAATAAGTTCTATAGCTGCAAGATGGAGGAGAATAGTTCTGTTAGTGAGCATATACTCAAAATGTCTGGGTATCATAATCACTTGACTCAACTGGGAGTTAATCTTCCTGTTGATAGTGTCATTGACAGAGTTCTTCAATCACTGCCACCAAGCTACAAAAGCTTTGTGATGAACTATAATATGCAAGGGATGAATAAGACAATTCCCGAGCTCTTCGCAATGCTAAAGGCTGCGGAGGTAGAAATTAAATGCAAGGGATGAATAAGACCGCCAGTTTCAAGAAAAAGGGCAAAGGGAAAAGGAAGGGGAACTTCAAGAAAAACAGCAAACAAGTTTCTGCTCAGGAGAAGAAACGCAAGTCTGGACCTAAGCCTGAGACTGAGCGCTTCTACTGCAAACAGACTGGTCACTGGAAGCGGAACTGCCCCAAGTATTTGGCGGATAAGAAGGATGGCAAGGTGAACAAAGGTATATGTGATATACATGTTATTGATGTGTACCTTACCAGAGCTCATAGTAGCACATAGGTATTTGATATTGGTTCTGTTGCTAATATTTGCAACTCAAAACATGGACTACGGATTAAGCGAACACTGGTTAAGGACAAGGTGACGATGCGCGTGGGAAATGGTTCCAAAGTCGATGTGATCGCCGTCGGCACGCAACCTCTACATCTACCTTCAGGATTAGTTTTAGACCTAAATAATTGTTATTTGGTGCCAGCGTTGAGCATGAACATTGTATCTTGATCTTGTTTAATGCAAGACGGTTATTCATTTAAAGCTGAGAATAATGGTTGTTCTATTTATATGAGTAATATCTTTTATGGTCATGCACCCTTAAAGAGTGGTCTATTTTTGATGAATCTCGATAGTAGTGATGCACATATTCATAATATTGAAGCCAGAAGATGCAGCGTTGATAATGATAGTGCAACTTATTTGTGGCACTGCCGTTTGGGTCATATTGGTATAAAGCGCATGAAGAAACTCCATACTGATGGACTTTTGGAATCACTTGATTATGAATCACTTGGTACTTGCGAACCATGCCTCATGGGAAAGATGACTAAAACACCATTCTCCGGAACTATAGAGCGAGCAACTGATTTGTTGGAGATCATACATACTGATGTATGTGGTCCAATGAATGTTGAGGCTCGCGGCGGGTATCGTTATTTTCTCACCTTCATAGATGATTTAAGCAGATATGGGTATATCTACTTAATGAAACATAAGTCTGAAACATTTGAAAAGTTCAAAGAATTTTAGAGTGAAGTTGAAAATCATCGTAACAAGAAAATAGAGTTTCTACGATCTGATCATGGAGGAGAATATTTGGGTTACGAGTTTGGTCTACATTTGAAACAATGCATAATAGTTTCGCAACTCACGCCACCCGGAACACCACAGCGTAATGGTGTGCCCGAACGTTGTAATCATACTTTACTAGATATGGTGCGATCTATGATGTCTCTTACTGATTTACCGCTATCATTTTGGGGTTATGCTTTAGAGACGACCGCATTCACGTTAAATAGGGCAGCATCAAAATCCGTTGAGACGACACCTTATGAACTATGGTTTGGCAAGAAACCAAAGTTGTCATTTCTTAAAGTTTGGGGCTGCGATGCTTATGTGAAAAAGCTTCAACCTGATAAGCTCGAACCCAAATCGGAGAAATGTGTCTTCATAGGATACCCAAAGGAAACTGTTGGGTACACCTTCTATCACAGATCCGAGGGCAAGACATTCGTTGCTAAGAATGGGTCCTTTCTAGAGAAGGAGTTTCTCTCGAAAGAAGTGAGTGGGAGGAAAGTAGAACTTGATGAGGTAACAGTACCTGCTCCCTTATTGGAAAGTAGTTCACCACAGACACTGATTCATGTGACGTCTACACCAATTAGTGAGGAAGTTAATAATGATGATCATGAAACTTCAGATCAAATTGTTACTGAACCTCGTAGGTCAACCAGAGTAAGATCTGCACCAGAGTGGTATGGTAATCCTGTTCTGGTGGTTATGTTGGTAGACCATGACGAACCTACGAACTATGAAGAAGCGATGGTGAGCCCAGATTCCGCAAAATGGCTTGAAGCCATGAAATCTGAGATGGGATCCATGTATGAGAACAAAGTGTGGACTTGGTTTGACTTGTCGATGATCGGCAAGCCATCGAGAATAAATGGATCTTCAAGAAGAAGACTGACGCTGATGGTAATATTACTGTCTATAAAGCTCGACTTGTTGCAAAAGGTTTTCGACAAGTTCAAGGGATTGACTATGATGAGACCTTCTCACCCGTAGCGATGCTCAAGTCTGTCCGAATCATGTTAGCAATTGCCGCATTTTATGATTATGAAATTTGGCAAATGGATGTAAAAACTGCATTCCCGAATGGATTTCTGGAAGAAGAGTTGTATATGATGCAACCAGAAGGTTTTGTCGATCCAAAGGGAGCTAACATAGTGTGCATGCTCCAGCGATTCATTTATGGACTGGTGCAAGCCTCTCGGAGTTGGAATAAACATTTTGATAGTGTGATCAAAGCATATGGTTTTATACAGACTTTTGGAGAAGCTTGTATTTACAAGAAAGCGAGTGGGAGCTCTGTAGCATTTCTGATATTATATGTGGATGACATATTGTTGATTGGAAATGATATAGAATTTCTAGATAACATAAAAGGATATTTGAATAAGAGTTTTTCAATGAAAGACCTCGGTGAAGCTGCTTATATATTGGGCATCAAGATCTATAGAGATAGATTGAGACTCTTAATTGGACTTTCACAAAGCACATACCTTGACAAAGTTTTGAAGAAGTTCAAAATGGATCAAGCAAAGAAAGGGTTCTTGCCTGTGTTACAAGGTGTGAAGTTGAGTAAGACTCAATGCCCGACCACTGTAGAAGATAGAGAGAAAATGAAAGATGTTCCCTATGCTTCAGCCATAGGCTCTATCATGTATGCAATGCTGTGTACCAGACCTGATGTGTGCCTTGCTATTAGTTTAGCAGGGAGGTACCAAAGTAATCCAGGAATGGATCACTGGACAGCGGTCAAGAACATCCTGAAATACCTGAAAAGGACGAAGGATATGTTTCTCGTTTATGGAGGTGACAAAGAGCTCGTCGTAAATGGTTACGTCAATGCAATCTTTGACACTGATCCGGACGATTCTAAATCGCAAACCGGATACGTTTTTTTATTAAATGGTGGAGCTGTCAGTTGGTGCAGTTCTAAGCAAAGCGTCGTAGCGGGATCTACATGTGAAGCGGAGTACATAGCTACTACGGAAGCAGCAAATGAAGGAGTCTGGATGAAGGAGTTCATATCCGATCTAGGTGTCATACCTAGTGCATCGGGTCCAATGAAAATCTTTTGTGACAATACTTGTGCAATTGCTTTGGCAAAGGAATCTAGATTTCACAAGAGAACCAAGCACATCAAGAGACGCTTCAACTCCATCCGGGATTGATACGTCTCTGTCGTATCTACTTTTCCAAACACTTTTGCCCTTGTTTTGGACTCTAACTTGTATGATTTGGATGGAACTAACCCGGACTAATGCTGTTTTCAGCAGAATTGCCATGATGTTGTTTTATGCGCAGAAAACAAAAGTTCTTGGAATGACCTGAAACTCCACGGAATATCTTACAATAAATAATAAAAATCCTTGCCAAAGATGAAGACCAGGGGGCCCACACCCTTGCCACGAGGGTGGGGGGTGCCCCCCCTAGGGCGCGCCCCCTACCTCGTGGGCCCCCTGGAGACCCCCCGACTCCAACTCCAACTCCAACTCTATATAACTGCTTTCGGGGAGAAAAAAATAAGAGAGAAGAAATCATCGCGTTTTACGATACGGAGCCGCCGCCAAGCCCTAAAACCTCTCGGGAGGGCTGATCTAGAGTCCGTTCGGGGCTTCGGAGAGGGGGTTTCATCGCCGTCGTCATCATCAACCATCCTCCATCACCAATTTCATGATGCTCACCGCCGTGCGTGAGTAATTCCATCGTAGGCTTGCTGGACGATGATGGGTTGGATGAGATTCACCATGTAATCGAGTTAGTTTTGTTAGGGTTTGATCCCTAGTATCCACTATGTTCTGAGATTGATGTTGCTATGACTTTGCGATGCTTAATGCTTGTCACTAGGGCCCGAGTGCCATGATTTCAGATCTGAACCTATTATGTTTTCATCAATATATGAGAGTTCTAGATCCTATCTTGCAAGTCTATAGTCACCTATTATGTGTTATGATCCGTTAACCCCGAAGTGACAATAATCGGGATACTTACCGGTGATGACCGTAGTTTGAGGAGTTCATGTATTCACTATGTGCTAATGCTTTGTTCCGGTTCTCTATTAAAAGGAGGCCTTAATATCCCTTAGTTTCCATTAGGACCCCGCTGCCACGGGAGGGTAGGACAAAAGATGTCATTCAAGTTCTTTTCCATAAGCACGTATGACTATATTCGGAATACATGCCTACATTACATTGACGAATTGGAGCTAGTTCTGTGTCACCCTATGTTATGACTATTACATGATGAACCGCATCCGGCATAATTATCCATCATTTATCCAATGCCTACGAGCTTTCCATATACTGGTTTACGCTTATTTACTTTCCCGTTGCTATTGTTACAATCACTACAAAATACCAAAAACATTACTTTGCTTTCATTACTCTTTTGTTACCATTATCATCACTATCATATTACTTTGCTACTAAACACTTTGCTGCAGATACTAAGTTTCCAGGTGTGGTTGAATTGACAACTCAGCTACTAATACTTGAGAATATTCTTTGGCTCCCCTTGTGTCGAATCAATAAATTTGGGTTGAATACTCTACCCTCGAAAGCTGTTGCGATCCCCTATACTTGTGGGTTATAAAGACTAATTTCTGGCGCCGTTGCCGGGGAGCATATCTCTATTCTTTGAGTCACTTGGGATTTATATCTAATGGACACCATGAAGAATTTGAAAGATGCTAAGACAACAATTTATCCCTCAACTACGAGGGGAGGTAAGGAACTGCCATCTAGCTCTGCACTTGATTCACCTTCTGTTATTAGTAAGCTTGCGACACCTAAACCTGCTTCTGCTATTCGTTCTGATATGTCGCATGTTATTGATGATGCTACTTCTGCTATACATGATACTTATGATGAAACTACTACTATGCCACTTAGTGATTTTCTCGAGGAACGACTTGCTAGGGCTAGAGAGATTGAAAATATTGAATCTGATTATGAAGATGAAAGTGATGATGAAGAATCACTTGTTATACCTGAGGGTTATTTATTTGATCACGAAGCTTCTTTAGCTATTTTAGCTTGCAAAGATAGATATGAACTCAAAAGGTTATTAGCTAAATGGAATAAGCAATCTCTAAATGCTAGGATGAGGCCTGACCCTGCTTTTGCTACTTCACCTATCTGTGTTGCTGATAAGGATTATGAATTCTTTGTTGATCCTGATATAATTACTTTGGTTGAATCTGATCCTTTTCATGGCTATGAATCTGAAACTGTTGTAGCACATCTTACTAAATTAAATGATATAGCCACCCTGTTCACTAATGATGAGAGATCTCGCTACTTTTATATCCTTAAAATATTTCCGTTCTCATTAAAGGGTGATGCTAAGATATGGTTTAATTCTCTTGACCCTGGTTGTGTGCGTAGTCCCCAGGATATGATTTATTACTTCTCTGCTAAATATTTCCCTGCTCATAAGAAACAAGCTGCTTTAAAGGAAATATACAACTTTGTGCAAATTAAAGAAGAGAGTCTCCCACAAGCTTGGGGGAGGCTTCTCAAGTTACTTAATGCTTTGCCTGATCATCCTCTTAAGAAAAATGAAATACTTGATATCTTTTATAATGGACTAACCGATGCTTCCAGAGATTACCTGGATAGTTGTGCTGGTTCTGTTTTCAGGGAAAGAACACCGGATGAAGCTGAAATCTTATTGAATAATATGTTGACAAATGAAAATAATTGGGCACCTCCTGAGCCAGCTCCTGCTCCAATTAATGATCCTATTCCTAAACCAACTCCGAAGAAGAGAGGTATTCTATTTCTCAGTCCTGAAGACATGCAAGAGGCAAAGAAATCTATGAAAGAAAAAGGTATTAAAGCTGAAGATGTTAAGAATTTACCTCCTATTGAAGAAATACATGGTCCTAATTTACTGCCTGTCGAAGAAACATATGATCTTAATCCTTTATTTATTGAAGAACCTCCAGACCCCGATAACCCGACACAGGTAGTAAAGGTAAATTCTCTCTATAGATATGATAAAGCTGAAATCCCTCCTGCTAAAATTGCTAGTCAATGCTTGGATGAGTTTTATAATTTTATGTTTAAACAAGAAGACTTCAATGCTTATTTTGGTAGACAATTAAAACAAGATGTTGATATGATTAAATACTTGGGTGATTATATGTCTAATATTAGAGGTGAAATTAAATTTGTTAGCAAACATGCTTCTATGGTTACCACTCAAGTAGAACAAGTACTTAAAGCTCAAAAAGAATTGCTCAATGAGATGAATAGTAAGAAAAATGATTATGCTGTTAAAGTGACTACTAGAACTGGTAGAATGACTCAGGAACCTTTGTATCCTGAAGGCCACCCTAAGAGAATTGAGCAAGATTCTCAGAGAAATAATATTGATGCACCTAGTTCTTCTAAAAAGAAGAAAAATAAAAATGATAGAACTGTGCAAACTTCTAGTGAACCTATTGCTGAACCACCTGATGATTCAAATGATATTTCTATTTCTCATGCTGAAACTCAATCTGGCAATGAACATGAACCTAATGAAAATGTTAATGATGATGTTCATAATGATGCTCAACCTAGTAATGATAATGATGTAGAAATTGAACCTGCTGTTGATCTTGATAACCCACAATCAAAGAATCAACCTTATGATAAGAAATATTTTGTTGCTAGGAAACATGGTAAAGAAAGAGAGCCTTGGGTTCAAAAACCCATGCCTTTTCCTCCCAAACCATCCAAGAAAAAGGATGATGAGGATTTTGAGTGCTTTGCTAAAATGATTAGACCTATCTTTTTGCGTATGCGATTAACTGATATACTCAAAACCAATCCTTATGCTAAGTACATGAAAGATATTATTACAAATAAAAGAAAGATACCAGAAGCTGAAATTTCCACCATGCTGGCTAATTATACTTTTAAGGGTGGAATACCAAAGAAACTTGGATATCCAGTTGTACCTACTATACCATGCTCCATTAAAAGAAACTATGTTAAAACTGTTTTATGTGATCTTGGAGCCGGTGTTAGTGTTTTGCCTCTCTCTTTATATCGTAGACTTGACTTTAATAAGTTGACACCTACTGAAATATCTTTGCAAATGGCTGATAAATCAACTGCTATACCTGTCGGTATTTGTGAGGATGTGCCTGTTGGGGTTGCAAACGTTACTATTTTAACGAACTTTGTTATTCTTCATATTCCCGAGGACGATAGTATGCCTATTATTCTTGGAAGACCTTTTCTTAATACTGCAGGGGCTGTTATTGATTGCTACAATGGCAATGTTACTTTTCATGTTAATGGTAATGAGCATACGGTACACTTTCTGAGGAAACAACCTCAAGTTCATAGTATCAATTCTATCGGAAAGTTCCATCGATTATATTTGGAGGTTTTGAATTTCCTCTTCCTACTGTCAAGAAGAAATATGATATACTTATTATTGGGGATGTGCCTATCCCTGTTGAGGTAACCTAGTGTTATTTGAAATTTCTCCAGTTTCATGTTAATCGGAATGAGTTTGTCAACAAGACTTGATCAACCTTGTTAGTGGATTCCTTTTGACGAGCATGAGATGGATGAAACTAGAAGCACAACCTTCTGTACGCTCTCTATACTTTCTGTTATTTAGTTGAAATAAAGTAAAAATAAATAATTTTCTGTCTGTTATCTGACTATCCGTGCAATATAAAAATACCTCGAAAATAAAAGTTCTCCAAATGCCCTGAAAATTAAATATGATTTTTTATAGAATATTTGAGAATTTATGGAACAAAGAACACACCAGGGGGGCCAACCACCTTGCCACGAGGGTGGAGGACGCGCCCACCCCCCTAGGCCGCGCCCCCTGCCTCGTGGGCCCACGGTGGCCCTCCTCCACTTATTCCTGCACCCATCCTCTTCTTCTTCCTCCCACAAACATGAAAAACCAGCTCAAACCCGAGTCCAAGCTCGTTTTGCTGCCATTTTCGATCTCCTTCAGTCATGTTTGATCTTTATAACAAATCTTATACCATGGACTTAGAGGATTTCACTTTTGCTTGCAATCTTCCACAATGGGGTAGTGTTAGGGATCCCCCTAAATCTGAATTTAGAAACTTTCTTGCTAGTATAACTGTAGGGGAATCTAGAGATATAACACAAGCTACCATAGGGAGCATTCACTTTCGTGCTATACATTATTTTTCTCTCTTCTTAGGTAGGTGCATAAATGCTAAGGATGAAGCATGTCACATGTGTGTCCCTGACCTTAGCATTCTTAGGAGTGCTGTGTCAGGAGACCAATCTTATCATATGGGAGCCATTGTAGCTCGTAGGTTGCATCATAATAGACATAATGGAGATTTCTTTGGAGGAATTTATGCAACCCGCTTAGCTAAATTTCTTGAGATAGACGTTCGTGAAGGAGACATGGAGTTGCCTCCTGCTTATTTAGATTTTGATTCTATGGTTTCCCACCATTTTGTCGAGAGGAACGAATCACCTCTCTAGTACCGACTAATCTTTAACCGACGCCGTGCTGTCCATATTACTCTCCCTGCTCCTGCTTCTTTGATTATCAGGCAAGAGGAGGATATACTATTACCAGATAGGAGGCAGATGAGTACGAGAGGAGAGCGGAGGCCGCTCGTCGCCACACTGCAGCTCAGGAGGCGATAGCTGCTGCATCATAGTACGACCCCAACAACTATTATTATGGATATCAGCCAGGCCAGCCGAGGCCATAAACCAACTTAGGCCAAAAGCCTAAGCTTGGGGGAGTACGTATTTCTCACCGACATTACATTTATGTTCACACACACTCATTGCTAGATGTCGGTGCTCATACATTTTCATTGTATCATCCATGCTAGTTTATTTCCTTTTATGCTTTCTTCTTGTGTGTTTAATAAACCTTAAGAAAAAACCAAAAAAAATAGTTGTAGCTTTTAATTAATTTACTTTCCATGCTTGTAGTAGTAATTAAAAAGAAAACCCAAAAATATTTCCCGTTCTTCTTTTGCTTGTTGGGAGCTTTCTTGTGTAAATAGTTTTATTTCTTTTCTTTTGTTTGGGGGTCAGTAGGAGAAGACCATGATTAAATTGTTGAAGTGGCTCTTATATGCATTATTGTTTATCTGACAAAAGAGCCCATATTGCTTTGTCTTATACTGTTTATTGAATGCTCGCAGATTCCAGCTTAGTCCAATGCACGTGCACTCTTATTATTATTCATATCGTTCGGTCGTGCAAGTGAAAGACAATTATGATGATATATGATGGACTGACTGAGATGAGAAAAGCTGGTACGAACTCGACCTCTTTTGTTTTTGTAAATATGATGAGTTCATCGTTCTTGATTCAACTTGTTATGAATAAAAATGTTTGCAATTACAATTAGAGATCATAGTTTCTTGTGCCATGCTTGATTAGCTATGAGTTATAATGGTTTATCTTGCGTGCCAATATGCTATTAAAATGGTTATGATGTGGTATGATAGGGTGGTATCCTCCTCTGAATGATTTAAGTGACTTGACTTGGCACATGTTCACACATGTAGTTGAAACAAATCAACATAGCCTTCACAATATTTATGTTCATGGTGGATTATATCCTACTCATGCTTGCATCCAATGTTCATTAATTTTAATGCATGTACATGGCTGTTGTCGCTCTCTAGTTGGTCGCTTCCCAGTCTTTTGCTAGCCTTCACCTGTACTAAGCGGGAATACTGCTTGTGCATCCAAACTCCTTAAACCCCAAAGTTATTCCACATGAGTCCACTGTACCTTCCTATATGCGGTATCTACCTGCCGTTCCAAGTAAATTTGTATGTGCCAAACTCTAAACCTTCAAATAATCATCCTGTTTTGTATGCTCGAATAGCTCATGTGTCAACTAGGGCTGTCTGTATCTTCCATGTTAGGCGGGTTATTCTCAAGAGGAGTGGACTCCGCTCCTCACTCACGAGATAAATGGCTGGTCACCGGGATGCCCAGTCCCATGCTTTATGCAAACTAAATCAAAATAATTGCAAACAAAACTCCCCCTGGGACCTGATGTATGTTGGAGGCACTCGTTGTTTCGAGCAAGCCATGGATTGATGTTTGTTGGTGGAGGGGGAGTATAAACTTTACCATTCTGTTTGGGAACCACCTATAATGTGTGTAGCATGGAAGATATTGCCATCTCTTGGTTGTTATGTTGACAATGAAAGTATACCGCTCAAAATGTTATTCACCTTTATTTCAGAATCGAGCTCTGGCACCTCTACAAATCCCTGCTTCCCTCTGCGAAGGGCCTATCTATTTACTTTTATGTTGAGTCATCACCCTCTTATTAAAAAACACTAGTTGGAGAGCGCAGCTGTCATTTGCATTCATTACTGTTAATTTATATTGGGTGTGACTATGATTGGATCTCTTTTACCATGAATTATAATGTCTAGTCAGTCCTTGATCTTTAAAGGTGCTCTGCATTTATGTTTTGCGGTCTCAGAAAGGGCTAGCGAGATACCATCTTGTTATATCATATTATGATTGTTTTGAGAAAGTGTTGTCATCCGAGATTTATTATTATGACTTGCTAGTTGATTATGCTATTGATATGGGTAATCATGAGACCTGAGAATTATTGCAAATGTGGTTTGAAAGATCGTGGATGTCGCCTAGAGGGGGGGTGAATAGGCGCTTTAAAAATAATTACGGTTTAGGCTTGAACAAATGCGGAATAAACCTAGTGGTTAATTTGTCAAGCACAAAACCTACAACAACTAGGCTCACCTATGTGCACCAACAACTTATGCTAAGCAAGATAAACTACTAGGTGATAGCAAGATATATGACAAGAAACAATATGGCTATCACAAGGTAAAGCGCATAAGTAAAGAGCTCGGGTAAGAGATAATCGAGGAACGCGGAGACGATGACGTATCCCGAAGTTCACACCCTTGCGGATGCTAATCTCCATTTGGAGCGGTGTGGAGGCACAATGCTCCCCAAAAAGCCACTAGGGCCACCGTAATCTCCTCACGCCCTCGCACAATGCAAGATGCCGTAATTTCACTAAGGGACCCTTGAGGGCGGTCACCGAACCCGTACAAATGGCAACCCTTGGGGGCGGTCACCGAACCCGTACACTTTGGCAACCCTTGGGGGCGGTCACCGGTACCCGTCAAATTGCTCGGGGCGATCTCCACAACCTAATTGCAGACCCCGACGCTTTCCTGGAGCTTTACACCACAATGATTGAGCTCCGAACACCACCAACCGTCTAGGGCGCCAAGGCACCCAAGAGGAACAAGCTCTAGGGTGCCCAAACACCCAAGAGTAATAAGCTTCTCAAACTTCACTTCCACGTATTACCGTGGAGAACTCAAACTGATGCACCAAATGCAATGGCAAGGGCACACGGAGTGCCCAAGTCCTTCTCTCCCAATCCCACCAAAGCAACTAATGCTAGGGAAGAAAATGAGAGGAAGAACGAAAGAAGAACACGGAGAACTCCAAGATCTAGATCCAAGGGGTTCCCCTCACTTAGAGGAGAAAGTGATTGGTGGAAACGTGGATCTAGATCTCCTCTCTCTTTTCCCTCAAGAACTAGCAAGAATCATTGGAGGCATTGAGAGTTAGCAAGCTCGAAGAAGGTCAACAATGGGGGAAGAACACGAGCTAAAAGGATAAGGTTCATTGGGGAAGAAGACCCCCTTTTATAGGTGGGAAAAAATCCAACCGTTACCCACCAACCAGCCCGCGGCCAGCGGTACTACCGCGCCTGGCCAGCGGTACTACCACAAGGCCGCGCGGTACTACCGCTTGCATCCAAGCGGTACTACCGCACGGCTGTGCGGTACTACCGTACCGACCCACGGTACTGCCGCAACCCCAGCACAGAACCGATAAACAGACGCACAGGAGCTGGGGGCGGAACTTCCGCACGCGCGGTACTACCGCGCCCCCCATGCGGTACTACCGCGAGGCAAAAGTCCCAGCCAGGGGAAAAGGGAAACTTCCGTGCCTACTTCCGCAAAGAAACGGAAGTAGCAAAAACCCGACACAGTAGTACTGCCGAGGGGCGGTACTACTGCCTGACCGCATAGCACGGTACTACCGCACGGTGAAAGCGGTACTACTGCGGTAGGTGCGGATGTAAAAAATTACATCCGCTCCTACTACCGCAAAGGGGCGGCACTAGCCTGGTGGGCAGCGGTAGTGCGGCTCCAGGGGAGCGGTACTACCGTGGGCACCTGCGGTACTACCGTGCCACTGCACGGTACTACCGCTGATGCCTATGGTACTACCGCTTTCCTGGGAGCAGTACTACCGCAACCAACAACGGCAGCCACACAAGGGAGGCAAGAAAACGGAGGAAGCTCCAAGGAAGAAGGAGGGGAAAAGAAGGAGACGTGTACGTGATGAATCCACCCAAACCTTTCCAACGCGGACCCTGACAAAACCACACTCAAGAGAACAAGAACTGCCATAACTTCTGCATACGAGCTCCGAATTGAGAAAACTCAAGCTTGTTGGAAACAAGACGACGAGTAGCATCAAAACAACGACTGGTTATAGTAAGAAGAGGCAGGGGAGGTATGCCAACAAATAGAGGAGTGAAACCTCCAACCGAGAAGAACCGGCAAAACCTCCAACAACGAAAACATCATAGAGTATGCAAGCGAACTCCGTTTTCGATGAACTCAAGCTTGTCATCAAGATGACCAAAAGCTCTAAGACTCTCAAAGAGAACCAAACAAGAACAAAGAAAGATGATGCAAGGATGCAATGGTTTGAGCTCTCAGCGAACGATACGATCAAGCTACTCATCGAGAGCCCCCCTTGATAGTACGGCAATCGATCCTATAACCCAGTCTCCCAACTACCATCATGAGACCGGTAAAATAGAAAACCTATCAAGGGCAAACCTTTGCCTTGCACATGGTCCACTTGAGCTAGATGAAGACGATCTTGACTCCCTCAAGTTGGACCACCTTTCTTGATTGGGTTGACTTGATGAAGACTAGTTGATTGCTCCCCCATACTCCACTATGGGTGAGCCACTCTTCCGCACATCTTCACAAGTCCATTGTCACCACAAAGGACGGCAAGCTTCAAGCATTTGATCTCTTCGTGATGCTCCACTTGAACTTGCACACCGCAACCTAACCCCACAAAGAACCCTCACGAAGACCATGGGTTAGTACACGAAGCGTAATTGACAATGCTTACCATACCATGGGATCACTTGATCCCTCTCGGTACATCTTCTACGCTTTGTGGGTTGGTCAACTTGATTCACTCTTTGACTTAGTCTTGATCAACCTCTCACAAGACCAATCTTTAGGTAATTCCTTGAATAACACCTTGGTCGACACAAACTCTCCTTGAAACCAACGCATGTACTCCAAGAAAAGCCTATGGACAAAAACCTTCAAATATAACTCAAGGCAACCATTAGTCCATAGAGATTGTCATCAATTACCAAAACCAAACATGGGGGCACCGCATGTCCTTTCATGGTTAGTTATAATCTTTGCTGAAAACTTGAATGCTAGCTTGACAAATTTACAACAACAAGAGCAAACAGAGTTTGTAAAAGTTTTTCTTTATTTCTTTCAGTTTGTCAACTGAATTGCTTGAGGACAAGCAAGGGTTTAAGCTTGGGGGAGTTGATAGGTCTCCATCGTATATGCTTTTCCAAACACTTTTGCCCTTGTTTTGGACTCTAACTTGTATAATTTGAATGGAACTAACCCGGACTGACGCTATTTTCAGCAGAATTGCCATGATGTTGTTTTATGTGTAGAAACAAAAGTTCTCGGAATGACCTGAAACTCCACGGAATATCTTACAATAAATAATAAAAAATCCTCGCCAAAGATGAAGACCAGGGGCCCCACACCCTTGCCACGAGGGTGGGGGCGCGCCCCCCCTAGGGCGCGCCCCCTACCTCGTGGGCCCCCTGGAGACCCCCGACTCCAACTCCAACTCTATATAACTGCTTTCGGGGAGAAAAAATAAAAGAGAAGAAATCATCGCGTTTTACGATACAGAGCCGCTGCCAAGCCCTAAAACCTCTCGGGAGGGCTGATCTGGAGTCCGTTCGGGGCTCCGGAGAGGGGGATTCGTCGCCGTCATCATCATCAACCATCCTCCATCACCAATTTCATGATGCTCACCGCCGTGCATGAGTAATTCCATCGTAGGCTTGCTGAACGATGATGGGTTGGATGAGATTCACCATGTAATCGAGTTAGTTTTGTTAGGGTTTGATCCCTAGTATCCACTATGTTCTGAGATTGATGTTGCTATGACTTTGCTATGCTTAATGCTTGTCACTAGGGCCCGAGTGCCATGATTTCAGATCTGAACCTATTATGTTTTCATCAATATATGAGAGTTCTAGATCCTATCTTGCAAGTCTATAGTCACCTATTATGTGTTATGATCCGTTAATCCCGAAGTGACAATAATCGGGATACTTACCGGTGATGACCGTAGTTTGAGGAGTTCATGTATTCACTATGTGCTAATGCTTTGTTCCGGTTCTCTATTAAAAGGAGGCCTTAATATCCCTTAGTTTCCATTAGGACCCCGCTGCCACGGGAGGGTAGGACAAAAGATGTCATGCAAGTTCTTTTCCATAAGCACGTATGACTATATTCGGAATACATTCCTACATTACATTGACGAATTGGAGCTTGTTCTGTGTCACCCTATGTTATGACTGTTACATGATGAACCGCATCCGGCATAATTATCCATCATTGATCCAATGCCTACGAGCTTTCCATATACTGGTTTACGCTTATTTACTTTCCCGTTGCTATTGTTACAATCACTACAAAATACCAAAAACATTACTTTGCTTTCATTACTCTTTTGTTACCATTACCATCACTATCATATTACTTTGCTACTAAACACTTCGCTGCAGATACTAAGTTTCCAGGTGTGGTTGAATTGACAACTCAGCTGCTAATACTTGAGAATATTCTTTGGCTCCCCTTGTGTCGAATATTTGGATTGAATACTCTACCCTCGAAAGCTGTTGCGATCCCCTATACTTGTGAGTTATCAGGATCAAGTCCAGGTGGGAGGCATAGAGATTTGCAAGATACATACGGATCTGAATGTTGCAGACCCATTGACTAAGCCTCTTCCATGAGCAAAACATGATCAGCACCAAGGCTCCATGGGTGTTAGAATCATAACTGTGTAATCTAGATTATTGACTCTAGTGCAAGTGGGAGACTGAAGGAAATATGCCCTAGAGGCAATAATAAAGTTATTATTTATTTCCTTATATCATGATAAATGTTTATTATTCATGCTAGAATTGTATTAACCGGAAACATGATACATGTGTGAATACATAGACAAACAGAGTGTCACTAGTATGCCTCTACTTGAACTAGCTCGTTGATCAAAGATGGTTATGTTTCCTAGCTATAGACAAAGAGTTGTCATTTGATTAATGGGATCACATCATTAGGAGAATGATGTGATTGACTTGACCCATTCCGTTAGCTTAGCACTTGATCGTTTATTTTGTTGCTATTGCTTTCTTCATGACTTATACATGTTCCTATGACTATGAGATTATGCAACTCCCGTTTACTGGAGGAACACTTTGTGTGCTACCAAACGTCACAACGTAACTGGGTGATTATAAAGTTGCTCTACAGGTGTCTCCGAAGGTACTTGTTGGGTTGGCGTATTTCGAGATTAGGATTTGTCACTCCGATTGTCGGAGAGGTATCTCTGGGCCCACTCGGTAATACACATCACTTAAGCCTTGCAAGCATTGCAACTAATGAGTTAGTTGCGGGATGATGTGTTACGGAACGAGTAAAGAGACTTGCCGGTAACGAGATTGAACTAGATATTTGTCGTGGAATTGTCACGGCAGATGTCCTAGTGTCAGGACTTAGTCACAAGGCTAACGCATATATGTGGTAGCTTGAGAGGGGTTGAGCGGAATCGAGAGATGCAACATAAGACAAGGATTTAGACAGATTCGGGCCCCGGGAAACATCATCCGGTAATAACCCTACATGATGTTTGTGGCTAGATCTGATTATGCTCATGAGAGGGTCGCCGCATAAGCTGGCTCCCCCTTTGTGTCTGGCCCTAGAGATTATTTTCTGTCCCTCTTTGGGGAGCCCTGCCCCTCCTTATATATGTTGAAGGGGCGGGTTACATGTGGAGTCCTAGTAGGACTAGGACTAGTCTATCCTTTCTCTCAAGTTGAATACAAGTCCGGGTCTTGCTTCCTCGTAAAGGAAATATTCGCCATCCCTTTCCACTTAAGCTGGCCCACCGGAGTATAAGCCGGCCAGCTAGGCCTTGGGCCTTGTCATCCGTCTGATCCGCCCGCCGGGTCTCCAGTGAGTCACAATGTCCAGGCGGGTTACATGTAAACCGCCATGTCCGGGCGGATCGCCAGTGAGTTGCCAAGCTCCAGCCAGGTCTCTGGTGAGTCGCCAAGCCCGGCCGGGTCATGATTCCGGCTGGGTCATACCGCGGGGTATATCCCCGACATTAGCCCCCAGTTTAATTTGGATTTATCCATGTTAAACTGATCATGTAAAATAAACACAAGAACAAACTTGATAGGTTGTGCTCTGGGTTAAATATTTTCGTGAACCGGCACCTGATCATCTTTAAGTCCTTGTCATTTCCTCCTGGATGCATACTCAAAGATCTTATAGCAAATCTCTTTTAACAGATATGTCCAAACCTCACCGATGCAAAAATCCAGATACTTCTTTTGAGAAATCCGGGTCAATAGGCCAGCTTCAGAGCCAATTTGCGGACATTGGTATCTTATAGAGAAATATTGTAATAAATAATCCACTTGAATTGGCTTCCAAAGCGCCGGTTTAAAAGATATTGGTAATGAAAAAACTCATCTGACTTTCAAACGGCTTGTAGAACTTGCCGGTTTATCATTGCCAAAATATCCGGTTTGTAAATATTGATAGCACCGGGTCATAATTGTTGCCGACGCCGGGTCATAGTTATTGGTGACGTCGGGTCAATCTGATTTACTCAAAACTGAGAATTTGAAGATTTTTTTCTCCCTTATATCCATATTACCTGTAGCCCCCAAGTCTTGAGCAGAAACAAAGTGATGACTTAAGACTTGCTTCAATATAAATACTGCCACTTTGAAGAAATCCATGTTGTTCATCTTAGTCACTAGTAAAGACTGAATATTCCATATATGTAGCCCCGAAGTGCCGGGTTGTCATGCTTGCAGCAACCTGGGACTTGTAATTGCCTTATACTCAGAAAAAACTATAACCAGTGTAGCCCCCAAGGGCCGGGTCATTATGCAATAATGAGCAGGGACTTTATAAATATGATCATATAGACTTGAACAACAACGTCTAGCCCCCAAGGGCTGGTTCAGTAAGACAATATTGAGCTGGGACTTTATATATGCACTAGTAGAAAAAGGGCCTTTAGTCCCGGTTCGTAAGGGCCTTTAGTCCCGGTTCTTGAACCGGGACTAAAGGGTCGGTACTAATGCCCTGACCCTTTAGTCCCGGTTCAAACCAGAACCGGGACTAAAGGCCCTCCACGTGGCCGGTCCACCTTTAGTCCCGGTTGGTAACACCAACCGGTACTAAAGGAAATTTTCTGATATTTTTTTTTGAAATTTTTTTATTTTCAAATTTCTGAATTATTTTAACCTCTAATCTCTAATCACCCCTCATCACTTCTCAATTTAATCTCTAATCACCCCTCATCATTCCAAATCATCTAACTTCCCGGACGGTCACCCATCCTCCCACTCCCCCAGCCTAAGCACGCTTAACTTCCGGGTTCTATTCTCCCTCGTTTCCAAGTTTGCACTCGTTGTTTTCCTGACAATAGTAAGATGTCAATCCTATTAACCCTCAGGAGTTTAGCTTGAGCATGAAGTCACACATTTCACTGTTTGAGTTTGAAACTATTGTTCTAAAAAACAATAATTTTTTAGTAACACTAATATTTCTTGAATAAGTAGTTTGACCATTGTTTGACCATAGTTTGACCAGATTTGACCAAAATTCAAAAAAATGGAAATAATTATTTAATAACACTAATATTCTTGAATAATTATTTAGTAACACTAATACTTCTTGAATAAGTAGTTTGACCATAGTTTGACCAGATTCAATGAAAATTTAAAAAAACTGAAATTTGAGCATAACTTTTTTCCTTTTGGAATTTGAGGATTCTACAAATTTGCAAACAGGCCGTAGGCCGTCTCCATCGAATGTAACTTTTCGAGTAGATGATTTTTCATATAAAAAACTTTTTAATCTGAGTTCGTATGCAAAAGTTATGCCCATTTTACAAATTCTAGAGAGATTTTATAAATAAAGTCGAAATTCATGTTTGTAAATTTTCCCAACAACTAGACCACATATCACATGGGAAACTTATTTTATTTTATTTTTTTGACATTTCCATCATTTTCTTTTGTTTTCTCTAAAACTGAAAAGGCGGTCCACCGGGGGGGGGGGTTTGAAAATGGGACCTTTAGGACTGGTTCGTGCCATGAACCGGTACTAATGCCTCAAAGCCCATTAGTCCCGGTTGGTGGCACCAACCGGGACTAAAGGTCTAACCTTTAGTACCGGTTGGTGCCACCAACCTGGACTAATGGGCATCGCACCCTTTAGTCCTGGTTCGTGGCACGAACCGGGACTAAAGATCCCAGGTGAACCGGGACTAATGCCTTAGCCGCACGAATCGGGATAAATGCACCCATTGGTCCCGGTTCTGGACTAAACCGGGACTAATGGGCTTACCCGGCCTGGACCAAAGCCCCCTTTTCTACTAGTGATGCTTCTTTTGAAAAGAACATCATATGATGTAACCCCCATCATGGGGCTTGAATCCACGTCCACAAGGTTAAGAGCGTTGTGCTTTACCAACTGAGCAGTGGACCCTTCAATATAATGGAATAAAATTTGTGTATCTTAAATTGTTGACAGGAGCAATTGGTAGCCCCCAAGGGCCGGCTCATTATGATGTGATGAGTCGGGTCTTCAATAAGGCCAGTAAAATTGTCTTTGCATTAGCCCCCAAGTGCCATGGTGCATGCTGGCAGTGACATGGGACTTGCAGGGCCGTCCCTAGAGTTTTGAGGGCCCAGGGCGGACTCCAAGAGTGGGCCCAACGGCTGCAGTGGAGAAAATAGGAAATTCATACTTTGATATGGAAAAATTCTTGTAAGCCATAAACTATGATATAATTTTCTGTTATAAATAGTACAGTACTTCATCTCGAATTGTCTAGATACATCTGTATGTAGACAAATTTAAAACAATTAATTAGAGGCGGAGGTTGTATTTGGTAATAATAGGTTGTAATGCCTCAATAATATTGACATCTAATTACTTTAGATTATCAGTAGTGTCACTCCAAAAAATAAATTTATTCATAACCTCCTTCTAACCTAGGCAAC
This sequence comes from Triticum urartu, assembly GCF_056163025.1. NCBI lineage: Eukaryota > Viridiplantae > Streptophyta > Magnoliopsida > Poales > Poaceae > Triticum > Triticum urartu. Next base: position 34,327,050 of record NC_141873.1, on the reverse strand, counting down.
ATGTTTGTAAAAACAAAAAAGAGCACACCTCAACTTTGGAGTAAATTAGCAGCAATTATGTTGCACTGCGTTCACCCGCTCTGTCCTCCCTGTGTGACGGGAAACAAAGCCATGGGCCCCGAGCGAGTGAAGATTGCTAGATTGATCCCACAAAAAAAAGAAGAAAATTGCTGGATTGGGTTTGAAGAATTGAAGAAGCAATCAAACTAACAGCAACGGGAAAGGTCCCTCCGTCAGAAAAATAAAACAGCCACGGCTCGACGCAAACACGTGCACACGTGCACAGCTGATCCGTATTCTTTTTTTTAGGGGTACAGCTGATCCGTGTTCTGGAACGAATTGAGCTATGTGTGCTTTTATTGGGCTTTTAATCTACATATCACTGATGGGTCTCTCAGGCTTTTTTCGTTTTCCATCAGTATTGGGCTTGTACGTCCTTTAGCAAGCGTACATTTGGCCTGGGTCGGGGCCCCTAGCTTGGCTGGGCCCCAGGCCGTCGCCTCTGCTGCCCTGGCCCAGGGCCGGCCCTGGGGACTTGCATATTTGATGTGATCTCAAACTGAATAATGTAGCCCCCAAGTGCCGGGTTGTAAGCCTGTAGCGACTCGGGACTATTCCTTTCATTGTAGAATAAATCATATCGATTGGTAAAATAATAGATTTTGCGCCAAAGCGACTTTGAATACCTTATTTGTTGACAAGTAAATCCGGAGTTTAAATACCCGGCGGCTCTTGGCCAATGGTGATTTAATATGCATCCATTGTAAGCCGGAATTTTTATAACCCGGCGGCTTATAGTCTTTGAGAAAATCAATAATTGATAACCCTTTTGAGACACCAATTTCAATCTTTGATGATGGGCTGGAACTTAATCCTTTATGTAAATCATAGCTCTGTAAATCCTGCACAGAGTTTAAACAATATATGCCCTGGCGACTTAACGTCAAAAGCCAGGGCGGGTAACTACTCAAATGTAGTCTTATCCTGCCCACAAGTAAATCACAAGATCCCTTGGCGGTTTACCGCAGGGCGGGTCATAATACCCCACATATAACCAATGTGATATTGAACTTGTACTGCCGGTTTACATGACCTGTGCAGTAAGGGTGATAACTCAATTCTTAGAAGCCAAAACTTCCAAATATATGATGATTGTCACATGCTGGCGACTAATCGTCCAAAGCCAAGCCGGGTTTAAAGAAAACCACACTTATATGCTTCAGATATGAGCAAAAAGTCTCAAAACCCAAAAGATTGTTTGCAAAAACTTAAACCAAATAAAAATCGAGGTTTTTGATTCGAATACGATCAGTAAACCGTTCCAAAGGGGTTGAGCTAGGATTCGAATACGATCATGTAGCCCCCATTGGCTTTGGCGTTGCGCCGATCAAGAGGGTACTGACAGCTATGTTCTCTTTGGTTCGAATACGACCTATGTTTGAACAGGAAGCCCCCAAATGACCTTGAGAGGTTTTTAACGGTCCTGATTCGAATACGATCCAAGTCGGACCCAAAAGGGGTTAAGCTATGATTCAGATACGATCAAGAAGCCCCCTAGTGAGTTTGGCTTTGCGCCGATCAAAAGGGTTACGACAGTTATATTCTCTTTGGTTCGAATACGACCTATATATGAACAGGAAGCCCCCAAGTGACCATAATAAGGTAAGCCGTAAGGCAGGATACCCATGTTTGAACCGCGCATCATGGCAGCAAGTTCTCTTTGGCAACCTTTAATTTTTCTGAGAACTCGAATCTTGCGAGAGATTAATTCTTTTTGAACCGGAACTTTAAACCGGATTTGAAAGCTTCAAAACTTTGTGGGAGACAGATTGTCCTTGAGCCGGATGTCTGAACCGGATTTGAGAGCTTAAAAGCTTTGTAAGAGACAAATTTACCTTGAGCCGGATGTTTGAACCGGATTTGAGAACTTCAAAGCTTTGCGGGAGAGAGATGTCTCTTGAACCGGATTTTAAACCGGAATCTTTATTTTGAACCGACAATTTTCTAACGGCCTTTAAATTTTCATCAATATGGCGGTGTCCTCCGGAACCGGGTTATCATTCCCTCCAATGACCCAGAGTTCCCGAGTCATGTCATTGTAGCCCCCGAGTCTTAAGACTACTCGAGGAGTTGGCTTAAGACTCTCCACATTTGACCGTGATATAAACCGATATGAATCCTGCATGGGACAACTTGCAAACCAGAGTAATTGCTCTTTTAAAGAAAGCAATATATAATATATAAAAACATGCTGGATGGATTTCACCTGATGCGTCAGGTCAGCAATTATAACCGCGGAGGGGATGATCACCATGGTGAAACTGAAATCAACCACAGCCGAGCCGGCCGCGGGAGCAGAAAGATGAGTCGGTCGTGACGTTTTTAAGCCGATGAGAACAGGCGACTCAATCGCAAGAGCGATAAGCCACGCAGACGGCGAGTCAATCACGAACGCTGTCCCAGCCAGTTGATGTAGATCAAGCCGCACGGGCGGCGGCTTGCGCACACCCGCTCAACAGCAAGGAGGTGCGGATGCCGGTGTATCATGATGCTAACGCGCATTCCATGGGCACAACGTGGCACCACCTTTGTAATAAACAATTGTCCTGCGCAAAAATATTACCTGTCAGAGTAATTGTTCCTGGATGAAATATGTATGAAAATATATAGAATAGATAGCACCTGATATTTTTGTCAAATAAACAAGGATGCTGGTGTTGGATGAATTTTCGGATAGCCTTGCATGGTATAGATGTTTGCACAACCTTCAGCGTCAACGTATGTTGGACTGCAAACTGTCGAGCCCTTCACGCGTTCATCAGATACCGTCGTATAGACGGATGCCATAACGGCGTCTGACCACAATAAGCCTAGCGTCGTCGCTGTGGCAGTGGGTAATTTTTCTTGAACGGACAGCTGTACTCGGATGGACAGATCTTCACATGCAGGAGCCACACAATTCATCAAGCCTTGGTTTTGATGATGGTCACGTACGCATGTATAGTCTTAAAGCAAGGAGATCCCTTGACTTGGACCACCGCATGGAATACTTAAGTGATTTCCCTCGTGCTACATGCCCCCGTGTCAGTGGAGAACTCTGTCATGTGCCTTGGTATTTCCTTTTATCCACCGTAAAATTTATCCACATAGCTTGTTTTGTGAGGACGTAAAACAAACAGCATCCGATCAAAGCAGGAGCTGTAATGGCAGGAGCAATTTCAACTACAAAACCATGAAGAATTTTAAATGTTCTTCCAAGGGTCTAAGCAGTTGTGTCTTTCACATCTGGTGACTGTGTTGCTTCACAGACGACTCTCATGATATAATCACGCTTCATGTCATTGGGGACATTAACCTGAACAATAGATGCAGAAAAACAACAGCAACCAGCAAGTACACCGGCGTTGACCCATCGTCACAGCAGGCCCGCAACTCTCCCAGGGAGTAAGAACCATGCAAGAGACATGTACCAAAATGGGCAGTAACGCCAGACCCGCAACTCACCCATGGAGCCACGCAGTTACGGGCCGTAGCGGCGGGTTGGAGGCAACGTTGACGAGGCCGGTGGCGGCTCATAGGTGCTTGGCGTCCGGCGGCTCAACAATTTGGAGGCGAGGGGAGCAAAGGCGGCTCCGATCGAACAACGGGGCAGTAGGGTGGCTTGTGGCAGCGAGGCCACAACGGCGACTCGGACGAGGCCGGCGGCTCAACAGCTTGAAGGCGAGGCCGGAGTGAGGTGCAGGCTTGGCACCGAAGCACAGCCACAGCGGCAGGGGTACGCCAGCGATGCACAGCCGCAGCGGCTTAGGCGGCCTGCAGGTGCAGCAGCGGCAGGGCGCAAGCGGGAGGCCCGGCCCAAGGTAGCAGAGGCGATGTGTTGGGTTGGCCTGACCCGGCAACAGAAGTCCACAGGGCGGGTCAACTTCATGGGCTGGCGATGCGGCGAGTCACCGCAGCGGCGGGCGGCTTACAGCATCAGTCGGCCCTGGGTGTAGGCGGCTTGGCGGTGGTCACGGTAGTAAGGCCCTTCAGTGCTTCATCATGGACGGGTGCTAAACATGTCATATAAGTAAAAAAAATGACATGGCACAACATTTAAGAAGTGAAAAGAGTATTTTGATGATCCTAGAAAAAACTAATGCCAAGCGCGAGAACCTAGGCAAACCACTTAAATGAAACAATTTGGTCAATGCATGAAAGACTTTAAATGCTAACTCATTAAATGAAGTATGCTTAGCAACAATAAGTTAAGCACCTATGCATTGAAGAGTTGAGTTGCTAAGGTATTTAATACACTTAACACCTTATCTAAGCACCTTTGTATTGAAAGAGGTCTAATAACTTGAAGCGGAAACACACCGGCAGAAGCGTGCAGCTCGACGCGAGGTCCGTGCGGGGGCGGCTCGAAACGTGGTCACGGTAGCAGAGACCGAATCCAATCCCCGTCCCTATCCTTGTCCGGGCCGTTCCTAGTTTGACTTCCACGTAATGTCTTCCAGATCGCCTTTTTGATCCAATCCATCGAAACATTACTGGACTCTGCTCGTCCGAAGTTATCTAAAGCACCATCCTAGTCAGTTGATGCGCCTGCATCTGGTGACTCTTGGAGTGGCAATAAAAATTGAAGACCAAACAGTAGCTTCACGTACTCCGTACTAGTAGTACTACTACTAATTGAAGTAGTACATGATGTTTCCTTGGATTTGACCCGGTTTGCACGTAGTAAACCATGGATGATTCCTTTTGGGAGATTCTTCTGATCTGACATGTACCAGCAGTAGCAGTAATTCAGGTCCAGGGTACTTGTCCGTGGATGGTAAAACGTGGTTGTGTCCCCTTGACTGGCCATGCGCGGCTGCAGCGAATTTTGCCTCCGATCGGTCTGGGCGACTTTGTAGGACAGTCTTTCAAAAAAAAAAGACTTTATAGGACAGCGTAGCGGAAATCGATCTAGACAGACTGCCTGGTCGCGTGCGGCCCCGCGTGCAACCCTAAGTCTTTCATCTCCGATCTCGTACTATCAGCTCCGAGGTTAACCACAAAACAATGAAGTTACCGGCTCTGTCCGAGGGGTTATCTTACGCGCTTCCCGTGGCACTTTTTTGTCCGATCAATCGCGAGCTCCACGATCCCTCAAAAGTTCCCTCCAAGAACTCATCACCACCGTGCGCAGGCCCCACGGTGGGCACCAACTGTCGTGGAATTGTCACGGCAGATGTCCTAGTGTCAGGATTTAGTCGCGAGGCCAACGCATCTATGTGGTAGCTTGAGAGGGGTTGAACGGAATCGAGAGATGCAACATAAGACAAGGATTTAGACAGCTTCGGGCCCCGGGAAACATCATCCGATAATAACCCTACATGATGTTTGTGGCTAGATCTCATTATGCTCATGAGAGAGTCGCCGCATAAGCCGGCTCCCCCTTTGTGTCTGGCCCTAGAGATTATTTTCTGTCCCTCTTTGGGGAGCCCTGCCCCTCCTTATATATTTGAAGGGGCGGGTTACATGTGGAGTCCTAGTAGGACTAGGACTAGTCTATCCTTTCTCTCAAGTTGAATACAAGTCCGGGTCTTGCTTCCTCGTAAAGGAAATATTCGTCATCCCTTTCCACTTAAGCCGGCCCACCAGAGTATAAGCCGGCCCGCTAGGCCTTGGGCCTTGTCGTTCGTCTGATCCGCCCGCCAGGTCTCCAGTGAGTCACAATGTCCAGGCGGGTTACATGTAAACCGCCATGTCCGGGCGGATCGCCAGTGAGTTGCCAAGCTCCAGCCAGGTCTCTGGTGAGTCGCCAAGCCCGGCCGGGTCATGATTCCGGCCGGGTCATACTGCGGGGTATATCCCCGATAGTATTGAGATACCGACGATCGAATCTCGGGCAAGTAACATACCGATGACAAAAGGAACAACGTATGTTGTTATGCGTTTTGACCGATAAAGATCTTCGCAGAATATGTAGGAGCCAATATGAGCATCCAGGTTCCGCTATTGGTTATTGACCGGAGACGTGTCTCGGTCATGTCTACATAGTTCTCGAACCCGTAGGGTCCGCACGCTTAAAGTTCGATGACGGTTATGTTATGAGTTTATGGTTTTTTGATGTACCGAAGGTAGTTCAGAGTCCCGGATATGATCATGGACATGACGAGGAGTCTCGAAATGTTCGAGACGTAAAGATCGATATATTGGACGTTTGGATACCGGAATGGTTCCGGGTGAGATCGGGATAATACCGGAGCACCGGGAGGTTATCGAAACCCCCCGGGAGGTATATGGGCCTTAATGGGCTTTAGTGGAAAGGCGGGAAAAGGAGCAAGGGAGGGGACGCCCCCCGCCCAAGCCCAATCCGAATTGGGAAGGGGGCCGGCCCCCCTTTCCTTCCTCCCTCCTTCCTCTTCCTTCCCTCTCCCTCTCCAAATAGGAAAAGGAGGAGTTGTTGGAAATATGCCCTAGAGGCAATAATAAATTGATTATTATTATATTTCCTTGTTCATGATAATCGTTTATTATCCATGCTATAATTGTATTGATAGGAAACTCAGATACTTGTGTGGATACATAGACAACACCATGTCCCTAGTGAGCCTCTAGTTGACTAGCTCGTTGATCAATAGATGGTTATGGTTTCCTAACCATGGACATTGGATGTCGTTGATAACGGGATCACATCATTAGGAGAATGATGTGATGGACAAGACCCAATCCTAAGCCTAGCACAAGATCATGTAGTTCGTATGCTAAAGCTTTTCTAATGTCAAGTATCATTTCCTTAGACCATGAGATTGTGCAACTCCCGGATACCGTAGGAGTGCTTTGGGTGTGCCAAACGTCACAACGTAACTGGGTGGCTATAAAGGTACACTACAGGTATCTCCGAAAGTGTCTGTTGGGTTGGCACGAATCGAGACTGGGATTTGTCACTCCGTGTGACGGAGAGGTATCTCTGGGCCCACTCGGTAGGACATCATCATAATGTGCACAATGTGATCAAGGAGTTGATCACGGGATGATGTGTTACGGAACGAGTAAAGAGACTTGCCGGTAACGAGATTGAACAAGGTATCGGGATACCGACGATCGAATCACGGGCAAGTGTCGTACCAATAGACAAAGGGAATTGTATACGGGATTGATTAAGTCCTTGACATCGTGGTTCATCCGATGAGATCATCGTGGAACATGTGGGAGCCAACATGGGTATCCAGATCCCGCTGTTGGTTATTGACCGGAGAACGTCTCGGTCATGTCTGCATGTCTCCCGAACCCGTAGGGTCTACACACTTAAGGTTCGATGACGCTAGGGTTATAAAGGAAGCTTGCATGTGGTTACCGAATGTTGTTCGGAGTCCCGGATGAGATCCCGGACGCCACGAGGAGTTCCGGAATGGTCCGGAGGTAAAGATTTATATATGGGAAGTCCTGTTTTGGTCACCGGAAGAGTTTCGGGGTTTATCGGTAATGTACCGGGACCACCAGGAGGGTCCCGGGGGTCCACCAAGTGGGGCCACCAACCCCGGAGGCTTGCGTGGGCTAAGAGTGGTGAGGGACCAGCCCCTTAGTGGGCTGGTGCGCCTCCCACAAGGGCCCATGGCGCCTAAGAGGTGGAAAGGGGGCAAACCCTAAGGGATATGGGCCTTAAGGCCCATATTGGTGCGCCTCCCTCTCCTCTCCCCCTCTTGGCCGCCACCCTTGATCCCCATCTGGGGCTGCCGCCCCCCTAGGGGTGGGAACCCTAGAGGGGGCGCAGCCCCTCCCCTTCCCTATATATATGAGGCCTAGGGCTGCCCATAAAAAACGCGATTCGATCTCTCGTTGGTGCAGCCCTGCATCTCTCTCTCCCTCCTCTTCTGTGGTGCTTGGCGAAGCCCTGCAGGATTGCCACGCTCCTCCATCACCACCACGCCGTTGTGCTGCTGCTGGATGGAGTCTTCCTCAACCTCTCCCTCTCTCCTTGCTGGATCAAGGCGTGGGAGACGTCACCGGACTGCACGTGTGTTGAACGCGGAGGTGCCGTGCGTTCGGCACTTGGTCATCGGTGATTTGAATCACGACGAGTACGACTCCATCAACCCCGTTCACTTGAACGCTTCCGCTTAGTGATCTACAAGGGTATGTAGATGCACTCTCCTTCCCCTCGTTGCTAGTCTCTCCATAGATAGATCTTGGTGACACGTAGGAAAATTTTGAATTTCTGCTACGTTCCCCAACAGTGGCATCATGAGCTAGGTCTATTGCGTAGTTTCTATGCACGAGTAGAACACAAAGTAGTTGTGGGCGTTGATTTTGTTCAATATGCTTGCCGTTACTAGTCTTATCTTGATTCGGCGGCATCGTGGGATGAAGCGGCCCGGACCGACCTTACACGTACTCTTACGTGAGACAGGTTCCACCGACTGACATGCACTAGTTGCATAAGGTGGCTAGCGGGTGTCTGTCTCTCCTACTTTAGTCGGATCGGATTCGATGAAAAGGGTCCTTATGAAGGGTAAATAGCAATTGGCATATCACGTTGTGGTTTTGCGTAGGTAAGAAACGTTCTTGCTAGAAACCCATAGCAGCCACGTAAAACATGCAAACAACAATTAGAGGACGTCTAACTTGTTTTTGCAGGGTATGCTATGTGATGTGATATGGCCAAAGGATGTGATGAATGATATATGTGATGTATGAGATTGATCATGTTCTTGTAATAGGAATCACGACTTGCATGTCGATGAGTATGACAACCGGCAGGAGCCATAGGAGTTGTCTTAATTTATTTATGACCTGCGTGTCAACATAAACGTCATGTAATTACTTTACTTTATTGCTAACCGTTAGCTGTAGTAGTAGAAGTAATAGATGACGTGACAACTTCATGGAGATCATGATGATGGAGATCATGGTGTCATGCCGGTGACGAGATGATCATGGAGCCCCAAGATGGAGATCAAAGGAGCTATATGATATTGGCCATATCATGTCACTACTATTTGATTGCATGTGATGTTTATCATGTTTATACATCTTATTTGCTTAGAACGACGGTAGTAAATAAGATGATCCCTTACAAAAATTTCAAGAAGTGTTCTCCCCTAACTGTGCACCGTTGCAACAGTTCGTAGTTTCGAAGCACCACGTGATGATCGGATGTTAGATTCATACGTTCATATACAACGGGTGTTGACGAGCCTAGCATGTACAGACATGGCCTCGGAACACATGCAAACACTTAGGTTAACTTGACGAGCCTAGCATGTACAGACATGGCCTCGGAACACAGAAGACCGAAAGGTCGAGCATGAGTCGTATAGAAGATACGATCAACATGAAGATGTTCACCGATGTTGACTAGTCCGTCTCACGTGATGATCGGACACGGCCTAGTTGACTCGGATCATGTAATCACTTAGATGACTGGAGGGATGTCTATCTGAGTGGGAGTTCATAAGATGAACTTAATTATCCTGAACATAGTCAAAAGATCTTTGCAAATTATGTCGTAGCTCGCGTTTCAGTTCTACTGTTTAGATATGTTCCTAGAGAAAATTTAGTTGAAAGTTGATAGTAGCAATTATGCGGACTAGGTCCGTAAACCGAGGATTGTCCTCATTGCTTCATAGAAGGCTTATGTCCTTAATGCACCGCTCAGTGTGCTGAACCTCGAACGTTGTCTGTGGATGTTGTGAACATCTGACATACACGTTTTGATAACTACGTGATAGTTCAGTCAAACGGTTTAGAGTTGAGGCACCGAAGACGGTTTTTGAAACGTCGCGAAACATATGAGATGTTTCGAGGGCTGAAATTGGGATTTCAGGCTCGTGCCCATGTCAAGAGGTATAAGACCTCCGACGATTTTCTTAGCCTGCAAACTAAGGGAGAAAAGCTCAATTGTTGAGCTTGTGCTCAGATTGTCTGAGTACAACAATCATTTGAATCGAGTGGGAGTTGATCTTCCAGATGAAATAGTGATGGTTCTCCGAGGTCATTACCACCAAGCTGCTAGAGCTTCGTGTTGAACTATAATATATCAGGGACATATATGATGATCCTTGAGATATTCGCGATGTTTGACACCGCGAAAGTAGAAATCAAGAAGGAGCATCAATTGTTGATGGTTGGTGAAACCACTAGTTTCAAGAAGGGTAAGGGCAAGAAAGGATACTTCATGAAACGGCAATTCAGCTGCTGCTCTAGTGGAGAAACCCAAGGTTGAACCCAAACCCGAGACTAAGTGCTTCTGTAATAAGGGGAACAGCCACTGGAGCAGAATTACCCTAAATACTTGGTAGATTAGAAGGCTGGCAAGGTCGATAGAAGTATATTGGATATACATTGTGTTGATGTGTACTTTGCTAGTACTCCTAGTAGCACCAGGGTATTAGATACCGGTTCGGTTGCTAAGTGTTAGTAACTCGAAATAAAAGCTACGGAATAAACCGAGACTAGCTAAAGGTGAGCTAACGATATGTGTTGGAAGTGTTTCCAATGTTGATATGATCAAATATCGTACGCTCCCTCTACCATCGAGATTGGTGTTTGCGTTGAGCATAGACATGATTGGATTATGTCTATCGCAATACGGTTATTCATTTAAGGAGAATAATGGTTACTCTGTTTATTTGAATAATACCTTCAATGGTCTTGCACCTAAAATGAATGGTTTATTGAATCTCGATCGTAGTAATACACATGTTCATGCCAAAAGATAGTAATGATAGTACCACCTACTTGTGGCACAGCCACGTAAGTCATATCGGTATAAAACGCATGAAGAAGCTCCATCGTGATGGATCTTTGGACTCACTCATTTTTGAAAAGTTTGAGACATGTGAACCATGTCTGTTGGTGTATATGCATGAAGAAACTCCATGCAAATGGACCGTTCGGACTCACTTGATTTTGAATCACTTGAGACATGCAAATCATACCACATGGGCAAGATGACTGAAAGCCTCGGTTTCAGTAAAATGGAACTAGAAAGCAACTTGTTGGAAGTAATACATTTTGATGTGTGCAGTCCAATGAGTGCTGAGGCATGTAGTGGATATCGTTATGTTCTTTCTTCACAGATGATTTGAGTAGATGTTGAGTACATTTACTTGATGAATCACGAGTCTGAATTATTGAAAGGTTCAAGTAATTTCAGTGTGAAGTTGAAAGATCGTCGTGACAAGAGGATAAAAGATCTATGATATGATCATAGAGATGAATATCTGAATTACGAGTTTGGCACAGAATTAAGACATTGTGAAAACTGTTTCACAACTAATACAGCCTGGAACACCATAGTGTGATGGTGTGTCCGAACATCATAACTGCACCCTATTGGATATGATGCATACCATGATGTCTCTTATCGAATTACCACAATAGTTTATGGGTTAAGCATTAGAGACAACCACATTCACTTTAAATAGGGCACCACGTAATTCCGATGAGATGACACCGTATGAACTATGGTTTAGAGAAACCTAAGCTGTCATTTCTTAAAAGTTTGGGGCTGCGACGCTTATGTGAAAAAGTTTCAGGCTGATAAGCTCGAACCCAAAGCGGATAAATGCATCTTCATAGGACAACCCAAAAATAGTTGGGTATACCTCCTGTCTCAGATCCGAAAGCAATAAAGGATTGTTTCTAGAATCGGGTCCTTTCTCGAGGAAAAGTTTCTCTCGAAAGAATTGAGTGGGAGGATGGTGGAGACTTGATTAGGTTATTAAATCGTTACTTCAACTAGTGTATAGCAAGGCACAAAGAGTTGTTCCTGTGGCACCTACACCAATTGAAGTGGAAGCTTATGATATTGATCATGAGACTTCGGATCAAGTCACTCCCAAACCTCGTGGGATGACAAGGATGCGTACTACTTCAGAGTGGTACGTAATCCTGTCTTGGAAGTCATGTTGCTAGACAACAATGAACCTACGAGCTATGGAGAAGCGATGGTGGGCCTGGATTCCGATAAATGGCTTGAGGCCATATAATCCGAGAGAGGATCCATGTATGAAAACAAAGTGTAGACTTTGGAAGAACTACTTGATGGTCGTAAGGCTGTTGAGTGTAGATGGATTTTAAAAGGAAGACTGACAATGATGGTAAATGTCACCATTAAGAAAGCTCGACTTGTCGTTAAGATGTTTTCTGACAAGTTCAAGGAGTTGACTACGGTGAGATTTTCTCACTCGTAGCGATGCTAAGAGTCTGTTGGAATTATATTAGTAGTCACTGCATTATTTATGAAATCTTGCAGATAGGATGTCAAAACATTGTTTCCTCGACGATTTTCTTGAGGAAAGGTTGTATGTGATACAACCGAAAGGTTTTGTCAATCCTGAAAAGATGCTAATAAGGATGCAAAGCTCCAGCAATCCTTCTGAGGACTGGAGTAAGCATCTCGGAGTTGGAATGTATGCTTTGATGATGATCAAAGATTTTGGGTTTATACAAAGTTTATGAGAAACTTGTATTTCCAAAGAAGTGAGTGGGAGCACTATAGAATTTCTGATGAATATATGTTGTTGACATATTGTTGATCAGAAATGACGTAGAATTTCTGGAAAGCATATAGGGTTATTTGGAAAGTGTTTTTCAATGGAAAGCCTGGATTAAGCTACTTGAACGTTGAGCATCAAGATCTATAAGGATAGATCAAAACGCTTAATGGTACTTTCAAATGAGCACATACCTTGACATGATCTTGAAGGTGTTCAAGATGGATCAGTCAAAGAAGGAGTTCTTGCCTGAGTTGTAAGGTATGAAGTTAAGACTTAAAGCTCGACCACGGCAGAATAGAGAGATAGGACGAAGGTCGTCCCCTATGCTTAAGACGTAGGCTCTACAGTATGCTGTGCTGTGTACCGCACCTGAAGTGTGCCTTGCCATGAGTTAGTCAAGGGGTACAAGAGTGATCCAAGAATGGATCACGGGACAGCGGTCAAAGTTATCCTTAGTAACTAGTGGACTAAGGAATTTTCTCGATTATGGAGGTGGTAAAAGAGTTCATCGTAAAGAGTTACGTCGATGCAAGCTTAACACCTATCCGGATAGTTCTGAGTAGAGATACCGGATACATATAATGGAGCAACAGTTTACAAAAGCTCCAAGTAGAACAGTTATTTGGAATAGCTCCAAATAGAACGTGGTAGCTACATCTAGGAGATGACATAGAGATTTGTAAAGCACACACGGATCTGAAAGATTTAGACCCGTTGACTAAAACCTCTCTCACATGCAACATGATCAAACCCAGAACTTTTTGGGTGTTAGTCACATGGCGATGTGACCTGTGAGTGTTAATCACATGGCGATGTGAACTAGATTATTGACTCTAGTGCAAGTGGGAGACTGTTGGAAATATGCCCTAGAGGCAATAATAAATTGATTATTATTATATTTCCTTGTTCATGATAATCGTTTATTATCCATGCTATAATTGTATTGATAGGAAACTCAGATACATGTGTGGATACATAGACAACACCATGTCCCTAGTGAGCCTCTAGTTGACTAGCTCGTTGATCAATAGATGGTTATGGTTTCCTAACCATGGACATTGGATGTCGTTGATAACGGGATCACATAATTAGGAGAATGATGTGATGGACAAGACCCAATCCTAAGCCTAGCACAAGATCATGTAGTTCGTATGCTAAAGCTTTTCTAATGTCAAGTATCATTTCCTTAGACCATGAGATTGTGCAACTCCCGGATACCGTAGGAGTGCTTTGGGTGTGCCAAACGTCACAACGTAACTGGGTGGCTATAAAGGTACACTACAGGTATCTCCGAAAGTGTCTGTTGGGTTGGCACGAATCGAGACTGGGATTTGTCACTCCGTGTGACGGAGAGGTATCTCTGGGCCCACTCGGTAGGACATCATCATAATGTGCACAATGTGATCAAGGAGTTGATCACGGGATGATGTGTTACGGAACGAGTAAAGAGACTTGCCGGTAACGAGATTGAACAAGGTATCGGGATACCGACGATCGAATCACGGGCAAGTGTCGTACCGATAGACAAAGGGAATTGTATACGGGATTGATTAAGTCCTTGACATCGTGGTTCATCCGATGAGATCATCGTGGAACATGTGGGAGCCAACATGGGTATCCATATCCCGCTATTGGTTATTGACCGGAGAACGTCTCGGTCATGTCTGCATGTCTCCCGAACCCGTAGGGTCTACACACTTAAGGTTCGATGACGCTAGGGTTATAAAGGAAGCTTGCATGTGGTTACCGAATGTTGTTCGGAGTCCCGGATGAGATCCCGGACGTCACGAGGAGTTCCAGAATGGTCCGGAGGTAAAGATTTATATATGGGAAGTCCTGTTTTGGTCACCAGAAGAGTTTCGGGGTTTATCGGTAATGTACCGGGACCACCAGGAGGGTCCCGGGGGTCCACCAAGTGGGGCCACCAACCCCGGAGGCTTGCGTGGGCTAAGAGTGGTGAGGGACCAGCCCCTTAGTGGGCTGGTGCGCCTCCCACAAGGGCCCATGGCGCCTAAGAGGTGGAAAGGGGGCAAACCCTAAGGGATATGGGCCTTAAGGCCCATATTGGTGCGCCTCCCTCTCCTCTCCCCCTCTTGGCCGCCACCCTTGATCCCCATCTGGGGCTGCCGCCCCCCTAGGGGTGGGAACCCTAGAGGGGGCGCAGCCCCTCCCCTTCCCTATATATATGAGGCCTAGGGCTGCCCATAAAAAACGCGATTCGATCTCTCGTTGGTGCAGCCCTGCATCTCTCTCTCCCTCCTCTTCTGTGGTGCTTGGCGAAGCCCTGCAGGATTGCCACGCTCCTCCATCACCACCACGCCGTTGTGCTGCTGCTGGATGGAGTCTTCCTCAACCTCTCCCTCTCTCCTTGCTGGATCAAGGCGTGGGAGACGTCACCGGGCTGCACGTGTGTTGAACGCGGAGGTGCCGTGCATTCGGCACTTGGTCATCGGTGATTTGAATCACGACGAGTACGACTCCATCAACCCCGTTCACTTGAACGCTTCCGCTTAGCGATCTACAAGGGTATGTAGATGCACTCTCCTTCCCCTCGTTGCTAGTCTCTCCATAGATAGATCTTGGTGACACGTAGGAAAATTTTGAATTTCTGCTACGTTCCCCAACAGGAGTCCTACTCCCGGTGGGAGTAGGACTCCCCCCTTGGGCGCGCCTACTCCCCTTGGCCGGCCCTCTCCTCCCCTCCTTTATATACGGAGGAGAGGGGCACCCCATAGACACAACAATTGATCTCTTGGATCTTTTAGCCGTGTGCGGTGCCCCTCTCCACCATAGTCCACCTTGATAATATTCTAGCGGTGCTTAGGCGAAGCCCTGCGACGGTAGAACATCAACATCATCATCACGCCGTCATGCTGATGGAACTCTCCCTCAAAGCTCGGCTGGATCGGAGTTTGAGGGACGTCATCAAGTTGAACGTGTGCAGAACTCGGAGTGTTGGGGAACGTAGTAATTTCAAAATTTTCCTACGCACATGCAAGATCATGATGATGCATAGCAACGAGAGGGGAGAATGTTGTCCACGTACCCTCGTAGACCGAAAGCCGAAGCGTTAGCACAACGCGGTTGATGTAGTCATACGTCTTCACGATCTGACCGATCCAAGTACCGAATGCACGGCACCTCCGAGTTCAGCACACGTTCAGCTCGATGACGTCCCGTGAACTCTGATCCAGCAGAGCTTCACGGGAGAGTTTCGTCAGCACGACGGCGTGGTGACGATGATGATGTTGCTACCGACGTAGGGCTTCGCCTAAGCACCGCTACGATATGACCGAGGTGGAATATGGTGGAGGGGGACACCGCACACGGCTGGGAGAGATCAACTGATCAACTTGTGTGTATAGAGGTGCCCCCTGCCCCTATATATAAAGGATCAAGGGGGAAGGCCGACCGGCCCTCTATGGGCGCGCCAGGAGGAGGAGTCCTCCTAGTAGGAGTAGGACTCCCCTTTCCTACTCCTACTAGGAGGAGGAAAGGAAGGAGGAGAAGGAGAAGGAGGAAATTAAAAGAGGAAAGGGGGGCCGGCCCCCTAGTCCAATTCGGTTTGGGCTAGGGGGGCCGTGCGCCCTGCCTCCTCTCTTCCACCACTTGGCCCATGAGGCCCATTACTTCCCCCTCGTATTCCCGTAACTCCCCGGTACCCCCGAAAATACCCGAATCACTCGAAACCTTTCCGATGTCCGAATATAGTCGTCCAATATATCAATCTTTACGTCTCGACCATTTCGAGACTCCTCGTCATGTCCCCGATCTCATCCGGGACTCCGAACTACCTTCGGTACATCAAATCACATAAACTAATAATACAATCGTCACCGAAACTTTCACGTGCGGACCCTACGGGTTCGAGAACTATGTAGACATGACCGAGACATGTCTCTGGTCAATAACCAATAGCGGAACCTAGATGCTCATATTGGCTCCCACATATTCTACGAAGATCTTTATCGGTCAGACCACATAATAACATACGTTGTTCCCTTTGTCATCGGTATGTTACTTGCCCGAGATTCGGTCGTCGGTATCTCAATACCTAGTTCAATCTCATCACCGGCAAGTCTCTTTACTCGTTTCGTAATACATCATCCCGCAACTAACTTGTTAGTTGCAATGCTTGCAAGGCTTAAGTGATGTGCATTACCAAGAGGGCCCAGAGATACCTCTCCGACAATCGGAGTGACAAATCCTAATCTCGAAATATGCCAACCCAACAAATACCTTCGGAGACACCTGTAGAGCACCTTTATAATCACCCAGTTACGTTGTGACGTTTGGTAGCATACAAAGTGTTCCTCTGGTAAACGGGAGTTGCATAATCTCATAGTCATAGGAACATGTATAAGTCATGAAGAAAGCAATAACAACAAACTAAACGATCAAGTGCTATGCTAACGGAATGTGTCAAGTCAATCACATCATTCTCCTAATGATGTGATCCCGTTAATCAAATGACAACTCATGTCTATGGTTAGGAAACATAACCATCTTTGATCAACGGGCTAGTCAAGTAGAGGCATACTAGTGACACTCTGTTTGTCTATGTATTCATACATGTATTATGTTTCCGGTTAATACAATTCTAGCATGAATAATAAACATTTATCATGATATAAGGAAATAAATAATAACTTTATTATTGCATCTAGGGCATATTTCCTTCAGTCTCCCACTTGCACTAGAGTCAATAATCTAGTTCACATCGTCATGTGATTTAATACCAATAGTTCACATCACCATGTGATTAACACCCATAGTTCACATCGACATGTGAACAACACCCAAAGGGTTTACTAGAGTCAATAATCTAGTTCACATCACTATGTGATTAACACCCAAAGAGTACTGAGGTGTGATCATGTTTTGCTTGTGAGAGAAGTTTAGTCAACGGGTCTGCCACATTCAGATCCGTAAGTATTTTGCAAATTTCTATGTCAACAATGCTCTGCACAGAGCTACTCTAGCTAATTGCTCCCACTTTCAATATGTATCCAGATTGAGATTTAGAGTCATCTGGATCAGTGTCAAAATTTGCATCGACATAACCCTTTACGACGAACCTTTTTGTCACCTCCATAATCGAGAAACATATCCTTATTCCACTTAGGATAATTTTGACTGTTGTCCAGTGATCTACTCCTAGATCACTATTGTACCCCTTTCCAAAAACAGTGTAGGGTATACAATAAATCTGGTACACAGCATGGCATATTTTATAGAACCTATGGCCAAGGCATAGGGAATGACTTTCATTATCTTTCTATCTTCTGCCGTGGTCGGGCTTTGAGTCTTACTCAGTTTTACACCTTGTAACACAGGCAAGAACTCTTTCTTTGACTGTTCCATTTTGAACTACTTCAAAATCTTGTCAAGGTATGTACTCATTGAAAAACTTATCAAGCGTCTTGATCTATCTGTATAGATCTTGATGCTCAATATGTAAGCAGCTTCACCGAGGTCTTTCTTTGAAAAAATCCTTTCAAACACTCCTTTATGCTTTGCAGAATAATTCTACATTATCTTCGATCAACAATATGTCATTCACATATACTTATCAGAAATGCTGTAGTGCTCCCACTCACTTTCTTGTAAATACAGGCTTCATCACAAGTCTGTATAAAACTATATGTTTTGATCAACTTATCAAAGCGTATATTCCAACTCCGAGATGCTTGCACCAGTCCATAGATGGATCGCTGGAGCTTGCATATTTTGTTAGCACCTTTAGGATCGACAAAACCTCTTCTGGTTGCATCATATACAACTCTTCTTTAATAAATCCTATTAAGGAATGCAGTTTTGTTTATCCATTCGCCAGATTTCATAAAATGCGGCAATTGCTAACATGATTCGGACAGACTTAAGCATAGATACGAGTGAGAAACTCTCATCGTAGTCAACACCTTGAACTTGTCGAAAACCTTTTGTGACAATTCTAGCTTTTTAGATAGTAACACTACTATCAGCGTCTGTCTTCCTCTTGAAGATCCATTTAATCTCAATGGCTCGCCGATCAATGGGCAAGTCAATCAAAGTCCATACTTTGTTCTCATACATGGATCTCATCTCAGATTTCATGGCCTCAAGCCATTTCGCGGAATCTGGGCTCATCATTGCTTCCTCATAGTTCGTAGGTTCGTCATGGTCAAGTAGCATGACCTCCAGAATAGGATTGTCGTACCACTCTGGTGCGGATCTCACTCTGGTTTACCTACGAGGTTCGGTAGTAACTTGATCTGAAGTTACATGATCATCATCATTAGCTTCCTCACTAATTGGTGTAGTAGTCACCGGAACAGATTTCTGTGATGAACTACTTTCCAATAAGGGAGCAGGTACAGTTACCTCATCAAGTTCTACTTTCCTCCCACTCACTTCTTTCGAGAAAAACTCCTTCTCTAGAAAGGATCCATTCTCAGCAACGAATATCTTGCCTTCGAATCTGTGATAGAAGGTGTACCCAACATTTTCTTTTGGGTATCCTATGAAGACACACTTCTCCGATTTGGGTTTGAGCTTATCAGGTTGAAACTTTTTCACATAAGCATTGCAACCTCAAACTTTAAGAAACGACAACTTAGGTTTCTTGCCAAACGCTAGTTCACACGGTGTCATCTCAACGGATTTAGATGGTGCCCTATTTTACGTGAATGTAGCTGTCTCTAATGCATAACCTCAAAACTATAGTGGTTAATCGGTAAGAAACATCATATATTGCACTATAGCCAATAATAGTACGGTTATGACGTTCGGACACACCATTATGCTGTGGTGTTCCAGGTGGCACGATTTTGTGCAACTATTCCACATTGTTTTAATTGAAGACAAAACTCGTAACTCAAATATTTGTCTCTCCGATCAGAGCGTAGATACTTTATTTTCTTGTTACGATGATTTTCCACTTCACTCTGAAATTCTTTGAACTTTTCAAATGTTTCAGACTTATGTTTCATCAAGTAGATATACCCATATCTGCTCAAATCGTCTGTGAAGGTCAGAAAATAACGGTACCCGCCGCGAGCCTCAACATTCATCGGACTGCATACATCAGTATGCATTATTTCCAATAAGTCAGTTGCTTGCTCCATTGTTCCGGAGAACGGAGTCTTAGTCATCTTGCCCATGAGGCACGGTGCGCAAGCATCAACTGATTCATAATCAAGTGATTCCAAAAGCCCATCAGCATGGATTTTCTTCATGCGCTTTACACCAATATGACCTAAACGGCAGTGCCACAAATAAGTTGCACTATCATTATTAACTTTGCATCTTTTGGCTTCAATATTATGAGAATGTGTATCACCACAATAGAGATCCAACAAACCATTTTCATTGGGTGTGTGACCATAGAAGGTTTTATTCATGTAAACAGAATAACAATTTATTCTCTTACTTAAATGAATAACCGTATTGCAATAAACATGATCAAATCATATTCATGCTCAACGCAAACACCAAATAACACTTATTTAGGTTCAACACTAATCCCGAAAGTATAGGAAGTGTGTGATGATGGTCATACCAATCTTGGAACCACTTCCAACACACATCGTCACTTCACCCTTAACTAGTCTCTGTTCATTCTGCAACTCCCGTTTCGAGTTACTACTCTTAGCAAATGAACCAGTATCAAATACCGAGGGGTTGCTACGAACACTAGTAAAATACACATCAATAATCTGTATATCAAATATACCTTTGTTCACTTTGCCATCTTTCTTATCCGCCAAATACTTGGGGCAGTTCTGCTTCCAGTGACCAGTCCCTTTGCAGTAGAAGCACTTAGTCTCAGGCTTAGGACCAGACTTGGGCTTCTTCACTTGAGCAGCAATTTGCTTGCCGTTCTTCTTGAAGTTCCCCTTCTTCCCTTTGCCCTTTTCTTGAAACTAGTGGTCTTGTCTACCATCAACACTTGATATTTTTCTTGATTTCTACCTTCGTTGATTTCAGCATTACGAAGAGCTTGGGAATCGTTTCCGTTATCCCTTGCATATCATAGTTCATCACGAAGTTCTACTAACTTGGTGATGGTGACTAGAGAATTCTGTCAATCACTATCTTATCTGGAAGATTAATTCCCACTTGATTCAAGCGATTGTAGTACCCAGACAATCTGAGTACATGCTCACTGCTTGAGCTATTCTCCTCCATATTTTTAGCTATAGAACTTGTTGGAGACTTCATATCTCTCAACTCGGGTATTTGCTTGAAATATTAACTTCAACTCCTGGAACATCTCATATGGTCCATGACATTCAAAACGTCTTTGAAGTCCCGATTCTAAGCCGTTTAAGCATGGTGCACTAAACTATCAAGTAGTCATCATATTGAGCTAGCCAAACGTTCATAACATCTGCATCTTGCTCCTGCAATAGGTTTGTCACCTAGCGGTGCATCAAGGACATAATTCTTCTGTGCAGCAATGAGGATAAACCTCAGATCACAGATCCAATCCGCATCATTGCTACTAACATCTTTCAACTTAGTTTTCTCTAGGAACATATCAAAAATAAAACAGGGGAGCTAAACGTGAGCTATTGATCTACAACATAGATATGCTAATACTACCAGGACTAAGTTCATGATAAATTTAAGTTCAATTAATCATATTACTTAAGAACTCCCACTTAGATAGACATCCCTCTAATCCTCTAAGTGATCACGTGATCCATATCAACTAAACCATGTCCGATCATCACGTGAGATGGAGTAGTTTCAATGGTGAACATCACTATGTTGATCATATCTACTATATGATTCACGCTCGACCTTTCGGTCTCCGTGTTCCGATGCCATATCTGTTATATGCTAGGCTCGTCAAGTTTAACCTGAGTATTCCATGTGTGCAACTGTTTTGCACCCATTGTATTTGAACGTAGAGCCTATCAAACCCGATCATCATGTGGTGTCTCGGCACGAAGAACTTATGCAACGGTGCATACTCAGGGAGAACACCTGTACCTTGATAATTTAGTGAGAGATCATCTTATAAAGCTACCTCGAACTAAGCAAAATAAGATGTATAAAAGATAAACATCACATGCAATCAAAATATGTGACATGATATGGCTATCATCATCTTGTGCCTTTGATTTCCATCTCCAAAGCATCGTCATGATTTCCATTGTCACCGGCATGACACCATGATCTCCATCATCTTGATCTATATCAATGTGTCGTCACATGGTCGTCTCGCCAACTATTGCTCTTGCAACTATTGCTATCGCATAGCGATAAAGTAATGCAATTATTTGGCGCTTGCATCTTGTGCAATAAAGAGAGAACCATAAGGCTTCTGCCAGTTGCCGAACAAAACATGATCATCTTATACAACAACTTATATCTCATCATGTCTTGACCATATCACATCACAATATGCCCTGCAAAAACAAGTTAGACGTCCTCTATTTTTTTGTTGCAAGTTTTACGTGGCTGCTATGGGCTGAGCAAGAACCGTTCTTACCTATGCATCAAAACCACAACGATAGTTTGTCAAGTTAGTGCTGTTTTAACCTTCTCAAGGACCGGGCGTAGCCACACTCAGTTCAACTAAAGTTGGAGAAACTGACACCCGCCAGCCACCTGTGTGCAAAGCACGTCGGTAGAACCAGTCTCGCGTAAGCGTACGCGTAATGTCGGTCTGGACCGCTTCATCCAACAATACCGCCGAACCAAAGTATGACATGCTGGTAAGCAGTATGACTTATACCGCCCATAACTCACTTGTGTTCTACTCGTGCATATGACATCTACGCATAAAACCAGGCTCGGATGTCACTGTTGGGGAACGTAGTAATTTCAAAATTTTCCTACGCACACGCAAGATCATGGTGATGCATAGCAATGAGAGGGGAGAGTGTTTTCCACGTACCCTCGTAGACCAAAAGCGGAAGCGTTAGCACAACGCGGTTGATGTAGTCGTACGTCTTCACGATCCGATCGATCCAAGTACCGAACGCACGACACCTCCGAGTTCAGCACACGTTCAGCTCGATGACGTCCCGCGAACTCCGATCCAGCAGAGCTTCACGGGAGAGTTTCGTCAGCACGACGGCGTGGTGACGGTGATGATGTTGCTACCGACGCAGGGCTTCGCCTAAGCACCGCTACGATATGACCGAGGTGGAATATGGTGAAGGGGGGCACCACACACGGCTGGGAGAGATCAACTGATCAACTTGTGTGTCTAGAGGTGCCCCCTGCCCCTGTATATAAAGGAGCAAGTGGGAGGCCGGCCGGCCCTCTATGGGCGCGCCAGGAGGAGGAGTCATCCTCCTAGTAGGAGTAGGACTCCCCTTTCCTACTCCTACTAGGAGGAGGAAAGGAAGGAGGAGAAGGAGAAGGAAGGAGAAGGAGGAAAAAGAGGAAAGGGGGGCCGCCCCCCTAGTCCAATTCGGTTTGGGCTAGGGGGCCGCGCGCCCTGCCTCCTCTCTTCCACCACTTGGCCCATGAGGCCCATTACTTCTTCCTTGTATTCCCGTAACTCCCCAGTACCCCCGAAAATACCCGAATCACTCGGAACCTTTCCGATGTCCGAATATAGTCGTCCAATATATCGATCTTTACATCTCAACCATTTCGAGACTCCTCATCATGTCCTCGATCTCATCCGAAACTCTGAACTACCTTCGGTACATCAAATCACATAAACTCATAATACAATCGTCACCGAAACTTTAAGCGTGCGGACCCTACGGGTTCGAGAACTATGTAGACATGATCGAGACATGTCTCTGGTCAATAACCAATAACGGAACCTGGATGCTCATATTGGCTCCCACATATTCTACGAAGATCTTTATCGGTCAGACCGCATAACAACATATGTTGTTCCCTTTGTCATCGGTATGTTACTTGCCCGAGATTCGATCGTTGGTATCTCAATAACTAGTTCAATCTCATTACCAGCAAGTATCTTTACTCATTTCGTAATACATCATCCCGCAACTAACTCATTAGTTGCAATGCTTGCAAGGCTTAAGTGATGTGCATTACCGAGAGGGCCCAAAGATACCTCTCCGACAATAGGAGTGACAAATCCTAATCTCGAAATATGCCAACCCAACAAATACCTTCGGAGACACCTGTAGAGCACCTTTATAATCACCCAGTTACATTGTGACGTTTGGTAGCACACAAAGTGTTCCTCTGGTAAACGGGAGTTGCATAATCTCATAGTCATAGGAACATGTATAAGTCATGAAGAAAGCAATAGCAACAAACTAAATGATCAAGTGCTATGCTAACGGAATGGGTCAAGTCAATCACATCATTCTCCTAATAATGTGATCCCGTTAATCAAATGAAAACTCATGTCCATGGTTAGGAAACATAACCATCTTTGATCAACGAGCTAGTCAAGTAGAGGCATACTAGTGACACTCTGTTTGTCTATGTATTCACACATGTATTATGTTTCCGGTTAATACAATTTTAGCATGAATAATAAACATTTATCATGATATAAGGAAATAAATAATAACTTTATTATTGCCTCTAGGGAATATTTCCTTCACGAAGGTGCCGTGCGTTCGGTACTTGATCGGTCGGATCGTGAAGACGTACGACTACATCAACCGCATTGTGCTAACGCTTCCGCTTTCGGTCTACGAGGGTACGTGGACACACTCTCCCCTCTCGTTGCTATGCATCACCATGATCTTGCGTGTGCGTAGGAATTTTTTTGAAATTACTATGTTCCCCAACACTTCGGGCCACAGCGCCACGGCCCGCGGTCCCAACCGCTGCCCCGAGGTCTTCTCGCCGTCGCCCCGACCTGCCCGTCACCACTGCGTCGCCTCTTCGGGCCCTAGTGTCGCGGCCCGCCGTCCACTCCGTCGTCACGCGCGTCGACCTCCTGTGGTATGCGCCGTGCCGCCTCCCTTGGCGCGGGAACACCATCGTCCACGCCGGTCTTCGTCACGTTGTTGGGTTCTCCTCACCTACTTCGAACACCGCCGCCGCCGCCGTCGTCAGGCTGCCGCCGCTGCTCTTCTTCGGCCGCTACCGCTGCTACCCCCGTAGCCGATGCCGCCACCCGTCCACCTCCCTTCATCTTCGTCCAGCACCAGCCCGTCGCTAGTGTCGCCGTCATCTATCCTGACCACTTCGTGTACTCCGACCGCCATTGGTGACATCGGCCCCGCGCCGATGGACGCCGCAATCATCGTCGAGTTCTTCTCTGCTGACCTCTCCGACTTCTTCGACATGGCGTACAGCTCGTGCAGGTCCCAGTCTCCCGCGTGCCCGGTGATGGCAACACCGCCGCGTGCCTTCGTCCACGACGTGTCTCCGGGCCTGGCAAGCCTGGTGCGGCGCTTCGTCAACTTCGTCTTCGTCCGTCTACGCATGTCCGGTGCTGGCAACACCGGTGTGTGCCTTCGTCTACGATGTGTCCCCGGGCTTGACAAACCCGTCGGGACGCGTTGTCAACAACATCTCCTTTTCGGTGTACCACTGCTTCGACATCATTGCGCCCATGCTAACTCGGCACCTCCTTGCACCCGCGGCTCCACGGCGACATCCTCAACACTGGCTTCCCGACTCGACATCAACCACGGTATTCTTCGCACGGCTACCTCGACCACGGCTACACCATCCTCTGCTCTCGGCTACATTGACAAACGGCACAAAGGGCTACCGCCTTACTTGAGCAACCTCGTAGGTTTCCGCTCCAACCACGCCTTCCGCGATGCATCTACCGTTACGACTGTGCGGGGGGTCCGTCGGCTTGCCTTCGGATTCTTCTCCAGTCTCACCATCTGCGTCGCTACCGTTGTGACTGCGGGGGGATGTTGAGTATAATGTTTATTAGGAAAGACGAGATACACTAGGATTCGTTCTGGCTTGTCTTGTACTCCAAATAGATCATTGTACTTCTATATATATATGCCCACGAGTCTCAAGCAATACAACAACAATTCCACCAAATCCCTCTCTCCCTTCTAACACAGACGAAACAGCCGGAACTAACAGTCGGCCGCGGCGACATCAACATCTGTAAAGAACCCTCAAGATCACAGACCAGTCTCAAGTGTCTGTATGAAGTAAGCAACAAACTAGTGCTCCCTCCGATCCAAATTAATCGGCGCGGCTTTAGTGGATCGGAGGGAGTAGCATATTTGTTTGCTGTAGGTGGTAGTATAGAAGTATTGTACTAGTAGCTTCCCGACGTGCTACACAACGATCTTGTTTATATCGAATCTGATTCTTCGATAGGCTTTGTTTGTTTGTTTGGTTGGTTGGTTGGTTGGTTGGTTGGTTGGTTGTTGTTGTTGTTGTTGTTGTTGTTGTTGTTGTTGTTGTTGTTGTTGCTGCTGTTGTTGTTGTTGTTGCTGCTGCTGCTGTTGTTGTTGCTGTTTGTTGTTGCTGCTGCTGCTGCTTCTGCTGCTGGTGTTGTTGTTGTTGTTGTTGTTGTTGTTGTTGTTGTTGTTGTTGTTGTTGTTGTTGTTGTTGTTGTTGTTGTTGTTGTTTAGTAGTAGTAGTAGTAGTAGTAGTAGTAGTAGTAGTTGTTGTTGTTGTTGTTGTTGTTGTTTGTACATAATTACCAAGTCTATGTTGATCACCAAATAGCAGCACCCAGCAGGTTAGCACCATCCTACCAACTGCAACCTTGACATTATATTCTCATTTTTGTTGCTAAGCAAGCTTCAAGTTCTGAAAAGGGGTGTCCTGAAAATAGCAAGGTGGAATCTTGATATTTTTGTGTAAGTGTGGCTTACAACTTGAAGTAGCAGTACATGCAGTCCACTGTTTGTCTGCTTGTTTGTGAGTTAAGTTGTGCACTGCGAACCTGATGAATCATGAATCGAGTAGCCATGCTGTAGATCATGGTCTTATCTTACTGAAAATGCCCCTTGACGGGAATTAGGCCCCATCACTAAATACTCATATTAAAAGTTAACTTAACTATGAAATTTTTGGCTTTGATTCCTTCCAATCCAAACAAGTCCTCATTGGGATTTTTTGTAGCACATGATCAAGGCAAACACAGGTCCAGGATACACCAGAAACAAAAGAAATTGTCACAAAAAACCCTACCATCATACCTTATAAGCTCATGGATTCTTTTTTAGTAGAGATTGCCAAAAAACCAGAGAGATCTGTAAGGACTTGAATATCACCGAAGAACTAGCCATGGACAGGGGTGCGTGGAAGCTAGCTATCCATGAGCCAGAACCATGAGTTGGTTGAGAGATCTTATGGGTTTCAGCTCTAGCCTACCCCAACTTGTTTGGGACTAAGTGCTTGTTGTTGTTGTTGTTGTTGTTGTTGTTGTTGTTGTTGTTGTTGTTGTTGTTGTTGTTGTTGTTGTGTCGTCGTCGTCGTCGTTGTCGTCGTCGTCGTCATCGTCGTTGTCGTTGTTGTTGTTGTTGTTTGTACATAATTACTGAGTCTATGTTGATCACCAAATAGCAGCACCCAGTAGGTTAGCACCAGCCTACCAACTGCAACCTTGACATTATATTCTCATTTTTATTGTTAAGCAAGCTTCAAGTTCTGAAAAAGGGGTGTCCTGAAAATAGCAAGGTAGAATCTTGATCTTTTGTGTAAGTGTGGCTCACAACTTGAAGTAGCAGTACATGCAGTCCACTGTTTGTCTGCTTGTTTGTGAGTTAAGTTGTGCACTTCCATTGATTTTGCTAGTAAACAAATGCCATCCTTAATATGTCAATTTTAGAAACTGTTATGAAACAAGAGAATCTACACTTGTATTAGCAATAGCAACAGTTTATGTGTGTTTTCTTGTGAAGCTAGACAATGATTATGTTGCTTTTTTTAGAGGAATTATTATGTTACTTTTAGTAGCAAAACAAAACCGTGCTGGCCATCAGAATACTTGCTTGGAGTCTACTGTTTAGCATCAGTCCCCCTTTGCTTATAATGTTATGATGAAGCTACCAATTCAAAATCGTGTATTAACTGCCGACCGCTTGGCCAAGCAAGATTGGGACAATTGCAGACTTTGCCCGTTGTGCAGAGAGAGCAGGAGTCCATGGTGCACCTCTTCTACAAGTGCCGTTACATGTCGAGACTTTGGAAAATGTTGAAAAATTGGCTCTAAATAGAGGATATTGCCACTTGGCCGGTAGACGATTGATAAAAGAGTGGTAGACAAACATGTCTAGCCGGACGATGGTGCATAGGTAAGCAATGGCCTCCTAATGATGCTTGTTGGTTGGACTATTTGGAATGCGAGAAATGCGAGGATATTCCACAACATGTTCAGGACACCCAACATCCTACCAACATAAAGAGCGAGGTAAAATGAAAAGAAAAAAAGTGCTCCATTGCCGGGATTTGAACCCGGGTCGCCTGGGTGAAAGCCAGGTATCCTAACCGGGCTGGACGACAATGGATTTGTGACTACTCTGCCTCTACAGATTACAGGTACTGCACATAACAGGTTAGGTAACCTATCGAACTCATATTTTCCTAGCAGATTAACTGCTTATCACAGAAATGTCTTGTGAAAAACGAAAAACTGAAGCAACCGATCTGGAGCAGCGGCGTTGAAAGAACTGGTCTGTTCTGAGCGTCCAGATGACATTCAGATAACTGTTCCTAACCCCACCATCGAGACCATCATGGTAGCATGTTCTTTCATACGGTGGGAAATAATTCATGAAGAGGGAGTTGGAACTACGTTCAGGCAGCAATGAGTATAAGGGGAAATGTTCCTCAGCAATGAGTATAGTCGTGTTTTCAGTTGTGATTGCTTCTTTTCCGCCTTTTTGTTTTTTATAGTCGTGTTCTCAGTCTCTTTCCACTATTTACTGTTTTTTCCTGGCTTATATTTTTCTTCCAATTTTTTCTGTGAGATCTCAATGTTCCTTTTATTGTTTTCATTTACATTTTTGTTTTTCTTTCTTATACGGGGTTTTCTTTATCTTCCAGTCCTTCTGGTTTTTAGTTGATATTTTCACTTATTATTTTCCCCTTTATTTTCTTGTTTATTATGTTTTTTCTTTTCCTCCTTTTTTCTTTCACTTTTCACTTTTCCTTTTTTACAAATTTCTGTACAATGATTTTTTTAATATATGGTGAACACTTTTTATATGCACAATGAATATTTTAGTAAAGTATGTGGAACATTTGTTTAATATACAGTAAGCATTTTTAATATATGCTGATATCGTTTTGATATAATATTTCCATATGCTAATTTTTTTAATAGATGATAAAATTTATTTACTTATTTCTCAAAAAAATATAAAATATTAAAATCCATATAAAGATAATAAAATCAAGGCAATCCATCTATATAAACTGAAGAAAAGGAAATCTGCCCAAGGGAGTGCATTAAGAGTGTCCTGACCCACTGGTCACTAGACCTGACCATGTGCGCAGCCTCAACTATTTAACGCATCCCCTCAAAAAGAAAAAAACTATTTGACGCATACTTTCTTGTTAGAATTTGTTTTTTCTTTAGAGCTACCTGTTGCCTACCGTAGATAAAAACTGAATAGAAGCCCAAAACACTAAAGCTTGCACTCGAGCCAACCAGTGCAGCCTGTTAGCCCATCGTGGAAGGGTGGACTGATTGGCCTGTTAGCCCGTACGTACGCCTATATAACGAGCGTTACCTGTACGGCCCAACATGTTTTTTTACGAGCAGATCGATTAGGGCAGCACATGTCGCCGCTCCACGTTCGCAAAGCACCGCCGCCAGTCGTCGTCGGTCGGCAGGCGACGCCGTCCACTCCCTCAACTGATGAACACTGCCGGTCTGCCGCTTGATACAACAGACGAACGTCCCCGCTTGACCCCGCCGCCTCTAACTCTTCCATCCATCAAAAGGTACACCGGTATACGCCTGCGATCCCATTTTTCAGTCAGATTACCAACATGTTAGCATGGTCAACTAGTGATCTTTCTGTCAAATTACTCCCTCCGTCTAGGTATGTAAGTCATCTTACGTTGTACACCGCGACCAAGACAGAGGAAAACGAAAAAACTTAATGTTTTTTTACTAATTAATAGCATTGCATGCAATGAACTAATGGCCTATTTGGTTTCAATAAGTCACCTGACTTATAGTGACTTATAAGTCGCGTCTGTTTGGTTGTTACCTGACCACACCTCCTCACCTTGTTTTTTTATATAAAGGTGGTGGGACCCATGCAAATGGGATAACTTATAAGTTTTAAGTTGAGGTGGAGCAACTTATGACTTATAAGTTGGGTTTGTTTGGTAAAATAAGTCACTTTTTTTTCTTCACTTTTCGACTTATAAGTTGGTGACTTATTTGAAACCAAACGGGCCCTAACCACTGCATGTCATGTTTGATAGTCTCAAGTCATTGAAAGCATGCACGGCTCACATCTTTTATTGGTTGATATGTCACAAAACAAGAAACGAGGAGGGAGTTAGGGGCTGTTTGGTTTCCAGCCACATATTGCCACACTTTGCCACACCCCACCTTAGGCAAGTTTGAGCAAGTTAGGTGGTGTTTAGTTCTAGCCACACCTAAGGCAAGAATATATTTTTTATGAACAGTGAACCCCATATATCATAGACACAAAAAATGTGACAAGATTCCCTTAGGCAAGCCAAAATGTGGCTAACAATTTGAGCAACTCAAGTTAGGCAAGTGTGACAAGTGTGGCAAAGAATAATGTGGCAACATAAGCAAACATAGTTACAATCCAAACAGCCCCTTAATGTACCGTGCCTAAGTGTTTTGAGATTATTTGGTTTTTGTATGGTGACTTACACACCTAGACGGAGGGAGTATTATGTTAGCATGTTTATTACTTTATCAATAACTCTTTCATATTATGAGGGAGTAAAGTTTTCAAAGTTACTATTTCATGGTTATTATTGTGTTTTCAAGGATGAGGAAGAGTCCTTTACTTGTCTTGCTTAAGTCCCATCATACTGTTGAATCACAGCCGTGCAGCTAAAATTTATTTAATTGATAGGGTTACTAGCTTTCTTTTGTAATGGCAAACAAATATTGCTATATTTTGATATGAATTCCGTACAGAGACTTGTTAGTAATCTTTTTATGTGAGGGTGTCTCCAACCCGTAAATTTGCTTTGGCATCCATCCACAGACATTGATGCAGGAGCTGGCCATCCAATGCTACACGTATACATTTTAAGCCGGGTTTCAACAAATCAAACAAATTACATGAAAATTGGATGATTTTCATACAATCCAGAGCACATTTATTATTATTTTTGGAGATATGGTCCCTTAGGGCCTGATTCATTAAAAAAATAGAATAGAATTGCCCAATTAATTTACGGAAACCCGAACAAAAACCGTCACAACACGCCCTCAAGAAAAGGCAATCGGCCGACCTGGCACCAACAAAAGGCCCCCCTGCTTAGAGCCGGCGAGCCTTCACAGCTTAGGGGACTACTGTCAGAGGGATGGCCCCCCGAGCAAGCAACGAAACCCGAATCATTTTTAAAAATATCAGGGCTGGCAACGCCCCTCAATCCGGCTCGCCCCTGGTCGGCATCCCAGCGCGACCCGGCCAGGTGCCAGCTAGCCGGCTAGCGCATGCCGGCCAGTCCCAAAAAGTCAACCTCCATCGACAAGCAAGCATGGCTACAGTGCGCCCCCCTTTGCGCCGTCCCCGGCGGGCACGGCAGTCATTGTACGTTAAATTTGGAGTTAGACCTTGTAAAAATGGATGGAGGGAGTAAGTTAAATTGCCCGCACTCCATATATGTTTTCCTCAAAATATTCCTCACAAAACATAAGGCACAACAACAATGTGAGGAAGTTATAATTTGTGCATTCCGTTGTTTAACACAAGGTTTACATGGACTGTAGCCAAGGTCTGGGATCAGGCCAAAACAGATATAAATGGGTAAATCACTTACCGAGGAGAGCACCATATGCTTCATGCATGTCTAGTAAGTTCAGCAGCCACTTGTGCATGAAATTGCTTCTGCATTTGAGAAGAGATACTTAGACACCATAGGTAAGCAAACACATTCTGCGTGTACTGAATCATCTCAAATTATCTGAAATTCCTAATTGTTGTGTCCTTCAAAGGTTGTCCAAAATGGCGAGAGATGGCCTGCCTGCCGAGCGCACGAGCGATCTGTTTGGCTGGGGTTTGTCAGCAGTGGAGCGAGCTCGGTATAGTGAGCTGAGAATATTAGGAGCAAAAGCTTGCCATGTTGCAGCCAATAACCCATTTTTGTTCGATAAGTTAAAGAAAACTTTCCAGGATATAATATCGAATAAAGATGCCCCTGATAATGAAGCAGATGGCCACAGAAGTTCTATGAATGAGGAGGCATGTGAGTGTCAACGAGATGCAGTTGTTATTGGTGATCCTCTAAAAGTTTGCACGAATGGTGCACCTAAGCAAACTCGAAAAGGCCGTGCAAAAGGGGGCCCAGAAGTGACGAAAAATGGTAGACCAAAAGCATTTGGCGAGAAAAGTGATCGTTTGTGCGGCATATGCCACAAACCAGGTCATAACAGGCAAACATGCAGCGAAAATCCAAAGTAAGTTTTATATGTTTATGTTACGTTTGTTGTCTGGTTTTGTCGTCGGTATTTTCTCACAAGTTGTTTCGTCTTTATGCAGCAATATGGCATAGAGATGCACCTTAATTCGTCGAAGGGAGACAGCTAGTTACTCGCAACATGCCTAAACAACTTTTGTTCTAGTTTTAAATTTATATTACCGGTTTTCAATTTCTATGTGTCTGTGATGTGAGACATGACATATTTATGTGAGTGTTCTAGTGTGTGAAACCTGTAGTTATCATTTCCGTATGTCATCAGCTTGGATTTAGTGGCTATATTTATTTTCTAAAATACTCCCTCCAATTCTAAATATAAGTCTTTTTAAAAATTTCAACATGGTCTATATACAGATGTATATAGACATATTTTAGAGTGTAGGTTCATTCATTTTGCTTTGTATGTAGTCTTTTTTGAAATCTCTAAAAAGACTTATATTTAGGAACGGAGAGAGTATGAAGTTTCAAGAATTGTTCAAATTAATTCTCAAAAATGCATAGTATCGTTATATCCAATCAAGTAATCTTTTTAATAAGTTTGGACAAACAGGAAAGAAAGTTCAAAGCAGAAGTAAAAAAGAAGATGTTTTTTGTCGTTCATAAAAAGGCGCCTGCCCAGGCTGCCGACGTGTACTAGTTGGACCATCCCCAATCAAGCCCATATGGACTCCTCCGTTCGTCGAAGGGAGGCAGCTAGTTACTCGCGACATTTTTTTTCTAGAATACGCACGAGTGTGCGTATCATATATTAGAGAAAGGAGAGGGGAAAGAGCCCCATCCACATAGCATTCTTACATCATGTTACATGCAAGAGTCCACCGCACGAACGCCTCTGCTTAGGGAAACTAGTTTCTCTCTCTAACCCACCCAGCTAGGCCTCCGAAGAAGGCGGTGAAATCACCTCTAAAGAGGCCAGCGGCGCTCCACGTTCTACCTTCCTTCTCCATGTTGGCAATCACGATTGTAGCAGAGGGAGTCGCTCCGTCGAAGACGATGGCATTCCGATGTTTCCATAGTTCCCATAACCCTAGGGATAGTTTGGTGCGTCTGTCCTTGGCCTTTATGTCTGTCGCCGTGCAAGAATTGCACCAGGGTATCAACTCCGCATCTGGTGCCGGCATCCACTGCGGCTTATGCAGGGCCTCTAGTGCCATATGCCATACTGATCGCGCAAAGACACACGACACCAGAATGTGATTGATCGTTTCCACGTCCTGATCACAGAAGGGACATGCCGGCTGGTGAGGAAGGCCGCGCCTTGCCAAGCGATCGGAGGTCCAACACCTATTCCGTGAGGCAAGCCAGGTGAAAAACCTGCACTGTAAAGGGGCCTTAGATTTCCAGGCCGTGTCCGCATAAGCCGCCACCTCAAGGCCCCAGAACTTGGAGGCATACGCCGATCGCGCGGAGTAGTTGCCGTCCTCCTCTCAGGCCCATCGAACTTGATCTCGAGCATCCACTGCAAGCATGGTTGGCGTCATCCTATCCCAGAGAAGAAGGACTTCCTGCAGTGTCTCCTCATCCATGTCTGGACCGACCTCGAGCGCCCAAGATCCACCCTGTATAGCATCATGGACTGTCCTAACTTCCCGAATGCGCCGCGGGATCCTCGCATATACTCTTGGAGCCAGCTCTTGAACCCTAAGACCTTGGAGCCATCGGTCCTCCCAAAACAGGGTCTCCTTGCCATCTCCCACCTGTGCGGTTGTGGTTGTTTTGAAGATTGAACGCTCTTCCTCAGAGATGCTGATCTCGAAGCCTTTCCATGGGCGTGAGCTGTCCGTGCGTTGAAGCCATGCCCAGCGTGCTTGGAGCGCAGAGTTGAGCCAGCGCCGGTCAGGTATGCCAAGACCTCCAGCCCACTTGGGCGCACAAACATCCCTCCAAGCCACCTTACATTGTCCACCGTTAGCCTCCTCTTTCCCGCACCAAAGGAAGCCCCTACAGATCTTGACGATTGCCTTGATCGTCTTTGGGGGAAGACATTGGCCGAGCATGGCATGGATCGGGATTGCGCACAACACGGATTTGACAAGAATTAGCCTGCTGCTGATCGGAAGAGAAGCTCCTCTCCATGTCGGCAATCTGGCGGCCACTTGATTAACCAGATCCTGAAGCTGGGCCGCAGATAGACGTCGCAGACTCAATGGCAGGCCTAGGTAGCGACAAGGAAAAGACCCAATCTGACATCCCAGAATCTCAGAGATCCGCCCTGTTTGCTCGTCTGAACATCGAATTGGCATGGCGGCAGTTTTAGCCATGTTAATCCGCAGGCCAGATGCTCCACCAAACAGCTCAAATATTGCCTTGCATATGTGTAAGTCAGTGATCTCCGGCTTGACGAAGAGGACAACATCGTCCGCAAAGAAGGAGACCCGTTGACTTGAGCCCTGCCTAGTGAGAGGTGTGAGCATCCCTTCTCTGTCCGCTAAGGAGAACAAGCGGTGGAGCGGCTCCATCATCATGATGAACAGCATGGGGGAGAGGGATCCGCCTTGCCTCAGGCCTCTGCGGTTGGAAATAGGCGCTCCTGGGATGCCATTTATTAAGACTCTGGTGGATGCCGTAGACAGGAGGCCGACGATCCAGGACATCCACCGCTGCCCAAAGCCAAGTTTTCTCAACACCTCCATGATGAAAGCCCACTGGATCGTGTCAAAAGCTTTTGATATGTCGAGTTTGATCAATGCAGTCGGGTGCTTCAATGCGTGCAGCTTTCTGGCCATGCATTGGACGAGCATGTAGTTGTCATGGAGCAATCGCCCACGTATGAATGCGCTCTGGTGCATCCCCACTAGCCTTGGGAGATCCGCAGTGGCCCTTACTGAAAGAATCTTATCGAAGATCTTGACGATACCATGCATTAAGCTAACGGGCCTGAAGTCCGCCAGTTCGCTCGCCCCATCTTTTTTGGGGAGCAAAGTGATCAAGGCTTTGTTGATGGCCTGCATTCCACGAACATCTCCTTTGTAGAAACAGTCCAATGCGCGCATGAAATCCCTTTTGATGATATCCCAGCATGCCGCGTAAAATCGTCCGGTGAAACCGTCCGGGCCGGGGGCCTTGTCCTTGGGCATGGTTTTGATTATGTTGCCCACCTCCAGTTCGGAAAAAGGAGCCTCAAGGTGTTGGAGATCTAGGTTGGTCAAGTCAAGTGCGTCGAGGTCCAGACCAAAGTCGCGCTGCGGGGCCTTTCCCAGGATGTTCTCATAGTAGGCGTCGGCGGCAGCCGCGATTTCCTCGTGCCCGGTGCATATACCACTCTCCGAGTTGATGGTCATGATCACGTTCTTCCTCCGCCTGTGGTTTGCATGCTGGTGGAAGAACTCCGTGCTAGCATCCCCTTCCTTAAGCCATAGCATGCGTGATCGTTGCCGTGCGATCGTCCTTTCCAGCGAGCAAAGACCTAGGAGTTTTTGAGCAATCTCCGCAAGGACCTCTCCTCCTCTGATAACTCTCTTGATTCCGCTGCCACATCGAGTTGCTTGATGAGCTCAAGAGCTAGGCCTATCTGGAATTTAACATTGCCGATCCACTTGTCAGCCCAACTCTGTAGTGCTTTCGCCGTGGCTCTCAGTTTCTGATCAAGCACCACAAAGGGATTTCCAGAAGATGATATTGATCCCCATGCCGTCGCGACAACGTGGTGGAAGCCATCCGCTTTTGTCCAGAATGATTCAAACCTGAATCTCTTGCCTGTTCTAAAGTCCGCATGCAGATCGAGAAGGAGAGGACAGTGGTCTGAAACTGCAGACCCCAGAGCCGAAAGGAAGCATGTTGGTGTTGGGTTTCGTAGTAATTTCATAAATTTTCCTACGCACACGCAAGATCATGGTGATGCATAGCAACGAGAGGGGAGAGTGTGATCTACGTACCCTTGTAGATCGACAACGGACGCGTATGGTTGATGTAGTCGTACGTCTCTACGGCCCGACCGATCAAGCACCGAAACTACGGCACCTCCGAGTTCTAGCACACGTTCAGCTCGATGACGATCCCCGGACTCCGATCCAGCAAAGTGTCGGGGAAGAGTTCCGTCAGCACGACGGCGTGGTGACGATCTTGATGTACTACCGTCGCAGGGATTCGCCTAAGCACCGCTATAATATTATCGAGGACTATGGTGGAAGGGGGCACCGCACACGGCTAAGAATATGATCACGTGGATCAACTTGTGTGTCTAGGGGTGCCCCTGCCCCCGTATATAAAGGATCAAGGGGAGGAGGCCGGCCGGCCCTATAGGCGCGCCAAGGAGGAGTCCTCCTCCTAGTAGGAGTAGGACTCCTACTAGGAGGGGGAAAGAAGTGGGGAGGGAGAGGGAAAGGGGGGCGCCGCCCCCCCTCTCCTAGTCCAATTTGGACCAGGGGGGAGGAGGCGCGCGGCCCACCTTTGGCTGCCCCTCTCTCTTTCCACTAAGGCTCATATGGCCCATTACTTCTCCCGGGGGGTTCCGGTAACCCTCCGGCTCTCCGGTTTTCTCCGAAATCACCCGGAACACTTCCGGTGTCCGAATATAGCCGTCCAATATATCAATCTTTATGTCTCAACCATTTCGAGATTCCTCGTCATGTCCGTGATCACATCCGGGACTCCGAACTAAC
Source organism: Triticum urartu (assembly GCF_056163025.1). Lineage (NCBI taxonomy): Eukaryota > Viridiplantae > Streptophyta > Magnoliopsida > Poales > Poaceae > Triticum > Triticum urartu. The sequence goes on along the minus strand of NC_141873.1, from coordinate 34,290,461 downwards.
TTCGGTACATCAAAACTCATAAACTCATAATATAACTGTCATCGAAACCTTAAGCGTGCGGACCCTACGGGTTTGAGAACAATGTAGACAAGACCGAGACACGTCTCCGGTCAATAACCAATAGCGGAACCTGGATGCTCATATTGGCTCCTACATATTCTACGAAGATCTTTATCGGTCAGACCGCATAACAACATACGTTGTTCCCTTTGTCATCGGTATGTTACTTGCCCGAGATTCGATCGTCGGTATCTCAATACCTAGTTCAATCTCGTTACCGGCAAGTCTCTTTACTCATTCCGTAATACATCATCTCGCAACTAACTCATTAGTTGCAATGCTTGCAAGGCTTATATGATGTGCATTACCGAGAGGGCCCAGAGATACCTCTCCGACAAGCGGAGTGACAAATCCTAATCTCGAAAAACGCCAACCCAACATGCACCTTTGGAGACACCTGTAGAGCACCTTTATAATCACCCATTTACGTTGTGACGTTTGGTAGCACACAAAGTGTTCCTCCGGCAAACGGGAGTTGCATAATCTCATAGTCATAGGAACATGTATAAGTCATGAAGAAAGCAATAGCAACATACTAAACGATCGGGTGCTAAGCTAATGGAATGGGTCATGTCAATCAGATCATTCACCTAATGATGTGATCCCGTTAATCAAATAACAACTCTTTGTTCATGGTTAGGAAACATAACCATCTTTGATTAACGAGCTAGTCAAGTAGAGGCATACTAGTGACACTCTGTTTGTCTATGTATTCACGCATGTATTATGTTTCCAGTTAATACAATTCTAGCATGAATAATAAACATTTATCATGATATAAGGAAATAAATAACAACTTTATTATTGCCTCTAGGGCATATTTCCTTCAGTCTCCCACTTGCACTAGAGTCAATAATCTAGATTACACAGTAATGATTCTAACACCCATGGAGCTTTGGTGTTGATCATGTTTTGCTCGTGGAAGAGGCTTAGTCAACGGGTCTGCAACATTCAGATCCGTATGTATCTTGCAAATCTCTATGTCTCCCACCTGGACTAGATCCCGGATGGAATTGAAGCGTCTCTTGATGTGCTTGGTTCTCTTGTGAAATCTGGATTCCTTTGCCAAGGCAATTGCACCAGTATTGTCACAAAAGATTTTCATTGGACCCGATGCACTAGGTATGACACCTAGATCGGATATGAACTCCTTCATCCAGACTCCTTTATTTGCTGCTTCCGAAGCAGCTATGTACTCCGCTTCACATGTAGATCCCGCTACAACGCTTTGTTTAGAACTGCACCAACTGACAGCTCCACCATTTAATGTAAACACGTATCCGGTTTGCGATTTAGAATCGTCCGGATCAGTGTCAAAGCTTGCATCAACGTAACCTTTTATGATGAGCTCTTTGTCACCTCCATATATGAGAAACATATCCTTAGTCCTTTTCAGGTATTTCAGGATATTCTTGACCGCTGTCCAGTGATCCACTCCTGGATCACTTTGGTACCTCCCTGCTAGACTTATAGCAAGGCACACATCAGGTCTGGTACACAGCATTGCATACATGATAGAGCCTATGGCTGAAGCATAGGGAACATCTTTCATTTTCTCTCTATCTTCTGCAGTGGTCGGGCATTGAGTCTTACTCAACTTCACACCTTGTAACACAGGCAAGAACCCTTTCTTTGCTTGATCCATTTTGAACTTCTTCAAAACTTTGTCAAGGTATGTGCTTTGTGAAAGTCCAATTAAGCGTTTTGATCTATCTCTATAGATGTTAATGCCTAATATGTAAGCAGCTTCACCGAGGTCTTTCATTGAAAAACTCTTATTCAAGTATCCCTTTATGCTATCCAGAAATTCTATATCATTTCCAATTAGTAATATGTCATCCACATATAATATCAGAAATGCTACAGAGCTCCCACTCACTTTCTTGTAAATACAGGATTCTCCAAAAGTCTGTATAAAACCAAATGCTTTGATCACACTATCAAAGCGTTTATTCCAACTCCGAGAGGCTTGCACCAGTCCATAAATGGATCGCTGGAGCTTGCACACTTTGTTAGCTCCCTTTGGATCGACAAAACCTTCTGGTTGCATCATATACAACTCTTCTTCCAGAAATCCATTCAGGAATGCAGTTTTGACATCCATCTGCCAAATTTCATAATCATAAAATGCGGCAATTGCTAACATGATTCAGACAGACTTAAGCATCGCTACGGGTGAGAAGGTCTCATCGTAGTCAATCCCTTGAACTTGCCGAAAACCTTTTGCGACAAGTCGAGCTTTGTAGACAGTAATATTACCGTCAGCGTCAGTCTTCTTCTTGAAGATCCATTTATTCTCAATTGCTTGCCGATCATCGGGCAAGTCAACCAAAGTCCATACTTTGTTCTCATACATGGATCCCATCTCAGATTTCATGGCTTCAAGCCATTTTACGGAATCTGGGCTCACCATCGCTTCTTCATAGTTCGTAGGTTCATCATGATCTAGTAGCATGACTTCCAGAACAGGATTACCGTACAACTCTGGCGCGGATCTCACTCTGGTTGATCTACGAGGTTCAGTAGTATCTTGTTCTGAAGTTTCATGATCATCATCATTAGCTTCCTCACTAACTGGTGTAGGTGTCACAGAAACAGTTTTCTGTGATGCACTACTTTCCAATAAGGGAGCAGGTACAGTTACCTCGTCAAGTTCTACTTTCCTCCCACTCACTTCTTTCGAGAGAAACTCCTTCTCTAGAAAGTTTCCGAACTTAGAAACAAAAGTTTTTCCTTCGGATCTGTGATAGAAGGTGTATCCAATAGTTTCCTTTGGATATCCTATGAAGACACATTTCTCCGATTTGGGTTTGAGCTTATCAGGTTGAAGCTTTTTCACATAAGCATCGCAGCCCCAAACTTTTAGAAACGACAACTTTGGTTTCTTGCCAAACCACAGTTCATAAGGCGTCGTTTCAACGGATTTTGATGGTGCCCTATTTAACGTGAATGCGGCCGTCTCTAGAGCGTATCCCCAAAACGATAGCGGTAAATCAGTAAGAGACATCATAGATTGCACCATATCTAGTAAAGTACGATTATGACGTTCGGACACACCATTACGCTGTGGTGTTCCGGGTGGCGTGAGTTGTGAAACTATTCCACAATTTTTCAAATGTACACCAAACTCGTAACTCAAATATTCTCCTCCACGATCAGATCGTAGGAATTTGATTTTCTTGTTACGATGATTTTCTACTTCACTCTGAAATTCTTTGAACTTTTCAAATGTTTCAGACTTGTGTTTCATTAAGTAGATATACCCATATCTGCTTAAGTCATCTTTGAAGGTGAGAAAATAATGATATCCGCCACGAGCCTCAATATTCATCGGACCACATACATCTGTATGTATGATTTCCAACAAATCTGTTGCTCTCTCCATAGTACCGGAGAACGGTGTTTTAGTCATCTTGCCCATGAGGCACGGTTCGCAAGTACCAAGTGATTCATAATCAAGTGGTTCCAAAGGTCCATCAGTATGGAGTTTCTTCATGCGCTTTACACCGATATGACCTAAATGGCAGTGCCACAAATAAGTTGCACTATCATTATTAACTCTGCATCTTTTGGCTTCAACACTATGAATATGTGTGTCACTACTATCGAGATTCATCAAAAATAGACCACTCTTTAAGGGTGCATGACCATAAAAGATATTACTCATATAAATAGAACAACCATTATTCTCAGATTTAAATGAATAACCGTCTCGCATCAAACAAGATCCAGATATAATGTTCATGCTTAACGCTGGCAGCAAATAACAATTATTTAGGTCTAATATTAATCCTGAAGGTAGATGTAGAGGTAGCGTGCTGACTGCGATCACATCGACTTTGGAACCGTTTCCCACGCGCATCGTCACCTCGTCCTTAGCCAATCTTCGCTTAACCCGTAGTCCCTGTTTCGAGTTGAAAATATTAGCAACAGAACCAGTATCAAATACCCAGGTGCTACTGCGAGCATTAGTAAGGTACACATCAATAACATGTATATCACATATACCTTTGTTCACCTTGCCATCCTTCTTATCCGCCAAATACTTGGGGCAGTTCCGCTTCCAGTGACCAGTCTGCTTGCAGTAGAAGCACTCAGTTTCAGGCTTAGGTCCAGGTTTGGGTTTCTTCTCTTGAGTAGCAACTTGCTTGCCGTTACTTTTGAAGTTCCCCCTTTTCTTCCCTTTGCCCTTTTTCTTGAAACTAGTGGTCTTGTTGACCATCAACACTTGATGCTCTTTCTTGATTTCTACCTCCGCAGCTTTCAACATTGCGAAGAGCTCGGGAATAGTCTTATTCATCCCTTGCATATTATAGTTCACCACGAAGCTCTTGTAGCTTGGTGGCAGTGATTGGAGAATTATGTCGATGACGCAATCATCTGGAAGATTAACTCCCAATTGAATCAAGTGATTATTATACCCAGACATTTTGAGTATATGCTCACTGACAGAACTGTTCTCCTCCATCTTGCAGCTATAGAACTTATTGGAGACTTCATATCTCTCAATCCAGGCATTTGCTTGAAATATTAACTTCAACTCCTGGAACATCTCATATGCTCCATGACGTTCAAAACGTCGTTGAAGTCCCGATTCTAAGCCGTAAAGCATGGCACACTGAACTATCGAGTAGTCATCAGCTTTGCTCTGCCAGACGTTCATAACATCTGGTGTTGCTCCAGCAGCAGGCCTGGCACCCAGCGGTGCTTCCAGGACGTAATTCTTATGTGCAGCAATGAGGATAATCCTCAAGTTACGGACCCAGTCCGTGTAATTGCTACCATCATCTTTCAACTTTGCTTTCTCAAGGAACGCATTAAAATTCAACGGAACAACAGCACGAGCCATCTATCTACAATCAAGCATAAACAAGCAAGATACTATCAGGTACTAAGTTTCATGATAAATTTAGGTTCAATTAATTTACTTAAAGAACTCCCACTTAGATAGACATCCCTCTAATCCTCTAAGTGATTACGTGATCCAAATCAACTAAACCATGTCCGATCATCATGTGAGATGGAGTAGTTTCATTGGTGAACATCACTATGTTGATCATATCTACTATATGATTCACGCTCGACCTTTCCGTCTCCGTGTTCCGAGGCCATATCTGTATATGCTTGGCTCGTCAAGTATAACCTGAGTATTCCGCGTGTGCAACTGTTTTGCACCCGTTGTATTTGAACGTAGAGCCTATCACACCCGATCATCACGTGGTGTCTCAGCACGAAAAACTTTCGCAACGGTGCATACTCAGGGAGAACACTTCTTGATAATTAGTGAGAGATCATCTTATAATGCTACCGTCAATCAAAGCAAGATAAGATGCATAAAAGATAAACATCACATGCAATCAATATAAGTGATATGATATGGCCATCATCATCTTGTGCTTGTGATCTCCATCGAAGCACCGTCGTGATCACCATCGTCACCGGTGCGACACCTTGATCTCCATCGTAGCGACATTGTCGTCACGCCAATCTTATACTTCCACGACTATCGCTACCGCTTAGTGATAAAGTAAAGCATTACAGCGCGATTGCATTGCATACAATAAAGCAACAACCATATGGCTCCTGCCAGTTGCCGATAACTCGGTTACAAAACATGATCATCTCATACAATAAAATTTAGCATCATGTCTTGACCATATCACATCACAACATGCCCTGCAAAAACAAGTTAGACGTCCTCTACTTTGTTGTTGCAAGTTTTACGTGGCTGCTACGGGATTAAGCAAGAACCAATCTTACCTACGCATCAAAACCACAATGATAGTTTGTCAAGTTGGTGCTGTTTTAACCTTCGCAAGGACCGGGCGTAGCCACACTCGGTTCAACTAAAATTGGAGAAACTGTCACCCGCAAGCCACCTATGTGCAAAGCACGTCGGGAGAACCGGTCTCGCGTAAGCTTACGCGTAATGTCGGTCCGGTCCGCTTCGTCCAACAATACCGCCGAACCAAAGTATGACATGCTGGTAAGCAGTACGACTTATATCGCCCACAACTCACTTGTGTTCTACTCGTGCATATAACATCAACATATAAAACCTAGGCTCTGATACCACTGTTGGGGAACGTAGTAATTTCAAAAAAAATCCTACGCACACGCAAGATCATGGTGATGCATAGCAACAAGAGGGGAGAGTGTGATCTACGTACCCTTGTAGATCGACAACGGAAGCATTTGGTTGATGTAGTCGTATGTCTCCACGGTCCGACCGATCAAGCACCGAAACTACGGCACCTCTGAGTTCTAGCACACGTTCAGCTTGATGACGATCCCCGGGCTCCAATCCAGCAAAGCGTCAGGGAGGAGTTCCGTCAGCACGACTGCGTGGTGACGATCTTGATGTTCTATCGTCGCAGGGCTTCCCCTAAGCACCGCTACAATATGACCGAGGTGGAATATGGTGGAGGGGGGCACCGCACATGGCTAAGGAACGATCACGAAGATCAACTTGTGTGTCTAGGGGTGCCCCCTGCCCCCGTATATAAAGGAGCAAGGGGAGGAGGCCGGCCGGCCCCTATAGGCGCGCCAGGAGGAGTCCTCCTCCTAGTAGGAGTAGGACTCCTACTAGGAGGGGGAAAGAAGTGGGGAGGGAGAGGGAAAGGGGGGCGCCCCCCCCCCTCTCCTAGTCCAATTCGGACCAGGGGGGAGGAGGCGTGCGGCCCACCTCTGGCAGCCCCCCTCTCTCTCCACTAAGGCCCATATGGCCCATTACTTCTCCCGGGGGGGTTCCGGTAACCCTCTGGCTCTCCAGTTTTCTCCGAAATCACCCAGAACACTTCCGGTGTCCGAATATAGCCGTCCAATATATCAACTTTATGTCTCGACCATTTCGAGACTCCTCGTCATGTCCGTGATCACATCCGGGACACCAAACTAACTTCGGTACATCAAAACTCATAAACTCATAATATAACTGTCATCGAAACCGTAAGCGTGCGGACCCTACGAGTTCGAGAACAATGTAGACATGACCGAGACATGTCTCCGGTCAATAACCAATAGCGGAACCTGGATGCTCATATTGGCTCCTACATATTCTACGAAGATCTTTATCGGTCAGATCGCATGACAACATACGTTGTTCCCTTTGTCATCGGTATGTTACTTGCCCGAGATTCGATCGTCGGTATCTCAATACCTAGTTCAATCTCGTTACCGGCAAGTCTCTTTACTCGTTTCGTAATACATCATCTCGCAACTAACTCATTAGTTGCAATGCTTGCAAGGCTTATGTGATGTGCATTACCGAGAGGGCCCAGAGATACCTCTCCGACAATCGGAGTGACAAATCCTAATCTCGAAATACGCCAACCCAACATGTACCTTTGGAGACACCTGTAGAGCACCTTTATAATCACCCATTTACGTTGTGACGTTTGGTAGCACACAAAGTGTTCCTCCGGCAAACGGGAGTTGCATAATCTCATAGTCATAGGAACATGTATAAGTCATGAAGAAAGCAATAGCAACATACTAAACGATCGGGTGCTAAGCTAATGGAATGGGTCATGTCAATCAGATCATTCACCTTAATGATGTGATCTCGTTAATCAAATAACAACTCTTTGTTCATGGTTAGGAAACATAACCATCATTGATTAACGAGCTAGTCAAGTAGAGGCATACTAGTGACACTCTGTTTGTCTATGTATTCACACATGTATTATGTTTCCGGTTAATACAATTCTAGCATGAATAATAAACATTTATCATGATATAAGGAAATAAATAATAACTTTATTATTGCCTCTAGGGCATATTTCCTTCAGATAGGTCTCCCTAAATCGCGGTATGATGGGAGACTGACTGGAAAAGGCACGCTAGGAGCGGACACAATAATATGCAGGGACGGGCATTCTTGGTCTCAAGTACACTACACAGTTCTACAGAACTCTATCTTGGTGACCCCGTATGTCGATAAACACAAGAACAATCTGCGCTCCAAACACCCGGAGCAATGTGACGACTAGATTACATGTGAACACATCATGACTTTCAGCAGTTGGTTGGAAACACGTCTCAGAGGTGACAACCTGTTTGTGATGAGTTGTACTCGTTGTGCAGGGGACCATCTTTGACTGTATTGACTTACAAAGGATACGAGATAAATGAGAATACATTTTACATGATCGCCCAAGATCAAAAGAGCACCAACCAAAACAACGGTGTCCGCTTTGATGCAGCAACCGAGAGGGAAAATGACACATATTATGGTTATATAGTGGACATATGGGAACTTGACTACGGACACGATTTTAAGGTCCCTTTGTTTAAGTGCAAATGTGTCAATCTGTCAAGAGGTGGGGTAGAGGTAGACCCACAGTATGGAATGACAACCGTGGATCTGAATAATCTTGGGTACACTGACGAACTGTTCGTCCTAGCCAATGATGGGCATAGGTTATCTATGTGAAGGACATGTCTACCAAACCGAGAAAAAGAAAAAAATAAGGAAGCGAATACATCATACGATGAGCCAAAGCGCCACATAGTTCTTTTAGGAAAAAAGGGACATCGTGGGAGTGGAGGGCAAGACAGACATGTCCGAAGATTATGAAAAGTTTCATGAAATTCCTCCCTTCAAAGTCAAGGCTGACCCAAGCATCCTGATAAACGATGAAGATTATTCATGGTTACGGCGCAATAAGCAAAGCACACAAGCGAAGAAAAAGTGAAGACTTTCTGTCCACAACTATTATGATGATACCATGCCAACTTTCAACCTTTTCCTAGTTCATTTGAAATGCATGTTGTAACAGACGAGTTTCTGCCATTTTGTACACGAAGTGCATCCAGTTTTTGCCGTAACCCTCTCAATTTTTTAGCACATGCTATGTGGGTGAAATGATGATACCATCCCAACTTTCAACCTTTTCAGAGTTCATTTGTAGTGATTTTCATTTTCAGGGTCATATAGCTCAAAAAAGTCAGTAAATACATGAAAAATAACAAATGAAGTCAGAAAGGGTTGAAAATTGATGATGTGGCTTTGAATGGTGCATTTTCAATTATTGGGTCATTTAGCTCAAATAATGAACTAATATAAAAAGGAAGATCTGGAAAACTGTTATGAAACTCTAATAGAAAAATAATAAGCAAAAAGAATTTTCATAAAACTTTTATAAACCTCTAGTATTATTGAAACTAAAATTATATAAAATTTATGCAACTAAAATTATCAAAGTATTTTCAGTTCAAAACATTATAAGCAAAAATAATTTTCATAAAATAAATAAATAAACAAAAAATAAAATGAAAAAAAAAGTAGAAACAAAATAAACTTTAACAAATAAGTAGAAACAAAATAAAGCAAAATAAACTTTAATAAAATAAATAAAAATAGAAACAAAAAGAATCACGGAAAAAAGGAAAAATAAACAAAATAATCAAAGTATTTTCTATTCAAAATCATTAAAAGCAAAAAGAAATTTCATAAAGAACTTTTTTTGTTAGAAACTTTAATAGCAAAATTACATAATAAGTAAGTAACTAGAAACAAAATAAAATAAATAAAGCAAAAAAGAAAAGAAATAAACTGGGGAAAAAAGCAACCTACTGGGCCACCACGGCCTGAATACGACTAGAAACCCATCCATGGGCCAGGATTCAGGCCCGTAGAAGGCCCAATATAGATACAATGTGTTTAGGCCCGAAAGCCTGCATTTGAGAGGAGCTCGAGAGGGCAGCGGGAGTGGGGCTTATAAACCACTCTCGAGCTCCCTCAGCTAGCGAGGTGGGACTAAACTTTTGTGCCGCGATGCGGGCAGCACAAGGCCTTTAGTCCCGGTTGGTGCCGCCAACCGGGACTAAAGGGATGCATTGGTACCGGTTCATGGTACCAACCGGAACCAATGCCCATCCTTTAGTCCCGGTTGATGCCACCAACTGGGACCAAAGGCCTCTGCTTCCCGCCCTTTGGCCTGCTGAAAAGAGACCTTTGGTCCCGGTTGGTGGCACCAACCGGGACTAAAGGGTAGCATTGGTCCTGGTTGGTGCCACAAACCGGGACCAATGCTCTTCCTATATAAGCCACACTTGTGAAAATTTCCATTGAGTTCTTCGATCCTGCCCCTCTGCCTCGCCATCGCCGTCGTCGTCGCGCGCCATCCCGCGCCCCTCCGACGCCGTCCCGCGCCGCCCCGACGTCGTCGCCGCCCCGTGCCACCCCTGCCCCGACGTGGCCGCCCTCTGTCCCGACCTCGCCGTCGCCGCCCTCTGCCGCGCCTCGTCGTCGCCGCCCAGTGAGCCCCCTCCCTTTCCCCACGTCGCCGCCCTTGCCTGCTCTGCTTGCCGCGCGCCGCCGTCACCGCCCCGGCCTGCTCTGCTTTGCCGCGCGCCGCCGCCGCCGCCCCGGCCTGCTCTCGATCTGGTTTTGTATATGTATATATATGGATGTATATATGGATGTATGGATGTATGTATATATGGATGTTGTATGTATATGTATATATATGCAGATGTATGTATGATCCATGGATGTGTATGCATTGATGTATGATTTTTTTTGTTCATAGATTTTTTTGGTCGATTTATGTATATATATGTCCATATTTAAAAAAAATTGTGTTGCAAAAGTTACATTTAAGGTTAGTTGATTTAGTGCATTTTGGTTATTAATTCTACTATTAGTGCATTTTAAGATAGTAGATTCTAGGTTAGTGGATCGGAGAGGAAAAAGTAAAATAATGAAAAGGAAGAAAAGAGGAAGAAGGAAGAGGAAGAAAAAGAAGGAGATGAAAAAGGAAAATAAGAAGAGAAAGAAGGAGAAGAAGAAGGAGAAGAAGAGGAGAGGAAGAAGTGGAGAAATAAATAATAAGAGGAAAAAAGAAGAAAAAAATGAGGAGAAGAAGAAAGGAATAGAGGACAAGACTCTATTCCTTTCTAAAGGAATAGAGGACAAGACTCTATTCCTTTCTTCTTCTCCTCTTTTTTTTTCTTCGATCTTCTCCTCTATTCCTTTCTTCTTCTCCTCTTTTTTTCTTCTTCTTCCTCTTCTTATTTTTTATCAGGTATGTCGTTGTCGATATACCCCCTCCCCGATAACTTCGACATGAGAGGGGGGAGGGTCGATAAATAATATAACTAGCTAGTTAAAATAGTTTATTTTTAGTAAGTACTACTTTATTTTATTTATAGTAAGTGCTTAGTAGTTGAACTAGTTGATTTAATAAAACTACTTTATTTAATATAGAAGTAGTTTATTTTTTGCAAGTACTACTTTATTTTATTTATAATAAGTGCTTAGTAGTTGAACTAGTTGATTTAATAAAACTACTTTTTTACTATATGTAGAAATAGTTTATTTTTAATAAGTACTACTTTATTTTATTTATAGTAAGTGCTTAGTAGTTGAACTAGTTGATTTAATAAAACTACTTTATTTACTATAGAAGTAGTTTATTTTTAGTAAGTACTACTTTATTTTATTTATAGTAAGTGTTTAGTAGTTGAACTAGTTGATTTAATAAAACTACTTTATTTTACTATATATAGAAGTAGTTTATTTTTAGTAAGTACTACTTTATTTTATTTATAGTAAGTGCTTAATTAGTAGTTGAACTAGTTGATTTAATAAAAACTACTTTATTTTACTATAGAACTAGTTTATTTTTAGCAAGAAAATTAATAGAACTAGTTTATTTTTTAGTTCAAGAAATTATTCCCGCATCGACGTCGACAATGCCTATCCCGCATCCTCGTCGTCGACTCGGCGGAGGAGGCCGGCTTGATCAGAGGGGCTATGTCTGGGACTGGGCTCCGCCGGACTGGTATTGGGAGGTGCTACCTTCCGGGGGGCGTAGGTTGGTGAGGAGCCAGCCCGTCGTTGACCCAATCCTTGTTTGGTGGCGGTCGCGTGGGCCAGTGACAGTGCCTAGGCTTCCGGACACCGCAGAGGTGGTACGTCACCGTGTCAGCGAGGAGGACGAGCATGTCTGTTGCTACATGGTTGCGTTGGAGGGCACGTTCGATAATACCTGGCAGGTTCTCCAGGGATCTCACTGGAGCGATCCTGTGATGGTTCCTTCTCTTTGGGTGTCCACCGCCCGTGCCGATACCCGTCGGGCGCTACGGTTCTAGCTGTACTAGCGATGTTATATGTATGATAGTATTCGAGGTGTATATATGTATGATAGTATTCGAGGTGTATTAGTGATAATATTCGAGGATGTACGAACGCAAGAGATGATGTAGTTTTGCTTATAATTGAATGCATCCTAATTTGAATACTACTTTATTTTGTGATTTGATTTCGCTTATTGAATGCTCAAATTGGAAAACTACTTCTACTTTGAATGCTAAAATTGGAGAGCACTATGCAAGGTGTATTCATATGATTAGTTGATAGCTTATAGGGTTTTTGTTTTCGCAGAAATCTAGGAGCCCCCCTCCATCATCCGTGCCATTGTCCCCGTCACCGACCCCCTCCGACCTCGAGGTGAGACCAGCCAAATCCTTTTTTAGAAAGATAATTAAATGATATTTCGGGTTGACTTTAAGTATGTCGAGTCTCCACCATATATGAGAGGACGAAGAAGCCCGACTGTTGTTGTGGGGGTCGTTTCTCCTTCTTCTCCGGGTGCTAGACCTTTGTTATGCACTAGGGGAAGAAGGAGTAATGACCATCACCGGCGGTCGCAAATGTCAGAGAGGAATCAGTGAGGGAGAGTTCCACCATATATATATATATATATATATATATATATATATATATATATATATATATATATATATATATATATATATATGAGAGGACGAAGAATCCCGACTGTTGTCATGGGGGTCGCTTCTCCTTCGTTCCCGTGTGCTAGACATTTTGGTGTACTGTATTTGGGGACAAAGTGAGGAGCGACCATCACCGAGAGTCGAATATATACACCACGTGAGCTGAGAGTTTTCGAGAGAAGACTCGACAGACCGATAGTCAACCCGTGATGAATAATAATGATCTAATTTAGTTTTTGTAGTACATATATTTAATTGTACAAGTTTAATGTTTGAATTATGAACATAGGAAATGTCGTCATCAGACGACAAAAGTCTCCCGGTGGAGTGCAGCTGGTGCCACGACGATCGAGGTCTGTGCGACATGCCTCACCTAGACGATGGGCGGCGTTTCATCATTAAGCTCGAGGAGACCTTCGATGTTGAAACGGTACGCAACGACGACAAGTGTTTTTTTGTAATTAAGCATGACTACAACTATTTCAACGTGTAATTTTCATCTTTTACAATTCGAGTAGCTTATCCCATGCCATGCAAGGTGCTATGTCTTGGAGAGGATGGGTTTTGAAGACCATGAAAGTTTCGAAACAAAGAAAATTCACCTAAGAACTCATCATGATGTGGATTTTGAATTAAAGTTGTACAATTCTGAGAGCGTAACCCATTTTGGTTGCAAAAAATGAGAAGCGCTTTGCAAGATGTATGGTTTTGATGAGGGTATGCTTGTCACCATGGATATTGGTGATCCTGAAATCGAGCAAGACAATATGGACATTTGGGTCCTTGTTGATACGCCTCCAATTCTACCGATATGTGAGTTTCTCAAACATAGTTATTAGCTAATTTATATTGTTTATTTCAAAATAGTTGACATCTTATTTCCATTGACAGCTTATTTTCATTCTTTAAAGAATGTGCGGGAGATGGTAGACAAAACCCAATACACCGATGGCTCCGAATTAACTTATAAGGAGAAAAATCATCTGGTCAGATTTTGTACTGACATTGAGAATTACAATATCTACAATCAAACTCCTCAACATTATGGTCAATACGCGCCACTAGTGCATGTGTTCAACTGCGGTAACTACCATGGAGATACCCTGGTAAGATTTTTTACTATTACGACATCCGTGCATCTTTTGCATACTTCTAAAACTAGTACATCATTGCTAACTATGAAGTTATTACTATGTTTTTCAACAGATAATCCCAGAGAATTGTGTGTCTCATTTGATGTATCAGAAAGGTAGCCTTAATGTTTTGAACATACAGCTAGGTCATCCTACTAATCTCAACTGTCCATACCAGATTTCTAAAAGAAGTGGAGACATGCAAATCAAAGGATGGAAAAAAATGTATGGACAGTCATAAGGAAGTTCTTGGAAGCAAAAGGAAGCGAAGCGCAAGAATTGGAGACAGGATGATCTCCATTCTCCATAATGAAGAGTCAGGGTCGATTTTGCTTTATTCTATTTTACCTTAAAGAGGGCATTTAGGTCCTACCTAATACTGATGATCATGTGCTAAGAACAATTAAGTAGGGTTGGTTCGATGACTATGAGGATGATGATCGTATGACTTGTTATTAATAACGAGTAGAAGTTGTATGATGATGATTAGTATGACTTGTTATTATGATGATGCATGATGCGAGCATGAAGAGTTATTATATATCTGTGGGTGAAATGAACATGGATTGGATTGAAGTGAAGGCAACATGCATGTGGTGCATGTCGAAAGTAGTACAATCTAAACTTAATCAAGTTAGGATTAGAATTACTTTCGACATGCACCACATGTTGCCCCACTTCAATCTAAGTCATATTTAGGCATAGCAGTAGCAGTAGCACGGAGATATATAAGAGAGGACACATATCTCTATTAGCTACCTATATGAACCTAAATTAACCCCCAAAACCCCTAAACCACCTCCTTTCAAAAAAAACAGCCGCTGAAATGCTGACGCTTGGAAGCTTATTGGTCCCGGTTGGTGCTACCAACCGGGATCAAAGGCCCTCCTGTCTGGGCTCGCCGGAGCGGCCACGTGGAGGCCCATCTGTCCCGGTTGGTATAAGAACCGGGACTAAAGGCCTAGGACATTAGTAACGACCCTTTAGTCCCGGTTCCCCAACCGGGACAGATGGGCCTTATAAACCGGGACAAATAGGCCTTTTTCTACTAGTGAAAAGAAGAGGAGAAAACTTGGGTAAAATTATTGAAGGTATTTGTGCCAGCGAAGCTTCGTATGTTCTTGTGGAGGTTGGCTCAAAAATCAATTCCAACAGAAGATGTGCGGATGAGAAGGAATATGTCTATTACATGCACTTGTGCTGTGTGCGGCATGCCAGATTCTTGGCGTCATAGCCTACTGGAATGCACAATGGCACGGTGTGTTTGGTGCCTAGTTGATCGGGAGCTGCTCGATGTATTGATTGACAACGCTGAGCAGAACGCTAAAAATTGGTTGTTTGCAATGCTGGAGAGATTGACGCATGAAAAGTTAATCAAAGTTTCTGTCACGTTGTGGGCTATTTGGACTGCACGTAGGAAACTAATTCATGAAGGCATTAATCAAAGCCCGCTGTCTACACACCTGTTCATATCTCAGTTCATTTCAGAGTTGAGGGAGATTCAAAATAAGGGCGATGTCCAGAGAGGAGGAGCACCACCCCAAAAGCCGATCCAACAGGTGAATAGCTCCGCCGGAGGGAAAATTCAAAATAAATGTTGATGCAGCGGTATTTCAAGGCCGGGGCACTACAGCGGCTGTATGCAGGAACCACAATGGCGAATATATGGGTTCTTCGGCATTTGTTATCAAAGGACTGATCGATCCGGCGAGCTTGGAGGCAATCGCGTGTCATGAAGCGTTATCTTTGCCGGAAGACTTGGGGCTCCAAGATCTAGTAATCGCATCCGACTGCTCGACGGTGGTGAAGCATATCAAGGAGTCATCTGGAGGAAACTATGGAGGAGTGATAAAAGAAATTAGGTCTTGGCAAACTATTTTCAATTCTTGTATTTATATTCTTGAGTCTAGATTATCTAACGTAGAGTCGCATAAGCTCGCTAGACATGCCCTTGGGCTTGATCAGGGTCGCCATCTCTGGTTGGGGCACCCTCATAATCCTGCTGTCATCCCTGTAACTGTTACATTAAGTGAATAAATCAGCAGGCTTTCTCAAAAAAAAAAAATCTGAGAGGAGCTCGACGTGTAGGGACTCGGCCGACTATTTAAGCCGGTCGGCTCGCCTCTCGCGCGGCGAGCTGGGATTACACGGACGGGCGAGCGTGTCGCATGCTACGCGCATGGACCGGCATAGTAAGCGCAGCATGCTGGGCTAGTGCTGGGCAACACGAGCTGGTGCCGTCATTTTTTACTAATAATTTTCATTTTAATTAATTGTTTGATTTATTTTTTAAAGTACTTGTCATCCCGAATTTTAATATATTCCTTAATTATTTCATTGTCAATTTGCATATAACATAATTTTGCTATCAAATGGTTTCAAATTTTTTCATGTACTTATCTGACCAATTAAAGGCACCATGCCAGATTATTTTGGTTTTCGACAATTTTGCATATTCTGAGTTTTTTTGGTGAAAAAATGTCAATAAATGGCCGACGGTGCAACTTGCATACGATGTCTGAATTTGTGCAAACCAGGCATGTATACCTACTATGGGCATGCCCACTTCATGCCAAAAGTTGAGGTCATTTCATAGATGTCCAAAAAAGATCAGGTTAAGCAGAGGGTGTTCAGGTAGGCCGGAAGGGTCCGTTTGAGAGGACGTTGTTTTTCGACATCCGTGAATTGGACCCATTTCTTTCGTGAACTTGCATAACCAGTTCACGGCACCATCGCAAGTTGTTTTGGTTTTTGACAATTTTTGCATTTTCTGTAGTTTTATCGAGGGGGAAAGTCGATAAATGGCCAAAAGTGTCACAATTTGCATACTATGTCGAAAGTTGTTCAAACTAGACATATATGCCTACCATGGGCATGCCCCCTTGGTGGCAAAAGTTGGGGATCATTTGATGTGTTCCAAAAGTAGACCATGTTTTACAGAGTGTCTTGGTAGGCCGGAAGAGTCCGTTTGTGAGTGCATTGTATTTCAACATCCTTCAAGTGGCCCCAATTTTTCCATGGCCTTGTATCACCAATTCAAGGCATCATGACAGGTTATTTTGGTTTTGGACAAGTTTAGCGTTTTCTAGAGTTTTCTCGATGAAAAAGGCTGATAAATGGTCGTACGTGTCACAACTTGTATATGGTGTTGAAAGTCATTCAAATCGGGCATGGATTCCTACCATGGTTATGCCCCTTGGTGGAAAAAAGGTGGGTTCGTGGATGTCAAAAAATAGACCATGTTCAGCGTAGCATGTTCGGGTAGGCCGGAAGGGTCCGATTTAAGAGCACGTCGTTTTTTGACATCTGTCAAATAGTACCAATTTTTTTCATGTACTTGTATGACCAATTCAAGGCACCATGCCAGGTTGTTTTGGCTTTCAGCAATTTTTGCATTTTTTGGTGTTTTCTCAGTGAAAAAATACATATAAATGGCCGAATGTGTCGCAACTTGCGCACAATGTGAGAATTCATGCACTTCATGCCAAAAGTTGGGATCAATTCATGGATGTCCAAAAAGGACCATTTTAAGCGGAGGGTGCTCTGGTAGGCCGGAAGGGTCCGTTTGAGAGCACGATGTTTTTCGTCGTCCGTGAAATGGACCCTATATATTCATGGACTTATATGACCAATCCAAAGCACCATTTTAAGCGAATGTGTTGCAACTTGCATACGGTGTCTAAAATCATTCAAACTAGGCATGCATGCCTACCACGGGCATACTCCCTTGGTGGCAAAAGTTAGGACCATTTCATGCATGTCCAAAAGTAGACCATGTTTAACAGAGAGTGTTTGGATAGGCGAGAAGGGTCCGTCTGAGAGAAAAGTGTTCTTCGACATCCTTCATGGTCCTAGTGTTTGCATGGCCTTATAACGCCAATTCAAGACATCATGCCAGGTTATATTGGTTTTCGACAAGTTTTGCATATATTTTTCGGAATTTTCTTGGTCAAAAAAGGCCCATAAATGACCAGATGTGACGCAACTTACATACGATGTCAAAAGTCGTTCAAACTGGACATTAATGCCTATCATTGGCATGTAGCATGCCATCTTGGTGCCAAAAGTTGGGGTCATTCGTAGGTTGTCCAAAATAGACCATGTTCAAAGGAGGGTGTTTGTGTAGGCCGAAAGGATTTGTTTGAGAGCCTGTTGTTTTTCGGCATCTGTTAAATGCCCCTAATTAATTTATTTTCATGACCTTGTATGACCAATCCAAGGCACTATGCCAAGTTGTTTGGGTTTGCGACAAGTTTTACATTATCTATGATTTTCTGTGTGAAAAAGATCGATAAATGGCCAGACATGTCGCAACTTGCATATAGTGTCCGGAGTCGTTCAAACTGGACATGGATGTCTACCATGGGCAAAAGTTGAGGTAATTTTATTGTGTATAAAAATATACCATGTTTAACGGAGAGTGTTCGGACAGGGTAGAAGGGACCGTTTGCGAACGCGTTATTTCTTGACATATGTCAAATGGCCCCAATTTTTTCATGGCCTTCTATGACTAATTGAAGGCTCCATGCCAAGTTGTTTAGTTTTTTGATAAGTTTACATTTTCTAGAGTTTTTTCTGTAACAAAAGGGCGATAAACGGAAGGACCTGTCGCCGGACTAGCCCAATGGATGCATCCATGACCACGTGGTTTTTTTCAATTTTGAATGCTTTTGTTATTGAAACAAATTACATTTCATCATGACCAATCAACATGAAAATTTGTCAACAATTATCCAATTCGAAATTGTTTATGAAAATTGTGAAAAAATACATTACATTTTTTAAAATTAGTAACAAATTCCTATCGGTTGTTGAAAACTATGGAAAAAATTGCAACCACAAACATTTTTAAAATTCATGAATACTTTTTTAACCGCAAACATATCTTAAAGATGTGAACAAAAATATGAAAAGAACAATTTTCAAAATTGCTGAACAATTTTTAAAAGTGTGCATAAAAATAGCAAAAATTGATGTCACTAAGAACTGTGTGTTTTTGAAGAAAAGCTTTTCTTGTGAAAAGAGTGAGCGGGAGAAAAGTGCAGCTCGACGAGAATAAATAATCTTCATCATGAAGTTAAAGTAAAGAAACACCAAAAGTACTTCTGAAGTTTCCCAGCTTCAACTAATACGGAAGCCCTTACATGTGATATATATATAGACTTCGGTCGAACTTGAGTTTTGGTTATTTTGGTGGTTTTTGTTTCCAATCTACCTCGTCGCCACATCTCAAATACCACATAAGGTAATTTATGTTGCTTCACCTCATATCCGTCGCTTCACACTTTTGTCTTTGGTGCATGTAAGTGGACCATCTAAAATGTTTTAAGCTATTGGATTTCAGATTATTATATCCTTCATCATGATTAATAGAGAAAGATAAAAATCGAGAGACCTTTAGTAGATTCGCAAATATCGGTACCATTTTGTCATTTTTATGCTATGCAACTTGTGAAAGTGGGAAGAGGTGTCTATTAACCTAGACTAGGCACAGTGGGAAGTAACTTCGACTAGTAAAATGCATATGTTACCAGTCCATGTTACTACCTTCATAGAGGGAGTAACATATGTGTGATGTCATGCAACACTTCATTTATTAGTATGTGTGATGTTAGTCATATTATTAGGCTGCTCATAGTGGGAGTAGGTGGTAACATGCATGCCACATAGGCAAGCAATATGATGTGGCAAGTAATTAATGAGGAGAGATGCAAATGGAGTAACATGTTACCATCACATAGCGGTTCCCAATGTAAAATGAGTCTACAAAGTAATAAATGAAGCCCTCTATGTTATCACATCTATGACATTACGCACTATGGAGGTATTAACATAGACTAGTAACATATGCATGTTACTAATCCAAGTTACTCCCCACATATGATGTGACCATAAAGTTAGTAAAGCACCAAGAAATTCCGGTTCAGTGGGAATAATTTCTCTGTGCATGCTAAAGAAAGACAAGAATATAAGATGGCGTCTTAACGGTTGTTTTCACATACTATTCAATTAATATATATATATATATATATATATATATATATATATAACATACTCCCTCTGTAAACTAATATAAGAGCGTTTAGATCACTATTTTAGTATTCTAAACGTTCTTATATTAGTTTACGGAGGGAATACTATTTAACATTTATTTGGATTTGTAAGTGCATAATCTCTTTCACGCACCTACAGTTGGGAATTGGAGATCAGGTATCATCGAAAGCTTCATTGCAACTAGAACTGGAGAGAGGTTGTTGTTCATTGTCACTTTCTTCATAATATATTCTATTCACTTCTGTTATCTTCTCTGATATACTAGCTGGTAGCATGTCTAATTGCCTAGGGAAGATGAAAGTTTGTAATAGAGTGACTTGTGTTTCATTATGTGATGTCTTGATAATGATTGTCATGTGGTAGTGTGTATTTCATTATATAATTGAACCAATGTTTTAGCTGCTACTTGCAGATCTTCTTATGTTGATGCTCTATTTGTATGTTGATTATTTTGTTATCTACAAATAATTTGGCAATAGCACAGTGGTCCACCAAGGTTTTGAAGTACTGATTTTTCAACAGTATGCATTATTTCCTTCTGTATGTTTATTATACATCAGTTATATCAAGAGTGGGCCTCTCAGTGAGCTATGGGTAGAAATGTAGAATTTGGGCCGATCCATGTCTCGGTTCTACTGTGAGATCATATCTACTTCAGAGTTCCCAACGCATATCAAACCTACATCTACATGTTCCCAGGAACAGCAAAGCGTGCTTAATCATGTATTTCAACTATTGATGGGCTATTGTGGTTGCATCCAGGTACTAAACAAGGAAGCTAATTAACAAAACATAACTTGCTAATAAAAGATGGTCTGTCCTAAACCACTGCCTCACCCTGATACATTGACTAAGACAATCCATCCAACACCAAAAGAAATCTACCCCTAGCCAAATAAATAAACATAACCAACGCGAAAAGCTGAGCTACAAGATCAAACATTGGAGGGTAAACAATTTGTTTACCAACTGCATCTCCGGTCTTGATGATCGTTGACGATGACACTCCTGTGTCGTCCGAGGATATCTGAAAGAACGAATGGGTGGCATGGTTTGGACGAGAGATGAACAGGACCGGCGGGGCGAAGACGTAGAAGAAACGGGGTTCCATTCAACCGGTTTTGGGGAGAAAAAAGTCTAAGAGAAAAACCACGACATGGCACGTGGCCTACCATATGATAGATAGTATTCGGATCAAAGTTTTAAATAGCGAGCAATGATAAATAGTGGCAACCTCAAGACACGCTAAACATTTGAAGCCGATAATTAAATTATACATGATGCCAAACGCAAATGCGCTATATCCGGCTATTTAAAACTTCAGATTTGCTAATTCCCATCAAAATGAGAATTAACAGAGTCTCATCTAACTTTCACGCTATTTACTTAATCAAGCAAGGAAATAAAAGAAAAAAAATCATACGAGTCTCCGTGCAAGATCAAATACTGTAGGAGTTAGATGAGTCTCTCAAATAGTATATAGGAGTTAGATATGAGTTTCTGGATGAGAACTTAGACGCACACTTAAAACTTCAACAAAGAAACGAAACTGTACTCGCTAGTCACCACGAGACCAAATTGCAGTTTCTCCTTGATTCATCCATGAGCTACTGTAGTAATTAAGCGCACTGGCAAACAATCAAATCTAACTATAGTAATTAAACAGTATAGCAACACCTAAAACAAAACAGGGAGATGACAACACTGATATGTGAATGAAGCATTGAAGCTGGAAAGAAAGAAGAAAGGAACAAGAAGAAAAAGAGGGGGATCGAGAGTCGAAACACCTCGCTCGCTAGCTAGCTAGAGCTAGAAGGCCGGCGGTGGCGGCCGGAAGGAACCAAACACATCGTGCGCCATCTGACCGCCGCCATTAGGCATCTGCAGGTTGGGCGGCAGGTTGTAGAATGGCATCGACGACGGGTCTGGCAGTCCGGGCACGCCGACGGCCGCACCCATCCCGCCGTTTCCTCCCGGAGCCGGCCCGTCCGGCAGCTGCATGCCGTCGGATCCGGTGGCCGCCGCGGCCGCCTCGCCAAGCTCTTCATCGGCGAGCGGGAGGCGCTCGTAGGTGGCGTTGGAGAAGGTAGCCGCGACGACCATGACGGGCCCGGACGCGACGAGCTCCCCGATGACTGTGCCCCCCACGACCTGGCCCTGCCCGCCGGCGAGGTAGACGGCGAGGCCGGTGGCCCCAGGCGGGCAGGGCGACGGGAGGAAGGCGCCGGAGAGGGAGAGGATCTCGAAGCGGCCGTGGAGCGTGACGACGGAGCCGGGCGGGGCGGCGGGCTGGCGCAGGGTGACGTTGCCGACGACGCCGCTGCCGGAGAGCACGGAGACGCCGCGCTGCCTCCGGCGCGCGAATGTGGCGACGGCGTCCATGATGTCGGCGCCGCTGGCGATCTCCAGCACGTGGGAGCGCAGCGTGTTGGGGCTCTCCCGCGTGATGATGATGGGCGGCTTGGGCTTGTTCTTGGACCCCGCGGGCCTGCCCCGCGGCCGCCGCCCCGACGACGACCCCCCGCCGCCGCTGCCTCCGCCGGATGGGCCTGAGCCCGAGATGGCGGCGTTGGGGTTAGGGGAGTTGTCGCCGGCGCCGGCGGTGGGGGAGTCCTGCGCTGCGCCGGAGGAGTCGTCGTGGTTGTTGCTCCCGCTGCTGTTTGGTGTGGTGGGGGCCTGCTCGGCGCCGCCCATGGCAGCGCCGCCGGCAGGGGCTGGGCCGCCGAACTGCGCCAGGTGGTTGCGGAGATCCAGGCCGCCCATGCTCCCTGCCCACCACGCCATCTCTCCGATCCTCTCTCTCACCGTTAGAGGAGAGGAGAGCACTGCTCTGAGTGGAGGTGGAGTTGATGTTTCTTCCTTTCCTCTACCTCGCGGCTGCTTTTCCTGGCTCCTTTTTCTCTGGGCGTTGATTGGAGAATATAGAAGGGGAGGGAGCTGCCCTACCGCTGCCTGACCCTGACTATACTAGTACTTCTACTTCAGTGGAGTGGTACTGGTGCAAGTACTACTTTGGCTGGCTGGCTGGCTGGCTGGCATCTTCTTCCCTGCTTGCCTTTCCCTTTCCCCTCCCAGGCCTTCTGTTAGGGATCTAGCTAAGCTATACTACTTGATTGCCTCCTCCTCTCCATTTCTCCATGAAATGTAGGAGTAGCTGTGCAGAGAAGCCCTCCGAAGGGTAAAACCTCATGTGATACTTCCTCCATTTCACAATGCAGTGCATATAGATTTTTGGAGAAGTCAAACTGTATAAACTTTGACAAAGTTTATACAGAAAAAAGATATAAATTTAGAATACCAAATAGATAACCTTAGATACATCACAAGATGTATTTTCATATTGTATATATAATTAGTTTTCTGTATAAACATGGTTAAAGTTTGTATAGTTTGATTTTCCAAAAAATCTATATGCACTACATTACGGATAAGGGAGTACCACCCTTCTCTTGCTACCATGCATCAATTTTTAAAAAGTCACGTTTAAATGTCTTGAAAAAATCTGATTTTATTTTTGAATTTTCATAAGACATGTGACTACATGCCCTAAAAATGATACTATTCATGTCTTGTCTTCTTTTGACGCTATTCATTCCAAATTTGCCTTTTTTGTTTCTCAATATGTGTTCTGAATTTGGATATGAATATTTTATGGGTTATAGACATATGTCATGTGAACATCCACAAATGTTCATGAAATTATTTGAAACACCTAAATGTGACTATTCAATTTTTAGAACACGGGAGCATGTGAAGGATGGCATCACCTGATATCTACCCGCTCTCCGACGAGGCCATCTCCAGCACCGACCCTATTTTGTTTTCAAATGTTCGGACCGAACTATTCAGACACTTCTATATCTTCAACGCGGACTTCTACTTTGGAAAGGGTGTCCGGAATCACCAAGCGAGCGTTAAAATCAAGCGGCGGAGCGAGTCAAGTAGTCTGGACGTCCATCACGACGCCATTCTCTGTCTCCGCTCTTGGAGCTCAACGCTGTTGCCGCCCCCTCCCCCATCCCACGGACCATCTCCTCCTCCTCTCTCCGTCTCCGCTCTTGGAGCCCGACGCCGCTGCCGCCCCCTCCCCCTTCCCACGGACCCAGTGGAATGAGTACCTCTGGATGCCTGTGAGCACACGCTTGAAAGCAAATGGCCAGATTTTCTATTGCAATGGTGAATGCGCATTTGAAATGAAGTACTTGAGAGAACCAAATGCCAAAGGACATATCAAGGCGTTTAGCACTTGGAGAACGAAGAGGGTTTTCACATATGCTTATATCCCTCAATTGCATGCACTGAAAATAGAAGAACTGCTTGTATTCTCAACATGGGAATTACCACGGGCCGTGTTAAAACTCATGCCATCATTCTTGAAGCATTTACATCTCAAAACCTCTGGATTTGACACTCTTTTCTTGAGCATGTCATGGTCTCACAAGCACATCTTCTCTATTGTTTGCAAATTGTTACGGCAATGCTTTGGAATGCAACTATACCATCAATAGGCATGGCTACAACATGCAGCACTACCTTGTCGGTGGTATTGGTGGGCGATGTTTGTCAAGACAACCCCCAACCCAATACTCCCGCAATCCGACTTTATTGGCCCCTCTCGTATTTTGAGTCAAACTATGACCATCTATATGCAGTATACCCGACAAAATGTATATTGTTGGATTTGTATTCGGAAGAGGTTTCCAGAATATAATTTTTGTGCATATAGTTAATATTTTATTAGTAGTTATAAATATATTGTCAAACTTTCACCCAAAATAAAAGGGGGCCTAATAAACCCTTACAGAGAAAGCAGGTAACAAGAAATCCCACTTTTCTCAAAGATAAGAAGGTGCTAAAAAAATGTGGAGAGAGCATTATGAGTGCTCCAAGAACTTTGTGGTTGTTTGCGAACCTACTAAACAATGGGTCCAGAGACAATATGAGAGGTGAAGGACATGTTGTATGATCACGCACTACATTATTGTAAAAGATGGGGTTAAGAATGTCCACAATCTTCAAGATTTCGAACTGATGGGTGGACATTTCTAGCTTCCACGTAAAGAGACAGCGATGTTTGAGAATTTCTTTACACGTATCATCAGATTTATCTAGTGGAGCATCTACGATTGTTTTTTTAACAATTAGAGCATTTGGCCAAATAAATTAGAGATTAATTTGAACTATGTTATTCTGAAACTTGATGTTCGGTTTGGAATATCTATCTTTGAAAAAGAATAACGTTTGAAGAAAAATGGCTAGAGAAAAATAAAGCTGAGAAACAAATGCGCGGTTACCAAAAATCCCCAAAATGTCCGAATTGGACAGCCTGGACACCTTTCGCCATCCCAGGTGGGTTACCAAAATGGCCACAAATGTTTAGACTGTCCGAAATCTCAAAAACTGTCATCAAATCGGGGGTAGTTCTCGGAGAGTTCGGCGTCCGTGGACACCGCCAACTCAGTGTTAGAACCCTATGCTCAAAAAAAAAAAAAACTCAGTGTTAGAACCCACCACAAACCCATGTTTTTCTTCCCCTCTTCTGTCTCCTTTCTTCGTTGGACATGGCGCAAGATAAATACTACCTCATTTCCGGTTTAAAAGGTCCACACGTTCCCTATGTCAAAGATTAAATCAATTTAACATGAATTTAATATAATTAGAAACTACAAATATACTATTCTTGCAATGGTATAACCTTTTTTTGCGAGAATGTAATGGTATAACCTTGATGATATACTCCCTTAGGTCCTTTTTATTTTGCATATAAGAATCATATGACGTAAAAGTTTTTAAAGTTTGATCATATTTATATTAAAAATATCAACATCTACAATACTAAAGTTATACTCCCTCCATTCCTAAATGTAAGGTGCATTAGAGGGTGCTTGGATCCAAGGGACTTATTTTAGTCTGACTAAAAATAGTCTCTGGCTAAAGTTCCAAGCAACCCTGACTAAAGAGGAGCTAAAACTAGTCTTCAGACTAAAAAAATTTAGTCAGAGGTACCTCTACTAAAATGTGGATTAGTCATCTCTCTCTCTCCTCATTTAACTCCTCTCTTTAACACATGCGAGTTCTGGATTGGAGGGTTTGGAGGATAATAAATGCTCATTAATTTGATTTTAGTTTCTTTAATATTTGGATCCAAGCATGGGTGAGGCTAGCAAGTTTTAGTCTCACTACTTTTAGTTATGAGACTAAAACGTATCCAAGCATCCTCTTAGTTTTTCAAAAAAGTCAAATGGTGTCTATGTTTGATCAACTTTATAGCAAAATATAAAAATATATTTCATGGTGACTCTAGTAATAATGATTTGGTATTCTAAGAATTAATAGTCTGTCTACAAACTTGATCAAAGTTAGAGAAGTTTGACTTTTTTTAAATAATACACCTTACAATTAGGAACAGAGGGAGTACAATGTAAAAACTAAATTCATGACGTGCTAAGGATATTGATTCGTATTGTGAATGTTGATATATTTTCTATATAGTTGGTCAAATTTTACAAATTTTGACTTCAGTCAAATCTTATATACAGAGTAAAATGAACCAGAGAAGGTACAATGTGCATTACATTGGTTCAATTGACGATCTAGAAATACGGCATACCTTCTAAACCGAAAATGAGGAAATCGAGGATGTAGAGGTATAGCGTTGAATGACCTGTGACCCCGATCGAGGGTGCACATATATTTGATGAGAGCATCTACAACCAGACGCCCCATATCTACCCCAAACGTCTGGGCGGTCTGCCAGTCACTGCTCGAACTGAAAAACGCCACTCAACGGGGCCTAGCAAACCCAGCCCAAGAGTCCGAGCTTAGCGATAACCCCGATACCCAACCCATATGTGGGACGAATATAAAAACGCCCGGACGTGTCCGTCACGCCGGACTGACTGCAGGGGCGCGCTCCAAATTTTTTGAAGGCGTCCCTGTCCTTGCACAACCTGCCCTCGTACTCTCTTCTTTTCTGCCTCAACCGCATAGCCGCTACCGTAGCTTTGTCATCATCCCCAACGCATAGCGCCGCTACCGGATGTCCCATCCCACAACGCCACCGACCGTCCCACCACCAGACGTCGTCCTGGTACGTGCAACTCCTCCGGGCATAGTCCTAGTGCTCTATGTGTTCGATAAAGCGCATGAGAGCTATTCCCCAAATAGTATTGTTGGCACATGGTTTCTGTACATGTTAGAAATATGAATAAATTACTATGAGATTTAATCCAAATAAACAGAAGATAAATCATGATCACAACAGCAGAAATTAAACTAATTATACAAACTAGCATAGCAGATGAACATAACACATCTAGGGCACATACTAGAAATATGAATTCTACCACGATCTCGAACAGGAAGGATAGAATCACATACGGTGCAGCGGGTGCAGCACTGCCGGCGTTGACGTTGTCGCCCATGTCGTCGAGGATGAGGTTGCCGAGGTCGGGGAAGAAGTCGTCGTTCGCGAAGTCGTCGTTGCCAGCAGTCGCGCGAGTGCGCTCCCCAAAAACCTGATCGCCCCTCTCCCGTACAGGATCACGAGAGGCGGGGTTCCGGAGGCCTGCTGTCCCTTCTCGCGGTGCACGCCGGAAGGAGGGATGGAGGTCGGGTAGGTCGTGGGAATAAACACCATGTCCGAGTCGTCACGATCCAAAAGAATTGAAAACGGCTCAGTAATTAACGCGTCCGTTAATTATTAATTAATGACTCATTAATTTTTCCGAGCAGTAAAAATATAGACAACGTGCATAGCTCTGTCCTCGGCTCGGCTCAATTCCGCAACCCGCGGCGCGACACGCGCGGCGCGTCGTGACGAGGAGGAGGAGCGCGCGTGTAGGTCTTCTCTTCTCATGCTCATACAAGTGGTAGAAGAGCTCAACTTATAAAAAGGTGCAACTCTCTCTCAACTTCCATGGTGGGATTAAACTTTAGCCTCACTCACTCCACTCACATGTGTGCATGAATGGGCCAAGAAAATTTCAGAATTTTAGTTGGGCTTTGGGCCAAAGGCCTACTAGCAAAATTCTAACAAAGAGTATTTCACGCCCAACCCAACAATACCATGAAATTTCTTTCGACATCGCTTTCAGATGAGTAGAGCTTTGTATGGATTTGAGATTTCAAACGTAGAGGTTGTGGTTAAAAATGAGACATTTGAGAGGGCCAGATCGTCGCTCTTCACGGTCAAGGATCGACGTTCATGCGTTTGTATGGATTTAAGATTTCAAACATAGAGGTTATGGTTACAAATGAGACATTTGAGAGACCCAGATCGGCGCTGTCCACGGTCACGTCCATGTGGTGACTAGCCTTGGAGATGCTCTAACATGGCTAGCTGTGGTCGGAGGCAGATCATTTGATGAGCTCGGCATCCACAGGATCTAGCTGGGGCAGCCTAGCAAGTCAATGTTGTGGGTGTAAATGAAACTGACCAGTGAAGGAGTAGATTGCGGAAGAAAGGCCGGAGCAGTACCGCAGTCTCAGTTGACCAGGGTGATGAGAGAGCCTGTGGGCGCGAGCTTAAATAACTATATAAGCAACCTTGATACTGTACTCCTACGTCTCTATCGCGATACACCTGCAGATTGCTGTCCTAGCCATAATAATTGAGTTGAATTGAATAAATTAGCCAACCAGCTGGTTCTCAACTTGACAAGCGAAGCTCAAATAATTAAGCTACACCCAACAATATACAATAGAGTAGCACTTGAAAAATCTCCAAACACAATTGCTATTGTATGTGTCCATCAGTATGTGCAGCGCGCACGAGTGCATGCATGTAAGTTACGGCTGTGGTTCCTGGCGCCCGCCCAGACCCCTCGCTTTCCCCTCTATAACTACGCTTTGGGCTGTTCTTCTCTCTCTCTCTTGATGCTCATATCATGTCTCTCCCTTGTTCGCTTCAACCAGCAACAGGGCCGGGGACAGGGACGGGCGTTGGACAGAGAGATGTAGCAGTGCTGGTGGCAGCAGCATCCTTTTCTCTTCCTTTCTGGGGAAAGGGGGAGCCGGGAGCGTGGGTGACAATATCTTAATGTTTCCGGGTCTCGGTGTTTGGGAGGGGGGGCTGGTGGAGGTAACGTGCGCATGGGGAACCGCGGGGTGGGGGATGGGGAGTGCAGGATCGCGCCAACTTCCATGGTTTTGATGGGGGCAGTGCGCGCCGTGTGCAGCGCGCGGGCGGGGCACGACCGAACCCACTGCCGGGATGCCTGGATCTGGATAACCAGCTGCTGCTGTGCTAGCTTTGTCGCCCAGCCTCGGGTACGGCGGCGGCAACGGGCGCCGTGTCTCGACGATCGCCCAAAGATTCCTGATGAGCAAGGGCATCTTCAACCGCAAATTTTCTCCGCATACACAAATGTGGAATGCCGCCATTCAATCTTGCATGCCTACGTTTGGACAACAATTTAAACTAACCCAACGAAATTCGTTTAAAGACGATTGAATTTTATATAAACATAGCGGATTTCATTACATGTCTGACTCTGAAGATATAATTAATTAATTTAATCTATAATCGCAGGCACCCGTTCCTTGTGTCTGGCCATAAGCCCCGAGATTTGAAGCTTTGCCTTCCCCGGTTCTATCTCCGGAGCTTCAGAAAGCGAAGACATTCGCCTTCACGTTATCATTAATGTTCAGCTCATCAATCTTGGCTTCAAAGGAAGGGAGGAGCAGTGGCCTTCTTGGGACCCGAGCAACAACGACATATCGTGTTCCACTCTTCCTCGTTGCCAGCGGCGCCCGCGGACATGCCGGCTTCATGGTCGTCGCGGCGGGGCGCGGCCTCAGCTGTGTCCTCCGCCTCGTCGTCGGTCTTGCCTCACACCTTGTCCGCCACCTCGTCGTCGGTCTTGCCTCACACCTTGTCCGCCACCTCGTCGTCGGTCTTGCCTCACACCTTGTCCGCCACCTCGTCGAACTCCTTGTAGGCGGCCTCCAGTTTTGCATGACGCTGGCGGTACTGCCGGCGGGCGAGGCGGATCTCGAGGGCGGAGCGTTAAGACTCGAGCAGCGCCGCCTAACCCGCTAGGTCCGCGTCCGGTGCGATCGCCCTGCCGGCGGCGAGCTGTTCCTCTGGCTGCTGGTGCTCCTGAAGGAGCTGGTGGTTTTAGGGGGCGTTGGCCAACGCCTCCCAGAACTGCTCCTCTTACACCATGTCCATGTAATGGGCATGAGCCTCGTCGATGGTCATGGTGCAATGCAGCGATGAGGGTGGGGCGGAGGAGGGTGGCGCTGGCTCGTCGTCGGCCGCGTCCTCCATTGGGACATCATTGTCCTGTAGCAACAATGATGGCCAACTCCTTCTCCTGATCCATCGTCAGCCCGTACCAGAGAGCTTTCGAGCGCGAGGAAGCCATGATGGGAGTGGTGCGGAAAAGGAAAATGGATTGGAGGCAGATGACTGCGGCTATGACAAGTGCAACAGTATATATAACAATGATGGGCGGCGGAGGGATGGACGGGTGGCGCTAGAGTAGCCGCATCGGCAACCGCGTGTCATTAATGTGGGTGACAGAAGGACAGACGAGCGGTCGTCGTGTCACTTGAACGCAGAGTCGCCTGCACCGGGAAGCGACGCGTGCGGCACTCTCTCGGCCAGCGCGCAGCTTCAAAATCGGCGCCAGTGAGAGGTCGCGTCCGCTCTGACTGGGCATGAATGTGTTACTGACGCTCTGGAGTGGCGCTAACCGTTCCGAACGAGAAGCGCGCTTGCGAGGAAGGGGGTTTGAATGGGTCAGGGCGGTTAGACACGAGTTTGGGAGTGGTCCGGACGCCCACAAAGGCCTAAGTTTGCGGGAGAAAATACATCCGGGCCATTCGATGAACCGATACAAGTCCAAGTTGAATGGTTTCCGCAGTCCGGGCAGTTTGAAAATCGGGGGTTTGGAGATGTCCTAATACATGCACTCTATAAATTTGACACCCATGCATGTGACCGTTTGGTCAATGAACTTCTTTCTAGTGAACAATATTGCATGAATAATGTATAATATTGTTCACTGGAAGAAGCCGATCTAATGGTTGTGAGATCGTCAATCTGAGTAGCGTTGACAGTTTGATAATTTCTTCGCTACAGCAGATTCTGGCATGTGTACATGTTTTGAGGATTCAATGCCGGAAGCACCATGCGTAACATGCACAATTCTCAAAACAAAGAATTGACACTCACATACTTTAATTCTAGTGTAATTTTTCTCTACTATAAAATAATTGTCATTCTTTTTAATTTTATTATTTACTATGCACAGTATACATACAAAATAGACACTTCTCATCTGTTCTACTAGAATCTTTCATACTTTAATTGAAAAAAATTCCCTTCCAAAAGAAATATCTTTTTTAATGATTTTTTTTGGTTCAAGGATAAGGCAACAGCTTCCTAAAATCCATTTATCTTTCTAGATAGAGTGCTCCAGTATTCTCGCCAGTGCTAGGCGTCTGGCGGCTGGCTGGTCGGCGCACCAGTGTACGCTTGGCCCAATCAGGACCGTCCAGATTAGACCCTTCTCTCTCATGCACAGGTCAATCCCCCCTTACCGAGCTACACACCCTCCGCCATGGCGCCTCCTTCCCTTTCCCAGCCCTCGGGAACCCCCACCACATCGTCACTCGGCTCCACATGCCATGCGCAGCTCCGGCAAATAGCAGTGCCCTGACGGCCCCAAGGTTGCAACATCGTAGGTCTCGTCGCCGGCGGCGGCGCAAGAGCGCGCAGCCCGCCGCTGCACACTTGATCTCGCCATTGTAGTGCGCAACATCCCATCCCCAACAACTCGTCGTGCTCTCACCGCGCTTGTAGCACCATGGCAGCCATAAAAATGGTTGTGGCAAAATTCATCGACTGTCGTAGCAGAAACCTATGACGGTTATAGCGAAACATCGTCGCCGCCATCACGGTACGCATCTGAGAGATGATATGCTTGAAGCTTTTTTTCATTGCCGCTCGCAGCTTTTGTCATTGGTGGTTGTAGCTTTTCGTTGTCGTCCATGGCTTTCATCATCTATGGACTATAATTGAAGCTTTTCTCTTCGTTAGCTGCAACTTTCGGGGTTGCGAACAAAAGTAGAAAACATGGCTTTGGTCGAGGTTTGGGTAAGGGTATTAATCCCGGTTCATCCATTAACCGGGATCAAAGGGTGCATCAGTCTCGGTTTGTGAGGCTAGGGCGCCGGCCAGGCCTCGGGGGTCATTGGTCCCGATTCCAGACACGAACCAGGACTAATGGGCCTCGCTTCTGGCCCAACACATTTAGTCCCGGTTGGTGGCTGGAACCGGGCCAAAGGTTGTCCTTTAGTCCCGGTTTTAGGCACAAACCGGGACTAAAGAGAGGCCTATATATACCCATACCCCTGCCCGCGAGCAGAGCCACTGGTCTGTTTTTTTTTGGCCGGACATGGGAGAGGTTTGTGGTGCTCTAGCTCACATCCTATGCATATGAGCTGTTCGATGAAATGCCCGAGCCACACTTAAGTTTTCTCCTCTCGAAACTCCTTGTCCAAACTTCATTTTCCTCAAGATTTGTCTAGATTTGACAGTCCGTCCTGTCCCGTCCCCGTCCTCACCGCCGTCGGTCGCCCGCGCCGATGTCGCCGACACCACTGTGGTGAGCCTCTTGTTCTTATCTTCTTTCTAAAAAAAATTCTTGTATGATTTAGATAGATACTTTTATAATTTTTTTACTTTTATTATTGCTTGTTATTATATAGTGCGATGGTTTTGGTATCCTCCTCCGTCGGCCCTCGTTCTATCTATGATTCGGATGTGGTATATATATTATCTTTTATAACTATTTGTTTCATTTAGTGTTTATGAAAATTATGCCGACCAACGTGACATAGATGTTTTTATCTAGGAGGTATGTGAGCCGGAAATTCCAACCGGCCCTATTGTCGAGAGGTTGAATTTAGTTGAAAAAGAAAACAATTACTTGAAGAAACAATTGAAAAGAATTGAGAAGGAGAAGATGAGATTGGAGTTGCATGTTGCGGATGTCGTCGATGATCACAAGATCAAGATGGATGCAATGCGCTTGAAGATCAGAATGACTAGAAAACATGCCATTCATACTGAGACTTGGTATCATTATGCCGTTGGATCAATTGTTACCTTAGTTGCGATTATGATCGCATTTGTTATTGCATTGAAATGTTTTACATAGTTTTAATGTATGGTTTAATTAGATGCTCTAGAGGGTTATATATGTTGTTCAATAAGAACTATGTATGAACTTTATGTATATATTTTTTCAGTAATAACATTTTATCCCTACTTTACTTTGGTTTTAATGTGATGATGAACTTCTATTAATTTGGTTACTTCTCTATTCATGATGTTCTGTAATGGTTTTTGACACACTTAATTATATATAATGCACGCAAATGAACTGGCAATGGATGTACGGTGACAGACGCACCTCCGAGTACATTAAAGGCGTGCATAATTTTCTTGAAATGACTGAGGCAAATGATACGTCTCCAACGTATCTATAATTTTTGATTGCTCCATGCTATTATATTATCTATTTTGGATGTCAATGGACTTTATTTTACATTTTTATATTATTTTTGGGACTAACCTACTAACCGGAGGCCCAACCCAAATTGCTGTTTTTTTTTTGCCTATTTTAGGGTTTCGCCGAAAAGGAGTATCAAACGGAGTCCAAACGGAATGAAACCTTCGGGAACGTGATTTTCTCAACGAACGTGATCCAGGAGACTTGGAGTGGGCATCAAGAAACAATCGAGGAAGCCACGAGGCAGGGGGACACGCCTACCCCCTAGGCGCGCCCTCCACCCTCGTGGGCCCCTCGTTGCTCCACCGACGTACTTCTTCCCCCTATATATATCCACGTACCCCCCAAACATTCAGGAGCACCACGAAAACCTAATTCCACCGCCGCAACCTTCTGTACCCGAGAGATCCCATCTTGGGGCCTTTTCCGGAGCTCCGCCGGAGGGGGCATTGATCACGGAGGGCCTCTACATCAACCCCATGGCCTCTCCGATGATGTGTGAGTAGTTTACTTCAGACCTACGGGTCCATAGTTATTAGCTAGATGACTTCTTCTCTCTCTTTGGATCTCAATACAAAGTTCTCATCGATCTTCTTAGAGATCTATTCGATGCAATCTTCTTTTGCGGTGTGTTTGTCGAGATCCGATGAATTGTGGGTTTATGATCAAGTTTATCTATGAACAATATTTGAATCTCCTCTGAATTCTTTTATGTATGATTGGTTTATCTTTGCAAGTCTCTTCGAATTATCAGTTTGGTTTGGCCTACTAGATTGATCTTTCTTGCAATGGGAGAAGTGCTTAGCTTTGGGTTCAATCTTGCGGTGCTCGATCTCACTGACAGAAAGGGAAATGACACGTATTGTATTGTTGCCATCGAGGATAAAAAGATGGGGTTTATACCATATTGCATGAGTTTATCCCTCTACATCATGTCATCTTACTTAAAGCATTACTCTGTTCTTATGAACTTAATACTCTAGATGCATGCTGGATAGCGGTCGATGTGTGGAGTAATAGTAGGACATGCAGAATCGTTTCGGTCTACTTGTCGTGGACGTGATGCCTATATACATGATCATACCTAGATATTCTCATAACTATGCTCAATTCTATCAATTGCTCGACAGTAATTCGTTTACCCACCGTAATACTTATGCTCTTGAGAGAAGCCACTAGTGAAACCTATGGCCCCCGGGTCTATCTTCCATCATATTAATCTTCCAACACTTAGTTATTTCTATTATCATTTATTTTACTTTGCATCTTTATTTCTCTTTATCATAAAAATACCAAAAATATTATCTTATCATATCTATCAGATCTCACTCTCGTAAGTGACCGTGAAGGGATTGGCAACCCCTTTATCGCGTTGGTTGCGAGGTTCTTATTTGTTTGTGTAGGTGCGTGGGACTCGAGCATGATCTCGTACTGGATTGATACCTTGGTTCTCAAAAACTAAGGGAAATACTTACGCTACTTTGTTGCATCTCCCTTTCCTCTTCAAGGGAAAACCAACGCAGTGCTCAAGAGGTAGCAACAAACAAGCAGAACGGTTTTATGTGTTGTGCATGCCCTAGATGTGAGAATACGAAGTCTTACTCTGACTCGAAAACCCTTCACATCCACCTACTTGAGAAGGGTTTCATGCCACACTATAATGTTTGGACCAAGCACAGAGAAATAGGGGTTATGATGGAAGACAACGAAGAAGAAGAGGATGCTGACAACTATCTGCCCCCTGAATGCGGTGATACTGCAACGTGGGAAGCTGAAGATCAAGAGGAACCAGACGATGTGCCCGATGATGATCTTCCCCAGGTCATTGTTGATGCAAAGAGACAATGCCAAAGTGAAAAGGAGAAGTTGAAGTTCGATTGCATGTTAGAGGATAGCAAAAAAGGGTTGTACCCCAATTGCGAAGATGGCAACACAAAGCTCGGTACCACACTGGAATTGATGCAATGGAAGGCAGACAATGGTGTATCTGACAACGGATTTGAGAAGCTATTGAAAAAATTGAAGAAGAAGCTTCCCAAGGATAACAAATTGCCCGACAATACGTACGGAGCAAAGAAGGTTCTATGCTCTCTAGGATTGGAGGTGCAGAAGATACATGCATGCCCTAATGACTGCATCCTCTACCGCTGTACATACGAGTATTTGAACGCATGCCCGGTATGCGGTGCATTGTGGTATAAGATCAGACGAGATGACCCTGGTAATGTTGACGGCGAGCACCCCAGGAAGAGGGTTCCTACCAATGTGATGTGGTATGCTCCTATAATATCATGGTTGAAACGTCTGTTTAGAAACAAAGAGCATGTCAAGTTGATGTGATAGCACAAAGAGGACCGTAAGAAAGACGGGAAGTTGAGAGGACCCGCTGACGGGTCGCAGTGGAGAAAAATCAAGAGAGCATGGGGGGACTTTGCAGGTGACGGAAGGAACGTATGATTTGGTTTAAGAGCAGATGGCATTAATCCTTTTGGGGAGCAAAGCAGCAATCTTAGTACCTGGCCCGTGACCCTATGTATCTATAACCTTCCTCCTTGGTTGTGCATGAAGCGGAAGTTCATTATGATGCCAGTGCTCATCCAAGGCCCTAAGCAACCCGGAAACGACATTGATGTGTACCTAAGGCCACTAGTTGAAGAACTTTTACAGCTGTGGAATGGAAAAGGTGTACATGTGTGGGATGAGCTGCTACCTCTTGAGCACTGCATTGGATTTCCCCGAAGAGGAAGGGATGATGCAGCAAAGTAGCGTAAGTATTTCCCTCAGTTTTTGAGAACCAAGGTATCAATACAGTAGGAGGCTATGCTCGAGTCCCTCGTACCTACACAAAAACAATAGCTCAACGCAACCAACGCGCTTAGGGGTTGTCAATCCCTTCACGGTCACTTACGAAAGTGAGATCTGATAGAGATAATAAATATTTTTTTTGGTATGTTTGATATAGAGATGCAAAGTAAAAAGTAAAAGCAAAGTAAAAGCAAAGCAATAATAAAGTGATGGAGAGTGATATGATGAGAAAGAGACCCGAGGGCCATAGGTTTCACTAGTGGCTTCTCTCAAGAGCATAAGTATTCTACGGTGGGTGAACAAATTACTGTTGAGCAATTGACAGAATTGAGCATAGTTATGAGAATATCTAGGTATGATCATGTATATAGCATCACATCCGAGACAAGTAGACCGAAACGAATCTGCATCTACTACCACTAGTAGATAAAGGGCCTTTAGTCCCGGTTCTGGAACCGGGACTAAAGGGTCGTTACTAAAGCCTCCCCCTTTAGTCCCGGTTCTTATACGAACCGGGACTAAAGGCCCTCCACATGGCCGCTGCCTGGAGGTCCACCTTTAGTCCCGGTTGGTAACACCAACCGGTACTAAAGGAAATTTTATGGTTTTTTTGAATTTTTTTTGAATTTTTTTTTATTTTCAAATTTCTGAATTTTTTTAACCTCTAATCTCTAATCACCCCTCATCACTGCTCAATTTAACCTTTAATCTCTAATCACCCCTCATCATTCCAAATCATCTAACTTCTCGAACGGTCACCCATCCTCTCACTACTCCAGCCTGAACATGCTTAACTTCCGGGTTGTATTCTCCCTCGTTTCCAAGTCTGCACTTATTGTTTTCCCGACAATAGCAAGATGTCAATCCTATTACCCCTCAGGAATTTAGCTTGAGCATGAAGTCACACATTTCACTTTTTGAGTTTGAAACTATTGTTCTAAAAAACAATAATTATTTAGTAACACTAATATTTCTTGAATAAGTAGTTTGACCACAGTTTGACCCTAGTTTGACCATAGTTTGACCAGATTTGACCAAAATTCAAAAAAACTGAAATAATTATTTAGTAACACTAATATTTCTTGAATAAGTAGTTTGACCATTGTTTGACCACAATTTGACCATATTTGACCAAAATTCAAAAAAAGTGAAATAATTATTTAGTAACACTAATATTCTTGAATAATTATTTAGTAACACTAATACTTCTTGAATAAGTAGTTTGACCATAGTTTGACCAGATTTAACAAAAATTCAAAAAAAACTGAAATTTGAGCATAACTTTTTTTCCTTTTAGAATTTGAGGATTCTAAAAATTTGCAAACAGGCCTACTAACTGTCAAAATTGGAAGCGGATTTTCGTTCTGAACATTTTGATATATTATACGTTTTTTTCCGACATCGTATGCAGAAGTTATAGCCATTTTACATTTTCCCTACATTTTTTGCAAAACATGTCCAAATTTAAGTTTTTAAATTTTCCTAACTAGTAGGTGTAGTAATATAACTACCTCTCGAAGGATTTTATTTTTTGAAGTTTTTATCATTTTCTTTTGATTTTTTCGAAACAAAAAAGGCAATACATGGGGGGGGGTAGAGTTTGAAAATGGGACCTTTAGTCCCGGTTTGAGACACAAACCGGGACTAAAGGGCATTGCACCCTTTAGTCCCGATTTGTGTCTCAAACCGGGACTAAAGGTCTAATCTTTAGTCCCGGTTTGAGACACAAACCGGGACTAAAGGGCATCGCACCCTTTAGTCTCGGTTCGTGCCTCAAACCGGGACTAAAGGGCTCAGGTGAACCGGGACTAAAGGGCTCAGGTGAACCGGGACTAATGCCTTAGCCGCACGAACCGGGACCAATGCTCACATTAGTCCCGGTTCGTGACTGAACCGGGACTAATGGGCTGACCCAGCCTAGACCTTTGCCCCCTTTTCTACTAGTGTACTATTACTCCACTCATCGACCGCTATCCAGCATGTATCTAGAGTATTAAGTTAAAAACAGAGTAACGCCTTAAGCAAGATGACATGATGTAGAGGGATAATTTCATGCAATATGATAAAAACCCCATCTTGTTATCCTCGATGGCAACAATACAATATGTGCCTTGCTGCCTCTTCTGTCACTGGGAAAGGACACCGCAAGATTGAACCCAAAGCTAAGCACTTCTCCCATGGCAAGAACAACCAATCTAGTAGGCCAAACCAAACTGATAATTCGAAGAGACTTGCAAAGATAACCAATCATACATAAAAGAATTCAGAGAAGATTCAAATATTATTCATAGATAGACTTGATCATAAACCCACAATTCAACGGTCTCAACAAACACACCGCAAAAAGAAGATTACATCGAATAGATCTCCACAAGAGAGGGGGAGAACATTGTATTGAGATCCAAAAAGAGAGAAGAAGCCATCTAGATACTAGCTATGGACCCGTAGGTCTGAAGTAAACTACTCGCACTTCATCGGAGGGGCTTGGATGATGATGTAGAAGCCCTCCGTGATCGATGCCCCCTCCGGCGGAGCTCCGGAACAGGCCCCAAGATGGGATCTCGTGGATACAGAAAGTTGCGGCGGTGGAATTAGGTTTTTGGCTCCCCTTCTGATCGTTTGGGGATACGTGGATATATATGGGAGGAAGAAGTACGTCAGTGGAGCTTCGAGGGGCCCACGAGGCAGGGGGCGCGCCCTAGGGGGGCGCCCCCTACCCTCGTGACCACCTCGTGGCTTTCTTGATGGAGGGTCCAAGTCTCGTGGATCTTATCCGATGAGAAAATCACGTTTCCGAAGGTTTCATTCCGTTTGGACTCCGTTTGATATTCCTTTTCTTTGAAACCCTAAAATAGGCAAAAAAAACAGCAATTCTGGGCTGGGCCTCCGGTTAATAGGTTAGTCCCAAAAATAATATAAAAGTGGATAATAAAGCCCAATAATGTCTAAAATAGTAGATAATATAGCAATAAAAAATTATAGATACGTTGGATACGTATCAAGCATCCCCAAGCTTAATTCCTGCTCGTCCTTGAGTAGGTAAATGATAAAAACAGAATTTTTGATGCGGAGTGCTACTTGGCATAATTTTATTGTAATTCTTCTTAATTATGGTATGAATATTCAGATCCGAAAGATTCAAGACAAAAGTTCATATTGACATAAAAATGATAATACTTCAAGCATACTAACTAAGCAATTATGGCTAAAGAAAGTTCATCCCTACAAAATCATATAGTTTAGTCATGTTTCATTTTCGTCACACAAGAATGCTCTCATCATGCACAACCCCGATGACAAGCAAGCAATTGTTTCATACTTTAGTAATCTCAAACCTATAAACTTTCACGCAATATATGAGCGCGACCCATGGACATAGCATTATGGGTGGAATAGAATATAATGAAGGTGGGTGTAACGCCCCGTGACCGATGTGCCAGGTGTCGTGTAGTTTTTCGCTGTTGTTGCCTTGTCATTGATTGCGTGTCATGCATTGCATATGATGTCATCATGTGCATTTCATTTGCATACATGTTTGTCTCATGCATCCGAGCATTTTTCCCGTTGTCCGTTTTGTAATCCGGCGCTCCGTTCTCCTCCAGTGGTCGTTTCTACCTTTCTTTCATGTGTGGGGTTTAAACATTTCTGGATTGGACCGAGACTTGCCAAGCAGCCTTGGTTTACTATCGATAGACCGCCTGTCAAGTTTCGTATCATTTGGACTTCATTTGATACTCCAACGGTTAACCGAGGGACCGAAAAGGCCTCGTGTGTGTTGCAGCCCAACACCCCTCCCATTTGGCCCAAAACCCACCTAAACCTCTTCCATCATCTCGGTCGTTCGATCACGATCGCGTGGCCGAAAACCGCACCTCATTTGGACTCTCCAAGCTCCCTCTACCTATAAATATGTGCTCTCCTCCGAAATTTTCGCGCAGTCCAACCCTAGATCCAACTCCCTCCGTGCCGCCGGACATGTCCGCCCGCCGGCGGACGCGTCCATCTCGCCGGCCACCTCCTTCCGCCCAATGGCAGCGTGCCACGTCACCTCATTGCCGCCGCCAGCCTATCCGACGCCGCCACCTCACCGCCTCCTCTCTCCTCCGCCGCCGCGGGCCCGCGCGGCCCAGATCCGGCCCGCGGGGCCCGAACCGCGTCGCCCGGCGCCTGGGCGCCCCGCGCCGCCGCACCCGACTGCCGCCGCCGCCTTCCTCCCTGCCCCGCCGCCTCGCAGGTCCGTCGCCGCCGCCACCGCGCAGCTGCCACCGCCGCCATGCGCCTTCGCCGCCTCCGCCCTCTCGCCGGCACCGCCCCGCCGCCTAGGCCATCGTGCGCCGCCTCCATCGCCGCGCCGCCACTGCCAAGGGCGCGCCGCGCCGCCCTGCTCCGGCCCCGGCCGCCGCCATGCCCCGCGGGTGCTCTGTCCCCTCGCCGGAATCGCCGCGCCGCTTGCCGGAGTCCGTCCCGGCCAGATCCGCCCCGCCTGGACGAGATCCATCGGGAGCCCAACCAAACACACCCGTCTCGGATCCGCACCGCTCCGTCCCGGAACTGCTCCGTCCCGCGTTGACTTTTCGCGGAGGTAAAATTTGTCTAAGTCCCCAAATCACAGATCCATGTGCCCATGTTCATCGTGCCGTAACTTTGCATCCGTAGCTCCGATTCATGCATATAGAATATCAAAATGTTCGTCTCAGAGAGTACATCATTTCATTCCATTGCATCATTTTCATTTGAGCTCATCTTGATGCCCGAAATGCTGTTAGAAGAGGGCTACTTGAGATAATTGTCAGATCTGCTACTCCGTTTAGCTTTTTGTCATTTTTGCCATGATTAATGTGTGCATGCTATGCCTTGATGCTCTACATGTGTTTTGTTAAGGGTTTTGTCATCTCTCCAGAGGTGTAACCCATGTATTTTTAGGATGTGTGTGGTGACTTGTGCAAGCTTGCAAAGTGGTGCACTTCCTAATTCTGTTTTCAGGGACTTAGAAATTCCACTAAGTCCTTGATCTGTTTATCTCATGATGCCATATGTTCATGTTGTTTCCTAGTGATCCGTGCCTCTTTTGAGGATGATCAGTAAAGATGTTTTGTTAATATTATAGTGCTCTATCCTTCCATGTCTTTGTTTGCAATTATGGAGCACCCTAGCTTGAGTCAATCGAGCTCTACTTTTGCTACTTTGTGAATCTGGGCAGATTGTCAACTTGTTTGCAATTTTGCCGGTGATGTTGTAGTTGATCCGTGCATGCTATGCTATTGTTCTTGACATGTCTAGCTTGAATTTTGTGCCTTCTTGATGGGTGTATGCTTGTATTTCCATGACTTGCACCGTAGTGAGTGCATCGAGCTCGTAAACATGCCTACTTGAGTTATATTTCAGCATGTGCCAGTTTTCACTAAGTCTGAAAACTGATTATGTTTTTGCTATGTTCACATGCTTGCAATTGTATTTTCTGGTCCTTTTTGGCTCAAGGTCACTAAGGGACTTTTGTTAAGCTCTTTGAGTAGATCCATGCCATGCTTTCCTTTGCCATGATCAGATCCTGTAGCATGTAGTTTTGTTGCTCCGAAGAGGGCTACCTGATCTGAATTCCAGACAAGTGTTAATTTCACTAAGTCTGAGATCTGTTTGTCATATGCATTTTTGCCATACTTGTTTGAACCTGTTAATGGATGATTTGGCCGTAGCTCAGTGCTAGACTTTTGTTAAGCATCTTGTGTGCATCCCTGCCATGTATTTTGTTGTCATGCTTGGTTGCTGTAGCATGTTCATCTCATTGCATTTAGATGGCTACTTGCTGTAAATCGCAGACCGGTGTCATATTTGAATCGCTTGCCATTTCCAAACCGTAACTCCGATTCCGGCGTTCTTTATATCGTTTTTAAGCGATTTCATCTCATCTTTCCAGTGGCACACTTGGTTTTCCAAGTTGAGGCCAGGTTCATGCATTGCCTGTCATATCTTGCATTTTGCATCCCGCATCGCATCCCGCATATCATACCATGTTCATGTATTGGCTGTTTACTATGTTGTGTGCTTCTTTTCCGGTGTTTGCTTCTTCGGATTGGTTCCGGTAACGTCGTGTTTGTGAGGACCCGTTCGTCTACATCCGTTTGTCTTCTTCATGGACTCGTTCTTCTTCCTTGCGGGATTTCAGGCAAGATGATCATACCCTCGAAATCACTTCTATCTTTGCTTGCTAGTTGCTCGCTCTTTTGCTATGCCTATGCTGCGATACCTACCACTTGCTTATCATGCCTCCCATATTGTTAAACCAATCCTCTAACCCACCTTGTCCTAGCAAACCATTGATTGGCTAAGTTACCGCTTTTCTCAGCCCCTCTTATAGCGTTGTTAGTTGCAGGTGAAGATTGAAGTTTGTTCCTTGTTGGAACAGGGAGATGTTGTTCCTTGTTGGAACATGTTTACTTGTTGGGATATCACATTATATCTTATTTAATTAATGCATCTATATACTTGGTAAAGGATGGAAGGCTCGGCCTTATGCCTGGTGTTTTGTTCCACTCTTGCCGCCCTAGTTTCTGTCATATCGGTGTTATGTTCCCGGATTTTGCGTCCCTTACGCGGTTGGGCTATAATGGGAACCCCTTGACAGTTTGCCTTAAGTAAAGCTCTTCCAGCAATGCCCAACATTGGTTTTACCATTTGCCACCTAGCCTTTTCTTTCCCTTGGGTCGGCCAGCCCAAGGGTCATCATTATTTACCCCCCCCCCCCCGGGCCAGTGCTCCTCTGAGTGTTGGTCCACCTTGTCAGCCGCCGGTGGCCACCAGGGGCAACGCTGGGCTGGCCTACCGGAAGTTTGGACAATCCGGTGTGCCCTGAGAAAGAGATATGTGCAGCTCCTATCAGGATTTGTTGGCACATTCGGGCGGTGTTGCTGGTTTAGTTTTACCCTGTCGAAATGTCTTGTTGTACCGGGATACCGAGTCTGATCGGAATGTCTCGGGAGGAGGTCTATTCCTTCGTTGACCGTGAGAGCTTGTCATGGGCTAAGTTGGGACACCCCTGCAGGGATTTGAACTTTCGAAAGCCGTGCCCACGGTTATGGCAGATGGGAATTTGTTAATGTCCGGTTGTAGAAAACCTGAAGTTGACCTTAATTAAAATGAATCAACCGCGTGTGTTACCG
This sequence comes from Triticum urartu, assembly GCF_056163025.1. Classification (NCBI taxonomy): domain Eukaryota; kingdom Viridiplantae; phylum Streptophyta; class Magnoliopsida; order Poales; family Poaceae; genus Triticum; species Triticum urartu. Next base: position 34,246,982 of record NC_141873.1, on the reverse strand, counting down.
TGATGGTCTCTTCTCGGCGGAGTCCGGGAAGTGAACACGGTGTTGGAGTTATGCTTGACGTAGGTTGTTTAGGATCACTTCTTGATCATACTTTCTCGAACGTGCCTTGCCTTCTCTTCTCGCTCTCATTTGCGTATGTTAGCCACCATATATGCTAGTCGCTTGCTGCAGCTCCACCTCATACCTTTACCTTACCCATAAGCTTAAATAGTCTTGATCGTGAGGGTGCGAGATTGCTGAGTCCCTGTGGCTCACAGATACTTCCAAAACCAGCTTGCAGGTGACGATGAGTCCGTGCAGATGACGCAACCAAGCTCAGGAGGAGCTCGATGAAGACCTTGTCCTTTGTGTTGTTTCGTTCTAGTTGATCAGTAGTGGAGCCCAGTTGGGGTCGATCGGGGACCTTTGTCGCATTTGGGGTTCTTCTTTTATTTTGGTTTCATAGTCGGACCTTGATTGTTTTTGGATGATGTAATGCTTTATTCATGTACTGTGTGAAGTGGCGATTGTAAGCCAACTATGTAACTTCTTCCCCTATTTTATTACATGGATTGTGTGAAGATTACCTCACTTGCGACATTGTTTTCAATGCGGTTATGCCTCTAAGTCGTGCTTCGACACGTGGGAGATACAGCCGCATCGAGGGCGTTACAAGTTGGTATCAGAGCCTTCCCCGACCTTAGGAGCCCCATTGCTTGATCGTTTTTAGCGGCCGAGTTGTGTCTAGAAAAATGTTTTGAGTCATTTAGGAATTATATATCGGAGAGTTTAGAAATTCTTTTTACTTCCCAGTCTCCTCATCGCTCTGGTAAGGCATCCTGACGTAGAGTTTTGACTCTTCTCTCCTCAAATTTCACTAAAAAAAAATTTAGGATCACGCGGGTATCTTGGAGTCGTTCCGATGGTTTTGTGACGAGAACATTGTCTTGGTGCCTCTTGTCAGGGGTTTTGTGGAAGTGTCCCGGGGAGTTGAGCTCTGAGGTGTTGTCATCATAATTTTATCGTTGCAGTTCTGGAATACCTGAGTTTAGTACGCCGACATCAAAAATCTCTTTTATGTAGTTCGTTGGTGAGATAACCTCGACGCCACCCAGTACTGGGGCGGGAGTTCGGGAGTATTGCCATAACTCGCATAACGGATGCTTTTCGAAGGTTGAGGTAGATGATTTCTGAAGGTTTCTTGGTTATGTGTTGAAGGATGGATACAGCTGGATGTAGGATTTGCTAGTTTGGGTGAGATATTATGCTTCCCCTGTATCCCCAACACCTGATTGCATAACCGGAAAGGTTCGGGAGTTTCATAGGTGGGAATTCAAGTAGCTCTTAGGATATCTTTCCGACAGATGTATGATATGAAGTTGGGTTCGACGTCTAGTGGTCCGCCTATTCACGGTTGGTTTTACAGTGGTCTCGTTGTGTCTTAAAGAGTCCTTGGCTATGCCGACTCGGGGACGCTTCGTATGTCATGTGCACTGCCTTGTACATGATGGTGCTGTACGATCGAGCCCGTGTAGGCCCCACCACGAAAACTTCGGACGAAATCTCTATCATATGTTTGTTCCGGCTTATTCCGCAAGCCAATCCTTTGTTTTGTTTTGAGTTGTGGTATTCGAGTTGCTTCAATGTCAAGTGTTGATTCCATACCTTCCCCAAATGGTGTTCTCATACTCCGTTGTGAATACCAATCCTTCATGATAATCGAGATTGTCATGCCAATTTCTTTTCACCGGCGTGTTTCTCTTCAAGTGGATCCGATCATTTCAACAACCGCAAGATCAAGTATCAGTTCTTCTCAACGGTGCTCGTTTCATCCATTCCAAATTGTCTTTGTTTTTCCCACCCTCCCTCCCTTTGTTTTCTCCAAGGATTCAGATCTCGTAATCGAGTATCCATTTACTGATGTGAAGTTTCTCCATTCCTTCTCCGTCAATATTCTTATCCGGTGATTCGCAAGAAGATTTAAACGGAGCTTCTAGTTCATCATTCTTCGTGCTCTTTTATCCGATGATTTCAATTCAAGCTTTCGGTGTTGATCATATTCTTTTCCGTATTTCAAATGCCTTATCATAACGGTACACCTCATAATCTTTCACCACTCGCTATTCTATTGTACCGGAGTGCTGAAGATGTCTCGAAGATTCGTGCTTCCACTCTGCATTTGTTCAAGCTCTTTCGAGGATGTTCCCTCATTCAAGTCATTTAATTCAACCGGTGCTTTCTCTCTTTTGATCATTCAATGGTGTTTCTTTTGAGTGGGCCCTAACCCACAGGTCTTTTCCCAGGATCTTACCTGACTCTTCTTATTTTCCTGGAGGTATTCTCAAATTCTTTTCGAAGTTTGATGTAAGAATGATTTATCATCAGTCAAATGTTTTTCACCAAGATCTTTCAAATTCTTTTCATCGTTGGTTCAACCTCTTCGTTTTGATTCTTCCGGTGTGCCTCAATAATTCTTGGTGGTGTTTCTCGTCGTCATTTGAAGACCGAAGAAGATTTTTCTCTCAATCTTTCTCCATTCTCTTCAAGATTCGCGATTCTATCTTGTTGCCATCCTCTCATAATTATTTGCGATTGTGAGATATTCTTTTCAAACAACGGAGTAATTCAGGAGCCTTTTCAGTTTGTTTATCCAGAGTCCATCAATTCAGGTTTATTCATTCTCAGCTGTCAGTTATCATTCTCCTATCTTGCCGGTGCATCATTCAAATATCCTCTATTCAACTCGCGATTTTTCGTTCACTTGCATCTAAATTCTCTCAAGCTTCTTCATTCATTTGCTAATTCTTACCCGGTGTTTCTTTTTCTTCTCATCGTCCTTTTTCAACTTTTACGGTGGTTCGCTCAAGATCTCTTCCTTGGTTGTCATACTAATTCTTTCGTTGTTTTTCTATCCTACCGGTGACTTGCTGAAGACTTTCTCAAGTTGGCGCTATATCTATCATAATCCTTTCTACGAGAATAAGTAGTATGCCAATTCCATTGCTTGTCATCAATTTTAATTGGTGAAGGATACACATAATGTAATTCTTATTCTTGTTTCATCGAGTTTATTTAATTCCTGTTTTCCGGAGTGGCTCATTATTCTTATTCTTGGTTCCAATAGCTCATCTTTCTTTCCCGGAGTTCCAAGCTCTAATTATCACGGAGATCCATCTAAATCATTACAAGGTTTCACTTTGTGTTTTCAACTTCTTTTTCTTTTCGTTTGATAATCCTTCTCGAAGTGTTCATCGAGATTCTTTTCTAAGGAGCTCAAGCATTCTTCATCTTGCAATCCGGAGTTCAATTCTGTATACCGTATCATTTGAGGTGGTATTATGTCATTCTTGATGATTTCCATATGTGGTTCATGATTCACATGTTGTCAAAATTGAGATATCTTAAATCCATCAAGCTCGTCATGGGAGTTATCTTGGGTTATATTTCACCTAAAGCCTTCCCTAAGGATTGTTGCTATCTATGGTGCTCATAAATGATCCAAGCTCTTCTTTATCCTCCCGGTGAAATACTTTCTCGTCTCCTTGTTCAAATAAATACAATTCTTTCCCATGAGTGGTAGATTGTCACCTCATAATTTTGAGATGTATTCCATAAGACCATATCAAGATTATTCTTTTTGTTGTTGGTTTTCAACAACTCCGTTCTAGCATTTGTTGTAACCGTGCTCTCTCAAGATCTTGTTTCCCTTCGTTCCGGAGTCATTGTGATGTTGCTCTTTTCAACCCATCATCTCGTTTGTCAAAGATCATGTTCTTTTCGTGCTTATCCATTTAACCGGAGTGTCGTGTCCTCTACTCAAGTTCTTTTCATCTTATCTAGTCTTGTATCACTTTTCAACCGGAGTGCTGTTCGAATTTGGTCTTCCTTGATCCCCTTCCTTAACCGGCGTGTTTTCAATATATATCTTCCCTTCAACCTCAAGGTTTTTCGCAAATGTTCTTTGTCCCTCTTTTCCTAACGGAGTGTTTTCGACCTTGTTCACCTTCGCTGTATTCTTTTCTCGAATTTGTGTAACCTTTTCAAGGTTCTTTGGTTTCACTCGTTTGTCAAAGAAGCAACTTAGTCTTACCTCTTCTCTTTCTCTTCCGTTGTCCCTCCGGTGCCATTCTAGATCTCGGGACGAGATCCTCTCGTAGTGGTGGAGTGTTGTAACGCCCCGTGACCGATGTGCCAGGTGTAGTGCAGTTTTTCGCTGTTGTTGCCTTGTCATTGATTGCGTGTCATGCATTGCATATCATGTCATCATGTGCATTTCATTTGCATAAATGTTTGTCTCATGCATCCGAGCATTTTTCCCGTTGTCCGTTTTGTAATCCGGCGCTCCGTTCTCCTCCGGTGGTCGTTTCTACCTTTCTTTCATGTGTGGGGTTTAAACATTTCCGGATTGGACCGAGACTTGCCAAGCGGCCTTGGTTTACTACCGGTAGACCGCCTGTCAAGTTTCGTATCATTTGGACTTCGTTTGATACTCCAACGGTTAACCGAGGGACCGAAAAGGCCTCGTGTGTGTTGCAGCCCAACACCCCTCCCATTTGGCCCAAAACCCACCTAAACCTCTTCCATCATCTCGGTCGTTCGATCACGATCGCGTGGCCGAAAACCGCACCTCATTTGAACTCTCCTAGCTCCCTCTACCTATAAATATGTGCTCTCCTCCGAAATTTTCGCGCAGTCCAACCCTAGATCCAACTCCCTCCGCACCGCCGGACATGTCCGCCTGCCGGCGGACGCGTCCATCTCGCCGGCCACCTCCTTCCGCCCAATGGCAGCGTGCCACGTCACCTCATCGCCGCCGCCAGCCTATCCGACGCCGCCACCTCACCGCCTCCTCTCTCCTCCGCCGCCGCGGGCCCGCGCGGCCCAGATCCGGCCCGCAGGGCCCGAACCGCGTCGCCCCGCGCCTGGGCGCCCCGCGCCGCCGCACCCGACTGACGCCGCCGCCTGCCTCCCTGCCCCGCCGCCTCGCAGGTCCGTCCCCGCCGCCACCGCGCAGCTGCCACCGCCGCCATGCGCCTTCGCCGCCTCCGCCCTCTCGCCGGCACCGCCCCGCCGCCTAGGCCGCCGTGCGCCGCCTCCATCGCCGCGCCGCCACTGCCAAGGGCGCGCCGCGCCGCCCTGCTCCGGCCCCGGCCGCCGCCATGCCCCGCGGGTGCTCCGCCCCCTCGCCGGAATCGCCGCGCCGCTCGCCGGAGTCCGTCCCGGCCAGATCCGCCCCGCCTGGACGAGATCCATCGGGAGCCCAACCAAACACACCCGTCTCGGATCCGCACCGCTCCGTCCCGGAACCGCTCTGTCCCGCGTTGACTTTTCGCGGAGGTAAAATTTGTCTAAGTCCCCAAATCACAGATCCATGTGCCCATGTTCATCGTGCCGTAACTTTGCATCCGTAGCTCCGATTCATGCATATAGAATATCAAAATGTTCGTCTCAGAGAGTACATCATTTCATTCCATTGCATCATTTTCATTTGAGCTCATCTTGATGCCCGAAATGCTGTTAGAAGAGGGCTACTTGAGATAATTGTCAGATCTGCTACTCCGTTTAGCTTTTTGTCATTTTTGCCATGATTAATGTGTGCATGCTATGCCTTGATGCTCTACATGTGTTTTGTTAAGGGTTTTGTCATCTCTCCAGAGGTGTAACCCATGTATTTTTAGGATGTGTGTGGTGACTTGTGCAAGCTTGCAAAGTGGTGCACTTCCTAATTCTGTTTTCAGGGACTTAGAAATTCCACTAAGTCCTTGATCTGTTTATCTCATGATGCCATATGTTCATGTTGTTTCCTAGTGATCCGTGCCTCTTTTGAGGATGATCAGTAAAGATGTTTTGTTAATATTATAGTGCTCTATCCGTCCATGTCTTTGTTTGCAATTATGGAGCACCCTAGCTTGAGTCAATCGAGCTCTACTTTTGCTACTTTGTGAATCTGGGCAGATTGTCAACTTGTTTGCAATTTTGCCGGTGATGTTGTAGTTGATCCGTGCATGCTATGCTATTGTTCTTGACATGTATAGCTTGAATTTTGTGCCTTCTTGATGGGTGTATGCTAGTATTTCCATGACTTGCACCGTAGTGAGTGCATCGAGCTCGTAAACATGCCTACTTGAGTTATATTTCAGCATGTGCCAGTTTTCACTAAGTCTGAAAACTGATTATGTTTTTGCTATGTTCACATGCTTGCAATTGTATTTTCTGGTCCTTTTTGGCTCAAGGTCACTAAGGGACTTTTGTTAAGCTCTTTGAGTAGCTCCATGCCATGATTTACTTTGCCATGATCAGATCCTGTAGCATGTAGTTTTGTTGCTCCGAAGAGGGCTACCTGATCTGAATTCCAGACAAGTGTTAATTTCACTAAGTCTGAGATCTGTTTGTCATATGCATTTTAGCCATGCTTGTTTGAACCTGTTAATGGATGATTTGGCCGCAGCTCAGTGCTAGACTTTTGTTAAGCATCTTGTGTGCATCCCTTCCATGTATTTTGTTGTCATGTTTGGTTGCTGTAGCATGTTCATCTCATTGCATTTAGATGGCTACTTGCTGTAAATCGCAGACCGGTGTCATATTTGAATCGCTTGCCATTTCCAAACCGTAACTCCGATTCCGGCGTTCTTTATATCGTTTTCAAGCGATTTCATCTCATCTTTCCAGTGGCACACTTGGTTTTAGAAGTTGAGGCCAGGTTCATGCATTGCCTGTCATATCTTGCATTTTGCATCCCGCATCGCATCCCGCATATCATACCATGTTCATGTATTGGCTGTTTACTATGCTGTGTGCTTATTTTCCGGTGTTTGCTTCTTCGGGTTGGTTCCGGTAACGTCGTGTTTGTGAGGACCCATTCGTCTACATCCGTTTGTCTTCTTCATGGACTCGTTCTTCTTCCTTGCGGGATTTCAGGCAAGATGATCATACCCTCGAAATCACTTCTATCTTTGCTTGCTAGTTACTCGCTCTTTTGCTATGCCTATGCTGCAATACCTACCACTTTCTTATCATGCCTCCCATATTGTTAAACCAAGCCTCTAACCCACCTTGTCCTAGCAAACCGTTGATTGGCTAAGTTACCGCTTTGCTCAGCCCCTCTTATAGCATTGTTAGTTGCAGGTGAAGATTGAAGTTTGTTCCTTGTTGTAACAGGGAGATGTTGTTCCTTGTTGGAACATGTTTACTTGTTGGGATATCACATTATATCTTATTAAATTAATGCATCTATATACTTGGTAAAGGATGGAAGGCTCGGCCTTATGCCTGGTGTTTTGTTCCACTCTTGCCGCCCTAGTTTCCGTCATATCGGTGTTATGTTCCCGGACTTTGCGTCCCTTACGCGGTTGGGCTATAATGCGAACCCCTTGACAGTTCGCCTTAAGTAAAGCTCTTCCAGCAATGCCCAACATTGGTGTTACCATTTGCCACCTAGCCTTTTCTTTCCCTTGGGTCGGCCAGCCCAAGGGTCATCATTATTTATCCCCCCCCCCCCCGGGCCAGTGCTCCTCTGAGTGTTGGTCCACCTTGTCAGCCGCCGGTGGCCACCAGGGGCAACTCTGGGATGGCCTACCGGAAGTTTGGACAATCCGGTGTGCCCTGAGAAAGAGATATGTGCAGCTCCTATCGGGATTTGTCGGCACATTCGGGCGGTGTTGCTGGTTTAGTTTTACCCTGTCGAAATGTCTTGTTGTACCGGGATACCGAGTCTGATCGGAATGTCTCGGGAGGAGGTCTATTCCTTCGTTGACCGTGAGAGCTTGTCATGGGCTAAGTTGGGACACCCCTGCTGGGATTTGAACTTTCGAAAGCCGTGCCCACGGTTATGGGCAGATGGGAATTTGTTAATGTCCGGTTGTAGAAAACCTGAAGTTGACCTTAATTAAAATGAATCAACCGCGTGTGTTACCGTGATGGTCTCTTCTCGGTGGAGTCCGGGAAGTGAACACGGTGTTGGAGTTATGCTTGACGTAGGTTGTTTAGGATCACTTCTTGATCATACTTTCTCGAACGTGCCTTGCCTTCTCTTCTCGCTCTCATTTGCGTATGTTAGCCACCATATATGCTAGTCGCTTGCTGCAGCTCCACCTCATACCTGTACCTTACCCATAAGCTTAAATAGTCTTGATCGCGAGGGTGCGAGATTGCTGAGTCCCTGTGGCTCACAGATACTTCCAAAACCATCTTGCAGGTGCCGATGAGTCCGTGCAGATGACGCAACCAAGCTCAGGAGGAGCTCGATGAAGACCTTGTCCTTTGTGTTGTTTCGTTCTAGTTGATCAGTAGTGGAGCCCAGTTGGGGTCGATCGGGGACCTTTGTCGCATTTGGGGTTCTTCTTTTATTTTGGTTCCGTAGTTGGACCTTGATTGTTTTTGGATGATGTAATGCTTTATTCATGTACTGTGTGAAGTGGCGATTGTAAGCCAACTATGTAACTTCTTCCCCTATTTTATTACATGGATTGTGTGAAGATTACCTCACTTGCGACATTTCTTTCAATGCGGTTATGCCTCTAAGTCGTGCTTCGACACGTGGGAGATATAGCCGCATCGAGGGCGTTACAGGGGGTTATGTGGAGAAGACAAAAAAGGAGAAAGTCTCACATCAACGAGGCTAATCAATGGGCTATGGATATGCCCACCGATTGATGTTAATGCAAGGAGTAGGGATTGCCATGCAACAGATGCACTAGAGCTATAAATGTATGAAAACTCAACAAAAGAAACTACTAGGTGTGCATCCAACTTGCTTGCTCACGAAGACCTAGGGCACTTGAGGAGGCCCATTGTTGGAATATACAAGCCAAGTTCTGTAATGAAAAATTCCCACTAGTATATGAAAGTGATAACATGAGAGACTCTCTACTATGAAGATCATGGTGCTACTTTGAAGCACAAGTGTGGTAAAAGGATAGTAACATTGTCCCTTCTCTCTTTTTCTCTCATTTTTTTTTATTTTTTTGGGCCTTTTCTCTTTTTTTATGGCCTTTCTCTTTTTTGGGGCCTTCTCTTTTTTATGGCCTTTCTTTTTTTCTTTTTTTATTTATTCCTCACTTGGGACAATGCTCTAATAATGATGATCATCACACTTCTATTTATTTACAACTCAATGATTACAACTCGATACTGGAACAAAGATGACTCTATATGAATGCCTCCGGCGGTGTACCGGGATATGCAATGATCCAAGAGTGACATGTATGAAAGAATGATGAACGGTGGCTTTGCCACAAATACTATGTCAACTACATGATCATGCTAAGCAATATGACAATGATGAATGTGTCATGATGAACGGAATGATGGAAAGTTGCATGGCAATATATCTCTGAATGGCTATGTAAATGCCATAATAGGTAGGTATGGTGGTTGTTTTGAGGAAGATATAAGGAGGTTTATGTGTGAAAGAGCGTATCATATCACGGGGTTTGGATGCACCTGCGAAGTTTGCACCGACTCTCAATGTGAGAAAGGGCAATGCACGGTACCGAAGAGGCTAACAAGGATGGAAGGGTGAGAGTGCGTATAATCCATGGACTCAACATTAGTCATAAAGAACTCACATACTTATTGCAAAAATCTACAAGTCATCAAAAACCTCGGCACTACGCGCATGCTCCTAGGGAGATAGATTGGTAGGAAAAGACCACCGCTCGTCCCCGACCGCCACTCATAAGGAAGACAATCAAATAACACCTCATGTTTCAAATTTGTTGCATAACGTTTACCATACGTGCATGCTTCGGGACTTGCAAACCTCAACACAAGTATTTCTCAATTTCACAACTACTCAACTAGCATGACTTTGATATTATTACCTCCATATCTCAAAACAATCATCAAGCATCAAACTTTTCTTAGTATTCAACACACTCATACGAAAGTTTTATTATTAATCTTGCATACCAAGCATATTAGGATTTTAAGAAAATTACCATGCTATTAAGACTCTCAAAATAATCTAAGTGAAGCATGAGAGAACAATAGTTTCTATAAAACAAATCCACCACCGTGCTCTAAAAGATATAAGTGAAGCACTAGAGCAGATATAAGTGAAGCACATAGAGTATTTTATCAAATTCCAAACCATTTATGGTTCTCTCAAAAGGTGTGTACAGCAAGGATGATTGTGGTAAACTAATAAGCAAAGACTCAAATCATAAAAGACGCTCCAAGCAAAACACATATCATGTGGTGAATAAAAATATAGCTCCAAGTAAAGTTACCGATAGAAGTAGACGAAAAAGGGGATGCCTTCCGGGGCATCCCCAAGCTTTCGCTTTTAGGTGTGCTTAAATTATCTTGGGGGTTCCATGGGCATCCCCAAGCTTAGGCTCTTGCCACTCCTTGTTCCATAATCCATCAAATCTTTACCCAAAACTTCAAAACTTCAAAACACAAAATTTAAAGTAGAAAACTCGTGAGCTCCGTTAGCGAAAGAAAACAAAAGACCACTTCAAGGTACTGTAATGAACTAATTATTTATTTATATGGGTGTTATAACTACTGTATTCCAACTTCTCTATGGATTATAAACTATTTTACTTAGACATAGATTCATCAAAATAAGCAAACAACACACGGAAAACAGAATCTGTCAAAAAACAGAACACTCTGTAGTAATCTGTAGCTAGCGCAAGATCTGCAACCCCAAAAATTCTAAAATAAATTTCTGGACGTGAGGAATTTATCTATTAATCATCTTCAAAAAGAATTAACTAAATATCACTTTACACATAAAAATGACAGCAGTTCTCGTGAGCGCCAAAGTTTCTGTTTTTCACAGCAAGTTCAACAAGACTTTCCCCAAGTCTTCCCAACGGTTCTACTTGGCACAAACACTAATTAAACACAAAAAACACAACCAAAAAATAGGCTAAATAATTTATTTATTACTAAACAGGAGCAAAAATTAAGGAATAAAAATAAAATTGGGTTGCCCCCCAACAAGCGCTATCGTTTAACGCCCCTAGCTAGGCATAACAAGCAAGAATAGATCTAGGTATTGCCATCTTTGGTAGGCAATCCATAAGTGGCTCTCATGATAGATTCATATGGTAATTTTATTTTCTTTCTGGGGAAGTGTTCCATGCCATTTTTTAATGGAAATTGAAATCTAATATTCCCTTCTTTCATATCAATAATAGCACCAACCGTTCTAAGGAAAGGTCTACCGACAATAATAGGGCAAGAAGGATTGCAATCTATATCAAGAACGATAAAATCTACAGGCACATAATTCCTATTAGCAACAATAAGAACATCATTAGTTCTTCCCATAGGTTTCTTAATAGTGTAATCCGCAAGATGCAAGTTTAGAGAGCAATCATCAAAATCACGGAAATCTAGTAAATCACACAAAGTTTTGGGAATAGTAGAGACACTAGCACCCAAATCACACAAAGCATAAAACTCATAATTTTTAATTTTAATATTAATAGTAGGTTCCCACTCATCATAAAGTTTTCTAGGGATAGAAACTTCCAATTCAAGTTTTTCTTCATAAGATTGCATCAAGGCATCAACGATATGCTTAGTGAACGCTTTATTTTGACTATAGGCGTGAGGAGATTTTAGCACAGATTGCAACAAGGAAATACAATCAATCAAAGAGCAATTTTAATAGTTAAATTCCTTGAAATCCATAATAGTGGGTTTAGCAACATCTAGGGTTTTAATTTCTTCAATCCCACTTTTATTAAATTTAGCATCAAGATCAACAAATTCCGAATTCTTAGAACGCCTTCTAGGTAAAGGTGGATCATATTCAGTCCCATCATTATCAAGATTCATATTGCAAAACAAAGATTTAATAGGGGACACATCAATAACTTTTAGATCTTCATTATTATTTTCATAGGAACTAGAAGAACACGCTTTTATAATGGCATCTTTCTTAGCACGCATCCTAGCGGTTCTTTATTTGCACTTGTCAATGGAAATTCTCATGGCTTTGAGAGACTCATTGATATCATGCTTAGGTGGAGCAGATCTAAGTTTCAAAGAATCAACATCAAGAGCAATTCTATCAACGTTCCTAGCCAAATCATCAATCTTAAGCAATTTTTTTTCAACCATAGCATTAAAATTCTTTTGCGAAGAAATAAATTCTTTAATATTAGATTCAAAATCAGAGGGAATCTTATTATAATTTCCATAAGAATTGTTGTAGGAATTACCATAATTATTAGAGGGATTACTAGGATAAGGCCTAGGATTGAAATTTCCTCTATACGCGTTGTTACCAAAATTGTTCCTACCAACAAAATTCACATCCATGGATTCATTATTATTCTTAATCAAAGTAGACAAGGGCACATCATTAGGATCAGAAGGAACACTCTTATTAGCAAATAATTTCATAAGTTTATCCATCTTTCCACTCAAAACATTAATTTCTTCTATCGCATGCACCTTTTTAGTAGATCTTTCAATATGCCATTGAGAATAATTAACAATAATATTATCTAGGAGTTTAGTAGCTTCTCCTAAAGTGATTTCCATAAAAGTGCCTCCCGCGGCCTAATCTAAAAGATTTCTAGAAGCAAAATTCAATCCGGCATAAAAATTTTGTATAATCATCCACAAATTCAAACCATGAGTAGGGCAATTACGTATCATTAATTTCATTCTCTCCCAAGCTTGTGCAACATGTTCATGATCAAGTTGTTTAAAATTCATAATATCGTTTCTAAGAGAGATGATCTTAGCGGGAGGAAAATACTTAGAGATAAAAGCATCTTTGCACTTGTTCTATGAATCAATACTATTTTTAGGCAAAGAAGAAAACCAAGCTTTAGCACGATCTCTAAGCGAAAAAGGAAATAGCTTCAATTTAACAATATCATTATCGACATCTTTTTTATTTTGCATGTCACACAAATCAACGAAGTTATTAAGATGTGTAGCGGCATCTTCACTCGGAAGGCCGGAGAACGGATCTTTCATGACAAGATTCAACAAAGCAGTATTAATTTCACAAGATTCAGCATCGGTAAGAGGAGCAATCGGAGTGCTAAGGAAATCATTATTGTGGTATTGGTGAAGTCACACAATTTAGTATTATCTTGAGCCATCGTGACAAACAAGCAAACTAACACACGAGCAAACAAAAAGCAAACGGGCAAAAAGGCAAATGGAGAAAGGGAGGGAGGATAGAGAGAGAGAGGGCGAATAAAACGGCAAGGGTGAAGTGGGGAGAGGAAAATGAGAGGCAAATGGCAAATAATGTAATGCGGGAGATAGGGATTGTGATGGGTACTTGGTATGTTGACTTTTGCGCAGACTCCCCGGCAACGGTGCCAGAAATTCTTCTTGCTACCTCTTGAGCACTGCGTTGGATTTCCCCGAAGAGGAAGGGATGATGCAGCAAAGTAGCGTAAGTATTTCCCTCAGTTTTTGAGAACCAAGGTATCAATCCAGTAGGAGGCTACGCTCGAGTCCCTCGTAACTACACAAAAACAATAGCTCAACACAACCAACGCGCTTCGGGGTTGTCAATCCCTTCACGGTCACTTACGAAAGTGAGATCTGATAGAGATGATAAATAATATTTTTGGTATTTTTGATATAGAGAGGCAAAGTAAAAAGTAAAAGCAAAGTAAAAGCAAAGAAATAATAAAGTGATGGAGATTGATATGATGAGAAAGAGACCCGGGGGCCATAGGTTTCACTAGTGGCTTCTCTCAAGAGCATAAGTATTCTACGATGGGTGAACAAATTACTGTTGAGCAATTGACAGAATTGAGCATAGTTATGAGAATATCTAGGTATGATCATGTATATAGGCATCACGTCCGAGACAAGTAGACCGAAACGATTCTGCATCTACTACTATTACTCCACTCATCGACCGATATCCAGCATGCATCTAGAGTATTAAGTTAAAAACAGAGTAACGCCTTAAGCAAGATGACATGATGTAGAGGGATAATTTCATGCAATATGATAAAAACCCATCTTGTTATCCTCGATGGCAACAATACAATACGTGCCTTGCTGCCCCTTCTGTCACTGGGAAAGGACACCGCAAGATTGAACCCAAAGCTAAGCACTTCTCCCATGGAAAGAACAACCAATCTAGTAGGCCAAACCAAACTCATAATTCAAAGAGACTTGCAAAGATAACCAATCATACATAAAAGAATTCAGAGAAGATTCAAATATTATTCATAGATAGACTGGATCATAAACCCACAATTCATCGGTCTCAACAAACACACCGCAAAAAGAAGATTACATCGAATAGATCTCCACAAGAAAGGGGGAGAACATTGTATTGAGATCCAAAAAGAGAGAAGAAGCCATCTAGCTACTAGCTATGGACTCGTAGGTCTGAAGTAAACTACTCACACTTCATCAGAGGGGCTTGGATGATGATGTAGAAGCCCTCCGTGATCGATGCCCCCTCCGGCGGAGCTCCGAAACAGGCCCCAAGATGGGATCTCGTGGATACAGAAAGTTGCGGTGGTGGAATTAGGTTTTTGGCTCCCCTTCTGATCGTTTGGGGATACGTGGATATATATGGGAGGAAAAAGTACGTCGGTGGAGCTTCGAGGGGGCCACGAGGCAAGGGGGCGCGCCCTAGGGGGGGCACCCCCTACCCTCATGAACACCTCGTGGCTTTCTTGACGGAGGGTCCAAGTCTACTGGATCTTATCTGATGAGAAAATCACGTTTCCGAAGGTTTCATTCCGTTTGGACTCCGTTTGATATTCCTTTTCTTTGAAACCCTAAAACAGGCAAAAAACATCAATTCTGGGCTGGGCGTCTAGTTAATAGGTTAGTCCCAAAAATAATATAAAAGTGGATAATAAAGCCCAATAATGTCTAAAACAGTAGATAATATAGCATGGAGCAATAAAAAATTATAGATACGTTGGAGACGTATCATGAGTACAAACAGGAGGAATTTGACCTACATGCGTTGCTTTTTGTAACCATCAATGATGGGCCTACTCTCAGTAACCTTTCAGGACAAACAAACAAGTGATACCACACATGCACACTGCTACCTCTTGAGCACTGCGTTGGTTTTCCCTTGAAGAGGAAAGGGTGATGCAACAAAGTAGCGTAAGTATTTCCCTCAGTTTTGAGAACCAAGGTATCAATCCAGTAGGAGACTACACGCAAGTCCCTCGTACCTACACAAACAAATAAGAACCTCACAACCAACGCGATAAAGGGGTTGTCAATCCCTTCACGGTCACTTACGAGAGTGAGATCTGATAGAGATAATAAGATAAATATTTTTGGTATTTTTATGATATAGATTGAAAGTAAAGATTGCAAAATAAAATAGATTGGAAACTTATATGATAAAAGATAGACCCGGGGGCCATAGGTTTCACTAGTGGTTTCTCTCAAGATAGCATAGGTATTACGGTGGGTGAACAAATTACCATCGAGCAATTGATAGAAAGTGCATAATTATGAGAATATCTAGGCTGAAGTAAATATGCCCTAGAGGCAATAATAAAGTTGTTATTTATATTTCCTTATTTTCATGATAAATGTTTATTATTCATGCTAGAATTGTACTAACCGGAAACATAATACATGTGTGAATACATAGACAAACAGAGTGTCACTAGTATGCCTCTACTTGACTAGCTCGTTGATCAAAGATGGTTATGTTTCCTAACCATGGACATGGGTTGTCATTTGATAAATGGGATCACATCATTAGGAGAATGATGTGATTGACTTGACCCATTCCGTTAGCTTAGCACTTGATCGTTTTAGTTTACTGCTATTGCTTTCTTCATGACTTATACATGTTCCTATGACTATGAGATTATGCAACTCCCGATTACCGGAGGAACACTTTGTGTGCTACCAAACGTCACAACGTAACTGGGTGATTATAAAGGTGCTCTACAGGTGTCTCCGATGGTACTTGTTGAGTTGGCATAGATCGAGATTAGGATTTGTCACTCCGATTGTCGGAGAGGTATCTCTGGGCCCTCTCGGTAATGCACATCACTATAAGCCTTGCAAGCAATGCAACTAATGAGTTAGTTGCGGGATGATGCATTACGAAACGAGTAAAGAGACTTGCCGGTAACGAGATTGAGCTAGGTATTGAGATACTGACGATCGATGGTATTTACCTACCAATCTACCCCCTAGGACCATGCGTGTAGTACTTTGTTTCGATAGCTAATAGACTTTTGCAATAAGTATGTGAGTTCTTTATGACTAATGTTGAGTCCATGGATTATACACACTCTCACCCTTCTACCTTTGCTAGCCACTCTACTACCGTGCAATTCTCACCGGTGCATTACACCCACCATATACCTTCCTCAAAACAGCCACCGTACCTACCTATTATGGCATTTCCATAGCCATTCTGAGATATATTGCCATGCAACTTCCACCGTCCCGTTTATTATGACACGCTTCATCATTGTCATATTGCTTTGCATGATCATGTAGTTGACATCGTATTTGTGGTAAAGCCAGCATTCATATTTTTTAATACATGTCACTCTTGAGTCATTGCACATCCCGATACACGGCAGGAGGCATTCATATAGAGTCATATATTTGTTTTAGTATTGAGTTGTAATTCTTGAGTTGTAAAGTAAATATAAGTGTGATGATCATCATTATTAGAGCATTGTCCCATGTGAGGAAAGGATGATGGAGACTATCATTCCCCCACAAGTCGGGATGAGACTCAGGATGAAAATAAAAAGAAAAAAATGGAGAGAAAAAAGAGAGGACAAAGAGCCCAAAATAAAAAAATGAAAGAAAATATAGATGGGGCAATGCTACTATCCCTTTTCCACACTTGTGCTTCAAAGTAGCACCATGATCTTCATGATAGAGAGTCTCCTATTTTGTCACTTTCATATACTAGTGGGAATTTTTCATTATAGAACTTGGCTTGTATATTCCAATGATGGGCTTCCTCAAGTTGCCCTAGGTCTTCGTGAGCAAGCGATTTGGATGCAGGCCCACTTAGTTTCTTTTGAGCTTTCATACACTTATAGCTCTAGTGCACCCGTTGCATGGCAATCCCTACTCACTCACATTGATATCTATTGATGGGCATCTCCATAGCACGTTGAT